>NC_064624.1:155979914-157179914 GCF_023898315.1 Schistocerca nitens | reverse complement strand
ACGTTGCCTTGTTGCCAAATCTCAGTTACAGTACCAGCAGGAAGAAGACGAACCGATGTGATCCTACGGCGGTCTGGGAAGTGACCATAGCTGGTGTCTCCAAGTCGCGGCTGCTACGGCCTGGAATACGTAATGCGTCTGATTCGCTTTCTGTAACTAGGTTTAGGGACTGGAGCGTAGTTACTAATAATACTCAGAACTGACTGCAAACTGAGCATCATAAATCAGTAACTCTCATTGTTGTTTTTATATTTCTTTCGTAAGTGTACTCAAAACTAAGAAAGTCATTCACATGCGTTTTCGTGCCTCGCCAATAGTCGAGCACAACATACAAATAAAAATTAAAAAGAATGTGTGTGTGTTTGAGAGAGAGAGAGAGAGAGAGAGAGAGAGAGAGATAAATAAAAAGCAATGAGAGAGAGAGAGTAAAAAATTGTTGTAAAGAAATTGAATCATGGTATTTAAAGAAATCTTTCATTAAAATGACACGTTCCACATCATTACGAAATGTCGTATTCATGATCTATGGAACAAGAGTTAATCTAATGTAATGTAATCTAATCTAATCACATCATATTGATGATTAGCCATGAAGAGTCATGAATTACCGAAATTTTTGCCAATACCAGTAACCAAATCTAAACTTGAAAATAAAAGACGACAATTTTTGTAATAAACCGTGACTCCTATCAAGACCCTTTCGTCCCTGTTATCTAACCACGAAAGATGTCTGATATACCTCCATTCTGAAGTAACAAAGTGTGCATGCATTTAAAGATGAAGTGCATGATGTGAAGTTCTGTGACGGAGATACGAACCCAACACGTAATCCGATTGTTAACTAAGAAAAATCAAATGTTACGTATCGGTTTTTCTTACGAGCCGCTAGGTGTCTGAATCTAAAATAAGGATACAAACTTCTGTGCCTAAGCGACAATCGAACTGCACACCTACCGTGCATCCACGAATATAGCTTAAGTATCAGTTGCTTACTCATGAACAGTAAGATGTGTGCGTGTTTGACCAGAAATAACGACACCTGTTGCGATTGTTGGAAACACATGAACAGACATTGAAATTGCGCGTTAATTTTCACTAGCAGGTGGGTGTGCACTTGATAAAGCTAGAAATGAAATTATGAATATTTTTGTACTGGATCAGGTTTCAGACCCACATACTTACCTTTGGAGGAGACCTAGAGAAGATTGCAGTCTTGGGAAAAGGAACGAAATGACTGAACTATACTGTTCCGAGAGATTCAGATCCTCGAAAGAGGAGATACGAATTCGAATCACAGTCCAGCACCAAATTTTTAAACGTCTCTAGTTCAATCAAGTACAAGTAAAATAAGAGCCCTGTCCCTTTAAATGGCTATCGGTTCATCAAATAAAATAAAATTTCCTAATGTAAGTAAGCTTACTGGCGACTGTATTTCTGTTTACCATGACTTCCGCTGTGTCATTTCCCAACGTAAACCGGCTCTGCCCAGTTGGTAATGAAGGAACGTGATGTTTAATGCGGATTCTGGATTATAACGTCTTTCTCTTGAGGTTACCAGAGGTAAAATAAATCTGTTTGTGCCTCTTAAAAGTAAATGCCTGAACCCACGCATTGCACCTGTGATAGCTCGTTCCACCATACCATTGTGGCCACATTACCCAGCCCCAAGAGTGTGCTGTAACGGATGATGTGCTTAGCTTACAAAATTAGTCACGGTGGAAAAAATGCGAGTCTATTAAATGGTCAAGTAGAAGCAAGCTTCTGACGCAGAGATTATGCTGTTCTCATGTCAGCAGGATGTAAAGACTCTTCTAGGCATCATAGGCTGGATGTGAAGCCATTTTGATTTTTCACAAATTCAGCAAATTTCTTAGTTCGAGAAAATCCACTGTGAAGTGTGAAGTTGCCGGATAATTCGATTATTACTGTTATTATTACTATCATTTTATTCATACCGCTGCTGGAACACGACCGTAGTCTTCAGGTAAAACGCGAGACCAGCTAATATGACGTCTGGCGACCGAAAGCACATATCGACAAAATTTTTATCGCCCCTTTCCTCTCGGTGCTGAAGCTAAGAGTGTAATTCAAGCGAATCTACAATATCATATTAGCTGGTCTCACGTTTTACCTCAAGACTACGGTCGTAGTCAAGAGTAATGTACTAAGACTGGAGTCAAGACTTCGTCTGGGAAGTGCCGCAGTCTACATGTTGCTAGATCGAGCATATTGCCAGACATAGAATTCTGAGAGGAGCACGACTGTATTGTCCACCTTACGTGAACGACTCGGCGGTCAATTTTTTGGTCTGAGACTGTATCTACAGCACATATTGCACGCTGAAGACCCAGAAGAATTAAAAAAAAGTAGTTTATGAGAGCAACGTTAACCATAGCGTTCGAAGTATTCATAGTATTGTATACGTGTGTGTAAACGCCTTCCAATAACCACTCAAGAAAGACAAGGATACACAGTCTAGCTCCAATAGTATAAATACGCCTCAGTTTGTGGATGAACTCAGACTTAGGTTGATAATAATTGTGAAAATTTAGCAGCACTGTACCCATTGGTGTTAAACTCGTTTTCAACCAATGATTCCCACAGCTACAGGGATACTACTTGTGATACCTCTTGGACAAAATACTTAAGCAGTGTTATCAGACGAAAAGATCAACCTGACACAAACTGTGGGAAGTTTGTTTTACAACCTTCGTACCTGGATATTCAGCTTTTTCCTATTTGAGATATCTGTGAACGTTGCTGCTTAAGACGATTTAAGCAGAAACTAAATTCCCTCAGCTTCGACAAAGTTTAAAGAAATCGTCTTATTGGCACAAAATCGTGGTTTGTGAATTGTTTACCGGCCGTACTCTGCCGTATTTTGCCGGTTGGAAGGCAAAAGCTTACTGACAAATTTCACACAGAAATTACTGTTACAGTGTACTTATGGAGCCAAATGAGTGAAATGCGTATTTTCCGGTGAGAAAGAGCACTGGCAAACAGTCTTCGCTACATTAGGTTATTTAAACTGGTGTCACTCTGAGCTAGAATGTATGGTCAGCGACTAAGTGTAAGGTCAACGTTTCGGATGCGAGTTTTGCGACTGTGAAATACTTTCCTACATTATAGAAGCGAATATTAAATTTGAACTAATATTGCGAAAATTTTGTTCTTGGACAGCTTAGAATGAAAATACTTCTGTTTATTTCAAAGGGAAACAATAGATTTTCTAAAACACTGTCTGTCATACACAACTTGAAACAGGTCATGTCGACCAAATCATGTGGAAGAACTAACAGCAACGTATATCGGAAGGCAGTAAGATCTCTTGCCTTTTGGTTTGTCAGTACTCGATAGCCATATCTAGGAGAAAGTAAATGAAGAAAGGCAGGGCGTTTTTGTTACCAAGTAACGTCTTCGTCAATTACTTGAGTTTTAAAGTAATCTACGAGTAATTGCTGGTGTTTGATATTAACATGAAAAGGATTCCGTAGACAGGGAAAGAACCTGTTCTTGGGAAACTACATCTATAGTGACCAAAAGGCATTAAATGATGTTCAAGCACTTGTGTTACAGCAGCGGTATGAATAGAATGATATTAATAATAACAGTAATAATCGAATTATCCGGCAACTTCACACTTCACAGTGGATTTTCTCGAACTAAGAAATTTGCTGAATTTGTGAAAAATCAAAATGGCTTCACATCCAGCCTATGATGCCTAGAAGAGTCTTTACATCCTGCTGACATGAGAACAGCATAATCTCTGCGTCAGAAGCTTGCTTCTACTTGACCATTTAATAGACTCGCATTTTTTCCACCGTGACTAATTTTGTAAGCTAAGCACATCATCCGTTACAGCACACTCTTGGGGCTGGGTAATGTGGCCACAATGGTATGGTGGAACGAGCTATCACAGGTGCAATGCGTGGGTTCAGGCATTTACTTTTAAGAGGCACAAACAGATTTATTTTACCTCTGGTAACCTCAAGAGAAAGACGTTATAATCCAGAATCCGCATTAAACATCACGTTCCTTCATTACCAACTGGGCAGAGCCGGTTTACGTTGGGAAATGACACAGCGGAAGTCATGGTAAACAGAAATACAGTCGCCAGTAAGCTTACTTACATTAGGAAATTTTATTTTATTTGATGAACCGATAGCCATTTAAAGGGACAGGGCTCTTATTTTACTTGTACTTGATTGAACTAGAGACGTTTAAAAATTTGGTGCTGGACTGTGATTCGAATTCGTATCTCCTCTTTCGAGGATCTGAATCTCTCGGAACAGTATAGTTCAGTCATTTCGTTCCTTTTCCCAAGACTGCAATCTTCTCTAGGTCTCCTCCAAAGGTAAGTATGTGGGTCTGAAACCTGATCCAGTACAAAAATATTCATAATTTCATTTCTAGCTTTATCAAGTGCACACCCACCTGCTAGTGAAAATTAACGCGCAATTTCAATGTCTGTTCATGTGTTTCCAACAATCGCAACAGGTGTCGTTATTTCTGGTCAAACACGCACACATCTTACTGTTCATGAGTAAGCAACTGATACTTAAGCTATATTCGTGGATGCACGGTAGGTGTGCAGTTCGATTGTCGCTTAGGCACAGAAGTTTGTATCCTTATTTTAGATTCAGACACCTAGCGGCTCGTAAGAAAAACCGATACGTAACATTTGATTTTTCTTAGTTAACAATCGGATTACGTGTTGGGTTCGTATCTCCGTCACAGAACTTCACATCATGCACTTCATCTTTAAATGCATGCACACTTTGTTACTTCAGAATGGAGGTATATCAGACATCTTTCGTGGTTAGATAACAGGGACGAAAGGGTCTTGATAGGAGTCACGGTTTATTACAAAAATTGTCGTCTTTTATTTTCAAGTTTAGATTTGGTTACTGGTATTGGCAAAAATTTCGGTAATTCATGACTCTTCATGGCTAATCATCAATATGATGTGATTAGATTAGATTACATTACATTAGATTAACTCTTGTTCCATAGATCATGAATACGACATTTCGTAATGATGTGGAACGTGTCATTTTAATGAAAGATTTCTTTAAATACCATGATTCAATTTCTTTACAACAATTTTTTACTCTCTCTCTCTCATTGCTTTTTATTTATCTCTCTCTCTCTCTCTCTCTCTCTCTCTCTCTCTCAAACACACACACATTCTTTTTAATTTTTATTTGTATGTTGTGCTCGACTATTGGCGAGGCACGAAAACGCATGTGAATGACTTTCTTAGTTTTGAGTACACTTACGAAAGAAATATAAAAACAACAATGAGAGTTACTGATTTATGATGCTCAGTTTGCAGTCAGTTCTGAGTATTATTAGTAACTACGCTCCAGTCCCTAAACCTAGTTACAGAAAGCGAATCAGACGCATTACGTATTCCAGGCCGTAGCAGCCGCGACTTGGAGACACCAGCTATGGTCACTTCCCAGACCGCCGTAGGATCACATCGGTTCGTCTTCTTCCTGCTGGTACTGTAACTGAGATTTGGCAACAAGGCAACGTATGTTTGGCAACTCTGTGATCGACGAGTTACTTCCTGGTGTGCACGGAATTAAGCCTCAAAGTTCACTTGATTTTACCTGTCATTTCCATTGAATAATCTGAGTTATTATCGCTTGAAGGGTAACAAAAGATTGAAAATTTACGGTTTTCAGCCCAGGAAAGTCGTTGCAGGTGGAAACCGCAACTAATCTCGACCTTCAAATAGCGGTTTACGAGTTCTAGTTACTATTGCCCTGGTAATAGGAAGCTAAGACCCATACCTCCTCGCCAGCTCTGTGGTAACGTGCTGACCTGTGAAAAAGCGTCTGTTATGGTTCGCAGTTCCAGTCTCACTGACTGTAACGTTTTTATCCCTTCTGTGAAAGAGCTACAAGCAGTCAGATCAAACACCAATAAGGAAATCGCAAGAAAATGCTTTCAGCTCATAGTGCAATGTTGAAAAACTTACAATGCTGCACAACAGGTAAGGCCTCTTTCCGCTGCTGCCAAGCGAATTTTGGGTTTCTAGGAATACGTAACTATATTTATGAAATGCCACATTTGCATACCTCTTGAGTATGACACAGCATACCAATTAAACGCAGACCCAATCAAAATCTAAGTGAGTAGTATTTTACTAATTCGTGTCGATAGAAGCATGCTTGTGTACAGATACTTTCGTCGTAAGGTTATCATGGTTAGTTTTATTTCATTTCTTATAATACAGTGCACAATTTTCGTAAGGTTTCCTTTAGTGTTGTTAAAACAATAGTAAACATGAGAGAGAAATTAATCATCAACGATATATGCGAATTCTCTGATGTTACCTATGACAGTCTGACAATGCACATGCAGTTTATTGATTACATGCATGTAGAAAACTTGTTCTGAGTTAAAGCTGTCAAACAAAGTTTGAAGAAGAATAAAATATCACTACCACACGACGGCTAATGTAGAAAATACTTTTCTGACATATTATGGCACGATGCGCTCTCCCTGCACATCTTCGAGATGCATCTGCTGCCTGCTGTCTATTAAACCTGAATAGAACAAAATGTCACAGTAGTTAGCCCTTTTTCCACATGCGACTACTTTGGGTTGAGAAGTGAAGGGAATTATGTTCAAAGTTCCATTAGATTGATACCTTCAGCAGAGAGCAGAATTGCGTTTTAAAAAATGTAGCACTGAATGTATTCGAACTCGCGACATCTTATCTATGCTACAAGCTGACACGTAGCTACAGCAGCTCCAGAGCTCGGCAACTATTCCTCCAGAACTTTTGGATTCCACAGCACTGTGAGATTATGCATATGGCCACGTCTTGACTTCTGAGAGACAAACAGTTACAGCTTTTCTTTTGGACTGAACGACGTTTTCTAGTAACAGATAGCGCAATAGAATAGCTCAAGTGGAAAGGAACACTTCCTGTTTAAACTTCTGCATCCTACACTGTTGGCAGTTGTGTGTAGGTGGCAGTTACGTGATTTTATTTGTGTGATTACAAAATAGTCGAATGTATGCACTGGGTAACCGAGGCAGCTAGTTCATGGTGATTCGGTCAACCAAGTAAATGAATTTACTGAACATGCTGCAAATTACTACAGGGAGCCTGTGTGTCAGAATTCTCATCCAGTGTGGCGCAACTGCGTTACGATAGAAAAATGACTCGCACAGAAGAGGATTTCGTGGTCTGTTGGACGGATGGTAGGTTGTTATACCTATGGTCTGGGTTCGATTCCCCCTTCCGTCAATGATTTTAGATAGGGAGAGACAGATTCCATTCTCTCCTGGCTACACCAAGTGAAGGAGATATAATGGCTGCGTGGTCTGAAAATTCACATTAAAGATGATATTCCTTCTTTACCAAGTAGACGGTAGGTTGAACCACAATAAAGTCTGGAGTGGCGACATGTAGAAACGCTATCACCAGTAACCTTTCTTATACTAGTTATTTATTTCAAGTGACGACACAAACGCTATGTATGGTCACAGGACACTTATTCCATCTTTTATTTGAGCTTCTGTATGTCGATAAAATTGGTTCTAAACTGGGAATGCAACTCAGACCGCCCTTAACGCGGAATTTGATCCCTTCGTGGCAATACAGCTCGGCTACAATTTGTTGTTTGTTCAAACCTGCAGATTCCTCAACACCTTCACATATTACGCGTGAATGGGATCGAATCCTGGCCCGGCACTAAATATTTAATTATGTATTATCAAGCTCTATCATGAGAACACCTATCTGCTGGTGGATAATAATTTTGATTTTTAATGTATTTTCATTCGTTGTCAACACTAACGATATCTGACGTTTTTAACTCCCAGTGAGACACAGAACTATTTGCGAGATGACTGTAAGTTCAAGATGCTATTCTGAGCAGCTGGTGGATAAAAATTCGGTAGCTGACGTCTCTTTGTGTGTAGTCAACAACGATATGTGTGGGGCTCTATTCCCAGTGAGCGCTGAACTCTTCGTCATATTATTTCAGTTCGTCGTGTCATTTAATGTTCATACATATTCTCAACTAGCTGCTCGTGAATAACTTTAATTTTTAATGTCATTTTGTGTTAAATAGTTCAAATGGTTCAAATGGCTCTGAGCACTATGGGACTTAACTTCTAAGGTCATCAGTCCCCTAGAACTTAGAACTACTTAAACCTAACTAACCTAAGAACATCACTCACATCCATGCCCGAGGCAGGATTCGAACCTGCGACCGTAGCGGTCACGCGGTTCCAGACTGAAGCGCCTAGAACCGCACGGCCACACCGGCCGGCCCCCACCATCTGGTATCAATGCATTACCCTATCATCCATTATATATAATCATTTTCATAGTACACTTGATATTATAGATGAGTAGGACACAAGACAGGACAAAGATAATGTCCGTTTGACGTCAACAGTGTGTAACATTTTACTTTTTTTGAATAGGACAATGTTCCTCTCCAATAATTTTTAGATTAGTTACAATAAGCTTACGCTGCAAGAGAATTCGCTTGTATTTTTCAATATGTGGTCTGTTGTCGGTTTGAAGGCCTTCCATAACATCGGCAACGTAGTGCAACGCCACCGAGGGCTGTCTGGAGTAGGGTGGAGATAGCAATGTGAAAGTTGCGAGCTGTCGAAGACGATCTTCATATTCCTAATGCGATTAGGACATCGTATACTCTTGACGACGTTTAGCACCTGTGCAGTCAGTCACCCAATTTCAGAATTCATTTTGAGTAATCCTGCTAAATTCCCAAAATATTGTCTTTTTATATTGATGAGTAATATGGATAGTCGTCACGTTCATGTGCCGTCTACAACGCAAATTTAATGTTACTATCCTAGGAACTAACCTGCAATACGTTTTGTATTTCATAATCGGAACTATCTGCATTAACCGTCATCAGAGCAATGTCAGGGAACAGAATGCAGCAGTGCCTTGCTACCTACTTGAGGACCTGCTTGAGTCGTGTTCTAAGGAAACGGTAGTTGCTGGTTCACATTATATTACACTAGCGAGAAGTACCGACTTTTCCTTTTCTCTGCAAACATCCAGAACTAAATTCAGTAACTAAATGCTAAGAATATATTTGCATTGTGCCAACTCAAAGATCAATAGATATGGATATAGATATAGATACAGATTTTTATATTTAAAGCCATTCTCGTTCTGCGTTGGAATAAACATCATTCATTATTTGCTTGTTCTTGTTACGATTGTTATTGTCATTCTCTCACTCGCAAGAGTTTTCGCATTCCTATTTGGTATCGATGCACATGAAGAGTGGCTATGAAAGAAGGGAATACTGAATGTTACGTCATGCAGAATACACTCATTTACTTCGGCTCCTCGTGATCTACGCTACAGGAGAAGTGAGATACATAAAGTTGACAGTGTGAGGACAGACCTGGTAGCACAACTGTGCAACTACACAGTGTTACCAGATAAAATGGTGCTGCGGAATCGAAAGTGTAGTACGGACTTTGCCACAGTAGCAGACAGCTGGTAATTTAGGACCATGACCGTGGATTTCACTTTGGTCAGTGCTGGTTAGAGTGCTGCAACTGTAAATGGAAGGCTTTGTTTGATAGTCTTATGCTGATGCTGTCTGAATAAATTATGCCATTGGATACAAAGCGGTTTAGTTTTGAGACCTAACCCACGAGGGGGGAAGGCACAGTGGTCTGCTTCAGGAATTCCAAGCAATAAAACACAAAAAACAACCCAGGAAGGGAGACATGCATTTGGAATCTGTTCATCGTTACGGGGTCAAACAAGAGGGTAACATTACTGAAACAATGATCGGGCTACTTAGTATATAATAGAGCATACAGATTTCAAGGATGAAACGTATGAAGACGCAGACTTCCTCGTTATCAATATGTGCGGCATATCTTTCGTGTTAACGAAAGTAAATTCCCGCTTTACCTCTTCTTACGTGTCAAATGAAATGAATGCCATGAGGAATAGAATATTTGTTGACTGCGTCTCTTCTTGCTTCCATCCTTACCAACATATTTCTTCATTCTCGTGGTAATCATGACATTCTATGTGTATGCTGCAAAAGATTGCAAGTGGACAAATTCGACATCGAGGTGCAAAGCGTTATATTCAATTCGAATAAGCTTCCGGTGTATTTTTACTTCGTTTGTATTTTTAGATGATTATGAACGTTACGGAAAATTATCTCACATGCTTTATGTTGAATGAGAAACATTGAATGATCCGTTTTGCTTTCCCTACGTTGAAATGATATAATGTCGGCGTCAACAGCCTTCTTCCACGCCGGAAGCTGAAACTTGTATGATTCTGGATTAATGATAATTGAATGTCTCATATGTATACATAGCCCACAAGGCGACGTCAGAAACCATCAGGGGAGAACGCCGCATAAAAACCAAACGTGCGCGCGCGTCTCCACTCTGAAGAACCGTATCGGAGAATCACGGAAAGCATTTCGCTGAAGAGCTGCCTCGTCAGAGAGCCTAGAAATGGCAGCGTCGTAGCAAGTATTTGTCAACACTCTGATAGTGCATTTACTTCCGGGTGTAGGTCGGCGTTACCCCGCTAAATTCACTTGACATTCGTTTTCCACATCGAAGACTCGTGCGATATAATCCACTGCAAGATGGCACAATTAGAAAGTATATTTAACTTCTGGACTCCAAGAACGGCGTTCTTCACATAAGTAACACCTGTTTGTGTGTGCATTCGGGAGGACGACGGTGCAATCCCGCGCCCGGCCATCCTGGTTTAGGTTTTCAATGATTTCCCTAAATCGCTTCAGGCAAATGCCGGGATGGTTCCTTAGGAAGGGCACGGCCGATTTCCTTCCCCATCCTTCCCTAATCCGAGCTTGTGCTCCGTCTCTAATGACATCGTTGTCGACGGGACGTTAAAACAGTAATCTCCACCTCCTCTGTTCGTGTGTTTAAGGTTGCGTTTTGAGGCTCAGGCAACATCGCAGTGACTATATTCCGCCTCTGGCCGCCAGTGTGTCGTTAGCTCAGAGGTTCCCTTGTGCGTTGCAGTGCTTGTACTATAAGACATAGCAGTTCGAATCACGGTAGAAGCCGCTGACTACAACCTTTTATTTTCCATTTTAATTAATGGAGTTGCAAACTGCTAGTAAAAATTTCTTATGCGAAATCTGAAGAATGCCTTTAAACATCAATCTTCGTCCGATTTCGACTTAGTAAATTAAGTTAATGTCATGGATTTCTGCTTTGCAAATTCCAAGGTGCTTCACTGTAAAATAGACCCTGAAAAGATTCAAACCGACTGTCAACGATATAAATTTGAGCTTTGTTCGTCATATAGGTCTAACATGTCAGAAGGTTGTTTATGAAGTGCACATGTTCATTAATATAGTTCCCTTCTTCTAAATTTTTGCAATAGCATTTAACTGTAGACGTTTTCTAACACCGGCGTTAGCAATTCCTTTCCGTTCTCTGAAACCTTCAAAACGACAAATTTTTCTGGTTTAAATCTGATGACCTTAACTATCACTTCCGATCAACAATAAATACTTCATGAACCCATACATGGAACTCCAAATGTGCAGTGTTCCTGCACTGCTACAGAGTATGCATTGCAAGGTATTCACACAGTTTATCGCATAGACTTACCATAAGGAATGAAAAAAGAACTGTAATACACTTTACACCACAGACGCTCACTCTGGCTTGACGAAAACATCCAAACATTGACCAAAAGTTGCACAAATAATTGAGTTTGAAAGGAAAAGAAACGAGGTATGAAGCATTTATAAATTCATCGAATGTAGTGAGGTGGTTTAATTTCGTCCCAGTCTATAAAATTAATTTCGGGCCATACTCAGCTCTTGCCGATTAATGTAATATAATACCCGCCTACTAATCAGGGCGTCTGTCTCCGTTGCTTTTGAGCGTGAATGGAAATTGTAGAAATTTTCTGTGGAGCAACATTTAATAATAAAGCGTTTTAAATCACCAAAAGCGATGAGCGGTAGCAGGCGCTTTCGATAAAGAACGGGGGAGTGCAGCGCCGCTGCTGTCGCCACGGCCGCTGCCAGTAGCCAGCAAATGGATCCCGGAGCTTTGCCGCATACGGCGTCCAGAGGACAGTCTGCAGGAAATCTGCCGCAAAATCGTTACTGGATAAAATTTTGATATCGGTGTGTCACAAAGCGAAGTAAATTGAATCTGCGCTACCATTACATTCACGTCTTCAGCATTCAGACAGAAGAGGCTATAAAAATATTTTATGCCAGCTGCTCTCGATCCACTGACATTATGAACAGAAACAACGCACGCTACCGCTAGACCACAGGCGTAATCAGCCTAGAGTTTCTCTATCGTGGGACAAGTTTTCCTCCAGGAAGTGCCGCAGTCTACAGTGTTGCCAGATTGTGCAGATAACCGGACTTAGAGAATTAGCGAGTTGGCCAGTTTTTTTATCCCATGTCGCGATCGGCGCGGACTTAGCCTCTGAAGCGGCCGGCCGCCGGTCAAGTTTTATGTCAAAGAGTGTACATTGAACTGGAGTCAACACAAACTTGTCAAGAAGTTCTGTTCAGGCTGTTTCATATTTAGATGCATCTCATTGTTTTGACCTAAAGAGGAGCATTCTGACATTTTACACATTGTCTCTCCCTGTTTTGTGGAGTTATCCTCTGGGGTAGTGCACCTGATGTAAAAGCGTTTATTAAGCAGAAAGACTACCGTGTAAAGCAGATAACAGTTGTGCTTGCAGAGGCCTTGTTAAGAATCCTGCAATTCTTTCATTTCCCAACACATTTTCTCCATAACAGTGCTAGTTGTCAATTACAGCAATTTCGTGGTAGAACAGTGATGGTCAAAATTGCAGAGCAAGACAATATCCGTGTAGACTTTGCCCCTCTCTTAGGTTTCAGAGTGTAGACATGTACTCTGTGGAAAGGTATTCCACAATTTCCCATTCTACATAAAGCAAGGAGGTGGGAATCCCTACCGGTTCAAAAGGACACACAGTACATACCTCATTATAGTCTGGTTTAAACCAGTTGTCACTCGACATCTAGGCTCCAAAGTTGTGGCTCTGTTGTGTCGAGTACAGTCCGGAGGCAGCCGCCAAACCACATTGATCTCCAGAGTGACAGAAAATCACTTTAAAGCCTGCATCTTTCACAAAAATCAAATTTAAAAAATCTAAAATTTACGTAGACCTCAGCATGTCAAAATTCTGTTTTCAGTTTTAGTGAGTGAAAGAGTTACGCTAAATTTTGTGAAATAGATTAAATTTTCACATTCGTAAGCAGCTTCGAACTTAACACACCGTAAGCCCAATAACAAATGCTCTACGAGCAATACCTTTTTTACTGAAAATGGTGTTTTTACGCAATTGTTTTGCTATTTAACTCATAACAAGTAGGAAGTTTAAAGTCTCTATCCTCTACAAAAATAATGTAAGGATTCTGAAATTTAGAATTAGTATTGGTCTCGGTAGTCTCTCTAAACACAGCAGAAATCTCTTTCTTAAGTTTCATTAGAAACAGTGTTACATTGGTTACTGAAATAGAAGGAAACTTTTCCGGATCTGAAATTTCTCCTATCATTGCATATCCGTAAAACTCCTACACACATGAAATAACATCTTGGTGACCACACGAAGTGAAATATATTTAAAATGCAGTCTGCCTTACCATAAGGAGATGATGGGAGGTGGGTAAACATTATTCCTCAGTCTGACAACAGGAACGAGAAACTGATCGTAATAGTTGCAAACACAAGAATTAATGGAAGTAAGATGTTCATTAAAGTACCCATCGTCGATGGGGAGACACCACATAATTCAGTCAGTGGAACTATCAGAGTCGCTGCTTGTAGTGGCAGATATTATCAATTCTTCGACACACTGCTGTCACTCCTTTCACATGATGCACTACTTTTTGCCAGTCTTCTGGTGTCTCTTTTTCAACTGCTTCGTTCAGAAGTCATTTCACCTGAGTCAATGAACTTTTTTTTAAATTTTCTGCAGAAATATGACATTGAATCTGAGCACTTCATGCCAATATTATGTTGCTGTTTCATCCACAATATAAATTGTGTTCTTTGGCATGTGTTGTGACTCAGGTTCTAATAATTCTGCCCTTGCCAATTTACTGTCAAACAGTATATTACATTTTCTAACTATTAAGCAATGTCTTATTCTTTGTTGCCTTTGTGGGCAGTTTGTCTTGTCTACAGAATGATACGGAATGTTATCCATGACGATGAGTTTTTTATTAAGGTTTGAAGCACAGTTCTTGCAACAATTTCAGAGAAGTATTTTGGTTCGTGTCTTCGTGGTAGTCAGTGGTCTTGTATGAAGTGAATAACAGCTGACAATAAGAAATGAAACAGTTTGAGTAATCAACGTGTGCTAAAATTCTTCTTCTTCCTCTGCCAATTGGAGTTGCCATGCTACCATTGATATGCTCAGCTTTTTGAAACTATGTCCCATGTTTACCCATGTTCCAAAAAGCTAAAAGATGCAGTCTAAATTTGTCCCTACTAATTCTCTAAGAAAACGGCATTGCCAGGCTGCAATAATTTGGTGTTCCATTAATAGCACGTGGCCACAAATTGAATTATAGTGGAATACTAACCTGATCGTGAGTCTTAATAAGGATGATAAATTATCCCAAAATAGATACGCTGCTGCAAGGGTAGCACGTGGCTGTTTGTGTCGGGTACTCCTTCCTCGAATATATCTGATGACGAATGACATTTCCTGAAAAAGAGTTGAGATTTGTGACCAGCTTTTTGAGGTGCCTCTTCTTCCAGGTTTTTCCATTTTGGATGACCCACCTGATCCTTCTATAAATTTGTTCTTGCAGATCCTTATCACGGATTGTTTGCTGATTTATAGAGTGGCTGCAGTTCACTTCACCACTTCATCCATAGGAAGTGGAGGCGTTCCTGCATATCTATCTATCTATCTCTCTCTCAAAATGCTCCCTTGTGGAACACACAAATACACGCGATTGACTATTTGTGACATCAGAGTGACCTAGTGAGCACACTCCTTCGAGTACCCCAATTGGTGGATGAGAATGTCAGCACTACCAACTGAGATGTCCAATTGTGTAGCGAGGTGTTCGATAGTGACCTGTCGATCTCCTCGAATGAGTATCCACATTCCGACACTGCAGGAGTCACAGATGTGTGTGTGGCTGGCTGGCACACGGGAAATAGGACATTTGCGTCACCTCGTTGCAATGACGACAGATGCCTCGCCCGGTGACTCGCCGTGCCTCTGTTCACTGCCAGGTCTCCGAAGACATTCTCCGAGTGCCTGTAAATACCGGCGATCCTCTGGTTTTCGGCAAAAGTAACTCGATGGCAGCCCTCTGCTTGGAGGGCCCCTCCATTACAGATGCCATTTTGAAGACTATGTATAGTGCCACGACCTATCGGATCTTCGTGCAACGATAGGGGCTGCAGCGGGAATATTCCACAATTCCCCATAACAAAAACAGCATTTTTTTCCAAATCAAACTGGCCAAGAAAAAGAAATGTGTTAAGTGCCCCTTGTATAAAATACAGGTGTGCCTAATGGATTAATTCAAGATACAAAAATATATATGAAAATACATTTTTCAAAAGTATCCATAATATATTAAAACATTATTTTTAGGTTATAAAAAATTAGTTATTCTGAAGATTCTACTTTACAAATATTTTTCCAAACATAATTTTCCATAAAATAAATAAAACAAAATTGTTACGTTTCAAAAATGTGTTTAGCTTCTTCATAAACATCTCTATATTTTGTAAAAACTAAGTGTACACTGTCATTCAATCGTAATGTATTTATTTTGTAACAACTAAGTATACACTGTCATTTACTCATCGTACATTTCAAAATTATTAAAGTTATTTTCCAAACTAGATATCTTTTATGTTTCAGAAGTTCGAAATCATAAAAATGTAAGTTCATTTATATTTGTCTGTATTGTTAAAAGCTGAAACGGCTCTATTTATCAGTTTGACTAAGAGAAGCTTTTCGATGCTTTTGGGATGAATGTGATTTAACTTATATTTCAGTTTTGTGTCAAAAGAGCAGACTTCAGTAAACACTTTTTGTGAGATTTTTCTCATACTGCAGGTAGTGTTTGTTTTGTATGAAGGCACATGTGGGGGAACACTCATCGATTCTAGGAGAGGAACAATTTCATTTTTTACTGTTCTACTAAATCTGCGTGTGGAATAAACCGTGTGCAATGATAGTGTGCAGAAGGATTTTCACTTTGTTATTTAAGAGCCAGTAACTGATCTACGCCTAGAGAGAATAAGATAAGCCTGAGTCATGAACAGCTGGAAAGACTTGTACAATGTTTTGTTACATTTTTATTCACCAAACTTTTGGTTAATGCTAGCGCTGTCCAAGCAGGACCGATCTGTTCTGAAATAGCAGTGACAAATGCTAGAACAGTACACTATTAAAATACCTATCTCCAAGAATGATTTTTACATAATACTGGAAAGACCGACATTGCAAGTGTGATCAAACAGTCGAGGGGTGTACTGGCGGTCCAGTGTCCAATGGGCACTATGGACAAGTTCTTAATTTCATTCATCATATTCAGTGTTTTAGGAAAGTCTGTAGTTGTCATTCATGATCTAAACTATGAAAAACTCCACAAGTTATGGTACTTACTTTTGTTATGCTTAGCACAATTCATTTTGAGGATGTGTCCTCAATTTAAAGTTCATTTATTCACATGAATATTTTTGATGTTTGCATGTGTGATTTTCTGCTTGTCTCCCATTGCAGATGTCTTAAGGTGTTATACTGCAGTTGCAAAATTAGACAAAATGACTGAGTATTTTTAAATGCTGATGTTAGAAATGGCAATTTTGTTTGTCTGCTTAGAGGTACTGTGCTACCTCCATCACACAGAACATCGCATGTGCAAATCATCACTTACGCTTTTGTTTTAGGAAACAAAACATACTACAAAGATACTATGGTTCCACAGAGTGTTTGTTCCGAGGTGTAAGTGTTTTTGGATTACATTACATAGGCTATATAAAGTTGTTAGTTATGAAATGTATTTTAGCACTACTAAGTACCGAATTATTTATTAAATTTTATACATATGTGGAAACACATATTGATATGGATTATAATTATTGTACGCATGAGAAAGAGTAACTCTCCAGTTTGTCATTGAAAATTTTCCTTGTTGCTTTCTGTGGTGCACAAACATTTTAAGCTGCTCCATAAAATTGTGTGTGTGTTTTTTTTCTACTGCCGATTTTGTAAATTGATTATGTATGTTAACAATTGTGTTCACTGTATCTAATTTGAAAATTCCCGCCAGTTCCCCCGTGTAGTAGCCTAAAGGATTTAAATGTGCTTTTTTATGTTCTTGAGTCCATAATTTATCACTTTTATTGTTTAAAGTGCAGACTAAAGTTCTGCTGTTGTTAGTGGAGAAAGCTACTTTCATTTCCTCCGTACATGGCAGTGGAACTGTCAGAAAAATTCATAAAGGCAAACAATCCAAAATAATATAGTGTGTGGCAGACCCAACAGGGCAACCATAGCAAACACAAACAGCAGGTGAAGTACACCACTATATGATTTATGACGTACTACCAACCACCCCTTTTTTCTGCCATAACTGCTAATGCAATGTGCAGGATAATCTGATAGGGTTGCTTCTCTTTCGTTAATGCATACCTCCTCATTGATGAGATCTGCAGGATGTAATGAATGTCCTGCAGTTATTGCGTGTTCTCTAAATCACACCAAAATTTTTAAGAAAACAGGATGTATCTTTTACCCATGTGTGGACAACAGCTTTAAGTACTGTCCTACATGTTAGTGGTGTGTGAACAGGCTTAGTTGTTTGGTTGGTTCTCTCAATAAAGGTTTTCGTATATAAAAATATCTCATATTGCATTTCATGGGAATAAGTGATTCCATGCAATGTAACACTTGTAAGGATTCTTGAATTTATGTGGCTATAGATAAAATAGTATTTTATTGTAATTGTTTTCTGAATTCACTGCATTTTTATATACAATTTTAACCCAAAGTTTTATGATGGGTAGTAAAATAGATGTTTGCTATCCAGTGTGACAAACATGTTAGCTGTATTAATATACCAATAAGAGCAGTGTCAGTTGGACTCACATTCGTACGTGCCAAAGTTATCTGGCAATGTGCGGTATAATTACATTGACTCTACAGGATTATAACGGTATGTAATCATGGAATTACGCACAATTGTGAGATGGCTTTCGTTCAGTGTACTGTTTAGCTGATTCTTGTAGCATTCTAGATCTACAGAGAGCTGCAAATTCCACCACATTGGCACTTATCTGTCCGTAACTACCTGAACGTCAACTACCCGAGGCGATGGATCGGCCGCCAGGCAGCCCGTGACAGAGCACTTCATCACTGGCCTCCAAGAAGCCCTGATCTTACCCCCTGCGATTTTTTCTTATGGGGGTATGTTAAGGATATGGTGTTTCGGCCACCTCTCCCAGCCACCATTGATGATTTGTAACAAGAAATAACAGCAGCTATCCAAACTGTTACGCCTGATATGCTACAGAGAGTGTGGAACGAGTTGGAGTATCGGGTTGATATTGCTCGAGTGTCTGGAGGGGGCCATATTGAACATCTCTGAACTTGTTTTTGAGTAATGATGTATAACAGAAGGTTATATGATGTTTCTTTCATTAAATACACATTTTTAAAATTGTGGTATTCTTTTTGAATCACCCTGTATTTTACAGCCACTCTACAAATGTTTTTGAATATTATTATACTTAGCAGATTCTCTTGCATGGCTAAATAAACTTTTGTTATTTCAATTTAATGACGACACAGATGAAGTGTCTAAATTTTTGTTAAATTTGGTATCATGGTTTAATAGACAGGGCCTTTACCAATGGCAGGATAAGAATTATGTACAAAATAAAAAATTAAACACTTTGTATTGTTGGCCCACCAAACTCTGGAAAAAATTGGTTTTTTGATTGTTTCATTTCACTTGGACTTAATGTAGGCCACATTGGCCGATGCAATAAGACGAATCAATTTGCTCTTCAAGATGCCGTAAATAGGTGTATAATCATTGGAAATGAAATTTTATTAGAAGAAGGTGCTATAGAAGATTTCAAAAAAGTTTGTGAAGGAATTGCATGCAACATTCGTGTAAAATATAAAGGAGATGCTATTTTAAGACATACTCCATTACCGTTAATTTCTAATTCTCAGCCAATTGTATGTAGTCATCCAGATTTCAACAATGTCCGTGTGAGAACTATTAGGTGGAAAAAGTTTGATGAATTGAAAAATGCAATAAAAAAGCCTTATGCTTTAGCTTTCTTTTCATTATTGCAAATGTATAATATTCCTTATTAAATAAAAGACAAGAATTTGTACAATGTATAATTTTTATTCTCAATTAGTACAACAAATAAAAATAAATTACAATTGTTACATTTCAATTACAATTGTTTAATTTCATATTGCCCCTTATAAACAGATGATTCCTCATTTCTTTTTACATTAGACATCTAAATCATATCTGATACTTGAACATTTGATACAGTTGCTCTAGGGTAATGTGTCTCTAGACCATCTGCATACACTGAACATTCTGCAATAACTTCAAACAACATTTGAGTATCAATATATTTTGTAACATCACTATTTAAACTGCTTGTACTTAAAGCATATGTAGGATTAATGCCTACATGAAGGTTCGGTTGAACATTTGTATCATGAAGTCTAATATTATACCCCGCACAAGCAATATCAGCTTTTTCTATTAAATTATTATATCCAGATGCTTCTGCATGTGTCACTGGAGTAACAGCTCCCACTAATTGTACTTCCATTCTTGCTGGTTCAAAAGGCGTTAAAGAAAAACTATCACATGACAAAAGTATTACAGTGCTTATCAGCATTAATATTATACCTTTGAATTACATTTTGAGCAGTACTTGTAATAGGAAAAATATCAACATTGGCTACTTTTGGAATTTTGAGAAAACCCAATGTTGGTGTATAAGTATAGTCAACAATAACACTTCCTGTTCGTGCATCTGCATCTACTTCAGAAACACAAGACTGTACACATTTCCAACCCCAATTATGTAAACCCTTATCTTTTGAGCTAGAAACACATGCATAATAATATTTCAAATTAATGGGTTGTCCAAATTGATGTGCAGGCACTTTAGTAAGAAACTCTTCATCATTTCTATAACCATACCATGACTTCCAAATGGAATCAAACTTTCGTGTATGATCTATGGCAGTTGTTTCCATAGGTGCATTTGCAGTAAATGCTGTAGGCTTTACATTAATACCCAGTATTTTCAAATTAATCCCTACACTTGTAATCATATTCTTATTTTGATTTAATGTTGCAAGTTCTGTATCACTTGAATTAGTCTGAAAAGCAATTCTAGGATTTCGTGCAATTACTTTTACAGAACAATGAATAATTCAACTACCATCAGGTAATAATCAAATTCAGAAGGTGTCATATACAAAAATGGCCTATCAACAGGAATTTCTGCCAAAGGAGTAACCATGCATACTACATTTTCATGTTCAATCACTTTATATGCTAAACCATATGTGAAAAATCTATGTACTTTGCGATATCTTGTAATACTACCCATATCTAATATAGAAGGAGCAGGTAACGGATCAACCCGAGTATTAGGAGAATCACCCAGTAAGTTAGCAGGTGGTGCTCCAGTCCCTGTTAACATTTTTTTTTTTGCTTTCTTAGATCCACCAGATTGAGCTGCTGCAGTCTTGACGTTTACCTGAATGTACCTGCATTGGCAAACTCATACCTTCGTCACTATCAGAATATGGTACTAAACGTTGTGGTTCAGAATGTTGTTGTGTTTCTTCTGGTCCTTGTTCGTCCGTCTTCTTCGCTGTCTGATACCTCGTGGTCGACGTGATCTTCGTTTACAGAACTTGTTCCAGTGGCTGAACCAGATGTTGATGGGCAGTCATGATCTATAGGCAAACCATGGCGAACACGAGACATTAGCCATTGTTCATAGGCATAGCATTTCTGGCCTTCATGCATGAACTCCGAATTAGACCGTTCCCACGGTGGAATATCATAATTCTGAAGGCAAGAAACATTAAAATCAAATAATGAAAACCAAAAATATATGATACACAACAAAAATTATATTTACATACCTGTTTTTTCGGCATTTGGTTCTATCGGGTACAAAGTTTTTCCAATACGTTGTTCAACAGCTGTCTTCAATTTCAAGCCGTATTTTCCCACAAATGAATGCCAATTTCATGTATGACTCCAGTCAATAGCGAAATCAATTATAGCTTTTGCATCCAACTGTTGAACTCGTTGTCTAAACTCTTCTTCTGTAAATGGTAGTTCTCTTGCTTCCTTTAGCACATTATCGTATCCTACGTCGTGCTCTTTAGCAATGGCATCTGCTCCACTGCGCAGTGCGTCTAGATTTATAGGATTTCCTGGTCCTACGTAATCACTGCCAGGTAAAGTATATCCTTTGTTCTGTACGCGTTCAACTACTTTTTTAACGTCGTAAGCAACACCTGCGGCGGCAGCAGTTGTCGCGCCAGCCGCTATCGCTATCTGCCCTGAACTGGTAACACCAGCTGTGCTAATTGCGGCCCAGTCCGTGACACTCTCAGATAACAAGGGCACTGTTTCGCTAGCAGTTTCTATATCTGAGCTCTGGTGGACGACGCGTTGAAGAAGTGGCTGCACGAAGCTGCAGAATATGGAAACATGGCCGAACTCCCAGACATACTGGCACAGGGAGTGGACATAAACTGCCGGTGTGAGAACGGGTACACGGCACTTCACAAGGCGGCGAAGGGCGGCGACGTCTTGGCCGTAAACTGGCTGTTGGAGGCGGGTGCCGATGTCAGTGCACGGAATAACTGGCAGCAGACGCCCCTCCACGTAGCAGCGGGACACGGCAGGCAGGGTGTCGCAATGACCTTGCTGTTTTACGGGGCAGACAAAGACGCGTGGGACGGCAGCGGGCAGACGGCTCTGCAGGTTGCCGCCGCGTGTGGTGAAGCGGCCGTGGTCAACCTGTTGTTGCGGCTGGGAGCGGACCGATCTGCTGCCGGATACGGTAGGACGCCTCTACAACTTGCCCAGGCGTACAACAGGAGGGCTGTTGTCGATATTCTGAGTGGGATTCGTCCGGTGTAAGGTGGACCTTTCGTACCATTTTTGATAAAGCAAATAAACTTCTGGTTTACTGTGAAACGTGTCATTGAATTCAAATATTTACCTGCTCTTCCTTCCCACTTCTAGTGGTCCTCCTTCCGCAGGTGAGACTTCCTGAACTACTACCATCAACTACCTTGAGATTCCCAAACGGTAGTGTTTTACACTTAGTCTACTGGCAGTAGATCAAATGTTTGACTGTCACAGGAGAGCAGAGTTCTATTCAAACTGCTCCAGAGTTGCAATCATTAACATTTGACCTACGTTCCAAATACACATCATTTTCAGTGAGCTTCCGGTGTGGTATTCTTGTAAACCAGTTTCAAGAATCTTACACCACATGCTCTTCCCAGAAGTGTCCAGTACTTCTGTTAACACAGCCTGAAATTTGTGTGTGCATTTTCATGTTGGCACAGACATCCCTATTCTTCGGTGGTCTAAGGAAAACATATTTAACAATCTGTGTAAGGTTCAGAACGAGTTGCTCAGAATGAATGTGAAGCCATTTGACAATATCGCACGCAACTGTTCATATTTGTGACCATAATGACTATTAATCCAATTGTTAGTGGTGAGACTATAGGCACCCGTACTTCCGCCAACACTTCATGAACTATGGAGTTGCTGCAAACTTCAGCATACAGGACACTAACATACTGAAATTACATCAGGTTACTGATAATGTCCCAGGCTGCCTAGTTTGTCAATCTAATTTTGTAACGGTAAATGTAAATACCGCTGACCGAGCATACTGCCGTGGGACGTTGTGACTGTGTTGGTGGAAGGTTAATCAGCAGATTGGACATAATACATTCAATTGATAATTATACAGGATGGCCCAAAAAGGATGGTCACATTTTAAATAACTATAACTCCATCAGTTTTACAAATTAATTTTATTCAATTACGTAACTAAATGCTCCCAGGCACCCAATTACAAGAACTAACCACAAAAAATCATGTACGGAAAATGACTTCCGGAAGATGACTTCCGGAAGATGGTGTCCTTCCTCGGTGATGCATTCCACAAGTCTTTCCTCGAAATTTTCCATCACTTTCACTACTGTTTCTTCTTGAATTGCCATAATTTCCGCACTGATTGCCTCCTTCAGATCAATTAAGTTTCGGGGCTTCTGTACGTAGACTTTTTACTTTAGGTATCCCCAAAGAAAAAAATCACAGGCTGAGAGGTCAGGTGATCTCGCGGGCCAGTGGACATCTCCAAAACGCGAGATGATGTGGTGGGGGAACATCCGCCTTAAAACACACATGGAGTCATTGGCTGTGTGGGCCGTGGCCCCGTCCTGTTGAAACCATATTCGATCTCGATTTACATGTAACTCTCGCAGTTTCGGCACCAAAAAGCTACGTAGCATGTTAACGTAACGTTTCGAGGTCACTGTGACTGTAGTGTTGTTCTCCTCAAAAAAATAAGGACCAACAATCCCCAATCTTGAAATTCCACACCAGACTGTTACCTTAGCACTATGAAGAGGCTTTTGGTGCAATTCTCTGGGATTATCTGCTGCCCAGTACCTGCAGTTTTGTTTATTGACATAGCCGTCTAAATGGAAATGGGCTTCATCTGACATAAGAAGCACAACATCATTATTAGAGTACAAGATGTCAAGCATTGATTCACAAAATCGTCTTCGCTGCTCAAAATCACGATCATACAGCTTTTGCGTGATCATAATTTTGTATGGGTGAAACTGTAACTCACGGCTTAAAATACGCTGCAACGAACTACGGCTGAGGCCTAAAGTTTGAGCACGACGCCTAGTGGAACGACGCGGGCTTTGCAGCACTGACGCTCTAACATCATCAATGTTCTGTGGAGTAACTGCCGTACGTGTACGCCCTGTAGATTTACCACTTTTGACAGACCCTGTTGTCCGGAATGCAGTCACCCAACGTGATATGGATCTGCGATCTGGAATGGGTCCATCACGCGCTACACCAAAACGTTGTCGAAACAATCGTTGCACAGTAATAAACGATTCATCATTTCTGAAAAACTGTTCCACAGCAAAAACACGATGCTCGACCGTCCACTGCGCCATCTCGTGGCAAACCGGGTGTAATGGCAGACTTGCAGACGGCCGGCAGTGGTCCCCCCTCCTCACCTTTCAATAGTACTATGCAGTTCAAATCCGACCATCCTTTTTGGGCCACCCAGTATTTATCAAGAGATGAGTTATAACCAACCGCAAACAATTCAGTTACTGGAAATCACAAATGTCATGAAATTTACTCACAGACTGTAGAGAAGTTGTAAAATGTGAATCAGTTTGCCAACTTGCTTAACATACTAAGTACATTTACACAACAGAATGAAGAGTGGAAGGTAACACAAAAGATAACATGTCAAATTTAAGAGCTGTTACAATGATACGATTCTAAAGATTGTAAATCATAATGCAGATCTCAATGGTTGATTGCTGGTGAGGCTCTGACATGAGCAGGACCTGGTACTCCTGGAAATATTTCCCATCGGACAACTAAATCAGTAATTATGAATGTTTAAATTTTTTGGTGAACTGCAGTCACTGTGACACCACATTATGCACTTGGAGACATCCTTAATTTCACTGAATCTGACAGTTTGATCAATTGAAATGAGGACCATATGGATTGAATACAATTTTAACCCTTACACGAATCACATCTTAAATGTGCGTAAGTAAAAAGATGAGACTTCTCACAGACCTCGTAATATTTTCATCAGGTAACTACATTAGCTGAACAGTAAACAATTTAATATTAAGAGCAGATTAAATCCTGTTTAACTTTTAAGACAGAATTGCCACAGGTTTTGTAAATCAGGAAATTTCAAATGGGTCAGGGAAATTTGAAAAAAATAAATCTCATCTTCGTCTCAGTAGATAAAATGGTTTGTTCACTGAGATGCCGTGCATCTTCACTGGCTAGGTGCCGCTTCCTTACCCCCTCATACTTGCTGCTTCTCCCCTTCGTACTCATTCCCTCAGGAAGCAGTCGGAGCTGCCACCATTTACTGCTAGCTTAGCAGCTGCCAATGAGAGGCAGGCAGGCATGAGGAGTGGTTTGTCTCGATCTGATTCTCGGAGACTGGCCCTCGAATCATGAAACGACGCAGTCATGTTTTCGATTCATGAGGGTCAGCAACTGATAAAAAAAATGGGGCCCCCCGGGGTCCCAAGGTCACGATGGCGGCGTCACTGTCCCGCCGAGATAATTTGTCCTTTTAGGACGATTATCTGAGCCTCTACGTCCGGTATCTGGACACGGCCACTGGCAGCTTCCTCCGTGTCGTGCTGCAGTAACATAGCTGCGAAAACCGGGCTTCTGGCAGCGAGTATTAAGCTGTGCGCCTCTATTTCACCACCACGGACACACAGTGTAACGTCGGCACACGTGCCCCTCGTCAGGAGCTCCGACATCGCGTGAACTAAACTGCCTCTGTTATTGGCCATATTTAGCACCTGAAATTGGTAGGTAAAAACAACGCATTAAAAGCTGCCCAGTTTCCGACACAGTAATTTAACAACTCAATAATGGCAAATCAACTTTGTTTAAAACAAACACTTCAATGTCACCACTTTACCTTCAGCACCTATAAACAAATACAATTAAAGACAGAAAGCAGGTTGCACAGGTCTCAGTGATATCCGAGCTAGAGAACAAGCTGTAGTATTGAGTCAAGTCCACTGCCACCACAAATATAAAAAATCCTCCGGCCTTACTTTAAAAAAGCAAAATGTTTACATTATACTCAATATCTATAATACTCCATGGCTTTAGGCGCGAGCAGTTCAGATCATTCTTAAACAAGAAACAAAAGCAGCGATACAACAATCTGACCGAGCTAAAAGCTCTACCAACAGCAGTGAAAATTCCATCACGGACCAGCGAACTAACAATTACTTCAACATAGTAGCAAGCATTGGTACCAATAATAAACTGGCAAATGCAGATGCATTAGTTTTACTTTTGACGCAAGGCACGTACTACCGACATGTAGTCTCAAAATTACATTAGGTAAATAGAGAGTTGTAACTGTGTTGGCTCTAATGGTGTTCATAGCTTATTTAAAATGTTGTGAAGGTTCCTAGAAATAACCTTAAGCTATCTCTGTTATTAATGACTCATGGCATAACTGACGGGACTTCATATCCTGCATTGACACCCAGCTATATATATTTTTCAAAAAGATTTTGAGAAAACAGCCTAGGATACAACACACCCATTCATCAAACAGAAACTTAGCTGTGTGCGTCTGGCATTCATGCAGGATTCTCCACAGGGAACAATACACTACCTCACTAGATAAGTGCAGCTGACTGTGTGCACTATGTATTGTGACACCTATTCACAATGGTTAGACATGCAAACTAAATGTTATATTAAACTAGAGTCCATACGTCAAGGATTTAATCAGAAACGACGACACCCCCCCCCCCCCCCCAAAAGTTGTTTGGGAGTTAACAAAATCTCTGTCACGGTAACAGATATAACGTGAGATCTACAATGAACTGGAGTCAACACAAACCTGTCAAGATGGTTGGTTTGTGGTGGTTGAAGGGACCAGACTACAAAGGCCATCGGTCCCTTTTTCCACCATCATGAAACACCCGCAAGGAACAAAAACAAGCAACAGAGATGACAAGGGATGACAGAACAAGAAAACATAGACAAAGACCATAAAAGAGGAATTAAAATCACAGTGTGTTACAGTAGTTGGCCAACCACGGAAACAAAAAAAAAGGGAAAAGCCAACCACCAAGAACTAAAAAGCCCAATCTAAAAGCATAAGCCAAAGGTGAGAAACAACAAAAGAGAGAAACCCTTTGATTGAGCGATAAAAACCCCCTGTACAAATAAAACTCAAAACTAAGCCTGCCATTAGAGCATCATTCATTAGAAGTGCAGGGAGCACATCAGGCAGTGCAAATGTCTGCCCGAGCACAGTTAAATGTGGACAGTCCAACAAAATATCGACCACTGTCAATGCTGAACCACAGCGACAGAGGTGGGTCCTCGCGGCACAATAAATAACCGTGCGTCATCCAGGTGTAGCCAATGCGCAGCCGGCAGAGCACAACAGTCCTTGCGAGAGACCCGGAGGAAGAGCGCCACCCACCGGTAGTCTGCTCGACAATCCGAAGTTTGCCGAGTGAAGGCAGGGTGCGCCATTCGTCAGCCCAGGTACCGAGAACCTTCTGCCGCAAAACTGAACGGAGATCACACTCCGAAAGGCCGATCTCCAAAGCTGGTGCACCGACAGCCTGTTTGACCAGTGTTCATTACCCGGGATGACGACACGATTTGGGGTCCACACCGAAACCACGGAGAGGCCGCAATGGGCGGGAGAGTGGACGGACTCCTGGATAGCCGTCACCAGACGAGAGCGAGGGAAACACTGGTCGATAGCTCGTAAACCGCTCAGCGAGTTACTACAGGTAACGAAGGACTCACCTGAGCAGGAGCGGATATACTCTAGGGCACGAGAGATGGCGACCAGCTCGGCAGTGAAAACACTGCAGCCAGACAGTTATGAGCGTCGTTCAGAATGATCCCGAGAGTAAGAACAGGGAATTGCAGATTCTGTGGCAGAAACGATGCCGGTGGCGATCGTGGGAACCACCACATCAATGGCACTATGAGAAAGAAGCTCAAGAGTGGCAATTCAGGTGAACGAGTCCCAGTCAGCCTTATTCAGAGCCCATCTGGGGAGGTGCCGAGGTGAGTGGCGCTGGGGCAGTGACAGAAAGATCGGAAAGTGGTCACTACCGCACAAGTCGTCATGCACACTCCAATGGACGAACAGTAGAAGGCTGGGGCTGTAGACAAAGGTCAATGGCCGAGTACATGCCGTGTGCCACACTGAAATGTGTGGAGGCGTCATTATTTAATAGAGAAAGGTCGAGCTGTGCCAACACTTTCTCAGTGACAGTGCCTCTGCCTGTTGCCACCAATCCACCCCACAAAGGGTTAAGGGGGGTTTAAGTCCCCCCCCCCCCAATAACAGAAAAGGTGGCGGCAATTGGGCTATCAGCACAGCCAATACATGCACAGCGGGTCATCACCATCCGGCAGAAGATAGAGACTGCAGACAGTTAACAGCCTAAGGCATCAAAACCCGAACAGCGATAGCCTCTAAAGGTGTCCGAAGAGGGACACACTCGCTGTAAAGAGTGTTAAGGACATAGACACAGACTCCACCAGATACCATCTCGTAAGCTGCCGGATTCTTATAATAACCCAAATAGCCACGGAGGACGGGGATTCGCATCACCGGAAACCCAGTTTCCCGGAGAGAAATGCAGAAGAAAGGGTGAAGGCTGAGAAATTGTCTGAGCTCAGCAAAGTGGTGGAAAAAACTGCTGCACTTCAACTGGAGGACGACATTGTCCACGGAGGAAAAAGGCGTGAAGAGATCGAGGAGGTAGGTTACACCGCCGGATCACCTGCTGCCACCAACTGAGTACCCGCACGATCGACTTTCACGGTGTCCGAGGGTCCTGCGAGATCTAGGTCCTCAGTAGATGCCAGAATCTCGGCAGAGCTCGTACGTTGCAGTGGGGTGGGCCCACCGTAAGTTCCTTCGTCTCAGAGGTCGTCTTCTTGGACATTTCTCGCTGCTCCTCGGGTTTCACTGGCTGGGAGGGCTTCATTGATTCAGTCTCTGGAACTGGGGAGGATCGTGAAGCCCTACAACCAGATGCTTGTGGGCACTTACACCACTGGCGGGCATCATCCTTCTCACTGGTGGAAACCTGGGAAGAGAGGGACCCAAGGGACCACTTCTGAGCAAGATGAGCCAAAGAAATTTGACGCTTCTCCAGCTTAGAAGTAGGGACGGACGTCCCCGCTGGGTGGGGGATGTTCCTGAAGTAGGTGGCGCAGGAGCAACAGAGTAGTGCCCCTCAGGTCAAGGGGGCAGATGTAGTGTTACAGCTCTGGGTGCCGACTGGAATTCGCTGAACTTGATGGGACTACCACTGTTGTCATAGGGGCGGCATAAGACGGAGTCATTCGCACAAGATGGAGTCGTTCGTATTTCCTCTTAGCTTCAGTGTCGGTCAGTCAGTCCGGGGTCTTTTATTAAGTGATTTTCCGCTCTTTCTGTAAAATCCTGCAGCCTGGTGAGCAAGGTGAATGATGCTCTCTGCTGTCGACACAGATGGGAGGCAGGGCACACGGAGTATTGGGATGTGACGTGTGTTCGAAATCTCGACATGTGACACCGGAAGTACAGCAGGAAGACATACGGCCGAAGTTCCAGCCCTCAAAGCACCGCATCAGGTGAGGGATATAGAGCTTGACGTCACAGTGGTAGACCACCACCTCGACCTCCACAGGCAATGTATCACCCTCGAAGGCCGAGATGAAGGAACCGGTGGCAACCTGACTATCCCTCGGACCTCGACAAACGTGGCAGATGAAATTAACATCTCACCACTCTAAATTGGCGTGCAGCTCGTCAGCAGACTGCAAAAGAAGGTCCCTGTCGAACATAATAACCTGGATCATATTTAAGGTCTTATGGGGCACGATTGTAACTGAAACATCCCCAACTTGTCACAAGCGAGTAAAGACCGTGACTGGGCAGAGGATGATTTTTTATCAAAACTGACCCAAAACATGTGAGATTGCTTTTGGTCGCCTATTACGACAGGCAGGAATACCGCAGGGCTATTCTAACCCCGGACCCACAGGGGGACAAACCTGTCAAGAAGCTCTGTTAAAATTCATTCATTCGAATTTAGTTGGTGTACTGGGAATAGCATTAAGCATGAAGTGAAAGGAAGTTGCCATATTTAGTGCATTAATAGCAGTATGATTAGCTTATCTTATTACTGTACACTGAGATGACAACAGTCACGGTATAGCAATGTGCACATATACTGACGGTGGTAGTATCATGTACACAAGGAATAAAGGAGGCAGAACTGTCATTTGTAGTCAGGTGAAAAAGGTTTCTTAAGTGATTATGGACACACGACTGGAATTTAACTTTCCGTGCGGAATGGTAGTTTCAGGTAAATGTACGGCACATTCAATTTCGGAAAGCATTACACAGTTCATTATTCCGAGATCCACAATGACTAGAGTCTGCCGAGAATACCAAATTCCAACCGTTACATCTCGCCACGGGCAACACTGCTGCAGCATTGGCAAAGGGTTGTCAGTGGTAACAGGCAAGCGACAATGTGTGAAATAACCACAGACGCCAATGTGGGAAATACAATGAATGTATCTGTTAGGACAGTGAGGTGAAATGGACTATGGAAGCAGTGCCTCTGCTAACAGTACATCGCTTCCAGTGCCCGTCCTAGCCTCGTGATCGTATCGTTTGGACCCTCGCTGACTGGAAAAACCACGGCAAGGTCAGACGTGTCCCAATTTCAGACGGCGGAGTTCTAGTGTAGCACAGAGCCTACGAAGCCACAGTTGTGAATAGGGCACTGTGCAACTTGGTGATGGTTCCATAATGGTGGGGGCTATGTTTACATTACATGGAACTGATCACTTACTGGGAAAGGTTATTTTCGGCTATCTTAAGACCATTTGCAGCCACTCCACGACAATGGTCCTGAACAATGATGGATTTTTATGAATGATAATGTGCCATGTCACAGGGACACAACTGTTAGGAATTGTTTGAAGAACGTTGAGGATAATTCGCGTTAATGATGTGGCCACCCAGACTGCCCAACGTGAATCCCATCTAACATTTAGGGGATCTAATAGGGAGGTCAGTTCGAGCACAAAATGATTCACCAGGAATATTTTCACAATTATGGAGAGTAATAGAGGCAGCACAGCTCAATATCTCTCAACAACTTGTTTATTCCACACCAAACTGAATTGCTGCACTGTGCTTGGCGAAAGGTCCAAAACAATATGAGGTATCCCATGACTTGTTGCCTCGGTATATGCTCACTATTGTTGCCACCTCAGAAGGGTTTCCATCTAGGTAAGATATACAGAACACACATTTTGGAACTCCATTTATAATGCAATTTATGTTACAAATGAATTGCACAATTAATACACATCAGTTTTATTAGATGTTAGACAAGTCCCTGTGGAATAATTTGATTCCTGCGAAACATACACAGCACATCAGAAACAAACTATATAAGGGATTTGGGATGTCTACAAAGCACCACCACTAACTGGTACTGGAGAGGAGAATTCTCTATCTCACCTGATACACAAGCTAGTTGGCAATAAACTTAACATCCATGTCTGCCAATCTTTAAAAATTTCATTCCATTCTGGGTTGTGTTATTAAAGTTACAGGTAACTCACTTTTGTCAGGTATCATTACATATACCAATATTACAAAAGCAACAACTAATATGTTCAAGAGAACCACACACCCGACCAGTGAGTGCATCACTTGTTCTGGGGAAGTTAATAGATCCATCCTTCATTAAATCCTCCTCACTCCACCAACAGTGCCTTTCCACCATCCATGTAACCTTCGTAACCTCTGGGTTCATCCCTATGAAATCCCCAAACCACCTTCCCTACCCTCTGACTCCTACCCTTGTAACCGCCCCCGGTGTAAAACCTGTCCCATGCACCCTCCCACCACCACCTATTCCAGTCCTGTAACCCGGAAGGCGTACACGATCAAAGGCAGAGCCACATGTGAAAGCACCCACGTGATTTACCAACTGACATGCCTACACTGAAGCCTTCTATGTGGGAATGACCAGCAACAAACTGTCAATACGCATGAACGGACACAGGCAGACAGTGTTTGTAGGTAATGAGGATCACCCTGTGGCTGAACACATCTCTGTGCACGGCCAGCACATCTTGGCACAGTGTTACACAGTCCGGATTATTTGGATACTTCCCACATACACCAACTTATCAGAACTCTGTAGATGAGAACTTGCCCTTCAATTTATTCTCTCTTCCCGTTACCCACCAGGCCTAAACCTCCGCTAATTTCAAGTTGCCACCCCTCGTACCTCACCTGCATTCAACAACATCTTTGCCTCTGTACTTCCTCCTCGACTGACATCTCTGCCCAACCTCTTTGCATTTACACATGTCTGCCGGTGTCTGTATATGTGCAGATCAATATTTATGCGTGTGCCCGAGTGTATACTTGTCCTTTTTCCCCCTAAGGTAAGTCTTTCCGCTCCTGGGATTGGAATGACTCCTTACCCTCTCCCTTAAAACCCACACCCTTTCGTCTTTCCCTCTCCTGCCCTCTTTCCTGATGAAGCAACCTTGGGTTGCGAAAGCTTGAAATAAATTTGTGTGTGTGACACACACACACACACACACACACACACACACACACACACACACACACACACACACCTCCATCAGCACATATACATATTGTCTGTATATTGTCTGTCTATAGGGTGACTGACAGATTTTTAATTCGTACTCTGCAATATTGTTATGTAGCACTTCCAACAGGATTACATCTACACAGCACCGAAAAAAGCTAATAGGACTGAATACAAAATTCTTGAAAAAAAAAAAAAAAAAAAAAAAAAAAAAAAAAAAAAAAAAAAAAAGTGTCTTGTGTAGCTTACACCACAATAATGGACAGTAAATTATATGACTATTTCAAATGCGTAAAAAAATTAACATGGTTGTCTGTGAGGCAAAGGAACTGTACAACTTGCAGTTTATATTCTACTGTAAGGGTAAATATGAAGCCATGTGGGGAGTTAAAACAATAAAACACTGTATGCTGCCAGTCTACAATTTAGCATAGAATAGCATTCTAAAAATTTAAGACAGACACAAATTAAGAAAACTTCAGGCCTAGAGGAAGTACTAGACAAGTGCCTCGTGATCAAATACCCTTTCACAGAAGGCAGATTTGTACAATTCTGCTACAGCTGTCATATTTGAAACAAAATATTTAGTTCAAAACTACTGACCAAATTTGCCTTACTAGTCAGCTTCAAGTCAATGTTTACCATGTTCGTACGTATCTAGCATTAACAGATCTTACAGTGTCATGAAAGGAACAGGTCTTCAGAGACTACTCCAGCAACATCGGAATTTCATAAACCATATTAAAATGCTTCATTCCACCCTAATTACACGTTTCTATGTCCAGATGCACTGTGAAGTACCTGATATTCAGCTTTTCATGTGGTTTTCGCGATACCAATTTTCTTGGAGGTCCAGTACTGTATTCTCATGTTTGGTTCTTTTTTATGGTATAATGTCATTCATTCCAGAAAATGAAAATTTCCACTTGAAATTGAACGAGGTTGAAAGTAGCCAGTAGTGCGGAATGAAACACTTCGTTTCAAACAAACTAACTGCCTCAGCGAAAAAAAATAAAAAAATAAATAATAAATAAATAAATAAATAAATTAGTAGAAGCAAATTTATCTATAAAACAGACAAATAGCTTCTTTAAGACATTAATGGTCGATTGTTAATATTGTGGAAATAATATAAAATCAGAAAATTGAAACTACTGACTTATTTTGGTCTTTCATGGTTATGAGAATGTATATTAATTCACTTGATGGCTCCCAGCCACAGAAATCTGTTTTGATTTCGTTTGACGTGGGAAAGGAGGCCCCCCCCTCCCCCCACTATAACACACTGCACATGTGCAAATCTGGCATCTTGGGTGCGCCAGCATCTGGCTACTTGCTGCTGCTGCTCATACGACAAACAGCCACACTTCAAGGAGCCAGAAGCGGGAGGAAGGCACTGCTCATACGCGAATTCAGCTCTGCGTATGCGCACGAGCCCACTGGCAACTACTCATACGAACCTATAGTATCCTATTCTTCAGTTGACCTACATAACTCAACTGAAGAATGAGATACTAGCACAAAAAAGAAAAAAGAAAAGTAACGTTAACCTCTGTCGACGTATGAGTTGTATCCCGAATTTGAGCTGATCTTCATACGGTAACTGCAGTACGGTATCAAATTAGACACACTGCAACTTTTTTTTGCCTTCGCTAGCACTAGTATCCTATGTAGGTCAACTGGAGTACGGGATACAAATTTTACAGGTGTTGCTTTTTTCGCCTCTGCTACTACTAGCAACCTATTCTTCAGCTGATACTAGTACCAGCAGAAGTGAAAATATCGACAGATGTAAAATCTGTATCCCAGGTTGCTAATGCTAGTAAAGACAAAAAAATCTAAGTAACATTGGCACCCTGTACCTCAGTTGGAAAAAAAAAAAAAAAAAAGCGATATACATAAAATCTGTATCTCACACTTCAACTGACCTAAACAGCTAAGCTGAAGTAAGTGGTATGAATTTTTTTCCACCTTCGATACTAATAGTACCGGATGAATATCATCACAGTGGTACCAGCGACAGTGAAAAAATCTCCAACAGTAAAATTTGTATCCCGTATTTCAGTTTACTTAGGTCAACTAAAGAATAAGATACTAGCATAGGTGAAAAAACTTCAACTGTAAAATTTGTATTCCATATTGCAGTTGACACACCCTACCCTAAGTCTTCCATATTGATAGGAATACATAAAATCCAAACCTACAAACAAAACCAAAAAATAAAAATTGCTCAGAATGAAAAACAATCTTCCTAAAAATCTCATACACACTAAGAATGAAAATATGTACTGAAAGAATTGGAATGAACAGATGGTTTAATACAAGCGACAAAAATGTTACACTATGTCCAGCTCTATCTTTAAAAACATTCATTTAGGGTGATACAGCCAATAGTTGATCGATTAACAATTTCAGTTCACGTTTATATTTTTTACAGAACATCTACTTGAAGGAGTAAGTTGATAACGACACATATCACAGAGAAAAGTTTCCTGTAAAGAATGACATACATACAATTAACCTTGAAATGTTCATTCCCTACATTTTCTGAATTTCAGTTACAGTGGTCAGAAATTACCAATAGTTGATCATAGAGTTCCACAAAATGATCGCCCATAGTCCAGTAGTTGATCTATATGCAAAAATAAAATCATCTGACATTAAATTGATAATTACATCTGGGAACTTAATTTTAACACACTTACATGAATGATTAACATACTGAAAAATTTTTTTCAATGAAATAAAACAATATAACATAGTAGCCTGCACACAACAATAAACTATACACAAGTCTGCTCAGTTTCATTCCAGTTTTCCAGTATCAACAGGACGTTGAAACTTGTAACGCAGCCTGCCTCCTGTAGAGATAATAGATGGTTCTGGAAGTATTGCTAAAATCTGTCGAGAGTGAACAGCGCTTATATCATCTTCATCAGTCTTAAACAGTGTATTTCTTTCATCGCAGCTTTTCAAACCCATTACCTCTATGTCCTCTTCTGTGGTAACTCTTTGAACAGTGCACAGAAATTTATACTTATTATTCTTTTGGCCTGGAAACAAGATCAAAGCAAAATCTCCTTCTTTGAATGCAGGCCTTCCAATGTCATCTTCTCAGTGGTAGCAAGGTTTTTATTACCGTCAGACTCATTTTCTGATGTGTCTTCACGAGGGCTCCATTCATCAGTGATGGATTCTGACTCTGAACTGTCTTTTCTTACAGGTTTCTTTTTTGGTGGTTTTTCCTTCTCAGCCTCTGGAAACAGTTTCCTTCCTTTTCTTTTTTTCTCATTCGTCTGTTTTGCCATTTTACGTTGTTCTATTCTAGCTCATTTTGCAGCTTCTGTGTTAGCTTTTAGTTCTTCCTTTGATTTGTTCCAGTCTAGCCATTGTTTGGATGTTGTTGCATATGGTATGTACTCTCTCTTCCTTCCAGCCTTTATAGGGGATTCAGTAGGCCAAGTAATATGATTAGCAAAATGTGGACTGATTCTGTTTTTCTGAGATGATTGGGATGAATGGCGTTTTGGAGTGTCTGCTCCAGGATTGACTGGATGTAAAGAGGGCTGAGGAGGATCTGAACTGTCATTTTCTTGTACTGAATCTTGATCTCCTGACTTTTCATTATGACATGTGGATGATTCATCATCTGAGTCACAAGATATTTTGCTGTTAGTACGCACTTGAGGATCTCCTGCTGGATTTTATGATGTAGGGATGGATTGTTCTGTACTACACAAATGCAGAGATAGCATGTTAGCATCTGTAGTTTTATTTGGTGAAGGTGATTTACAAGTAGCACGAATTTTACACCAAACCTGAAACAGTTCTTCTGCTCCTGGATCACCTTCCCATCCATTTTTCTCTGCTGCACGGAATTCTTCTGCTCTACCTCTCTCTTCATTAAAGATTCAAAATGCAAAAGATGTTCAACACCAAATGATGATGGTTTTATTGCATTACCACACGTTATAGCAGGTGCACAAGGTCTAGATTTGCTGGACATACATCTAGCATAGTCCACTGCATCAGGATCATAAGGGAAAAAGACCACACTTCCTGAAACCATTTTTCACTGTTTCAGGAGTAGCCTTTTCATTGAAAACAGTCTCAAGCAATGGGCCAAATACAGTTTTTGTTACAACTTTGTTACCAGTTTTGTGTTTCCAATTATATACAGCATCTCTCCATCCAGATTTCAGGGGACGAAATATTGCCACATCAGCTGGTTGAAGCACATGAGTCGCATTTGGATACAATGCAAATTGTATTATCCCATTGTCGGCACAAAACTTAGCAACTTTATATGATGTATGAGATTTGTGCCCATCTACCAATAAAATAACAGGAAATTTGACTCTCTTTCTTCAGCCATGGAAGGAAAATGTTGGCAATGTATTCAAAGTAGAGGGCTCCTGTCATACAGCCTTTTTTGACCGCCCAATGCCCCATTCACTGTTCAAATTCTCGGATATGTCCCTTGAAATTTTCTTAAGTGGAAATATGACCATTGGGGTACAGTGTCTCCAGCAACATTGAAATTTGCCATTACAGTAATGGCCTCCTTTTCATTGCCACTTTTGACTTCATACAGATTGTCAAAAGAAATTGGACCCAGAACTTTCCCAGTTTTAGGACATGTTTCAAATCCTGTTTCATCTGCATTATAAATTCTTTTTGGTTCATTTAAAATGTCCAAATTATTACCCTGCTGAAGATGCTGATGAACATTGAACCACTGCCTGATATTTTCCTCAGTAACAGCTGCTCTGGCAGTATTTATGCTCTCAGCATGCCGTTCTGATACATCAGGGTGACGTTTCACGAATGACAAACCATTTTTCACCAGGCCTTCCATCTTTGAATGGTGAAGGTCTTCCATCTGCCAAAACAATGTCACTCACAGTTCCATACACTGTCCTTCGCTTTATTGGAAAGCCTTTTTTAGCGTTGACATGGATCCAGCTAACCAATAAATTCTCTTCAGCTTCTGTCAAAACTGAACTTGGTCCCATCTTACGCTGCATAGGTACTTTTCCTTTAATTTTGTTATTTAGCGTACTAAATGGGGTACCAAAATGTTTTGCAGCTTTCCTCATACTACTGCCACCCACTTGAACTGCTTCTACTGCACATTGTAAGTCTTCCTCAGAATACTTAAAAAATTCTTTTTTCCACTTATCTTCTTTTGGAGCCATTTATTCAGTCTGCAGATTTCACTCCTGTAAATAGAGGGATGAAACTAATGACTGATAAGAATTTTATCTGTATGCCTCAATACTTGTTGGTTGATCATATGTAAACCAGTAGATGATCACCCCGATCAACTACTGGAAGCCATATAAATTTCACATTTCCATCAGTATGGGACAGAAGAAAGGAATGCCTACTTGGTCCATGGTTAAAAGCAACTCTTTGTGAGAACATTCTAAAAAGTACCAGTAATTGATCATTATGACCAACTACTGGAAAACATGCTTTCATGCACTCCAGTAGTTGATATCCCCCCCCTTAAAGAAGACTGAAGCAATAATTTACACTTCCTTTATGGTAAATGATACAATCAATCATTCATAATGAGTTATCTGTTAACACAGTTCATCATATTTCAGTATTTAGTACTTGTGTCAATAAATATCTGTATCACTGTAACCTACCTTACAATTAGTCGAGACGCCCTGACACTCCACTTCTCAGCACAGCACAAAAGGAAAGATTTTCTCAAAGCTATCAGTTCCCTCCAATTGTTGTAACAATAGAAGAAATAGGTTTGCCAACATATGTTCTTTATATGCTCTTACATTTTTAAAAGTGTCAGTGCTGCCAACTCTTATAATTTAAAGATTAGAATGAAACTGACCAACTGTTGGGTGGTGATCAACTACTGGCTGGGGCACCCTATTTCAATTTACAATGATGCTATGCCACAGAAGATGATCCATTTACAATGTACAGCTCGATAAAGGCATTATTGGTTGTGAGTAAACTACGATACATTGCATTACGTGTAGTCTCCAGAATACCATCTGCAAATAACCGATAAAACTCTCAGCAAGTGAGCTATAGTGTGATACTGCCACTGCTGCACCCCCCCCCCCCACACACAAACACAATGAAATATTCGCACTAGTAGCTGTAACTGGCCTGGAGACACGGGAAGGTTTCAGATAGATTATATAATGGTAAGACAGATCTAGCAACCAAGTTTTAAATTATAAAACATTTCCAGGGGCAGATGTGGACTCTGACCACAATTATTATTTGTACATAAAAACTGAAGAAACTTCAAAAAGTCAGAAATTTAAGGTCAGAGATGAGGCCTGGATTAACTGAAAGAACAAGAGGTTTTAGAGGGGATATTATAGAAGAGCAATTCCACCCATCTGCTTCGACCCATTATGTCATGAACCTGGTGGAAATAGCTATTCCAAGAGTCTCCAATGTGGCGCCTATGATGCCACTACATACACACGGCAACAAACACGAAATTACATATAAATGAGACAATTACATTTCCCCAAAAGTACAATCAAACTAAGGGGACAACCACGGGAAACTGGGGGTTTTAGGGTGAGGGCAAGCTGAATATAACAGTAAAAAGAACACACCATGATCCCAAAAGACAAAATGATAAACAAAAAGAAAAAATTACTACATTCCACTACACCAACAAAAATGAGCAGGAATCAGATACTTCCCTTGACCTATACAGGCGAAGATACCAAAACATCAATACCTACAACTAAAACAATGAAAATTGGAATCTGACATTTCCCTTGACCAATATACGTCAACCACAAACGACGATACCAAAACACCAACACCTATAATTACAAAAATAGGAATCTCATTTTCAAGTGACCCATATAGGTCAACCATAACTGTGGATATAAAAAGCAGCACCTACAACCAAGAAATAAAATCAAAACCTCAAAGATCCACAAATCAAACATCCCTACATAAATTAAAACATAATACACCATAAATACACAAAACATCACAACTCGAGAAGAATAGACAAAAAACTATTTATTACCACCAGCAAATTCCCACACTGAAAACTAGATCGGCAAGCCGCCCCCCCCCCCCCAAATATACACACATATTGAACGTCTTGCCACAGTACAAACAACAAACCAGTAACACCTAACGAAAACACCACCCACCCACACACACAAGGGCACCATGAAACAACAATACGACATCTACAAACACAACCAACTCAAGCACCGAGCCATAATTACGTCACACACCACAACACCCTTACGTCACGTGTCAAAGCAGACGGGTTGAATCTGACGCTTCCACTGATGTGTAGAGTGTTTCAGAGAGGGCGTTAGAGAACATTGACAAGAATGGGGAAAGAAATACAGTAGAATGGGTAGCTTTGAGAGACGAAATAGTGAAGGCAGCAGAGGATCAAGTAGGTACAACTACTAGGGCTAATAGAAATCTTTGGGTTACAGAAGAGATAATGAATTTATTTGATGAAAGGAGAAAATTCAAAAATGCAGTAAATGAAGCAGGAAAAACTGAATATAAACGCTTCAAAAATGAGATCAGCAGGAAGTGCAAAATGGCTAAGCAGGGATGGCTAGAGGCATGATAGATACTGCCTAATGGAAAATTAGAGATCTTTGGGGAAAATATAATGAAGTATGAATATCAAGAACTCAGATGGGAACCCAGTTCTAAGCACAGTCAGAAAAGCAGAAAGGTGGAAGGAGTATACAGAGGGTCTATACAAGGGAGATGTAGTTGAGGGTAATATGGAAATGGTAGAGGACGTAGGTGAAGGTGAAAAGGGAGATGTACTGCATGAAGAATCTGACAAAGCACCGAAAAACCTAAGTTGAAATAAGGCCCTGGGAGTTTACAACATTCTATTAGAACTACGGATAGCCTTGGGAGTGCCCGCCCTAACAAAACTACCATCTGGTGTGCAAGATGTAAGACAGGCAAAATACCCTCAGACTTCAAGAAGAATATAACTCCAAACCAAAAGAAATCAAGTGTTGACAGGTGTGAAAATTACCAAATTATCAGCTGCAAAATACTAATGTACATTCTTTACACACAAATGGAAAAACTGGTGGAAACCGACCACAGGGAAGATCAGTTTGGATTCTGTAGAAATGTTGGAAGACGCGAGGCAACACTGACCTTACGACTTTGTTTATAAGATAGACAAACCTACATTTTTAGAATCTTTAGACTTAGAGGAAGCTTTTGACAATGTTGACTGGAATACATTATCAAATTCTGAATGTGACAGGCTTCAAACAGGGTGCAAAAGGCTACTCACAACATGTACAGAAACCATAACAGTTAAGGTCATGAAAGGGAGTGAGACGGAGGGGGGGGGGGGGGGGGGGAGTGGTAGCCTGTTCCCGATATATCTATATACTGAGCATGGAGTAAAGGATACAAAAGAAAAATTTCGAGTATGAATTAAAACCTAAGGAGAAGGAATAAAAACTGAGGTCTGCTGATGACACTAATTCCGTTAGCAAAGGACCTGTAAGAGCAGTTGAACTGAATGGACAGTGTCTTGAAAGGAGAATATAAGATGAACAAAAAGAAAAGCAAAACGAGGATAATGGAATTAGTAAATTAAACCAGGTGATGCTGAGGGAATTAGATTAGGAAATGAGCCACAAAGTAGTAAATGAGTTTGGCTATTTGGGGAGCAAAATAACTGATGACGGTCGAAGCAGAGAGGATATAAAATGTAGACTACGGCAGGTAAAGCATTTCCGAATAAGAGAAATTTGTTAATATCAAGTATAGATTTAAGTGTCAGGAAGTCGTTTCTCAAAGTATTTGTATGGAGTGTAACCATGTATGGAAGTGAAACATGGACGATTAACAGTTTAAGCAAGAAGAGAATATAAGCTTTCGAAATGTGACGCTATAGAAGAATGCTGAAGATTAGATGGGTAGGTCACATAACTGATGAACTACTGAATAGAACTGGGGAGAAGAGGAAATTGTGGCACAAATTGACTACAACGGAGCAGTTGGTAGGCCACGTTCTGAGGCATCAAGGGATCACCAATTTAGTATCGGAGGGAAGCGCAGAGGATACAAATCATACAGGGAGACCAAGGCATGAATACAGCAAACAGATTCAGAAACATATAGGTTGCAGTAGTTACTCAGATGGAAAAGTTTGCACAGGAGAGAGTATCAACGAGAGTTGCATCAAACCAGTCTTGTGTATTGAAGACAAGTGGTAACAGACTACTCTGCGGCATAGCCTATTTAACACATTTTATTCAAAAAACGTTCGTGGCAAAATCAGAAAACTCACAGTAAATACTGGACAAGACCCCAACTACTATTTTTATGCATATAATGTACGTGCAACTAAAACTACGAGAAATGATGCAGGGGGGTCCATTACCTAAAATTTACATCTACTGCCAATGTTTAAGAAATCAAGACATAAAAAACTGTATATGAATGCAATGCCTCAAGCAAACACATTGCAGCTAACTTCACTCTTTTATGCTTGTTAATCTTAACGAAAATCCGCCGTATTCACACATTCAACCTCATTCCCGAACAAGAATTTGAATACCACATGCTGTTCGAAACAATTTGGCTGCAAAATATGTTCAACAGTAACCGTTCTCAATCACAATGTTACCGATGGCGAGAAAATATTCTTACTTTCTAGAATGGTCAATACAATAACTGCGAATAAATAAAAATAAAAAAAAAACCACATGAACTAACAATTTTTTCCCAAGGCCTACTATTAGAATGCACAGCTCCCTTGAAGCTTACATCACATCTACAGTTACTACCACGTGGAACCAAGGGCAAGCATACTGTTTCATTAACACAATATTTTTGCGGCGAACGAATCTACAATGTATTGCAAGCAGACCACTGAAACACTTTTTCGCATCATAGACAATAATTTAATAGCGCGACTAAAACGATTAGCACTTACCAGTTACAATAAATGAAGAAAAACAGACAGCGAAAAACGAACGGCAAACAGAAATTCCTCTTCGGCTACTCAAATCGACGACCGCAAAACAAATGAACACGAGAGACGAGGAAATGACAAGAGCGTCTGCTACAACGCGAATTGCAAGGTCCGTTTGAACAGTTACCAGAATGCGCCAGACAACAGGCTGTACTGCGCATGCGCAGCTACGATGACGTAGGCAGCCCGTGCTTGGTGCTTGCTCTGCTCATACGCTTTTCGGCGTATTTCTGGTGGGGCATCACGTGACCATGTGTAGCCGTGCCGCCCGTGCGCCGTGCGGCATGTTGTTGAGAGGATATACTGAATTGTACTTAGAGCAATTGTTTTATCATATCCCACACAGATAAAGGATGCAAATAAGGAAGCAGTTCTTGGCTTTTGAGTCATTTCAAAATTAGACTCCACAGCTCGAAGTACCATAAAATTTTTGACAGATTTTTTCTTTTAATTCGTGCTCTGCAATGTTGTTATGTAGCATTTCCAACATTTTTACATCTACACATCACTGCAAAAAGCTACTAGGATGGAATACAAATTACTTGCAACAAAAAAAGAGAGTTTCTTGTGTAGCTTACACCGGAATAAAGGACAATAAATTTCATAACTATTTCAAAATGTGAGAAAATTAACATGGTTGTCTATGAGGCAAAGAAACTGTACAACTGACAGTTTATATTCTACTCTAGGAATCAATACGAAGCCATGTGTGGAGTTAAAACGATAAAACATGGTATGCTGCCAGTCTGAAATTTAGCATAGAATGGCATTCTATAAATTTAAGACGTAAACACAAGTAAAGAAATAACTTCAGGCCCAGAGGAAGTACGAGACAAATGCCTTGTGATCGAAAAACACTTTCACAGAAGGCAGACCTATAAAATTCTGCTACAACTGTCATTATATTTGAAACAAAATATTTAGTTCAAAACCACTGACCAAATTTGCCTACTTAGCTTCAAGTCAATGTTTACGTATGTTCGTACGTATATAGCATTAAGAGATCTTACAGTGTCATACAAGGATCAGGACATCAGAGACTACTCCAGCAGCATCGGAATTCCATAAACCATACTAAATGCTCCATTCCGCTCTAATGGCACATTTCTATGTCCAGATGGACTCTGAAGTTCCTGATATTCAGCTTTTCATGTGGTTCTCGTGATACAAATTTTCTTGGAGGTCCAGTACTGTATTCTCATATTTGGTTCTTTATTATGGTATAACGTCATTCATCCCAGAAAATGAAAATTTGCACTTTAAATTGAACGAGGTTGAAAGTAGCCAATAGCGCGGAATGAAACACTTCGTTTCGTTTCAAATAAACTAACTGCCTCAGCGGAAAAAAAAATTAACTCAAGCAAATTTCTCTATAAAACAGACAGAAATAGCTTCATTAAGACATTAATGTTTGATTACTAATAACCTGGAAATAATATAAAATCAGAAAATTGAAACTACTAACTTATTTTGGTCTTTCATGGTTATGAGAATGTATATTAATTCACTTGATGGCTCCCGGCCACAGCAATCTGTTTTGTTTTCATTTGACGTGGGAGCTGTAAACGAAGACACGGCCACGGGTCACGTGAGGAAGGACCCCCCACTATAACTCAGCTTGCTCTGCGCATGCGCGAATCTGGCAGCTTGGGCGCGCCAGGAAAATTTTTCCGGGTAGCTTCTGGCTACTTGCTGCTACTGCTCGTACACCAAACAGCCACGCTCCAAGTAGCCAGAAGGGGGCGGAAGGCACTGCTCATACGCGAATTCAGCTATGCGCACGAGCCCGCTGGCAACTGCTCATACGAACCTTGCAGGTTCTACGTCTACGTCTGGGGACAGCAAATTGTGGAGCAGTTCGGGTGAACTCGGCTAACTTCGGTTCGGCTGACTCCGGATCTGCTCCACTCGTAGCCCCTCTGGTGGCAGACAGTGAAAGCTTTACAGTTGACACTGTTGACAGTCGCTGTTACTTTCGGCTGAGTCTTGTGTGTACTGTTCGTTATCGCTTGTTTTTGTTGTTGTTACCTTGTTGTTGTTATTGTGTGAACCGTTTCTCATTAGAAATATGGAGCAAAACAATTGCAATTTGCGCACTGCAACTTATAGCAACAATAGAAACTTATATCGCCACATCCGCTGCAAGCACCAGGTTGCTGTTGGTGAAAAATTTACGAGTGTTTTGTGCGGGTATTCCAGTCCCAGAGCAGATGCTCTAAAGCGTCATGAGAATGCTGTGCATAACACAGAACGCAAAAATATAGTACTGTGTGCTTTATGTGACTTTGGCAGCTCAAATAGAAACGGAATGCTTCAACATTATTCATTGCTCCATGATCTAGTTATCCGCGAAGAAAATCATGAATTTTGTGATCAAAGTAAATTTTATGAATGGAAACGTGAATTAGAAAAAGATACTGTGAGTGAATTTGTACATGCAAGAGGACAATGTAATAAAAGTGCGGATGGAAGCAGCAAGTTGTATTTTAAATGCCACCGTGATGGAAATTACAGACCCTGTGGATGCAATAAGCGTCACTTAACACTAATGGGCAGTAATAAAATTGGTGGTCACTGCCCATCTAGAATGGATGTGACACTTTATCCATCAGGCCAAGTGAAAGTTATATTTTGTAGCACACATGTGGGTCATCAGCAGGAGATGGGACGTTTGACGCTTTCGAAATTTGAAAGAGAGGAAATAGCAAAGAAAATTGCTATGAAAATTCCGTTTGATCACATTCTCGACTCCCTTAGATATCCGATTCAAGATAGTGGTTTGCAGCGTCATATCGTGCTGTCAAGAAAAGATATCCACAATGTAGCACAATGTTACAACCTGAAATCTGAGGCTATAAGACATAAAAACGATTGTATTAGTGTGGAATCGTTGGTGAGGGAGATGCAGGAGACAGGACCTGTTGTCCAGTACTACAAACCACAAGGTGTTGCATCACAAGAATACAATCTGCAAAATGAAGATTTCATTTTAATAATAATGAACGAACCTCAAAAAGATATGTTGGTGAAATTTGGAGGTAACTGTGTTTGTATGGACAGCACCCATGGTTTAAATGACTATGGGTTCGAATTGACAACGTTATTAGTGTTAGATGAATTATGGCAGGGATTTCCATGTTCGTTCATGTTTTCCAATAGAGGAGATCTTCCAGTTATGGAAGTTTTTTTAAGTGTCGTAAGAAACACACTGCAAGTCCCAGTACATACAAATCTGTTGATGTCTGACATGGCAGATGTATTTTTCAATGCTTGGTGCAAAATAATGACTCCACCTAAGCAAAGATTGTTCTGTTCATGGCATGTTGACAGAGCGTGGAGAAAAATCTGTGTAGGATAAAGGGACACGAAAATCAAGTGCAATTGTATAAGCTAATTAGAACATTAATGAAGCACAACAACCGAGAAAGTTTTCAGGGAATTTTAGAAGAGGCTATACACTACATGAAAACTGAACCAGACCTTTCGGAATTTGGGATGTATTTTGAAAAAACCTACAAGGCCACATCTACAAATTGGGAATATTGTTACCGACAGCACAACACTCCAAACACCAACATGCATTTAGAAAGAATGCACGGTGTGATCAAACACATATATTTGAAGGGAAAGAAGCCCAAGCGACTGGATGTGACCATCCACGCACTTATGCCCTACTTGCGAGACAAGTTTGGTGATAGGTTGATTTATTTGAATAAAGGAAAACTGACGACCAAATTATCAACCATAAGGCAACGGCATCTATCATCAGAGCAGTTGAAACCTGAAAATGTTATTTGTGGAGATAGAGAGTGGGAAGTAGTATCAGCAAACAATGAGGATACCTACATTGTAAAAAAAATTGCAAGGCAGTCTATGCAAATGTGAACTACGTTGCTCTGACTGCAATGCGTGTATTCATGAATACATTTGTAGTTGTGTTGATTCAGCTATCAAATTCAACATGTGCAAACATATTCATTTAGTTTGCACATTTACAGCTGAAAAAGTTGATAGCGAACCTGAGTCCTCGGACACTGACTTGATTGTCTGTGAGCCAGGTAGTGGCGATAATCAGGACGTCATAATAAAGGAGTTGCAAAACCCAGTCACATTGAGACACTTTAAAAGCCTGGAACACAAACGCGAAAAGCTTTTGCAACAGTTTAATTTATGTTTGAATGAAGCCACATCTGAAGAGGTATGTGAAGTCATCAGCAAATGTCTGTCCTCTTTGATGCCCACTCTTCAAGCTATGCAGTGTACATCAACTAAATTACCTGCCCTTTCATCAAGCAAAGTTTCTCGATTTGAGCCTCAGAAAAGGTTTGTGGCCACCAAAAGGAAACGGGAAACAACGTGTGTGCCAATCATGAAGCCTGACATTCGGAAAGAAGAAATATTGTCACTGGTCTATTACCAACACCTCAAGATGAGGGATTGAGCAGTGACTGATATACACTTTGCAGGAGGGGTCTTGAGCCTCAATATCGAGACTTGGAATGGAGACTATACACAGTTCTTGAGTGAATGTTTAGAATCCTATTATTCTTGAATTGCTTTATTGATTTATTGTTCCATTTACATCTACAGCTGCACAATGTGCAAGAGATATTTGGATTTTTATGTTAATATTAACAGTTTTACATATAATATACATTTCTACACAATAAAACACATTAATATATTAATAAATGATGAATACTTAAATAAATGTTGTTACACTATATACAGAGAGAGAAAATACAAACGTTCTTCTGAATGAGACTGTATTGGGTTAACATAGAAAAATTTATTTTTGTAGGTATTCATTTACTGTGTAAAAGCAGTCATCAGCCCAGTACAACTTCAATTTATATTTGAAGTGACCAATGTTTTGTATGTGTTTAATGGTATCTATTGTATAGATTGATACTAGGATGGTTAAGACCATTTTGAAATAACTTTGTGTTGGCGCTTTGAACATATACATCCAATTTTTGTCTTGTATCATAGCTGTGTATTGCATGATTTTTGAGTGATGAGTGGTCTTTTTGTATGTAAGTTTTGCTTTAAATACATTATATTTTCATATGCAAGGAAGTGGCAGGATCATACTTTTTTGAAACAGTGGTCTACATGATTTGCTATTATCTATCCCTTCCGTTACTCTTACAATTTTTTTAAAAATTCAGAGTGTTTTGATGGCATCTCCAGAATTTCCCCAGAGCATAATCCCGTACCACAGGTGAGAGTTTACAACTGCATAATATATGCACTGAAGAGTGTTGTAGCTAGTACAATTTTTTAATGTATGTAACACAAAACAATAAGTACATAATGTTTTGTTCATTTGCTTAATATGTGCTTTCCATTTCAAGTTCTCTTGTAGATGAAGTCCAAGAAATTTGGTACAGGCTGTTTTTGGCAATTGTCTGTCCATATAGCTCTAGATTTGGTGATATCAGATTTTTTGTTAGTGCTGTGTGAACATCCATAACTACAGTTTTTCCAGTGTTTAGTATTAAGTCATTCTCATCAAAGTTAACATGTTAGCCTGTCAGTGGCTTCTCTTACATTTTTTACAAAAACAAGTCAAACATATTTTTTTAATTGACTGGTGTACTGAAGTTTTTCTCATATTTTGGAGATGAGGAGCAAGATCAATTACCTCCTTAGACTCTCCATTTCTGATTGATGAAATACGTAGCAAAAGGTGGGTAATTCTTCATTCTATTATATATACCGATACATATCTGCAAATTTTTACAGCACTCTTCGAGGCTGTTTAAAGAGGCACTCCATATGTAAATGGAGTGGGGAAAAAAATCTAATAATCAGCACAGAGGGCATAACCACTGTCATACTCTTCAGAGTGAAAATCAGCTGAGAAGTTACAGAGTATAGATTTGTTTTATCTACATGGCCACACTACTGATTATATTTCAAAACCATTCTCCCTGAATATAATTGTGGATGTATCAAATGTTGCCATTAAGGAATTGTGTTGACAATGATTTACCCACACACCAAACTTTAGGCTTGTCAGCAATTCAAACCAAATTTCATCAAAATGGTAACTGATGAAATTTTAATATACATCTGAACAATCTGATACAGTGCAATTTAAATTGCATATCTGAGGCAATTAAGATTACAAATCTTATCAAAGAAAGATACTGTCTTCTACTTCACCATGTTTCTAACCAGGTAAAAATTGTGCTTTGACGGTTTCCTTTACATTTTAAAGCCTTTATCATTAGCAGCGATGATTTTCATTTGCTTTTTCTTTATCATCAGAAAACACAAATGCCAATCAGAGGGCACAGTTGTGAACTCGCACTGTTACACTAAAGTACTTGTAAACTCCTGTAAACACAGTTTGCACTTAACTACCAATTTCTTAACACGAAATATCTTTAGCGAGGAAATTTTCTATGTCACTACTACTGATATTATAGAAACAGACCGACCAATTTTTAAAATATTTCGAGTACTAACAGGTAATGTGTAGATCTTACTCTAATAATAGGCTCATTACGCTAATTACTTTATTTCATAAAGCCTGCCAGGTGTTTCTGACTCTTCAGTCCAGTGCAACCTATTAACAAATACTTCACCTCAGGCTTATGAAATAGCAATGTCGAAAAGGATTCCTTCGAATCAAGTTTTAAATTTAGGACATTTCGAGAAAAGCAGACGCTAGAACGGCTATTGAGGTGTGAATAAGATCTTACTTTCTGATCAAAACTTGAAAAATATGAAATCGCTCAAATGTTTTGTGAAATGATTTATTATCTAAAAGTAAGAAATAAATAGATTAAAGATACATCTGACATGCCACGAATGATGCGTGACTTCATGTGAAGCAAATGAGGCATATCAAATGTACTTTAGCCACACCTGACAAATATACTTCGATATGCAATGTAAAAACTATGAATAAAACTATGCACACAGAACATACGAAAAGGATTACAACGTAAAGGGTTAAAAACTTTTTTTTGAAATTGACCAGGTTCGAACTGGAGCACATTAACCAAAGCCAGCGCCCTAACCACACACGCTTCCTCTACGCTACGGATGCTACAGGAATCATGAACTAACATTTTTGTATTTAGCACTCTTATATATTTGTTGGCTGTTGAAAGTTTGTGGTCAGATAATAAATGCGTGTCTTCACTTCATTGACGAAGTAGTCAAACGTTTGGGTGCACATTCTCGTACATTCGCAGAATTTGTTTGTGATCCTCGTAGTTAATGGATAAATGCAGGGTGGCATTCTTTAGAAACAGCTGGTCGGCTATGGTAGCCATGTTGTAGCGGGAGCTCGTCGTCTGCAGACCCAAAGTCTGCCGAACCGAAGTTAACCGAGTTCACCCGATCGGCTCCACAATTTGCAGTCCCCAGACATAAGTGCGAATTGCTACCAACTTCTTTCCTATGTGGTCGAACTAATACATACATCTTTGGTTTTTTGTTTTAAGGCCACCTGATAATTTTCAAATAAGAGTGTTGGATGCATTATACAAATTTAAAGGCAGACACACTCAGACAGATGTTATATATGTGTGCTGACAGCATGTACCAGGTTATATTATAACAAGACTGAAATACAACATATATCCAGAATGTGGCAAATGTACAATTACAGAAATCAGAATTACGCGTAACATGCACATAAAAAGCTGTTAAATATTTTCAGTTACAATGTAATCTCTAAAATTTAGTATAATTTTAAATACTTGCTCATTTTACAGACATATCTAATTTTTTTATAACTGATTTCGGTTGCTTACTTAAGTCTTTTGGCTGTTTCACGTTGTACACTCATCGTTGGTTTCAATTTTGGCTGTCTCGTGTAATAATTTCTTGTGTTATGCTCATGTATGTCTTTATTATAGGAGCCATAATATCCCGATATCCAATGTATACACTGAAACGTATTTTTCTTGCTGCAATCTATATCTAACTATACTCCAGTCAAGTTTCGCCTTTTACATTAAGGAACAATACAGTTTTGCTTTTATATACGATACTGGTTGATCGGTAAATGATACACGCCACAGTTTTTACATTAATAAATTATTTCGTATTTCCGGCCGAAATCTGCTTTTCCTGTTTTAATCAACTGAGTGAAGTGATAGTTCCTCTAACCTATGACGACAGGTGAGAAAATACAGGTTTTGCCTGGAAAATTAATTTGTTGGTGTGGCTATTATCCACAACAAATATATAAATATTGGTTTTAGAGATTGAAATGTCTTTTTCTTGTGCAATCTATATTTATTTGTGTTCCAGGTGCATTTTATATTTATACCTACAGTAAGTAAATTGTCGACATACACTGATGGTACAAAAATGCAGCACCCCAAGGACAAAATCTTTTTAATGATAAGTGAGTTGACAGGCAGTTAGTTATTCACCTTAGGAGTATATGATAACAACTTTTGATCAAATGAACACACATGTCACAGTGAAGGGTGCGCAAACAGTGGCATCAATTCACAATGTGCCCCCCTCTGGCAGACACACAGATGTGAACTCTCACACGCAAACGATGATAAAGGTGCCAAATGATATGCAGCAATAAACTGTCCTAAGGACCTTTTGCCTATTATTGTAATTCGGCAATGGCTCTTGCAAGCCCTGGAGAATGAATAAATTACTACGTCATCATATCTCACACATCTAATAATGACGAGAGATGTGGTGATGTTGTTGATCAGGGCCGTTGTTGCACACCACGAAGAGCATGCTGTATCAAAGAAGCCTTATGTGGACATGTATTGTCCTGCTGAAGAAAATCATTAAATGGAATGCGCCTATGCAATGTATTGGGCACTGATTATTTTACCCCACAGAAACACCAAGTATGACCATGAATTGTAACTGATCGCCCTCCCCCAACCCCCACCATGGAGTCTGGAATGGGACCTATGTGAGTCACGAGACCTGCACATTACACGTTTATGTCCGTCACTTGCGCACAGATACAACCTATTCTCATCACTGAAGACAACAGTGCCATTCCACTCTCCGGTCAACACCTTCATGACACCTCAGTACTAGTAGGCATCATTGGTGGTTTCATGGAGTTTGTGGTAACCTGACCAGCGGCATATTTGGCTTTATCCTGCTGCAAGCAGGTGGTTCCCAATGATGCCCTTACGACACAGCACATGCAACATGAGCCCGGATTTGTTCCCTTAATGATGATTGGCTGGCCACCACTCTTCATACACTTTATCGACATTGACGTCCATCTCTACAAAGCTGAAGACAAGATCGTGGTCTGCAGCTGTGGGAATGTTCTACAGCCCACTGATGAAAGCAGCGACATATAACAAACACACTGTTGCCAACGTGTGCAGCACTCTGTTGATACGTCTATCCATCTTCCTGTAGGCTGTAGTTTTTCAGCAAGAATAAGTACTCTTCCCTGGGGAAGGGTTGTCCCATAAAATGCATCTCAAAACAAGCACAGTTACCGCCTGCAGAGTCGAAATACAGGTATACAAATAGCCCTCATGAGGAACACATGATCCACAATGACTGAGAGAGTGAAATCATTTATGTACAGAATAAATCCCATCGACTTGACTATGGAACCTTGTAGCACACCATGTTGGACAGTATAATTCAGGTCTGTGATTGATTCTGTTTCTTCCTCTACTACTAAGCGAGGTGTGGTTAGCACACTGGACTCAGATTCAGGAGGACGAAGGTTCAAACCCAGATATGGCAAGATTTAGGTTTCCATGATTTCTCTAAATAGCTTCAGGTAAATTCCAAGATGGTTCCTTTGAAAGGGGATGGCCGACTTCCTTACCCATCCTCCACTAATCCGATAGGACTGATCACCTTGCTGTTTGGTCGCCTACACCCAAATTAACCAACTAACCCCCTCTAGTATATTTGATTTCTATGTGCTGTTTCCAACTCACAATGTACTATTTCTGAACTTTTTCGATATGTCTTTGTATTTCCTTTGAAACCCATTCTGGTAAAGTTTCTCCATTAGATCAGAATGATTTAGAAAGAACCATGAAGATCCCAAGTCTTCTGTTGCCAGTCAAAAGAGCTCAGAATATGTTCAGCTAAATCTATTAATGAGACTATCATTGACTTCCTTTCTCTGATATCAAATTCTGACAAGTGTACTACTAAAAATTTAGTTATAAAACTAACAATTTCATTACTTACTACTGTCATTTCATAGATTTTTGCAAAAGTGGAGATAAAAGATAGTGGTTAGCGTTATCCAAATTCACCTATGTTTCTCATGTGACTTCTGCAACTGTGACTTTGCACAGTTATCTTAGAAGAAATAAAGAAAGTGCCACTGTTTACTCACCACCTAGCAGTTTCGACGTGGAAGATCCAGAAACAGGCAGGGTTTCAGATGGCAGTTGGAGGATGTCTCCGCAAAATAAATGACTTCAGGGAAAGGGAGGCAACGAAGGAAGAACCGCAAGGAACATAAGGGATGAACTTGCAATCTACTTTGTATCGGATGTTGGTAAAGTGAAATGGCAAGAGAAATATGCATAAATAAATATCAAGTGAAAAGACAAATGTAATTAAAAATTTCTGACCAAAACCCTTATAGCTTTAGTTATTAACAATATAAGCCATTAATTTGCAAACTACTTTGTATCAGATGTTAACAAAATGATATGGCAAGAGAAATAATATAGGTGAAATTACAGAATTTCCGACTAAAAGTCTTACAGCCTCAGTTACGTTAGTGAATGATATTTTACTTACGATTGTAAATATTTTTCTCCCTGGCTTGTTCACACCTTCCAAAAACTTCATATGTTCGTAAAATATCCATTTTGGAACGTAGATCTCTGTTGCCCCAGACCCACTTTTAGTTTTGACCATTTTACAATGCTCACGATTGTAGTGTGTTTTCATATTTGTCCATTTCCTTTCACACTCCACAAGCAGTTCATCAATATTATCCAAAACTTCTTTCAACAAATCTTTCCTTTTATATCTGTCTTGATATGCAGGATCAGAAGGGTCCTACAGAGATTTGTGCATTTCTATTTCTAACAAGAACTGAATTGTTAGATCTGTTGACGGCACCTGGTTTGCCACTGTCGAAACAAACACAGCAGATGAAGAAAGGAACACAGGAGATGATACAGCAGATACACATGCTCAAGTCACACAACTCTGATGTGTTTTTGCTCACTGACCTTCAACTACAAACTCGAGACAAAACTTCCCTCAAGCAGTTGTTCAGACTCGCGACTTTAAACAACAGTTGAAAACTAAGACAAACTTCGAGTTGATAACAGTTGTCAGCTGAGTTTGTTTGAGTTGGTTTTCAGTGTGAAGGCCCCTTTAAGGGGACCACACAGTGGCTCAGGTCGAAAAAAATCGATTTTCGGTTTTCATCATATTTCGATAGATTAAGGTTTTATTTAAGTGCTTTGAAAAGAATTTTGCTGAAAAAAAATTTTTTGAGCACTTAAAGAGCATTTCCCTACAACGTGTGTGTATGTGCAATGCCCCCTTTTATGTCATCCACTTTTCTGCATATATTTTAGATCTTTGAATCCCCTACATTGCATGTTAGGGATTTTTTTGTACTCCTGAGTGTGTTGGCTATCCTTGGAATGCAATGGTCGGTATTCCTTTGTTTCTGCTGTTTCTAAACAACACGCTTTCAAACACATGATTAGTTCTGTTCAAGTGTGATTCCGAGTAGTTGTTATACTTACGTTTGCAGTGCTCATTTACATGTGTTTTGTTGTGTTTTTCGAAGATGACGAAACGTAAAGGCATTTTCAAAACGACAATTTAGAGGAAACAAGTTTAGAAAGCTTTCTGTACAAGAGGTTATGTAGCCTGGTAACGATGTTTCTAATTGTAATTCTTCAACAAGTGCATCATCAAAGTAGCTCTCACCATTTCAAGAGAGTTACAACTAATTTACTGTAAGTGACAATGGGTGCAGTAACATTATTATTAATTTGAGAACATTGCCAGATGTAATTGCTAAATTTGTACAATGTAGACAGTGTGGTGAGTCACAGAGTGTGAAAATTTGTGCGAGTGCTAGTGGGAGAAAAGGCCTAGCAATTGATTTGGATTTAATTTGCACTAAATGCTCAGCTGTGATTTCATTTATGAGTTTTTCAAAACCAGATGCAAGTGACCCTTATGAAATCAATACTAGATTAGTTTATGCCTTACGATCCATTTCAAAGGGCATGGCTGCAGGAAGAACATTTTGTTCAGTGATGAACTTACATCAACCACTGCAATATTAGAGAAAGCTGTATGTGAGGTCAGGGAGGAAAGTATGAAACTGGCTGCTAGGGAAGCAGTGGAAGAAACTGATGGATATTTGGATATTGCAGTTGCACTTGATGGAAGTTGGCAGAAAAGAGGACATACTTCTCTGAATGGCGTAGTGACTGCAACGAGTGTAGACACCAGTAAAATGTTAGATGTTAAGATAATGTCTAAATGTTGCAAATGTTGTAAAGTCAATTAACAAAAAGAACACAAAAATGGCTCTGAGCACTATGGGACTTAAATTCTGAGGTCATCAGTCCCCTAGAACTTGGAACTACTTAAACCTAACTAACCTAAGGACATCACACACATCCAAGCCCAAGGCAGGATTTGAACCTGCGACCGTAGCGGTCGCGCGGTTCCCGACTGTAGCGCCTAGAACCGCTCGGCCACCCTGACCGGCAAAAAGAACACAACAGTGCGGCTAATTTTGGAGGAACAAGTGGTGGTATGGTAGTTCATGGAGTACAACAAATATTTCATCGCTCTGTAGAAACAAGAGGCATACGGAACACCAAATATTTTGGCGATGGTGACAGTAAGGCATACAACAATATGGTGAACTCTAAGCCATATGGAGATGCCATTATTAGCATTATCCGGCTTCTCGCAGATGATGCTGTAGTATACAGAGAAGTTGCAACATTAGAAAATTGTAGCGAAATGCAGGAAGATCTGCAGCGGATAGGCACTTGGTGCAGGGAGTGGCAACTGACCCTTAACATAGACAAATGTAATGTATTGCGAATACATAGAAAGAAGGATCCTTTATTGTACGATTATATGATAGCGGAACAAACACTGGTAGCAGTTACTTCTGTAAAATATCTGGGAGTATGCGTGCGGAACGATTTGAAGTGGAATGATCATATAAAATTAATTGTTGGTAAGGCGGGTACCAGGTTGAGATTGATTGGGAGAGTCCTTAGAAAATGTAGTCCATCAACAAAGGAGGTGGCTTACAAAACACTCGTTTGACCTATACTTGAGTATTGCTCTACACTGTGGGATCCGTACCAGATCGGGTTGACGGAGGAGATAGAGAAGATCCAAAGAAGAGCGGCGCGTTTCGTCACAGGGTTATTTGGTAACCGTGATAGCATTACGGAGATGTTTAAGAAACTCAAGCGGCAGACTCTGCAAGAGAGGCGCTCTGCATCGCGGTGTAGTTTGCTCGCCAGGTTTCGAGAGGGTGCGTTTCTGGATGAGGTATCGAATATATTGCTTCCCCCCTACTTATACCTCCCGAGCAGATCACGAATGTAAAATTAGAGAGATTAGAGCGCGCACGGAGGCTTTCAGACAGTCGTTGTTCCCGCGAACCATACGCGAGTGGAACAGGAAAGGGAGGTAATGACAGTGGCACATAAAGTGCCCTCCGCCACACACCGTTGGGTGGCTTGCGGAGTATAAATGTAGATGTAGATGTAGAATGTGTAGGCCATGTTCAAAAACGTTTAGGAACAAGGATGAGAAAACTAACTGTTGATATGAGAGGAAAAAAATTAGAAGATGGAAAATTGTTGACCGGACAGGGTCAGTTAACTAAAACTGAAATAGAAAACTTGCAGGTATACTATGGGCTGGCAATTAGGAGAAATAAAGGAAATCTGGAGGCAATGAAGAGAGATGTTTGGGCCAAATTCTTCCATAAGTCCTCTACTGATGATAAAGCACGTCATGGATTGTGTCCATCAGGAAAAAATTCGTGGTGCAAATACAATAGGGCTCAGGCAACTGGAAAATCTTATTCTCAGCAACATTCTCTTCCTGCTGCTGTTGTTACAGCAATTAAACCTATTTTCAGAGACTTGGCTCATCCTGACCTTCTAAGGAAATGACACAGAACCCAAATGACTGTTTGAACAGCATAATTTGGAACCGCCTTCTTAAAACTGTTTTTGTAGGCATGTATACAATGAAACTAGGAGTTCATGATGTTGTTATTACATTCAATTGTGGTAATATTGGAAAGAGTTGGGCACTGAAAAAGCTGGGAATTAATCCTGGTGAAAATATGATCACTGGGCTGCAACATTGCGATAAAATGAGGATAGTCGATGCAGACAGGTCTGCATCAAATACGGCCAACAAAGCATGACAAACATCCAGAAAGGTGAAAAAGAAGCTGGAAGACCTGTTAGAGGCCAAAGAAGCGCCGTCATATGCAGCAGGACAGTTTTAATTAACTGTAAGTAACAAATTTCCAAAGTTTTTCCTTTAAAGACAGTTTCCCGCAAAATAAACTTTTCAGTACATATACCTCATTACATCAGAAACTATCATAGATAAATGAATGAAAATTTCAGAGACACTGCACAACACAAATATCCACCTCTGGTGCTACACTCATTAATATTCCCCCAATAGGAAGTTCACAAAAAAATATTTTCTGAAGAAAAACTTAATATTTTTTGTTAATAAATTGTAAAAAAATATTTCTTAAAAACTATAAAATGGAAAAAGTAGATTTTAGTACAGTGGACTCTATTAGAATCATGTAACATACAGTAAAATATTAAGGTCCTGCATGAAATAGTTTTTTTTCAGAAATGGGTCAAATACTTGCCTAAATTAACATGGGTTAGATAGGCAGGGTGTGGTCCCCTTAAACACAGGCATGTACTGGAATGGCAACCGCATTTCGCTCCAACATACCATTGGTGCGAAGTTACGAATGTTACAGAATTCTTTGAACACACTTCGTACGCTGTTCCTAAATAAATCAGCAATAATTCGTTATAAGAAAAGTCCATTTTAACCCCATCATCTACTAGATATGAGCGATTAAAAAGAAAGGGCGTTCAAAAAGTTTTGCACAGTCGTCTCTAATTTTTTTTATTTTTTGCAAGAGAATGAAATTTTTTGTTCAGAAGATAGCTTTTACAGGGCTGAAATATTTAGAAAATTGTTTCAAGCGCCGCCATTAACGCGAGCCATCATACCTTCGAAGTCCGCAGGGAGACAATCTGAAGCTGCTCTAATCGCGTCGTGAACTATATGGGCTCCATATCCAATCCCGGTGATTTGCGACTGAGTGATAGATTGAATTTTGCATAAACTTTATAACTCCCTTCACTATTCTATCCTCCAAAATTGCAGTTAGTATTATTTTCACAAAATGCCACTATTTTCTTATTTTAAATCATTGCACAATAATAGTTCCTTCAAATAATCGACAACAGTATCCAATGTTTCTTCAGGCTGCTCCATAAACTGTACATTAATTGAAAGAAACGTTGTACTAATTTCTAATTTTCGTGAATTATTTTGTGAAGAAGTGTCTAAGAGTCAAAACGTGTAAAGAAAATTCTGTGAAACAAAATGAAGGAGGCATATTCGTTTCTCTAACGATATAAAAAAGTGGAAAGCGGCTTGTTCTCTCTTTCTCTCTTCTGTCCTTCGCAGTGTACATGACATTTGTGTAAACTCTACGCTTTCGTTGAATAATTGCGGTAATTTGATGGATAGTAGCAGCGTTTCATTTGAAGATCCCTTTCTTGATATTCATGACACATGTGATTGTATTATGCAATTGTTTAGTACAGTGTCAGGCTGCATCGAAGAGACGTTCCTAGCGCATTGTTTGGTGGCCACGGCCGAACACTGTTAGTGCTTATTCGGCATTTAATGGATCAGATTGTAATTCCTGCGTCCCTGAGGTCATTTTTACTGATATTTTTCTCTCAAAATAAGCCCGCGCGCACGTGAGTGTGTGTGTGTGTGTATAAAGAGCCGGATGCAGGATACAAACATATTATCAAGAAAGAAATCCGGACAAGGAAATGGATGTGGACTAATTGTTGAGGCAGTTCGGCATTGGCGAAGCGTTCGGGCGTGACGTTCAGCGCTCTTGATCTCAGCAAACCAGCTACAACGTGTCAAATGTAAAGTAATTTCAGTCGGACGGTAGTAGACGTTGGAATACTGGTGATCTGGTAGTGTAAATGACCACCTGATAGAGAAATTTACATCTCGAAGTTTTTCTTTTTTATGGTAATATTTTATACTGGAGTCAGTGATGGCTCATAATAACATTTCCGCAGTTACCTCGCAAACGTCTTGTTTACGACCCGTGTTTGTTCCAGCATTTTTGCTTCAGTTTTGCAGTTAGGCAGTGTTACTTTTTACTTCCATTGCGGTACACCCTGTATGGATGATTACAAACATTTTTTAAAACTGTTTTTAGAAATCTTAGCAAATACATTAAATTGCAATGGATTGTTTCGTTTCTTAGTATTTCGTAACGCAATAAATTTTCGAAATTCGTTTCTGTTACGGAGAAATGTCTTTGTGGTACTTATTCTAAAAGAAAGAAACAACCCACTTAGACGATCACTAGATTTGTAATTATTTTTAAAGGTCTTACCATGAGGCGAAAAATTTGTCAGAGGGAGACGAACTTGGAAGCCAAATGAAATGTTCTTGCTTGTTGAGAGAAATATAGTCCAACCGTCCCTGGGAATGCTAATTACGAAGTCCGTCGTCTCCAGACCAAACGTCAGATCTGGTGGACGCCAACAGTGAAGAGTTCCCGGCTTACGGAAAGGCTTATTACACGCGGCTCAGTATAGAAGACCTGCGGATGCCGATATAGCAGTTCCCTACTCGCGCGCTCCTGACATGGCGGAGTGCCGCTGCTGGTACAACCCCGCGGCTACTCAGTGTACTACCCGTCCGACAGATGGCACTGGATGCGACAAGCGCCGCTCGCCACCTCCTCAGTCTGTCTGGCTTCCTGTCTCCACAGCCGCCACGACTTGAGTCTTGGGGACGCCAAGGAATTGCGTCTGCTGATTGGTTGAGGCTCATGACGTTATCAGGGAGACAGAACACTGTATAGCAGTGCTGCCTGGTGACAATAAGTGTAATGAGCTCTATTGACATTAGCGACGTCGCTCACTTGTTGTTTAAAAAGCCATTACATGTAGTAGATCTGCACACAGCTGTCATTTTGCAACGTCAAACAAGTCCAGATTATTCAATGGAGCTTAACTTATGGGAATTAAATGTAAAAACCTGGTTCGAATGCGAATAATCGCAAATGCGGTGGCAGACTCACCCGGTTGCAGCTGTGGCAAATGCGGAAAAGCGGGCTAAATATATGTAAAAGTTACATACATATTCCTTGCATTTTCTGCAGTTTATGTATGATATTGTTCATAATATGTATCCAAATATTCTTTGAATGCTTATCCATTAACTATATTTTCCGATTTTAACTTGTTCTTTTAGGTTTTATTGCGAGAATGCGATAAATATGGTACCTTCAAATATAACGCAAACGTAAATATTAGGCAATGCGATATGTCCGTTTGTCACCACAACAATTATCCCACACTCAAACTTTACGAGTTCCACAACTAACGAAATGATCACCCTTCAACCAACCTAGGCCTCAGATAACATCATAGAGAAGTCCATAGAATAGATTTCAAGGGGGGGGGGGGGGGATCCCAATATTGTGCTCCTGGCAAAGTATGTGTTATGCTTCAATTTTGGTCGTTGTTATGTAAACAAAGAACTACATTTCAGTGTTATGCACGAACTGCATCTTCGCATACCTTATCTAGTTTTTCAGAATCCGGGTTATGTTCAAATGGCATTGTGATAAACAATGTTGAATGAGGAATTATTAATAGGTCTAGACAATACTCACATCTCCAAATCGTGAGACTGTTATAGATGTAGGTCACTGGTAATCACAGTTTATCAGTTACAGTGAAATGTGTAACAAAACATTTGAAATGAATCACAAAGTTTCAGAGTGATACAGTATGTTTTAATGTATTAGACATTCACTCATAGTTCTTTTCCATATTCTGTATTACGTACATAGGGCCTAGTCTGCTAGCTACAATACAGTATGTGGTGATGGGTCCCTTGTATGACATTTCTCTAAATTTTCTCAGCAGTGTTCCATGTAAAGAACATGTTTGTTCAAGGTTTTCTCATTTGAGTTCATGAAGCATCTCCATAACACTTGCATGTTGATTGAGCCTACCAGTAAGAAATCTAGAAGCCCACTTCTGAACTACTTGGTTTCTTCCTTAAACTGACTGGGGATCCCAGAAATTCAAGTGGTACTCCAGAATGAATTGCATCAGTGTTCAATACAGGTGGGTTTCTCTCAACTTGTAGTCTGAGCGACACTCCCCTCATTCCCAATCTTCCCAAATGTATTCATCTTCCCAGAGGAAGGAACTATGAGTATATAAAGCTAGAAATAGTTTTTTTACTCAACTGTTGTTTCCTCTAATAGTTCATACAAACCATTTTATAATTTTTAGAGAGCACCATCAGCTGTTCATATAACTGTAAAGTTAAATATCTGTTTAATATGAACATTACTGTTATCGAGTACATGCATCCTTGAGTCCAAACATTATGATTAATTATAGGAGAGGAGGCTAATGAGATACTCTTTTACTTTATATTTATTTTGGATAATTTACTTTAAATCATTCTCGATCACAATTTGAATTTATTTGTGGTCACGAGTTTCGACCATTTATGTGGTCATCTTCAGACCCATTGGCAGTGGCTGTCTGTGGAGCAGAACTCCATATGGCAGTAAATCACTGTTTCAGAAGTAATTACATTTATTTAATATCTGGGGTTTCCAGTTTTCTGTCTGATGCCTGACAGCAACCTGTTAGACTACAGGGTGTTAAATAAAGGAACAGTCATGGAGATCAGCACCATCCATCACAGATAAAATTCTGATTTTGCACCAGAATGTAAATTTCTGTTCTGAATCCCAGGCAGAGAAACAGTCTGTGCAAGTATTGTGGCATTTAATTTCACAAATAATCCTAAATTCACACTTCTTATTAACACCAAATAAAATCAGGGGGTTAATCTATTGACATGAGAGTGTATAACTCAAGGACAATGAGGAGGCTTCTGTAAGATGTCAAACTATCAATTTTACACAATAATCTTACTCACGTGGATAAAAAGTTCTCTCATAAGATTCCACATCAAATCTGAATAGAATCCCATGCTTTTGATTACTGCCTCCATCATTATTGTCAGGGGCCAAGTCTGACTGTCATAAAATTAATGAGGTTCACACTTATGCGCAGTGGACACAATGCAGTTGGCTAAATTACATCATGGAGAAAGCATATGCTAAAGCAACACCCTCTGCATCCATAGGTCACATTTTTGCAAGCTGTCTAGCATAGCTTGCAGTGCCATCACTTGTAATAGGTGGTGAACTATGTGAAGTTTTTCTCTGTAATTTTTCTTTCTGAAGTGCATGCTTCCATGCATTGCTTAATTATACTAATTAATTTGAAATTGTGTGAAAATGTTGTGTTATATTCATATATATTGCCTCATGTGCAACATGTGGTCTGTTCTTGTATTAAAAAATTACAAATAAATAAACTGATAATTACATAGCCCGTGTGTGTATTGTTGTGATCATACAGTCTAATTTCAGCTGCTTCTGTAATTACAGAGACCCAACAGCTAGAAATATGGGCCAGATCCTCATCTGCTTATAGGCTATCTTGCATTTACTCACTAAACAGTTCTCAGAAACTGCTGATTTTCATTTTTTCATGCTTGGGGTGATGACCAACACAGCAATTAGCAGTAGTTTGTATAGGCTGTCCCACATAACTGATACCATACTCACAAGGAATATTATAAATCCCTGGTACACCGAGCCTGAGAGTATGTTTGTTAGGTCACAACCTTTCTTTAATTTTGCTTGGTGACAAGAAGACTCCTGTGATTCCTTGCCTCTTTACACTCTAACTTACCCATTGCACCACAGAATGGAAGCCATGCTGTGTCTTTGTTCTCATGACTTGGCTGATGATTTCTTCAACAGATTTGATCTAATTTCATATACAGAATGTTTGTTTGGCGGGAGGGGGGGGGGGGGTTGGATTGTGCAAGAGCAATGGTGGGAAGGTGAGGAGGTATGGTCAAGGGGAGAAGTAAAATAAATAGTGACTAAATGGTGGTGGCAAGGGGGCAGGGGGTGGTTTTGAGTCGTAATAAATACAAAACCAGAAGAGATTATGTCACAGCATTATGACAAGACTACAGACTACATGTCATAAGGCATGATCCCAATTTATACAGCAGTGTTCTATCTGAATTAATAACAAACTTACTTCCAACTGGGAATTTTCATAGATATTTTCATAGATATCCAATACATATACATATACATATATAGGCAACGCCTATATGGGACTACAAGTGTCTGGCGCAGTTGTTAGATTGGTTACTGCTACTACTATGGCAGGTTATCAAGATTTAAGTGAGTTTGAACATGGTATTATAGTCGGCGCATGAGCGATGGGACACAGCATTCAGAGGTAGCGATGAAGTGGGGATTTTCCAGTGTGACAATTTGACGAGTGTATCGTGATTACCAGGAATACGGTAAAACATCAAATCTCTGACATCGCTGCAGCCATAAGAAGGTCCTGGAAGAATGGTACCAATGACGACTGAAGAGAATCGTTTAACGTGACAGAAGTGCAACACTTCCGCAAATTGCTGCAAATTTCAATTCTGGGCCATCAACAAGTGTCGCCATGCGAACCATTCAACGAAATATCGTAGATATGGGCTTTCGGAGACGGAAGGCCCCCCTGTGTACCCTCGATGACTGCACGACACAAAGCTTAACGCCTCTCCTGGGCCCGTCAACACTGGCATTGGACTGTTGATAACTGGAAACGTGTTGCCTGGTCAGAAGAGTTTCGTTTCAAATTGTTGTAGCGAGCGGATGGACGAATCCATGGACCCTGCATGTCAGCAGGGGACTGTACAAGCTATTGGAGGCTCAGTAATGGTGTGGGGTGTGTGCAATTGGAATGGTATGGGTCCCCTGATACGTCTAGGTACGACTCTGACAGGTGACAAGGAGTAAGCACCCTGTTTGATCACCTGCATCCATTCATGGCCAATGTGCATTCCGACTGGCTTGGGCAATTCCAGCACTACAATGCGACATCCGACACATCCAGAATCGCTACAGAGTGGCTTCGGATCATTATTGAGAGTTTAAATACTTCCGCTGGTCACCAAATTCCGCATACATGAACATTATTGAGCATATCTCGGATGCCTTGCAACGTGCTGTTCAGAAGAGATTTCCTTTCCCTCGTACTCATACGAATACATGGACAGCCCTGCAGGATTCATGGTGTCAATTACCTCCAGCACTGCTTCTGACATTAGTTGAGTCCATGCAACATGTTGCGACACTTCTGCACATTCGCGGGGGCCCTACACGATGTTAGGCAGGTGTACCAATTTGTTTGATTCTTCAGTGTATATGCAAATGTTCTTAGCTCTAGGAAATGTTGACTAAATAATGAACATCAGTAACTGTGGCACAGTTTAATAAAGTCATTAAAAAATTTCAATCTTTCCACCATTTACAAGTAGCCTGTATCCTTGATAGTCACAGTTTTCCAAAACTCTTTCACCAAAGGAGACGAAGTAAATATTCCAGAATTCGAATATAGAAAAACTACCAACATGATTAACTTAGAAGCAGATATCCTAAATGTATTGAAAAGCTGAAATTACTAAACAATGGCAAGGCCTTTGGTCCAGATTACATGGAAGTTAGATTCCTTTGAGAGTATGTTGATACAATAGCTTCATACTTAGTAATCATATAGGCTACAACTGCTCACTCATCGAAATATCCGTCCCTAAAGACTGGAAAGGAAAACAACTCACACCATACCCAAGAAAGGAAACAGGAGTAATCCGCTGAATTTCAGATCCATATCACAAACGCCGATTTACCATAGGATTTTGGAATATATTCTGTGTTTGAACATTATGAATTACCTCAAAGAAAATGATTTATTGACAGACAGTCAACATGGATTCAGAAAATATCGTTCTTGTGAAATACAACTAGCTCTTTATTCCCACAAAGTGCTGTGTCAAATAGATTCCATATTTCTAGATTTCCAGAAGCCTTTCGATGCTGCTCTTCATAAGCGACTTCTCATCAAATTTTGTGCCTACGGATTATTGGCTCAGTTGTGCCACTGGATTTGTGAGATCCTCTCGGAAATGTCACAGTTCGTAATAAATGACCGAAAGTAATCGAATAAAACAAAAATAATATGTGGCGTTCCTCAGGGAAATATTACAGACCCTCTGCTATCCGTGATCTACATAAAAGACACAGGAGACATTCTGAGCAGCCTTCGTAGACTGTTTGCCGATGATGCTGTCATTTACCATCTTGTGAAGTCATCAGATGATCCAAACAAATTGCAAAAATGTTTATAAAAGTTACCTATATGTTGCGAAAAATGGCAATTGACTCCAAATAATGAAACGTGTGAAGTCATCCACAAGAGTACTAAAAGGAATCTGTTACATTTCGGTTACACCGTAAATCACATAAATCTAAAGGCTATAAATTCAAATAAATACTTACAACCATGAGTAACATAACTAGACTGATCACACAGATAATGCTGTAGGGAATGCAAACCAAAGATTGGGATTTATTGGCATAACACTTAGAAAGTGTAACAGGTCTGTTAAGGAGAGTGCCTACACTACGGTTGTCCGGCGTCTTCCGGAGTATTGCTGTGCAGTGTGGCATCTGCATCAGATGGGACTGACTGAGGACAGCAAAAAAAGCTCGTTTTGTATTATTACGAAATAGTGGAGAGAGTGCCACAGATATTGTATACGAATTGGGGTGGCGGCCATCAAAGCAAAGGCGTTTCCGTTGCAGCAGGATCTGCTCACTAAATTTCAGTCATCTCCAATTGCGAAAATATTTTGTTGGCGCCCATCTACATAGGGTGAAATGGTGGTCATTATAAAATGAGAGAAATCAGAGTTCACATGGAAAGATTTAAGCTTCGTTTTTTTCCACCCACAGTTCATGAGTGAAATGTTAAAAAAATAGCTTGAAAGTGGGTGAATGAACCCTCTGTCAGGCACTTAATTGTAAACCACAGAGTAAGCATATAGACATAGATGTAAATTCATCCTCAGCGGCACCTTTGCACCAGTAGTCTCCTGCTGAAATTTGTTCACACTGTTTAACTACATTGGGAAATGATATGCACAATACTATGAGTTTTAAGTTCACTGATTGATACATTTATTATGTCTTGGAAACACCATTGAGTGATAACCTGCAATTTATACAGTTACTGATATGAGCATCAGTTCATGTTTTATCATTGAATTAACCAAACAACAATCCCAGGTATTGATAACGGTCTGTGGTACAGTAATCTAGTGCCACGTTTCTTTTTTCCTTCGATGCCCACCAAAGAACGTTTCAAGCTTTTGTGACACCGCTGTATGCGATGTTTTTCCTAGATGCAAGAAAGCAAATACCGTACATAAAATGTGTGCTATGCACGCAAGGTCCATGAACCATAGACCTTGCCGTGGTGGTGAGACTTGAGTGCCTCAGTGATACAGATAGCCATACCATACGTGCAACCATAATGGAGGGGTTCTGTTGAGAGGCCAGACAAACGTGTGATTCCTGATGACTGACTGATCTGGCCTTGTAACACTAACCAAAACGGCCTTGCTGTGCTGGTATTGTGAACAGCTGAAAGCAAGGAGAACAGCTGTAATTTTTCCCGTGGGCATGCCGCTTTACTGTATGGTTAAATGATGATGGCGTCCTCTTAGGTAACATATTCCGGAAGTAAAATAGTGCTCCATTTGGATCTCTGGGTGGGTAATACTCAGGAGGACATCGTTATCAGGAGAATCAAAACTGGCATTCTATGGACTGGAACATGGAATGTCAGATCCCGTAATAGGGCAGGTAGATTAGAAAATTTAAAAAGGGAAATGGATAGGTTAAAGTCGGATATAGTGGCAATTAGTGAAGTTTGGTGGCAGGAGTAACAACACTCCTGGTCAGGTGAATACAAGGCTATAAATACAAAATCAAATGCAGGAGTAGGTTTAATAATGAATAAAAAAATAGGAGTGCGGGTAAGCTACTACAAACAGCATAGTGAATGCATTATTGTAGCCCACATAGACATGAAGCCCACACCTACCACAGTAGTACAAGTTTATATGCCAATTACCTCCACAGATGGCGAAAAGATTGAAGAAATGAGTGATGAGATAAAAGAAATTCTTCAGATAGTCAAGGAAGACGAAAATTTAATAGTCATGGGTGACTGGAATTCGATAGTAGGAAAAGAAAGAGAAAGAAAAGTAGTAGATGAATTCGGAATTGGGGGTAATGAATGAAAGAGGAAGCCACCTGGTAGAATTTTGCACAGAGCATAACTTAATCGTGGCTAACACTAGGTTCAAGAATCTGAAAGAAGGTTGTATACATGGAAGAGGCCTGGACATACAGGATGGTTCCAGATAGATTATATAATGGTAAGGCAGAGATTTAGGAACCAGGTTTTAAATTGTAAGAAATTTCCAGGGGCAGATGTGGACTTTGACCACAATCTATTGGTTATGAACTGTAGATTAAAACTGAAGAACCTGCAAAAAGGGGGGAATTTAAGGAGGTAGAACCTGGATAAACAAAAGAACCAGGAGTTGCAGAGAGTTTCAGGGAGAGCATTAGGAAACGATTGACAAGAAAGGGGGGAAGAAACACAGTAGAAGAAGAATGGGTAGCTTTGAGAGATCAAATAGTGAATGCAGCAGAGGATCAAGTAGGTAAAATGACGAGGGCCAGTAGAAATCTTTGGGTAATGGAAGAAATTTTGAATTTAATTGATGAAAGGAGAAAATATGAAAGTGCAGTAAATGAAGCAGGCAAAAAGGAATACAAACATCTCTAAAATGAGATCAACAGGAAGTGCAAAATGGCTAAGCAGGGATGGCTAGAAGACAAATGTAAGTATGTAGAGGCGTATATTACAAGGGGTAAGATAGATACTGCCTACGTGAAAATTAAAGAGACTTTTGGAGAAAAGAAAACCACACGTACAAATATCAATAGCTCATATGGAAACCAAATTCTAAGCAAAGAAGGGAAAGCAGAAAGGTGGAAGGAGTATATAGAGGGTCTATACAAGGGCGGTGTACTTGAGGGCAATCTTATGGAAATGGAAGAGGATGTAGATGAAGATGAAATGGGAGATATAATACTGCACAAAGAGTTTGACAGAGCACTGAAAGACCTGTGTCCCCAGGAGTAGACAACATCCCATTAGAACTACTGACAGACTTGGGAGAGCCAGTTCTGACAAAACTCTACCATCTGCTGAGTAAGATGTATGAGACAGGCGAAATACCCTCAGACTTCAAGAAGAATATTGTGGTGTCACCGCCACACACCACACTTGCTAGGTGGTAGCCTTTAAATCGGCCGCGGTCCGCTAGTATACGTCGGACCCGCGTGTCGCCACTATCAGTGATTGCAGACCGAGCGCCGCCACACGGCAGGTCTAGAGAGACTTCCTAGCACTCGCCCCAGTTGTACAGCCGACTTTGCTAGCTATGGTTCACTGTCTACATACGCTCTCATTTGCCGAGACGATAGTTAGCATAGCCTTCAGCTACGTCATTTGCTACGACCTAGCAAGGCGCCATTACCAGTTACTATTGATGCTGTAAAACATGTACCGTCAAGAGCGATGTTCACCATTTATGGATTAAAGTTAAGTATTCCACAGCTACGTCCTTTTTTGCTAGTCTAATTTCCTTGATTTGTTCCAGACATCACGCCAGCCTGCGTGAGCTAAAACGCGTGCCTTTCGGCTTCCTCTCACACCGGGTTGGCTCTCTTGCCAATCCACAACAAATATAATAATTCCAATCTCAAAGAAAGCAAGTGTTGACAGATGTGAAAATTACCGAAGCTATCAGCTTAATAATTCACAGCTGCAAAACATTTACACGAATTCTTTACAGACGAATGGAAAAACTGGTAGAAGCCGACCTTGGGGAAGATCAGTTCGGATTCCATAGAAATGTTGGCACACGTGAGGTAACACTAACCCTAAGACTTACGCTAGAAGATAGGTTAAGGAAAGGCAAACCTACTTTTCTAGGGTTTGTAGACTTAGAGAAGGTTTTTGACAATGCTGATTGGAACACTCTCTTTCAAATTCTGAGGATGGTAGAGGTCAAATACAGGGAGCGAAAGGCTATTTACAATTTGTGCAGAAACCAAATGGCAGTTAGTCGAGGGGCATGAAATGGAAGCAGTGGTTGGGAAGGGAGTGAGACAGGATTGTAGCCTATCCCCAGTTTTATTCAATCCGTGTATCAAGCAAGCAATGAAGGAAACAAAAGAAAAATATGGAGTAGGAATTAAAGTCCACACAGAAGAAATAAAAACTTTGAGGTTTTGTGATGACATTGTAATTCTGTCAGAGAAAGCAAAGGACCTGGAAGAGCAGTTGAATGGAATGGACAGTGGCTTGAAAGGAGGATATAAGATGAACATCAACAAAAGCAAAACGAGAATAATGGAATGTAGTCTAATTAAATCAGGTGATGCTGAGGGAATTAGATTAGGAAATGAGACACAAAATAGTAGACGAGTTCTGCTATTTGGAGACCAAAATAAGTGATGATTGTCGAAGTAGAGAGGATATAAAATGTAGACTAACAATGGCAAGAAAAGCGCTTCTGAAGAAGAGACATTTGTTAACATCAAGTATATATTTGAGTGTCGGGAAGTCGTTTCTGAAAGTGTTTGTATGGAGAGTAGCCATGTATGGATGTGAAACATGGATGATAAATAGTTTAGACAAGAAGGGAATAGAAGCTTTCCCAATGTGGTGCTACAGAAGAATGCTGAAGATTTGATGAATAGATCATGTAACTAATGAAGAGGTACTGAATAGAACTAGGGAGAAGAGGAATTTGTGGCGCAACTTGACTAAAAGACAGGATCGATTGGCAGGACACATTATGAGGCATCAAGGGATCACCATTATAGTATTGGAGGGAAGTTTGGGGGATAAAAATCATAGAGATGAATATGCTAAGCAAATTCAGAAGGATGTAGGGTGCAGTAGTTACTGGAGATGAAGAAGCTTGCACAGGATAGAGTAGCATGGAGAGCTTCATCAAACCAGTCTCTAGACTGAAAACCAGAAAAACTACATGCAGTTTCTTTTTTTTTTTATTATGGATCGTTTATGAGATACCAATTTTATAAGGTTATTGTGTAAGACTTGTGAATAAGAACATATGAATATAAACATGTGGCATGCAATAAAATCAGACATATAAAGTACATTGAATACGTGGTTTGTTATTATCGGGCAACTATTACATACAAATCCTACAAACCAATTGCATAAGAATCTTGAACAGAAACATATGAACAGAAAAGGAACTTATGACACTTAATCAAAGTAGAAAGGAAACATTAACATCAGAAATAATGAAAGACATAAAATTTAAAACTAGTGAAATACTTGTGCTTAGCGATTTTTGCAAAGCAGATCTATGTGTGAAGGAACTATTGGAAGGCACACTCTCGCCTCACAGTCCACATTGGGGAGGCGAGTCCTTAGTAATGTTTTATATTCTTTAGCGTACAGAATCGTGACTCACAAGGATAGGATGCTGAGAAGAGCAGTAAAAAAGAGATTGCTTCGTTCGGGATATCCAGATATTCACTCTCGATTGAGATACAAAAAAACATCGAAGCATTTTTTTCAAATTTCGACCTCAAGACTGTATTCGATTATATTTCAACAAGTTTCTCTTTTTCGTATGCCTTTAATTCTGCATTGGATAGGTTTTCCACAACTATAATCAACTGCTCCAAGCTAATAGTCAAGATTGAGGAACATTATTCGGATATCTCCTCTTGGAAATCAGATACCTGCCCTTTTATGTATTCCTATACCTGAGTTTTTCCTTTTGCATCCAACTCACTTTATGCTGTAGCCACATATATAAAAACAGTTAAATTGTTCTCTCCTTTGGCTGAGATCCAAAGGACGAGTTCTTTTGAAAATAAGCTAACTATATCACTTGATGATAAGATCGTTTGATGCCGTCTCTGCATACTTGAATTCAAAGTGTTAAGTTTGTTGAAAATATTCACCTTCATTATTTATTCATCTTTATTAGCCTTTGACCATACATACAATTGAACAAGCTTCATCTCTCATGTTTATTATCTATATATATAATTACTGTACATATACCAGGGTAATCTCAAAACTAAGGTCTTCTATTTTTTTTATAAGTACATAGACCTGTTTATTTCTACAATGGTTTACATCAGTTTACAGCTTGAACATTTAGCTATTTTTGGACATAATCACCATTTCTGTCGATGAATTTTTGTAGACGCTGTGGCAGTTTTTGTCTCCCCATGTCATACCAGCTCACCGCCATGCTGTTCCGAAAGTTAAGTACCTCTTCTTTCACCTCGTCGTCGGAGCTGGATCACTTTCTGGCCAAATGTTCTTTTAACCTAGTCACTGGGCGCCAAATCAGGAGTATAGGGTGGGTGGGTGATTATGTTACACTGAAACTGTTGCAGGAGAGCAACGGTTTGCCGAGTGATGTGTGGGCGAGTGTTGTCACGGAGAATGTGTACGCCCTTGCTCAACATTTCTCTTCTCTTGTTCTGAATTTTCCGTTTGAGTTTTCTGGAGTCTCACAGTACCTGTCAGCGTTAACTGTGGTCCCAGCAATTCAGCCCCGACGACGAGGTGAAAGAAGAGGTTCATAACTTTCGGAACAGCATGGCGGCGAGCTGGTATGACATGGGGAGACAAAAACTGCCACAGCGTCTACAAAAAATGCATCAGCAGAAATGGTGATTATGTCGAAAAATAGCTAAATGTTCAAGCTGTAAACTGGTGTAGAAATAAACAGGTCAATGTACTTACAAAAAATAAGAGACCTTAATTTTGGGATTACCCTTGTACTATTACTGACATGACCCATGGTATTGTTCGAAGTAAAGCAACTTAAAAATAAGATCAGTCCCATCTCTTAATTTTAGGATGAGGTATCATGTTCCAGTCTTTTATATCCCCCTGACAATGACTGGCCGCATGGTTTATTTATAAGCTGAGTTCAAAACATAACAGTAACAACAATTAATGACATTAAGAATTACTCCCTGTGAATTTGGTTTCCAACGTTTCGCACAGTGTCAGTCGCTGGAGCAAGCGGTTTTCAGTAAATGGAGTAGGCCTACCTTGTTCCAGGGATGGGACTCAATAGAAATTACAGGACTAAACAAATGGCAAAACCTATAAAACCTGTCCAGGCAGCCAACATAATGGCTACCACAGCCAAACATCACAGTGTATCAAGGGTGATAATGCATTATAAAGTGCCAAAATTCCCAAACCAAGCAGCATTGGTCCTTCCACTGTGTTGACTGAGTATGGAGAAAATATTGTAGTCCAAGGACTTTTTTCAACTGCAGTTGTGTGCTACCTGGTAAAAGTAAGTGTTATTGGGCAATTTACTGCAAATTACAAGTAAAGGGTAATGTTCAATAAAAACTCCTACAAGTCGCACTGTAAGGTGGTTTATTTAATCAGAGCCAGTTTTGAACTTAAGCTTATCTTAAAATGATATATACTCAATTTCATGTTAGACTTCACTGATCATCATTAGATGTAATATCCAAATTGTAATTGTACTTTTCTTACCAAAGTAATCATTAGAACCACCATACTCAGTTTTTCTCACATTAATGCCACGTAAAATGTTGATAACTGTAGATGAGGTGTGAACTCATAGCATCCCATCTGTTTATTACTACATTTGAAAATAGAGTTTGTGATGTACAAGGTACAATTACCTAAAGATAGTCATAAGACTAAATACGGTTGTGATTCAAATAACCCATCTTTGACTGTGGCTGGTGGCTGATTTTATTGATTTATTGATTGATCCATTTTCATCTATAGCTGCACAATGTGCAAGAGATATTTGGATTTTTATGTTAATATTAACAGTTATACATACAATATACCTTTGTACACACATTAATATATCAATTAATGATGAATACTTAAATAAATGTTGTTACACTATATACAGAGAGATAAAATACAAATGTTCTGAATGAGACTACATTGGGTTAACACTGAAAAATTTAGTTTTGTAGGGATTCATTTACTGTGTAAAAGCAGTGATCAACTAGGTACGACTTCAGTTTAGATTTGAAGTGACCAATGTTTTGTATGTGTTTAATGGTCTGGTAAGGCATTGTATAGTTTGATACTAGGATGGATAAGGCCGTTTTGAAATAACTTTGTGTTGGCACTTTGACCATGTACATCCAATTTTTGTCTTGTATCATAGCTGTGTATTGTGTGATTTTGAGTGATGAGTGGTCTTTTTGAATGTAAGTTTTGCTTTAAATACATTATATTTTCAAGTATATAAATGCAAGGAAGTGGCAGGATCATTCGTTTTTGAAACAGTGGTCTACATGATTTGCGATTATCTACCCCTTCCATTCTTGTTCTTCTTCTTCTTCTTCTTCTTCTCATTATTATTATTATTTTTTATGGCATCTCCAGAATTTCCCCAGAACGTAACCCCATACCCGAGGTGAGAGTGTACAACTGCATAATATACACTCTAAAGTATGTTGTTGCTGGTACAGTTTTTTAATGTATGTAACGCAAAACAAGGAGTACTTAATTTTTTGTTCATTTGCTCAATATGTGCTTTCCATTTCAAGTTGTCTTGTAGATGAAGTCCAAGAAATTTGTTACAGGCTGTTTTGGCAATTGTCTGTCCAGATAGCTCTAGATTGGGTGATATCAGATTTTTTGTTTGTGCTGTGTGTATATCCGTAGCTACAGTTTTTTCAGTGTCTATTATTAAGTCATTGTCATCAAAGTAACATGTTAGCCTGTCAGTGGCTTCTTTTATGTTACAAGAGTTTCTTCTGAGTTTCCTGTAATTAGAACACTCGTATCATCAGCAAATTGAAATATATTACAGCTGTCATTGCTTATGTTTAGGTCATTTATATAGAGTAAGAACAGAACAGGACCCATTACTGAACCTTGTGGCACTCCATATTTAACAGTCAGTAGCTTGAAGTTATATTTCCTAATGACATTGTCCCTTTCTTGATCTATTTCCACATATTGTTCCCTGTTCTTAAGATAAGAGCTGAGCCCGTTGTTAGCTGTTCCTCTAATGCCAAGATTTTCTAGCTTGTGTAGCAATTTGTCACGATTTATGGTGTCAAATGCCTTTGACAAATCTAAAAATATGCCCATGGTAAGTTTATTGTTGTCTAATGCTATCAGTGCCTCTAATAGAACGGAGTGAACTGCTGATTCAGTTGAGCAGTTTGCTCTATATCCATGTTGTGTGTCAATGATGATGAAAGTGATGATGGACACACAACAATCAGTTCCCTGCTGGGAATCGAACCCGGAACCCCCTTGCGTGGTGCGTGGTAACACTACGGAGCATAGATCGGTGGCGTTTCTTCCTCATGCTGGAGGCTTGTCGTTTAAGATTGGACGGATTTTAAGGAATTTTAACATTAAGAGTGTGTTCCGTCCACCTTCTGAGATTAGGGCACTGCTCGGCTCTGTGAAAGATGATTTGGGGCTTAGGAAACCCGGTGTGTACAAAATTCCATGTCAATGTGGGAAAGCTTACATCGGCCATTCGATTCTCTCAGTGCATGACAGGTGTGTGGAACATCGCCGTCATACGAGGCTACAACAGCCGGAAAAATCAGCAGTAGCAGAACACTGCTTAAATGAGGGACACAGTATGAAATTTGATGAGATTGTGGTAGTTGCCTACAATTCTGGTTTTTGGAACAGTGTCTATAAAAAGGTGACTGAAATTAGGTTGGCTGATAATTTAATCAACAGAGACAATGGCCATGGGTTTTCTCTTAGCAAGACATGGAATCCTGTATTATCTCGCATCAAAATTGAATGTTCTTCGGTGCGGCCCTGAGTGCGGTATATCGTTGCCAGCAGTGTTCCACTAAGGGCGGCGACACCTCCCTGTCTTGGAGGGCAGCGCATGCACCGTGTACTGAACGGTGGCCTATATAGGACGTCGATTTGCACCCTGGCGTCAGTTCTCAGCAGGACTCATCAGCAGAAGCGGCATTTTCCTGAAGATGGCAACCAGTTGGATCACCAAAATATCGAGTCAAGTTGATTTTAGAATCCGGCAGCAAACCCGAAGAGACTTTCAACACTTATAATGCCGGGAAAGCCTACGTAATCACAAGTTACATAGTGCCTAGTGGAAAATTAAAGAGGCTTTTGGAGAAAAGAGAACCACTTGTATGAATATCAAGAGGTCAGATGGAAAACCAGCTATAAGCAAAGAAGGGAAAGCAGAAAGGTGGAAGGAGTATATAGAGGGTCTGTACAAGGGTGATGTACATGAAGAAAATGTTATGGAAATGGTAGAGGATGTAGGTGAAGATGAAATGGGAGATATGATACTGCGTGAAGTATTTGACAGAGTACTGAAAGACCTAAGTTAAAACAAGACTCTGGGAGTAGACAACATATCATTAGAACTACTGATAGCCTTAGTAGAGCCAGCCATGACAAAACTCTACCATCTGGTGAGCAGTGAGAAAGATGTGTGAGACAGGCAAAATACCCTCAGACTTCAAGAAGAATATAATAATTCCAATCCCAAAGAAAGCAGGTGTTGACAGGTGTGAAAATTATTGAACTATCAGTATAATAAGTTGCGGCTGCACAATACTAATGCGAATTCTTTACAGACAAATGGAAAAACTGGTGGAAGCAAACCTCTGGGAAGATCAGTTTGGATTCCATAGAAATGTTGAAACACGTGAGGCTACACTGACCATACGACTTATCTTAGAAGATAGATTAAGGAAAGACAAATGTGTGTTTCTAGCATTTGTAGACTTAGAGAAAACTTTTGAGGTTGTTGACTGGAATACTTTCGTTTAAATCCTGAAAGTGGCAAGGGTAAAATGCAGGGAGCGAAAGCCTATTTACAATTTGTACAGAAACCAGATGGCAGTTATAAGAGTTGAGGGGCACGAGAGGGAATCAGTGGTTTGTAAGGGAGTGAGACAGGGTTGTAGCCTATCCATGATGTTATTCAATCTGTATATTGAGCAAGCAGTAAAGGAAACAAAAGAAAACTTTGGAGTAGGAATTACACTCCATGGTGAAGAAATAAAATCTTTGAGGTTTGCCGATGATATTGTAATTCTGTCAGAGACAGCAAAGGACTTGAAGAGCAGTTGAACAGAATGGACAGTGTCTTGAAAGGAGGATATAAGATGAACATCAACAAAAGCAAAACGAGGATAATGGAATGTAGTCTAATTAAGTCGGGTGATGCTGAGGGAATTAGATTAGGAAATGAGACACTTAAAGTAGTAAAGGAGTTTTGCTATTTGAGGAGCAAAATAACTGATGATGGTTGAAGTAGAGAGGATATAAAATGTAGACTGTCAATGGCAAGGAAAGTGTTTCTGAAGAAGATAAATTTGTTAACATCGAGTATAGATTTAAGTGTCAGGAAGTAGTTTCTGAAAGTATTTGAATGGAGTGTAGCCATGTATGGAAGTGAAACATGGACGATAAATAGTTTGGACAAGAAGAGAATAGAAGCCTTTGAAATGTGGTGCTACAGAAGAATGCTGAAGATTAGAGGGGTAGATCATGTAACTAATGGGGAGATATTGAATAGAATTAGAGAGAAGAGGAATTCGTGACACAACTTGACTAGAAGAAGGGATCGGTTGGTAGGACATGTTCTGAGGCATCAAGGGATCACCAATTTAGTATTGGAGGGAAGCGGGAAGGGTAAAAGTCATAGAGGGAGACCAAGAGATGAATACACTAAGCAGATTCAGAAGGATGTAGGTTGCAGTAGTTATTCGGAGATGATGAAACTTGCACAGGATAGAGTAGCATGGAGAGCTGCATCAAACCAGTCTCTGGACTGAAGACCATCACCACAACAAGTAACTACTGATTCTTTTTCAAAGAAATAATGTAATATTTTAAGGACCATTGCCAGCTGGTGACGTGACAATTGTTGTGGGTTCTGCAACAACAGAAGTAAAAAAATTAAAAGTTTATTTTCATATCAAGAGTGCATTTTTCATTAAATGTTGACTTGTCTTGCTCTTGGCGGATAGTTAAATAATACAGTTTTTCAGTATTGTCAGATATGAATGGTCTGTGGTGAATCTTTGTAAACTATGGTGTGTTTTAATAAAAGGGGCAAATTTTAATATGGCAACGAAGGAAGGTAGGTATTACTCAAAAGCGGCTGTCAAATTTTCCCCTCTATGGCAGTCTGAACCATAAGATGCATTACCACCATATCAGAATCCGCACCATTGGGATCATGCTTTGTCCCATGCATCACATCAGTGGCTGGATGGGGGAGGGGGAGGGGGGGGGGAGTGGAGGATGGGCTGCCTCTGCTCCTGGGAGGGGTGGGGGGTGGTGGTAGAGTAAATAAGTTGGGATGGTTGAGTAAATAAGAGACAGTATTGTGTTGCAGCCCCATTATCAGTCCATGGCAATTGTCAGTGGGTCTTTTAACAATTTTTAAGATTTTTGTGAAACATTGCTTGAAATGTAAAAATGTAGCATGAGAAGCAATTGTACTGCTGCCAACATACACTCCTGGAAATTGAAATAAGAACACCGTGAATTCATTGTCCCAGGAAGGGGAAACTTTATTGACACATTCCTGGGGTCACATACATCACATGATCACACTGACAGAACCACAGGCACATAGACACAGGCAACAGAGCATGCACAATGTCGGCACTAGTACAGTGTATATCCACCTTTCGCAGCAATGCAGGCTGCTATTCTCCCATGGAGACAATCGTAGAGATGCTGGATGTAGTCCTGTGGAACGGCTTGCCATGCCATTTCCACCTGGCGCCTCAGTTGGACCAGCGTTCGTGCTGGATGTGCAGACCGCGTGAGACGACGCTTCATCCAGTCCCAAACATGCTCAATGGGGAACAGATCCAGGGTAGTTGACTTACACCTTCTAGAGCACGTTGGGTGGCACGGGATACATGCGGACGTGCATTGTCCTGTTGGAACAGCAAGTTCCCTTGCCGGTCTAGGAATGGTAGAACGATGGGTCCGATGACGGTTTGGATGTACCGTGCACTATTCAGTATCCCCTCGACGATCACCAGTGGTGTACGGCCAGTGTAGGAGATCGCTCCCCACACCATGATGCCGGGTGTTGGCCCTGTGTGCCTCAGTCATATGCAGTCCCGATTGTGGCGCTCACCTGCACGGCGCCAAACACGCATACCACCATCATTGGCACCAAGGCAGAAGCGACTCTCATCGCTGAAGACGACACGTCTCCATTCGTCCCTCCATTCACGCCTGTCGTGACACCACTGGAGGCGGGCTGCACGATGTTGGGGCGTGAGCGGAAGACGGCCTAACGGTGTGCGGGACCGTAGCCCAGCTTCACGGAGACGGTTGCGAATGGTCCTTTGCCGATAACCCAGGAGCAACAGTGTCCCTAATTTGCTGGGAAGTGGCGGTGCGGTCCCCTACGGCACTGTGTAGGATCCTACGGACGTGGCGTGCATCCGTGCGTCGCTGCGGTCCGGTCCCAGGTCGACGGGCACGTGCACCTTCCGCCGACCACTGGCGACAACATCGATGTACTGTGGAGACCTCACGCCCCACGTGTGGAGCAATTCGGCGGTACGTCCACCCGGCCTCCCGCATGCCCACTATACGCCCTCGCCCAAAGTCCGTCAACTGCACATACGGTTCACGTCCACTCTGTCGCGGCATGCTACCAGTGTTAAAGACTGCGATGGAGCTCCGTATGCCACGGCAAACTGGCTGACACTGACAGCGGCGGTGCACAAATGCTGCGCAGCTAGCGCCATTCGACGGCCAACACCGCGGTTCCTGGTGTGTCCGCTGTGCCGTGCGTGTGATCATTGCTTGTACAGCCCTCTCGCAGTGTCCGGAGCAAGTATGGTGGGTCTGACACACCGGTGTCAATGTGTTCTTTTTTCCATTTCCGGGAGTGTATATTCCGTGTAAGAACCATGAAGATAAGAGAAATTAGGACTCGTACGGTGGCTTGTAAACTCGATTTTCCATCCCTCCATTTATAAGAGGGGTTCAATAAGTAATGCAGCACTTCTTTTTCTGAAAGCATGTTAGTTTTATTCAAAATTCTAGTACACCATACTATTCCCCATTCCCTTGGCTACAAAACACTATTATTCAACATAATCTCTGCACACTGTAATGGCCTCACACCACATTACTGAGGGCCTGTATTATGCCTGCGTGGTACCACTCTGCTGGTTGATGTTGGAGCCGACATCTCGATGCATCGATAACCTCCCCATCATCCCTGTACTGCTTCCCGAGGAGTGCGTGCTTAATCAGGCCGAACGGGTGGAGGTCAGAAAGTGTGATATCTGGGCTGTAGGGTGGATGAGGAAGAACAGTCGAATGAAGTTTTGTGAGTTCCTCTCAGGTGTGCAAGCTTGTGTGAAACCTCGTGTTGTCGTGGAGAAGGAGAAGTTCGTTTGCATTTTTGTGGCAATGAACACGCTAAATTTATTTCTCTGCTGTGTGCGGCCAGCCTGCACACAGATCGAACGGGTTTGCGCGACCTCACTGCAATGTGGACAGATATCTTGCTCAGAGGCTCACTGCCAGGTCTCTGTAGACATTTTGCAAGCACCTACGAGTGTGTGCAGTACTCTAGTTTTCCGCCAAAACAAACTCAGTGACAGCTCTCTGCTTGGAATGTACGTCTGGTACAGATGCCGTGTATACTACGTATAGCCACCTATTGGGACTTCATGAAAATACAGGGGCTGAAATTCCATGATGTCCTACAGCAAATTCTGAATTCTTTTCAGCTGATATTGACTGAGAGAATAGTAGTAGTACAATGAACATCTGCCATACGCCATACAGTGTCTTGTGGAGTATGTATGTAAATGTAGATAACCAGCTGGATGCAGTTATTCTACATGAAATGATTTTTGATACCTATACCATCTACACAGGTTTAGTACAATTACAGGTAAGTCAATATAGAAGACAAGATTGTGGAAGTTAAAGAACGCTTCTTAGCTTTTTATTTATGTTGAGAAATACTGCAGAGGATATGTGAAAATATATTCAACAGCACTTGGGAAAATACGGGCTGCATATTGCATTGTGTAGGGATCAACATTATGACAATGTTATGTCTGTCAGAGTAAATGGAGAAGTAAAATGAACAATTCGGAAAGTTGCTCCAAAAGCTGTGTTCAGTTCCTGTGCTAATCGTTCCATAAATCTTCATGGAGTTCATGCAATCTCACGTGTTTCCTTCAGCAGGACCTGTTTTGGAACTACGGGGAATTTATGTCCGTCCATTCTTTTCTCTTCTTCATATAGATTAGAATTACTTGTAGCAAAAATGACAGACAGTTGGAAATGGTTGTCTGATATCTGCTGGAGTGCTCATTACAATCCAGTCAGTCATAATAGAAAACTTGGAAATAATTCTAAGCGCACCGGAAAGTATGAGAAATGCATCCGTGCAGCAAGTGTGCTCTTCCGAGCTATATGTGATTTATCTTTCTGACATACATCAGCTTTGGACACACAGTACTAGAGGAAAGAAATCCAGTCTGACAATATGTGCAGTCACCAAAAATGACCGTGGATTAAGGACTCGCCAAATTTAAAACCCCAATTGAGGTTTTAGTGATGGAAAGAACTGTTATAGGCATTGCTGATAATTTTAATAGTTGAGCTTTGAAGCTCATAATGTGTGCTTATAATGTTAATGTATTGAAAGTTATGTGACCTTATTTCTTCTAAAGAAGATACCCATAGTGGTACCGAAACCTAGTCAGTTCTTGTTACCATAAACTTTAAGCAACAAAATTGCTGTTTATGTAACTTTTTGATAGTTTATTTATGCCTGCTGCTATCAGCCATGTTTAAAACTGTATGTCACGTGAACTAGCTTACGATGCTGGATTATCGATTCAGGAAGTTCGTCAATCATTATTCAAATGCATATGCAGAATTGTAAAAGAATTGCGCAGTGCTACACAACCACGAAAATATGAACAAAATGTACCAAATTGTTGAAGCAAAATTAATGCTTGAAGCTGTCAGTGCTCTGGCTGTAGCACTGGAGTATCTGGTAGAAATTTACAATGAGTTTCATAAGGAGCAGATGCTGCAAGAAATAAAAAAGGTACTGTAGGCATCTGCGTTACAAACCTATGAAGGTGGAAAAAGCTGATATCTGGACCTTCAAATTTATAATTAAATGGGCTTTCTGTGAATTATTGCTCTGTGCATCACTTACAGTAAAATACTTCTGGACCATTTGTCTCTGTTACATCACCGGTTATCTTTGTTCTATGATGAATCTAGAATGACTAGCAAAGTTCCAAATGAAACTGACAAAGTTCCAAATGAAATTGAGGTAATCGACATAATTGAAAATGTCTGTAAAATAAAGGCACAAAAAATGTACTGCAGCAGAATTTATAACTACTAGTATCTTGTACTAAGGTTATGAAATTGACATAATTTTACAAGGCACGTTTTCAGGCATGTAAAATAAAAGGCAATTTTCATATTCTGTTGCACTCTACCTGGTGTTTGCTATGTTAAATGTATTCGCATTGCAAAATTTCACACTTTTATCTTAAGAGTCTGTACATTACAGTTAAGGCCAGTTTACAGTGGCCATCATGGCACCATCACATCAGTGTATTTACACTGTCTGACACATAAAGTCACATGGACTCAACTCGGATAGAGGGGGGATGGGGAGGGAGAGAAAGGAAAGGAGGTGGACCCTACCATTCAGTATCCTTGACATCAATTTGTTGTAGCATCCTAGAACATATTCTGAGCTAAAACATAATGTGATGTCTTGAACAGAATGACCTTTTCAATGCCAGCCAAAATGGATCCCAAAAATGTCAGTCATGTGAAACCCAATTCACACTTTTCTCACATGACATACTGAAAGGTTTGGATCAAGGTACATAGGTAGATGTAGTATTTCTTGATTTTTGAAAAGCTTTTGACTCCGTACCACAGCCGTGGCTATTGTCAAAAGTACAATCATATTGGGTGTCAAGTGAAATTTGTGACTGGATTGAGGGCTTTATCATAGGGAGGATGCAGCATGTCACCTTCAAAGGAGAGTCATTGTCAGATGTAGAAGTAACTTCAGGTGTGTCCCAGGGTAGTGTGTTGGGACTCTTGTTGTTCATGTTGTACAGGGCTATTACAAATGATTGAAGCGATTTCATAAATTCACTGTAGCTCCATTCATTGACATATGGTCACGACACACTACAGATACGTAGAAAAACTCATAAAGTTTTGTTCGGCTGAAGCCGCACTTCAGGTTTCTGCCGCCAGAGCACTCGAGAGCGCAGTGAGACAAAATGGCGACAGGGGCCGAGAAAGCGTATGTCGTGCTTGAAATGCTTTCACATCAGTCAGTCATAACAGTGCAACGACACTTCAGGATGAAGTTCGACAAAGATCCACCGACTGCTAACTCCATTCGGTGATGGTATGCGCAGTTTAAAGCTTCTGGATGGCTCTGTCAGGGGAAATCGACGAGTCGGCCTGCAGTGAGCGAAGAAACGGTTGAATGTGTGCGGGCAAGTTTCACGCGTAGCCCGCGGAAGTTGACGAATAAAGCGAGCAGGGAGCTAAACGTACCACAGCCGACGGCTTGGAAAATATTACGGAAAAGGCTAAAGCAGAAGCCTTACCGTTTACAATTGCTACAAGCCCTGACACCCGATGACAAAGTCAAACACTTTGAATTTTCGGCGCGGTTCCAACAGCTCGTGGAAGAGGATGCGTTCAGTGCGAAACTTGTTTTCAGTGATGAAGCAACATTTTTTCTTAATGGTGAAGTGAACAGACACAATGTGCTAATCTGGGCGGTAGAGAATCCTCACGCATTTGTGCAGCAAATTCGCAATGCACCAAATGTTAACGTGTTTTGTGCAATCTCACGGTTTAAAATTTACGGCCCCTTTTTCTTCTGCGAAAAAAACGTTACAGGACACGTGTATCTGGGCGTGCTGGAAAATTGGCTCGTGCCACAACTCGAGACCGACAGTGCCGACTTCATCTTTCAACAGGATGGTGCTCCACTGCACTTCCATCATGATGTTCGGCATTTCTTAAACAGGAGATTGGAAAACCGATGGATCGGTCGTGGTGGAGATCATGATCAGCAATTGATGTCATGGCCTCCACGCTCTCCCGACTTAACCCCGTGCGATTTCTTTCTGTGGGGTTATGTGAGAGATTCAGTGTTTAAACCTCCTCTATGAAGAAATGTGCCAGAACTGCGAGCTCGCATCAACGATGCTTTCGAACTCATTGATGGGGACATGCTGCGCCGAGTGTGGGAGGAACTTGATTATCGGCTTGATGTCTGCCGAATCACTAAAGGGGCACATATCGAACATTTGTGAATGCCTAAAAAAACTTTTTGAGTTTTTGTATGTGTATGCAAAGCATTGTGAAAATATCTCAAATAATAAAGTTATTGTAGAGCTGTGAAATCGCTTCAATCATTTGTAATAACCCTGTATATTAATATACAGACAATATTGATATGAACATCAGGCTTTCACAGATGATGCAATTATTTATGATGAAGTACTGTATGAAAAAAGCTGTATAAATATTCAGTCAGATCTTGATAAGATTTCAAAGTTGTGCACAGACTGGCTACTTGATTTAAAGGTTCAGAAATGTACAATTGTGCCCTTCACAAAACGAAATAATGTAGTATCCTAAGACTAGAATATCAATGAGTCACTGTTTTAATTGGCCATCTCATACAAATACCATGGTGTAATACTTTATAGGGGAACAATCACATAGACTGAGTTCTAGGTAATGCAGGTGGTGGACACTGGTTTATTGGTAGAATACTGGGGAAGTTCAATTGGTCTACAAAGGAGATTGCTTAGAAATAACTCGTGCGACTTGTTCTAGAATGAGTGACTACCAGGGTATACTGAACGTTTACGGAGAAGGGCAGTGCAAATGCTCACAGGCTTGTTTGACCCGAGGGAGTGCATCACAGAGATGCCAAAGGAACTTAACTGGAAGACTCTTGAAGACATAAGTAGTAAAGTATCCTGAGAAAGTCTACTAAAAATGTTTCAAGAACCACATCTATAAATGTAATAGAGAAAGTAATTTAGTGCACTCATCTCATACAATTCAGATGGCTGCCTCACTGCTTCAAGTAATCTTTTGTTATTCATTATAGAATTTTGCATTTTAACACGAAGTGAAACAATTTATAACAAAAAACAAAAGGAACTGATAGCAAAGACAGAATAAGAACTATTATCAAACATTAAAAGCATGATGGAGATCTACACAGGGTTATGTACTGGGAGGAAATAAGCTTTGGTAACACATGGTAAATAGCTGATGTCAGCTATCAAAACTTTCTTCCTGAGAAACCTGAAACATGATGGCCAGTGTGGGTGCTGCCATTTGAAATATATTGCGGAATGTTTTGACGTAACGTGACATGCTGTGACAGCCAGTGTGAACTGGACTTCATTAGAGGATAGACTACGCACATCATAAATACTTCACTTTTTTGTCAAACATCTTTTTTTACAAAGTGGACACTACAAATACATAAATTTCTAAACTGACTGGGGACCTCATTTAGTTTTGCTGCCCCAGGCCTCTAATGGGCTTAATCTGCCATGGCATCTCATAAAAACATTGCACAGGTGGCAGTTTTCATAAAAGGGTTGATGGAAAAGAACATCAGCCTCACATTGTCAAAATGAACTAAACAGATCTAGTGATCTCTCTAGTTGAATGTAGTGTGGCAGTGTAAGTTATTGAGTTGAGTTCTGTTTATCCCTTGTGCAGCTGTTTCATTCTCATCATATGTTTGTGATTGGGCTGAATGTGAATTTAAATACATAATACTAGAACGTATTCAATGTTGTAGGACTGCTATCGTGTGACACAACGAATGCAGATGTGTAGAAAATGCTGTGCCTGTACTTGGCTGGGTGATATTTTATGTCTTAGAAGCGTTTACAGTTGTTTGTACTCAGAAAAAAATGTGATAAATACATGTGTACTGACAATTCATAGTTACAGTAGCTACATAACTTAGTGAGAGACTGTGTGTGAATGATCTTATCACATTAATTAGTCTGTGTTAAAATGTTCAATTTATTTGCTGTTATGGCATTGATTATTCAAATGTGTATCAGCAGTTCCTTGCAGCACGAACCAATTCCAAGAAGTTGATGCCCGTGAAGATAAAGTGTCAGCCCATCTGTTGCCACGAAGGGAGAACCACTGGACACCTTCCTGTCAGTAGACACGCTGAGAGTGGTTCCCTTTTCTTTTCACTCTTTATTTCATTCATTCGTCCATTGTGTGTTCCGTAGATCTCATCGAGGACAACCTTCGGGTCAATGTATACAGCAAACTGGGTTGGAACCCTGTTGCAGTTTTTGTGGTTTATGTGCAACACATGTGAATGATATGTATTCAAGTACTTGTTGCAGACTTGTCCATTATCTGATGCAGCTTTACTGAATATACTTTGCACTTTTAATTTTTATTACAAAAACTGCATGTAATATGGTGTGAATGTGAACAACAGGCTATCCTATAGATCACTCCTGTTAACACACCCTATAATATGCATTCACGTTCTTTGGCTTCACCATCTCGAAACCAGATTATCAGCCTACTACCTAACCTAGACTTCATGCTACACAATAGATCCATTTTTTCCATGATGTAAATTTGTTTGCAGAGGACAGTGTCACAATCTAGCCCAATACTGCACAATGAATTTACTATTATGCTATCTAAATTAGAAAGTACGAATCTACTTTGAAAGGAATCAGATGGTTCGTGGACTGTATTAAATAGATTCTGCTTATCTCCTATTGGTAGCTAAATACTTACTTGACTGCACTGGTATTTTCCAAAGGAAATAGTTCTTTACACATTTAAAAACGAAGTCCTATTTACACTACATTACCAGCCCTCTTCAAATCATTCTGTTTGGTGAAGTTTGTTATATCGGTATTGAACGTCCATAATTTGTCAGCTCATGCAGTGCCTGCTGGGTACACTGCAGATTCAAGGCATCCATTTCATTTAGATGACTGACAAAAATTCCTTTCACACTTCTGCAAAGTTCAGATACACTTTTTTCTTCTAGTCCTCCGCTTGTTATTATTTCTATTTAAACAGAGAAAGTGTGACAGATCTCATGAATCTCTCTCAAGTTTGTAGACATTTGGAAAAATCAAAATATCACAGCATAATGCTTTGACAAGATGTCACTCTCTGAAACAGTATAGTATTTCAGCATTGCCACCCACCTGGGAGCCAGAGCTCTTTGTATCAGTAGTATGAGGGACTTTCAATAAGTAATGTGACACGTTTTTTCCTTGGCAAATTTCGGTTGAAAAAATGTAGAATTTATTGAGAGACGTTGTGGAATATTCCTGCTTCAGCCCCTATAGTTTCACGAAGTGCAGATATGTGGTGATGGAATACATAACCTTCATAATGGCGTGTGTTACAAAAGTGGATTGCAAGCAGAGAGCTGTCATTGACTTTCTCTTAGCAGAAGGCCAAAGCATCACAGGTTTACAGATGCTTGCAGAATGTCTACACGAACCCGGCAACCGACAAAAGCACGGTGAGTCGTCGGGTGAGGCATCTGCTATCACTGCAACGAGGCCGTGCAAACCTGTCCACTCTCCCGCCTGCCGGGCCGTTGCGTACAGCTGTGCCTCCTGCAATGTTCGAACGTGCGGACACTAACCCAAAGTGATCGACCTATCACCGACACCTCACTGCACAACTGGACATCTCTTTCAGTACTGTAGTGTTGACACACTCATCCCCCTGTCGGTATACTCGAAGGGGTGTACCTGCCGGGATCCTCACTGAGCACAGTTACTTGCACGTTACGAGGCAGACTGTGACAGTTGTTTGTTGAATGTCATCACTGGTGACGAGGTACGGGTTCGTCACTTCAAACTGGAAACAAAATGGCAATCTGTGGAGCGGTGCCACACAATCTTTCCTCTGAAGAAGAAGTTCAAAGCTGCACCCCCAGCCAGTAGCGTTATAGTGACTGTTCTTCTGGGCCTCTGAAGGGGTTATTCTGTTTGATGTCCTCTGTGGTGATGGAACAATCAGCTCTGTAGTCTATTGTGACCCCCTCAGGAAATTGAAGAAATGACTTCGCGGTGTTCGTCACCACAAAAATGCAAACGAAGTTTTCCTTCTCCGTGACAATGCAAAGACAGCACGAGGCGTCACTCGAGGCTGCACGCCTGAGAGGGGCTCACAAAACGTCATCGGACTGTGATTTCTAATCTACCCTACAGCCCAGATCTTGCACCTCAGCCCAAAGAAAGATGCACTCTGCAACAAGCAGTACGTGGGTAATGGGGAGGTTACTGATGCAGCGAGACACTGGCTCTGATGTCGACCAGTACAGTGTGGGCGTACAGGCTCTCCCTATAAATGGCGTAAGGGCACTGAACTGAATGGAGATTATGTAGAAAAAACAGGTGTTGTAGCCAAAATAATGGAGAATTCTATGGTATATTGGAATTCTGAATGCATCTAACCTGCTTTCAGGAAAAAAAAGTGTTGCATTACTTATTAAATGCCCCTTGTATACACCAGGAAAGTATGCACCTGCACTCTGCATGGCAGAGAGTACTTCTCATTGCAAAAGTTATAACGGCTTATCCCATTCCATTTGCATATGCAGTGTGGGAAGAATGTCTGTTTAAATGCCTCTGTACCCACTGTAGTTAGTCTAATCTAGTCTTAGCAGTTAATAAGGGAGCAATATGTAGGGGGCTGCAGTGAGAACTTCAATACTGAAACATTTCAATACCAACACATTTATCATAATGCATAATACCAGGATGTATGGGGGGGGGGGGGGGGGGAAGAGGTGGTGGAGGAGGAGTGGGGAGGGGGATACTTTGTGCCCACTACAAAAAATAGCTAAAAAAACACATTTCTTCACATGTGTTTAATTTTTAAGAACATACTTTTTAAATAGTTACTGATTTATAAGTAAGGTACGTAACTTGAAACTATATTTTAGCATAATTCTAGCAACACAAATGTCATCATCATCATCAGCAGCAGCAGTTATCTGCTATATTAGCAGGTCCTTTGCCTCTCCATTTTCTGCAATCCATTGCTTCCTTCTTAAGGCTGCTGTATGTTGTACCGTCCATCATGTCATCCAGTATCTGGAATCTCCTCCTTCCTCGCTTCCTTTTCCCTTCTACGTAACCTTCTAAAACTGTTTTTATCAGTCCCTCATTCTTTCTTAATATATGCCCAATCCAATTTCTTTTTCTTCTCTTTATTACATCTAGTAACTGTCTTTTCTCTCCCACTCTTCTCAGTACCTCTTCAATTTTTACTCTGTCCATCCAACTTATTCTTTCCATCTTCTGCCATGTCCAGTTCTCAAAAGTCTCCAGCCTTTCTCTGTCTTTTTTCCTCATAGTCCATGTTTCAGCGCCATATAGAAGAACACTCCATACAAGACATTTTATGAGTCTCTTTCTGAGTTCTCTGTCCAGACCGCTGCAGAAGATTCTCCTTTTGTTATAAAACGCCTCTTTTGCCATTGCTATCCTTGTTTTAATTTCTGTGGTGCACTTCCAGTCAGTGTCTATCCTGCTTCCAAGATACTTAAAATTTTGCACCTGTTCTAGTATTTCTCCATTCAGCACAATTTTTATTTCCTCCTATTGCCAATACTTTTGTTTTATTTGTGTTAATTTTCATTCCATATTTTTTTCCGTTAGTTGCAATGGTGTCCACCAAATCCTGTAATTCTTTTTCCCCTGTGGCTAGAAGGACCATGTCATCAGCAAATCTCAAGCATCCTACTCTTCTTCGTCCAATTTCTACTCCTTTGTCATCTAATGAGCTTTGGTCAATCACATTTTCCAAGTACAGGTTGAAAAGAGCAGGTGATAAACAGCATCCTTGTCTTACTCCTTTCCCTAGTCTGTAGGACAAATGTAGGAGTGCTTTATGACCAACAGAAAAATAAAAAAAAATACAAGCTGCAGTAACCGTCATTGATTTTTACTCACAATATACCTTTCAAAGTTATGTAGGGTGTAGCAAAAGTTCTCAACTTGAAAATATGACCATGACATTTGTTGTGTAAAATTTATGGATTAAGTTTTACTGGAAATTTTAAAACAGTTACCAAATCTGATACAAGAAATAATTAAAAGCAACACATATTTTTTTTCGATATTTTAAAATATATGGTACCAGACTAGATTAAGATATTTTCCAAAGGTGTACAAAAGATACTCCTCTCCCCCCCCCCTCCCCCCAATGGTATTGCAATTGTTAAAGTTAGTTCTAAAAACATCTTACATATGTTCTCATGGGATAGTTTCCCATCTGTCTTAAAGGTGTCTGCTACATAAGTTCTTTCAGTATCTTCATGACACTCTCATCAGTCAGACAAACCTGTGATCATTCGTGCTGCCCCTCTCTGTATACATTAAATATCTCCTGTTAGTTCTATTTGGTATGGGTCCCACACACTTGAGGAATATTCTAGGATAGATGATTTTTAAGCAATCTCCTCGATAGATTGACTGCACTTCCCCAGTAGTCTATCAATAAACTGAAGTCTAGCGCTTGCTTTATCCACAAGTGAGCCTATGTGATCATTCCATTTCGTATCACTGCAAAGTGTTACACCCACTTAATTGTCTGAGTTGGCCAGTTCCAACAGTGACTCATTGGTATTGTAGCTAGTTCTCGTGCTTTTTGTGAAGTGCACAAGTTGACATTTCTGCAGATTTAAAGCAAGTTGCCCGTCTTTGCACCAGTTTGAAATATTAACAAGTTCTGACTGAATATTTATGCAGCTTCTTTCAGATAGTACTTCACTATATATGACTGCATCATCTGCAAAAAGCCTGATTTCACAATTAATATTGTCTGAAAGTCAATTAATATACAACATGAATAGGAAGGGTCCCAACACACATCCCTGGGGCACACCCTAAGTACTTCTACATCTGACGATGACTCTCCATCCGAGATAACTAGCTGCGTCTTCCCTTCCAAACAATTTTCTGTCAGTTCACAAATCGTACTTCATTCCATGTACGATCATTCTTTGATAATAAGTGTAGAAGTGGTACAGAGTCAAATGCTTTCTGGAAACTGAGGAATACTGCATCTGTCTGACTGCCTTGATCCATGGGTTTCAGTATGATAAGTTAGAAGAGTTGGAGTTGAGTTTCACACGATTGATGTTTTCATAGTCACATTGGTCAACATGAAAGCAGTCACTTTTTTTTTGTAATTTAGTATCTCCTTGTATAATCCTACGCTACATTCCACACCAGTTATACGGTAGTCTCTGTTTGTTTTGGAGTTTCTTTACAGTGACTGTATACTATGTAGGTCACTCCCATCACCAGTTGTAGGAAAACTGCTGCCTGGTGCTTCCTTATTTCATGTCTCTGTGGTAGATTGTGACCACTATATCTCTGCTTTGATAAACAGGAGCACTGGCTGCGAGTGAGACAAAGTGGTTCATTTACTGAGGTGTACATCATATATTCTCAAGACAGTGGTGTCCTCTTCTTGGCAACAAAGCTCACTTTAAATTGTCTAAAGGTCTGATTCTGTGAAGTTACGGTGTCGAAGGCATAAATGATTGCATGTCTACAGTTGACTGAAAATTTTAATTGGCACATTCGTCCATTACCTTTTTTGTTGTTTTTTATTGCCTTATACAAGAATTTGCAAGAGCCAGTTCCTGCTTATCTTGTAGCCTCACAAGCCATCAAACACTGAGCTCTGAACTCTGATTTACAGTCCTTAGAATCATACCACTGTAACAGCTCTGTTAAATGTGACAGGTTGCCTGTAGTATTACCTGCCACTCTTCATTTTGTAGGGTGTGAAACTGCATTTAGTATGTTAAACAAGTGGGCAAACTGATATACATTTTACAATTACAAGAATTTTATGAGTAACTTTTCTTCAATCTGTGACAGTGTTTTTCCCAAGAGTTGTGGCTTCCAGTAATGGAAATGTTAGTGAGTGGCCGTTACCCATTCCTTGCTATCAGTTATGATCAATTGGATTTGTTTTGTACAATCTGTTAAAGTTCACAGCAACACAATCACAATATCCCATGACACCATGCTTTGTAAGCCATTTTGCAGTGGTGGCAATTCTTACAGAGCTCCTTACAAGATTTCTATTTACATTTAGTGTTACAAAAGTACATTAACAAACTAGGCAGCCCGGGACATATCAGTAACCTGATATAATTTCAGCACATTTGTCCTACATGCTGAATCTGCAGGCACTCTGTGGGTCATGAAAAAATGTTAGCCAAAATATGGGTGCCAATATCATTTTCATTAAAGTAACCCTCGAACTAAATAGTCATGTTGTTAACAAATACAAAGAAATTGTTACATGCGAAGTTGTCAAGTTGGTTGACATTCAATCACAACAACTGGTCCTGAACCTTAGGCAGATTTTTATATGTTTTGCATTAGACCACTTATAAGTCAGACAACCATGCAAGTAGTTTGTGATCAATTTGCAATACGATCAAATGACATTCTGCATTGAAATGTAGCGTGCAATATCCTGTCAATGCCCCTTCACAACACGCTATATGCAAGGCAGTAGTTGTTTTCCTGTTTGTGACAAATGGAAGACCAATAATTTTTCCACCTGTTTCGTTCTATGTTGCACAACATAAAACTATTTACCATTGTTAACATTCTTAAAAAGTTGGAAAGGAAGATTTTGCTTTCATCAAGAACATCTGTCACTGCTTTACATGCAACACTCATAATTGCAAAATACTGTCCCACAGATTTACATAACAAGATTTTGCCATACACGAAGCCAATTAATGTTGCTAGCCAGTAACTAGAGTATGCGCTTCTTTACTGGCAAGTGACAACACACTGACCAGTTGCGGTCTTGCAAGTAACACCGTTGCACTCCCATATGCTGATATACAACAGTAATTTGACGCCTAAGAAAAGGAGTGCCTGTCCTGACGTAAACCGTCGAGGTCTTTCTGAGAAAGCGAGCAATCTGCAGAAATTGGTAACTACAAAGAGGCTTTGGGGAAACTGATAAATGAAAATATTGCAGTGCACTGTGTTCTTCAAGCCAAATGAAAGTGCACACACACAGACTGTGTTAACAGAAGTGCTGCACACTTGTTGAAAGAGAATGTGGTGTGATACTGTCTAGAAAATGGCTTCAAAGTATACCAGATTAAAAGTTCATGTAAAGTGATCTTGTGTGTGAAACATAAGAAACTTCAGTTGTTAATCATTGCTACTCTGGAGGTGCAAACACAAACTGCTCTTTGGAAAGCTCAAGGAATTTTTGAACAAAGTTGAAGGCAGCAGTCTAGAAAGTCTCACATGTGGAAGGAAGACAGTATGAGGAATAGAAAGGGGTGGGGGGGGGGGTGGGGGGGGGGGGGGGGGGGAAAGAGGAGCAGATAAAGATTTGAATAATTTGGTGACACTTGTTTTGTGGTGTACCAGTGTTTTATTTGATTTACCTGCAGCATTATATGACAGGCCTGCTGTGTTCCACGACACGAATCCCCCTCAGAGTGTCATTTACTGCGTTCCTGCTGTAGGCCACGACAAGCTGGACAGGCGCTATCTACCACAGCAGCAGCCACCAGCAGCCACGGACTGGTCCACCCCCACCCGGAACATCACTCCCACCAAGGCTGCTTTGCCACAGACCACAGTGATCTGCAGAACTGTCTGCCCTTTGCCGTCCCTCACATCACTGTCATCTCTGGAGACCAGCAGCACTGCAACACCCCGTCTGCCGTATCCTGCCGCTACGTGGAGGGCTCCTCGCTCCCAGTTGTTCTGTACGGTAATGTCGGCACCCGACTACTGCAGTACTTTGCTGCCCAGTGCAGTGCGGTGTATCCGTGTTCGTACTCGTTGTTTGTGTCTGTTCCCCGAGCCAAGATCTTCACGATTTTGGCCACGTCTCCGTTCTCGGTGCATCTCGAATCGGCTTCTCGATGCCGTGCTCGTTTGTGGTATTATTTTCTGCAGAAGTGTATTGCCGTAGTAGAAAATCCCAAAATCGTTAACTGTGCCAATCGAATGCTATAAACCCAGTTCAGTAAGCAGTGTGTAAGGCTTGACAACTTGTTCCAGTATGAGGAAGGAAATTTTGAGGCTACACGGAATTACCTGACAATGTTTTTAGAACTGAAAGTAACGTTAGAGCGTGATGTTCCAAATTACATCCAATATGGGTAGTGCACGCCTTGCAAAATCCCCCATTTGGGGTTACTTTCTGTAATTCAGAAAACCAATTTTTAGCAGGCCTTGTCTTTAAGATCCATCCTCTAATTTTAATGTGCTGAATTTCAAGTTGAACTATGGCCTTAGGCGTAGATCCTTGCATATGATTTAATGTGATTGGAGGTATCTGAGTAAAACAAATTTTCATTTAAATATTTAAATTTATTCACTAAAACCTTCTATTAATTCTACATAGAAAAACCAACTGTGAAAACTGGTAACAAGTTTGTTGGTGTTGAAATTCTATTTAATGACCAAATGTACAGCAGTGGCTCACCTAAGAATTTACACACTGATAAAGCACAGTGACATCTGAAACTTTATTTGAGAGGTGACCCAAAACTAACCGGAATAAAACAGTTGCATGTGAACAATTTGTAATTACACATTGTGCCACTAGGTGGTGTTAGTTTGGAGCCTCCCACGTAGATCAGTAAGCTGGTATCAGTCACAGTTGAGTGGTTTGTTTCTGGTGCTCTGTCATTTGCATTCCTGTTCCCATCCTTTGGCATTTAATGATGTGGTTGACAACGAGCAAAGAGTTTGTGAGACATTTTGTTTTCTGTTAGGGAAAACCACAGCAGAGACTATTGGGATGCTTTGGCAACCCTTAAACCATGCTGCTTTGCAGAAATGGCATGTCTGCAAGTGGTTTTCTCATTTCAAATCTGGCAACATGTCAACTGGAAACCTGCCGCGCCACGGTTGTACTCGAATCTCAAGAAATGCTGAAAACAGTGCCACAATCAAATGTGCAATTGATGAAGATCATCAGTGAACCATTGACCAAATTTCTAAGGAAAGAAAGTGTCATGGAGCACAGTCCAGCAAGTTTTAACTGAAGATTTGCAGGAGGTAGGTGTCTGCAAAATTTGTTCCTCACTCTCTCACAGCTGACAAAGAGAAAACCGCTTCTGTGTTTGCCACACCTTGAAGGGTGAAGTGCAAATCTATCCAAATTTTCTTAAAATAATTGTGACTGGGAAATGAGAGTTGATGCTACAGGTACGATCTGGAGTGAAGGAGTCACAGAAAGTGTGGAGCCTGTGGAAAACTCGAACATCACCACAACCCGAGAAAGTATGGCAAGTGCGGTCCAATGTGAAAACAACGTTGATCCGTGTTTTTTAAGTTGGTGGCGTTGTCCACAAGGAGTTCATTCATTCCTCCAACACACACAGTGAACCATCATTTTTATATCTACATCTACATCTACATTTATACTCCGCAAGCCACCCAACTGTGTGTAGCGGAGGGCACTTTACATGCCACTGTCATTACCTCCCTTTTCTGTTCCAGTTGCATATGGTTCGCGGGAAGAACAACTGCCAGAAAGCCTCCATGTGTGCTCGAATCTCTCTAATGTTACATTCGTGATCTCCTTGGGAGGTATAAGTAGGGGGAAGCAAAATATTCGACACCTCATCCAGAAACGCACCCTCTTGAAACCTGGACAGCAAGCTACACCACGATGCAGAGCGCCTCTCTTGCCGAGTCTGCCACTCGAGTTTGCTAAACATCTCCGTAATGCTATCACGCTTACCAAATAACCCTGTGACGAAATGCGCCGCTCTTCTTTGGATCTTCTCTATCTCCTCCGTCAACCCGATCTGGTACGGATCCCACACTGATGAGCAATACTCAAGTATAGGTCGAACGAGTGTTTTGTAAGCCACCTCCTTTGTTGATCGACTACATTTTCTAAGGACTCTCCCAATGAATCTCAACCTGGCACCTGCCTTACCAACAATTAATTCTATATGATCATTCCACTTTAAATCGTTCTGTATGCATACTCCCAGATATTTTACGGAAGTAACTGCTACCAGTGTTTGTTCCACTATCATATAATCATACAATTAAGGTTCCTTCTTTCTATGTATCTGCAGTACATTACATGTTAAGAGTCAGTTGCCACTCCATGCACCAAGGGCCTATCTGCTGCAGATCTTCCTGCATTTCGCTGCAATTTTTTAATGCTGCAACTTCTCTGTATACTACAGCATCATCCACAAAAAGCTGCATGGAACTTCTGACACTATCTACTAGGTCATTTATATATAATGTGAAAAGCAATGGTCCCATAACACTCCCCTGTGGCACGCCAGAGGTTACTTTAATGTCTGTAGACGTCTCTCCATTGAGAACAACATGCTGTGTTCTGTTTGCTAAAAACTCTTCAGTCCAGCCACACAGCTAGTCTGATATTCCGTAGGCTCTTACTTTGTTTATCAGGCGACAATGCAGAACTGTATTGAATGGCTTCCGGAAGTCAAGGAAAATGGCATCTACCTGGAAGCCTGTATCTAATATTTTCTGGGTCTCATGAACAAATAAAGCGAGTTGGGTCTCACACGATCACTGTTTCTGGAATCCATGTTGATTCCTACAGAGTAGATTCTGGGTTTCCAGAAATGACATGATACACAAGCACAAAACGTGTTCTAAAATTCTACAACAGATCAATGTCAGAGAAATAGGTCTGTGCTCTATTCCAATCATTTGGAACCTTCCGTTCCTCTAGAGACTTGCGGTACATGGCTGTTAGAAGGGGGGCAAGTTCTGTGTAGAATCGAATCGGTATCCTGTCAGGTCCAGTGGACTTTCCTCTGTTGAGTGATTTCAGTTGCTTTTCTATTCCTCGGACACTTATTTCAATGTCAGCCATTTTTTCGTTTGTGCGAGGATTTAGAGAAGGAACTGCTCTGCGGTCTTCCTCTGTGAAACTGCTTTGGAAAAAGGTGTTTAGTATTTCAGCTTTACGTGTGTCATCCTCCGTTTCAATGCCGTCATCATCCCAGAGTGTCTGGATATGCTGTTTCGAGCTACTTACTGATTTAACGTAAGACCAGAACTTCCTAGGATTTTCTGTCAAGTCGGTACATAGAATTTTACTTTCGAATTCACTGAACGCTTCTCTATGTATATCCCATATCTGCATTAAATTATCATCACAACGGATTGTAAATCACGAGACTGCATCAAAAATACAGCAAGAGAATATGAAAGTTTCATTACATCTTCAAAGCATAAAAATGCTTAGAGAATATCCATGCATTTTCACAGTGCTAATTGAGGATGATGCAGGATATGTGAGATTTCCATTAGTAAGATATGGGTGGAAGGACACTTAAAAATTGTCTCAAACCATTACTTTGAGAAGTGTTTGAGAGAGGTGCTACTTAAAAGGAGATAGGAAAGTAGAATTTAACACTAACCTGATACTTTTTCTTCAACCAACTGTGAAACTTCTGCCACTGGCTGTGGGGAGCTGGTCACCCCGTCTCAGCGGCCTCCCATTCTCCAGGCTTCCAGGTGTCCCGGCAGATCTGCTCGACGTCGGCATCCGGCAGGCGCGAGCGGCAGTGATGCGGGGCCAGTGCTGTACACTCCGCCACGTCATCCGTTGTCAAACCCTGAACCGACTGGTCTTCACGCACCTCCTTAACGAGAGGGGGCTTATGTAACGGCAGCTGCCAGTAGCTTTGCCAATTTCCCTTGCCCTCTGGGACCTCGTCCACGTACACTTAACAGAGGAGGTGGTGCTAGTGGCAGCCCCACTGTCCGGTGTGAGGACACGACCACTGGCAGCTTCTGCAGTGTCGTGCTGCAGCAGCGTAGCCGCAAAGACGGGACTCCCGGCTGCCAGTATTACACTGTGTGCTTTCATCTTGCCATCTCTGGCAACTGTGTGAGGAAGGGAGCACAAAACCACAGAATTTCAGGTGGAAGTTGATTAAATTAAATCAAAGACGCAGTAAGGAAATGAAAATTACAATTTATTGCTTTTTTCATACACTGTGGCAAATCTTGGTGAAATACACAACAGGAAATATACCCTGGATGGGCTCAACATAACTAATTACGGAAAGGAAGGAAACAAGCCTTTCAGTAACAAGTTTAAGCATCACGTTTTACAATTCCATCAGGATCTACGAAGGGCTTTTCTGTACCACAATATGCGCAACATTTTGGAGGCCCGTGCTGCAGCATGTGTTTTGCTTCTGAATTTCTCTTTCCAGTGGGCAACTGTGGTTTCAATCTCTCAGGGTGTGATGTATTACATTATGAACCTGGTAAGCCAGTCACATTTCTAGTATGTACCAAACCAGTTAAAACATTACTTCCAAATTCTTAGTCATAAACTCCTACCAGTCTACATCACAACTGATATATCAACAAAATACCAAAACAGTCTCAACGAGGACCTGCTTGCTGCTTTTCTACCAGTTCTATAAGATATAAGTGTTGACAGTGCATGCTGTATTCCCATGATATGCCTTAGCAGTGTTAGGATAAGCAATTTGCTTTGTGCTACCATCAGCCTCCTTTCTGTACACAACAGATACATCATCTTGAAAATTTATAGTAGTTAAAAAAATTTCCTTCCTTTTTATACAGGGTGTTGCATCACTCCTCATTGACCAACCAAATTCCACTCTACATAGTTCTTTAGCGTGCTTCATTTGCAATCATGCCTGAAAGTACCGTAACTGTCTGTGCCATGTTGTTTAAGCTTTTCTGCTAATGGCAAACATATGATAACCTTTCCTTTCCAGACCCTCACACAAATAAAGTACCACTCTTTGTCCTACATTAACCTCATCTGTATCTATTTTTCCAGTGTACGTCAATACAAACCAACCTACCTGGGCTAGGCGACGTGCGTCTCTTCTCTTTGTGTTCCTGCAGATGGCAGCACTGTGTAGGACCGAGAGAAGGTGGATTTGGTTCAAGCTGTGTCAGTCAGCTGAACAAAAAATTGAAAAGGCTAGATGAGCTCAAACAAAGCCACTTTGCATCAAAGGGGTAAATAGCATAATATCAGCACCTGTACCTAATGCCAGGAGCTCTGACATTGCACAGATCAAAGTGCCTCTGTTTTTCGCCATACTTGGGCACCTGAAATCGGGAGGAAAGAGCCCATCGGAAGCTTCTCAACCTCTGATAAAGTCACTCCGTGCTACTTGGTATGCCAAATTAGTTTTATTTACTAGTATTACACTTCAATTTCACCGATTTACTTAAAACACCTATGATATTCCTAATACAAATAAAATTAAAGGCCAAAAGCAAATTACATAGACCTTAGTAATATTGGAGCTAAGAAGAAAAGATGTAATATTGAGTTTAAAGTCCTATCTGCCATTAAAAATCTTAAAATCCTCTAGTCCTACCAAAAAAGTGAAATGTGTACCCTGTACTCAACACCTATAATATTCCGGGCTTAAGGCACAAGCAGTTCAGAACGTTAAACAAGAAATGAAAACAGCAACACAAATAAAACTGATCAAGATAATAGCTCTGCCATAAACAGTGAAAATTCAGATAATTGGTCATTGAACACTATTGCTTCAAACATGGTGGCAAGCATTGGACCCAATAATAAACTGCCAAATGTAGATGGGTTGATGCACAAATTTTACTTTTGGCAAAAGCATAAACTACCAACAGGTAGTCTCAAAATTACATCGTGCAATGAGAGAATTGCAATTCTGTTGGCTCTGATGGTGTTCCTTAACACTTTCAAACCTTTATTTTCATAAAATTAAGTTCTAAATTCAGGAGATTCTCTTGAAAATATTTTTTCTAAGAACATATTTTTATGTGACCCCAGCTTTTCTAGACATTTAATGAACACAGTTGTGTACACCACATCTCAAGCATTGTCACACCTTAATGAGGTTAGCACTAAGGATCAAATTAGCCAATCTTTATTTCACTTTAAACAGAAGAAATAATAAAAATCACTCCAAATTACAGTTATTAATTAAACAAGTATGATCAGCACCTTGAACTTCAGGTTTAATATGTAACTGCACAAAACACTTTGTCCTTTTGGAGAAAGACATGTGATGCACATTTTCTGCATTAAATTTTAGAACGAAAGGTAAATAATCAGTGCAATAAAACTGTATTTCTTCTGCTGGGCATAATTCTCCTCTTTTTCTAGGTGTGACTCTGAAGTCTGAGGCAGATCCTTTATCATAGGGGCACCCCCCCCTCCCCCCCCCCCCCCTCCTACTTATTCTGGCAGGAACTTTTTCCTGGCATAGTGTGAGTCCATCTGCTACCCTCGCAATAAAGGGAAGAAGGCCCAACTGCTTTTTCTTATGGATGGGCAAGTTTTCTGCATCTTGTATATAGTCCAAACAACTTTGTACAATGGCAAAAAGTCAACAGCATGAAAAATCATCTTGCAAGCCCATTGTAATAAACACTCTGTAATAGCTTATCTTTAGAGGGGAAAAGAGAAAAGAAAACAGATGCCCACCACCCACTGTATGGTTTTCTTTTCACTGTTTCAGGTCTTTTGACTTTCACATATTTATGGCCTTTATCCAAATTCTCAACTTCACTCACTGTGCCTTTAGCAACAAAGTTTGAACACAATACAACTAGTGTACTGTCTGCCCACTTACATATAGTAATCGCATCAGCACTATTGATTTCTTCATAGAAACCTCTGGTTTGTTTCATTATTTTTTTATCATCTGAAAATGGCATTTTCTTTTCAAACCTGTTTTGTTAGACACCTAGATACCTTGAGATTTCAGAACTTGAAACAGATGATTACAAGACAAGGAGTTGGCAAATTACAATTTATGACCTTCACCTTTTGAGAGTGGAACAAAAAATCCTAAAACAGCATGACCTAATCCAAATTCTCTATAGCATGTAGTATTTAGTTCACTTGTAGCACCTTGATACAAAAGAAAATGGTGCACTGTTCACTATTTCAATAGAGCATGGAGACTTTGATTCCCAGTGGGCTTGGTTTGCCCTTGATGTACTGCTTTGCAGAAAACTTCCCAGTGAAAAGAATAATTTCTTCATCCACACAATTTTTTTCTTCTGTATTAACTCATTGCAGTGTTTTCGAATGGCTGTATAAATTGGCATGACTGTAAAATTTGTCCTTATTTTCAGGTGGCTTCTCCAGTCTATTTGAATGAGGCTTTGCCTTGTAACGCATAAGTATTGGCATACACTGCCATGCTACTGAACAGATCACCAGGTACATATCTTTTGAAGTACTATATTGGTGAACACACAACAAAGTCTCCAAAATTTGGAGCTTTGTAAGTTTCTGCAATGATACTTACACTTGTTTTTCCACTTTATGGAGCCTTCAGGTGTCACCATTATGTTGTCTCTGATTCTGAGTTATTTCCATTGCATAAAATGTTCATTTCGGTACTCGACACCATTCGTCATCTTCAGATATGGTGTCTGTACATATATCATTCTTATCGACTGTCTACTCAAACACATTTTGTTTTTACTTCTTTTGTAAATAAATAATTTATTTTTACCAGATGTGTTTCATCTTTTTCTTGCTCTACCTTCTTCAGTGAGATCTATAACTAAACAGTTTTGTTACTTTTAAATTATCAGACTGTTCACATTTCCTTTTTTTATGTAAATAAGTCGTCACTTACAGTTTGCTGTGATCTGTTTCCTCTCATCTGGTCTGGAGGTCCCACAGCCCCCTTATTTCTGAAACATAAGCACAGTTTTGTATTCCAAAATTTTTCACACTGTTCTCCATTCTGCTATTCGTGGGACATGGCTTTGAATAAGCAATACATCATCATCATTATCATCTTCCCCCCAAACTAATGTCAGAAACATTGCTATTTTCAATCACGCCTAAAAACAAGTCCCAGAGAGATGTTTCTTATTCATATTTGTAAGTCAGACAGAACCAATATAGAAAATAAAATCATATGTAAATGCCAGTTATTCTCCTCCCTGCTACTGATCCTGAAATTAAGTGGAAAAAACAAACAAAACTCCCACTGGCATGCAAACACATCTGATTCGCATTTTAGATTATGATATCTATTTTAAACAACTAGGGACCAAGTTGTACACAAATTTATACGTTGTATCTAAATGCAGACAGAATGAATTTGCTGAAAATCCTACTAAACTACTGCTAAGTGTATATAAAAGAAGGAAACTATATAAAACATTCATAAACAAAATTTTAAACATGCCTATTGTAGTAATAAAATCAAGCAGTAATGGCTTCCCACAGAAGAAAATGCCAGAATATAATTCACTATGTAGTTCACAGACTGCTCACGTGAGTGCAGCAGCTGCTTGAACATAGCTAAAACAAATGTACACAAATGTGTACGGTGGGTTTGGATGCATCTGATATTTTTTGCAAGAGAAACATTAGTGAACAAACTTCATGTACACAGTTGTGACCACCAGGTCTGAAAGGGTTGCTATGTTTATCAATGACTCGAGGCATAACTGAGAGGATTTAATATTATGTAGTAACATACAGCTATAAATCTTTTGAAAAGATGCCCTGTGGTAAAGCACAGGCTTATTCATCAAGCAGAAACGTAACTGTCTGTTGGGCTGGCCTTCATACAGGATTCTCCACAGGGAACAACAAGTTAAGTGCTGGAAGATTTAGTGTGTAAATCCCGTTCATGGTTGGTTAACATGGGAAATGTGTATTATATTAACAACATAGAATAGTGGTCATAAAACCATGAGCCACAAGCAGCCTGAATGAAATACTCGTGTGACCCATGGTATTTTATAATAAGACTAGGACCTGCCATGACTTTGCAGAGGTAGCAGTAACTATCAACAACCAGACAACTTGTCTATATAATGTAAATTACTCACCAAGAGGCAGCAGAATGTGCACGTAAAAGGTTATTCTTATGCAAGCTTTTGGAGCCAGTGGTTTCTTCTTCTGGCAGAAGGGTTGAAGGGGAAGGAAGATGACTGGAGAGGTTTATGAAAGGGTGTGGATTTTGGTAAAGTCACCCAGAACCACGGGTCGGGGAGACTTACCAGGTGGGATGATAAGGAAGGACAGACAACTTGTTTGGCGTAGCGCTATTTTGTCTTTGAGTTACTGTGTATAGTTGTGATTAAAATTCAGAGAACTACTTTAGGTGACTGAATATCACCACTTTCAAATAAATTAAACGATTTAAGCACCATACGCCACTTGCCGGCATGCTGGAGCAGCAACACACACAAAACCACCAAACTGAAAAATATCAAGTGAATCTAATGGCTCCTGAAAAGTGTAGTTTTCTTCCCCACTGACAATCAAAAATACAGGGGCAGTAATACCTGTATTTTAAGACGGTTGGTTGGATGGGGAATTCTGCTGTGAGCTAAGGGGGAGATGGGGACCACCTTGTTTGCCCTACTGTAGCTAGTCAGTTGGGGGCTCATGACACAAGTGCTGTCCCACAATGTGTGTGTAAGCTCTTGAGCGAACAAGTCTGATGACCACTGACCTACAGTGATGGTGTTGTATGTAAATCAGTATGTCAAGAGATTGAGAATCAGAAACAGGGTCCCCAAAGTTCTTTGTTACTTGATGAAATCTTTGTTTTGGTAACAGGTGTAGCATGAGATGTACACTGAACTGGAGTCAACACAAACTTGTCAAGAAGCTCTGTTCAGGCTGTCTCATATTTAGATGCATCTCATTGTTTTGACCTAAAGAGGAGCATTCTGACATTTTACACATTGTCTCTCCCTGTTTTGTGGAGTTATCCTCTGGGGTTGTGCACCTGATGTAAAAGCAATTATTAAGCAGAAAGACTACTGTGTAAAGCAGATAACGGTTATGCTTGCAGAGGCCTTGTTAAGAATCCTGCAATTCTTTCATTTCCCAACACATTTTCTCCATAACAGTGCTAGTTGTCAATTATAGCAATTTCTTGGTAGAACAGTGATGGTCAAAATTGCAGAGCAAGGCAATTTCCGTGTAGACTTTGCCCCTCTCTTAGGTTTCAGAGTGTAGACATGTACTCTGTGGAAAGGTATTCCACAATTTGCCATTCTACATAAAGCACGGAGGTGGGAATCCCTACCAGTTCAAAAGGACACAGAGTACAAACCCCATTATAGTCTGGTTTAAACCAGTTGTCACTCGACATCTAGGCTCCAAAGTTGTGGCTCTGTTGTGTCAAGTACAGTCAGGAGGCAGCCACCAAACCACATTGATCTCCAGAGTGACAGAAAATCACTTTAAAGCCTGCATCTTTCACAAAAATCAAATTTAAAAAATCTAAAATTTACATAGACCTCAGCATGTCGAAATTCTGTTTTCAGTTTTAGTGAGGGAAAGAGTTACGTTAAATTTTGTGAAATAGATTAAATTTTCACATTCATAAGCAGCTTCAAACTTAACACACCGTAAGCCCAAAAACAAAAGCTCTATGAGCAATACCTTTTTTACTGAAATTGGTGTTTTTACGCAATTGTTTTGCTATTTAACTCATAACAAGTAGGAAGTTTAAAGTCTGTATCCTCTACAAAAATAATGTAAGGATTCTGAAATTTAGAATTAGTATTGGTCTCGGTAGTCTCTCTAAACACAGCAGAAATCTCTTTCTTCAGTTTCATTGGAAACAGTGTTACATTGGTTACTGAAATAGAAGGAAACTTTTCCAGATCTGAAATTTCTCCTATCATTGCATATCCGTAAAACTCCTACACACATGAAATAACATCTTGGTGACCACACGAAGTGAAATATATTTAAAATGCAGTCTGCCTTACCATAAGGAGATGATGGGAGGTGGGTAAACATTATTCCTCAGTCTGACAACAGGAACGAGAAACTGATCGTAATAGTTGCAAACACAAGAATTAATGGAAGTAAGATGTTCATTAAAGTACCCATTGTCGATGGGGAGACGCCACATAATTCAGTCAGTGGAACTATCAAGAGTCGCTGCTTGTAGTGGCAGATATTATCAATTCTTCGACACACTGCTGTCACTCCTTTCACATGATGCACTACTTTTTGCCAGTCTTCTGGTCTCTCTTTTTCAACTACTTCGTTCAGAAGTCATTTCACCTGAGTCAATGAACTTTTTTTTTTAATTTTCTGCAGAAATATGACATTGAATCTGAGCACTTCATGCCAATATTATGTTGCTGTTTCATCCACAATATAAATTGTGTTCTTTGGCATGTGTTGTGACTCAGGTTCTAATAATTCTGCCCTTGCCAATTTACTGTCAAACAGTATCTTACATTTTCTAACTATTAAACAATGTCTTATTCTTTGTTGCCTTTGTGGGCAGTTTGTCTTGTCTACAGAATGATACGGAATGTTATCCATGACGATGAGTTTTTTATTAAGGTTTGAAGCACAGTTCTTGCAACAATTTCAGAGAAGTATTTTGGTTCGTGTCTTCGTGGTAGTCAGAGGTCTTGTATGAAGTGAATAACAGCTGACAATTAGAAATGAAACAGTTTGAATAATCAACATGTGCTAAAATTCTTCTTCTTCCTCTGCCAATTGGAGTTGCCATGCTACCGTTGATATGTTCAGCTTTTTGAAACTATGTCCCATGTTTACCCGTGTTCCAAAAAGCTAAAAGATACAGTCTAAATTTGTCCCTACTAATTCTCTAAGAAAACGGCATTGCCAGGCAGCAATAATTTGGTGTTCCATTAATAGCACGTGGCCACAAATTGAATTATAGTGGAATACTAAGCTGATCGTGACTCTTAATAAGGATGATAAATTATCCCAAAATAGATCCGCTGCTGCAAGGGTAGCATGTGGCTGTTTGTGTCGGGTACTCCTTCCTCGAATATATCTGATGGCGAATGACACTTCCTGAAAAAGAGTTGAGATTTGTGACCAGCTTTTCGAGGTGCCTCTTCTTCCAGGTTTTTCCATTTTGGATGACCCACCTGATCCTTCTATAAATTTGTTCTTGCAGATCCTTATCACTGATTGTTTGCTGATTTGTAGAGTGGCTGCAGTTCACTCCACCACTTCATCCATAGGAAGTGGAGGCGTTCCTGCATATCTATCTATCTCTCTCTCTCTCAAAATGCTCCCTTGTGGAACACACAAATACACGCAATTGACTATTTGTGACATCAGAGTGACCTAGTGGGCACACTCCTTCGAGTACCCCAACTGGTGGATGAGAATGTCAGCACTACCAACCGAGACGTCCAGTTGTGTAGCGAGGTGTTCGATAGTGATCTGTCGATCTCCTCGAATGAGTATCCACACATTCCGACGCTGCAGGAGTCACAGATGTGTGTGGCTGGCGGGCACACGGGAAATAGGATATTTGTGTCACCTCGTTGCAGTGACGACAGGTGCCTCCCCCAGTGACTCGCCGTGCCTCTGTTCACTGCCAGGTCTCCGAAGACATTCTCCAAGTGCTTGTAAACACAGGCGATCCTCTGGTTTTCGGCAAAAGTAACTCGATGGCAGCTCTCTGCTTGGAGGGCACCTCCATTACAGACACCATTTTGAAGCCCATGTATAGTGCCACGACCTATCGGATCTTCATGGAACTATAGGGGCTGCAGCGGGAATATTCCACGATTCGCCATAACAAAATCAGCATTTTTTTTCCAAATCAAACTGGCCAAGAAAAAGAAATGTGTTAAGTGCCCCTTGTATAAAATACAGGTGTGCCTAATGGATTAATTCAAGATACAAAAATATATATGAAAATACATTTTTCAAAAGTATCCATAATACATTAAAACATTATTTTTAGGTTATAAAAAATTAGTTATTCTGAAGATTCTACTTTACAAATATTTTTCCAAACATAATTTTCCATAAAATAAATAAAACAAAATTGTTACGTTTCAAAAATGTGTTTAGCTTCTTCATAAACATCTCTATATTTTGTAAAAACTAAGTGTACACTGTCATTCAATCGTAATGTATTTATTTTGTAACAACTAAGTATACACTGTCATTTACTCATCGTACATTTCAAAATTATTAAAGTTATTTTCCAAACTAGATATCTTTTGTTTCAGAAGTTTGAAATCATAAAAATGTAAGTTCATTTATATTTGTCTGTATTCTTAAAAGCTGAAACTGCTCTATTTATCAGTTTGACTAAGAGAAGCTTTTCGATGCTTTTGGGATGAACGTGATTTAACTTATATTTCAGTTTTGTGTCAAAAGAGAAGACTTCAGTAAACACTTTTTGTGAGATTTTTCTCATACTGCAGGTAGTGTTTGTTTTGTATGAAGGCACATGTGGGGGAACACTCATCGATTCTAGAAGAGGAACAATTTCATTTTTTACTGTTCTAATAAATCTGCGTGTGGAATAAACCGTGTGCAATGATAGTGTGCAGAAGGATTTTCACTTTGTTATTTAAGAGCCAGTAACTGATCTACGCCTAGAGAGAATAAGATAAGCCTGAGTCATGGACAGCTGGAAAGACTTGTACAATGTTTTGTTACATTTTTATTCACCAGACTTTGGTTAATGCTGGCACTGTCCAAGCAGGACAGATCTGTTCTGAAATAGCAGTGACAAATGCTAGAACAGTACACTATTAAAATACCTATCTCCAAGAATGATTTTTACATAATACTGGAAAGACCGACATTGCAAGTGTGATCAAACAATCGAGGAGTGTACTGGCGGTCCAGTGTCCAATGGGCACTATGGACAAGTTCTTAATTTCATTCATCATATTCAGTGTTTTAGGAAAGTCTGTAGTTGTCATTCATGATCTAAACTATGAAAAACTCCACAAGTTATGGTACTTACTTTTGTTATGCTTAGCACAATTCATTTTGAGGATGTGTCCTCAATTTAAAGTTCATTTATTCACATGAATATTTTTGATGTTTGCATGTGTGATTTTCTGCTTGTCTCCCATTGCAGATGTCTTAAGGTGTTATACTGCAGTTGCAAAATTAGACAAAATGACTGAGTATTTTTAAATGCTGATGTTAGAAATGGCAATTTTGTTTGTCTGCTTAGAGGTGCTGTGCTACCTCCATCACACAGAACGTCACATGTGCAAATCATCACTTACGCTTTTGTTTTAGGAAACAAAACATACTACAAAGATACTATGGTTCCACAGAGTGTTTGTTCCGAGGTGTTAGTGTTATTGGATTACACTACATAGGCTATATAGAGTTGTTAGTTATGAAATGTATTTTAGCACTACTAAGTACCGAATTATTTATTAAATTTTATACATTTGTGGTAATACATATTGATATGGATTATAATTATTGTACACATGAGAAAGAGTAACTCTCCCGTTTGTCATTGAAAATTTTCCTTGTTGCTTTCTGTGGTGCACAAACATTTTAAGCTGCTCCATAAAATTGTGTGTGTTTTTTTCTATTGCTGATTTTGTAAATTGATTATGTATGTTAACAATTGTGTTAACTGTATCTAATTTGAAAATTCCCGCCAGTTCCCCCGTGTAGTAGCCTAAAGGATTTAAATGTGCTTTTTTATGTTCTTGAGTCCATAATTTATCACTTTTATTGTTTAAAGTGCAGACTAAAGTTCTGCTGTTGTTAGTGGAGAAAGCTACTTTCATTTCCTCTCTAAAGTTTGTACATGGCAGTGGAACTGTCAGAAAAATTCATAAAGGCAAACAATCCAAAATAATATAGTGTGTGGCAGACCCAACAGGGCAACCATAGCAAACACAAACAGCAGGTGAAGTACACCACTATATGATTTATGACGTACTACCAACCACCCCTTTTTTCTGCCATAACTGCTAATGCAATGTGCAGGATAATCTGATAGGGTTGCTTCTCTTTCGTTAATGCGTACCTCCTCATTGATGAGATCTGCAGGATGTAACGAATGTCCTGCAGTTATTGCGTGTTCTCTAAATCACACCAAAATTTTTAAGAAAACAGGATCTATCCTTTTACCCACGTGTGGACAACAGCTTTAAGTACTGTCCTACATGTTAGTGGTGTGTGAACAGGCGTAGTTGTTTGGTTGGTTCTCTCAATAAAGGTTTTGGTATATAAAAATATCTCATGTTGCATTTCATGGGAATAAGTGATTCCATGCAATGTAACACTTGTAAGGATTCTTGAATTTATGTGGCTATAGATAAAATAGTATTTTATTGTAATTGTTTTCTGAATTCACTGCATTTTTATATACAATTTTAACCCAAAGTTTTATGATGGGTAGTAAAATAGATGTTTGCCATCCAGTGTGACAAACATGTTAGCTGTATTAATATACCAATAAGAGCAGTGTCAGTTGGACTCACATTCGTACGTGCCAAAGTTATCTGGCAATGTGTGGTATAATTACATTGACTCTACAGGATTATAACGGTATGTAATCATGGAATTACGCACAATTGTGAGATGGCTTTCGTTCAGTGTACTGTTTAGCTGATTCTTGTAGCATTCTAGATCTACAGAGAGCTGCAAATTCCACCACATTGGCACTTATCTGTCCGTAACTACCTGAACGTCAACTACCCGAGGCGATGGATCGGCCGCCAGGCAGCCCGTGACAGAGCACTTCATCACTGGCCTCCAAGAAGCCCTGATCTTACCCCCTGCGATTTTTTCTTATGGGGGTATGTTAAGGATATGGTGTTTCGGCCACCTCTCCCAGCCACCATTGATGATTTGTAACAAGAAATAACAGCAGCTATCCAAACTGTTACGCCTGATATGCTACAGAGAGTGTGGAACGAGTTGGAGTATCGGGTTGATATTGCTCGAGTGTCTGGAGGGGGCCATATTGAACATCTCTGAACTTGTTTTTGAGTAATGATGTATAACAGAAGGTTATATGATGTTTCTTTCATTAAATACACATTTTTAAAATTGTGGTATTCTTTTTGAATCACCCTGTATTTTACAGCCACTCTACAAATGTTTTTGAATATTATTATACTTAGCAGATTCTCTTGCATGGCTAAATAAACTTTTGTTATTTCAATTTAATGACGACACAGATGAAGTGTCTAAATTTTTGTTAAATTTGGTATCATGGTTTAATAGACAGGGCCTTTACCAATGGCAGGATAAGAATTATGTACAAAATAAAAAATTAAACACTTTGTATTGTTGGCCCACCAAACTCTGGAAAAAATTGGTTTTTTGATTGTTTCATTTCACTTGGACTTAATGTAGGCCACATTGGCCGATGCAATAAGACGAATCAATTTGCTCTTCAAGATGCCGTAAATAGGCGTATAATCATTGGAAATGAAATTTTATTAGAAGAAGGTGCTATAGAAGATTTCAAAAAAGTTTGTGAAGGAATTGCATGCAACATTCGTGTAAAATATAAAGGAGATGCTATTTTAAGACATACTCCATTACCGTTAATTTCTAATTCTCAGCCAATTGTATGTAGTCATCCAGATTTCAACAATGTCCGTGTGAGAACTATTAGGTGGAAAAAGTTTGATGAATTGAAAAATGCAATAAAAAAGCCTTATCCTTTAGCTTTCTTTTCATTATTGCAAATGTATAATATTCCTTATTAAATAAAAGACAAGAATTTGTACAATGTATAATTTTTATTCTCAATTAGTACAACAAATAAAAATAAATTACAATTGTTACATTTCAATTACAATTGTTTAATTTCATATTGCCCCTTATAAACAGATGATTCCTCATTCCTTTTTACATTAGACATATAAATCTTATCTGATACTTGAACATTTGATACAGTTGCTCTAGGGTAATGTGTGTCTAGACCATCTGCATACACTGAACATTCTGCAATAACTTCAAACAACATTTGAGTATCAGTATATTTTGTAACATCACTATTTAAACTGCTTGTGGTTAAAGCATATGTAGGATTGATGCCTACATGAAGGCTCGGTTGAACATTTGTATCATGAAGTCTAATATTATACCCTGCAGAAGCAATATAAAGAAAAACTATCACATGACAAAAGGATTACAGTGCTTATCAGCATTAATATTATACCTTTGAATTACATTTTGAGCAGTACTTGTAATAGGAAAAATATCAACATTGGCTACTTTTGGAATTTTGAGAAAACCCAATGTTGGTGTATAAGTATAGTCAACAATAACACTTCCTGTTCGTGCATCTGCATCTACTTCAGAAACACAAGACTGTACACATTTCCAACCCCAATTATGTAAACCCTTATCTTTTGAGCTAGAAACACATGCATAATAATATTTCAAATTAATGGGTTGTCCAAATTTATGTGCAGCCACTTTAGTAAGAAACTCTCATTTCTATAACCATATCATGACTTCAAATGGAATCAAACTTTCGTGTATGATCTATGGCAGTTGTTTCTATAGGTGCATTTGCAGTAAATGCTGTAGGCTTTACATTAATACCCGGTATTTTCAAATTAATCCCTACACTTGTAATCATATTCTTATTTTGATTTAATGTTGCAAGTTCTGTATCACTTGAATTAGTCGGAAAAGCAATTCTAGGATTTCGTGCAATTACTTTTACAGAACAATGAATAATTCTACTACCATCAGGTAAAAAATCGAATTCAGAAGGTGTCATATACAAAAATGGCCTATCAACGGGAATTTCTGCCAAAGGAGTAACCATGCATACTACATTTTCATGTTCAATCACTATATATGCTAAACCATATGTGAAAAATCTATGTACTTTGCGATATCTTGTAATACTACCCGTATCTAATATAGAAGGAGCAGGTAACGGATCAACATGAGTATTAGGAGAATCACCCAGTAAGTTAGCAGGTGGTGCTCCAGTCCCTGTTAACATTTTTTTTTTGCTTTCTTAGATCCACCAGATTGAGCTGCTGCAGTCTTGACGTTTACCTGAATGTACCTGCATTGGCAAACTCATACCTTCGTCACTATCAGAATATGGTACTAAAAGTTGTGGTTCAGAATGTTGTTGTGTTTCTTCTGGTCCTTGTTCGTCCGTCTTCTTCGCTGTCTGATACCTCGTGGTCGACGTGATCTTCGTTTACGGAACTTGTTCCAGTGGCTGAACCAGATGTTGATGGGCAGTCATGATCTATAGGCAAACCATGGCGAACACGATAAATTAGCCATTGTTCATAGGCATAGCATTTCTGGCCTTCATGCATGAACTCCCAATTAGACCGTTCCCACGGTGGAATATCATAATTCTGAAGGCAAGAAACATTAAAATCAAATAATGAAAACCAAAAATATATGATACACAACAAAAATTATATTTACATACCTGTTTTTTCGGCATTTGGTTCTATCGGGTACAAAGTTTTTCCAATACGTTGTTCAACAGCCGTCTTCAATTTCAAGCCGTATTTTCCCACAAATGAATGCCAATTTCATGTATGACTCCAGTCAATAGCGAAATCAATTATAGCTTTTGCATCCAACTGTTGAACTCATTGTCTAAATTCTTCTGTAAATGGTAGTTCTCTTGCTTCCTTTAGCATATTATCGTATCCTACGTCGTGCTCTTTAGCAATGGCATCTGCTCCACTGCGCAGTGCGTCTAGATTTATAGGTTTTCCCGGTCCTACGTAATCACTGCCAGGTAAAGAATATCCTTTGTTCTGTACGCGTTCAACTACTTTTTTAACGCCGTAAGCAGCACCTGCGGCGGCAGCAGTTGTCGCGCCAGCCGCTATCGCTATCTGCCCTGAACTTTTAACACCAGCTGTGCTAATTGCGGCCCCATCCGTGACACTCTCAGATAACAAGGGCACTGTTTCGCTAGCAGTTTCTATATCTGAGCTCTGGTGACCTCAGCCACGATTTCGTGGTCTGTTTGGGCGGCGCTGTCGCACGCCAAGATTACTTTCTTCTGGTCTTCGTTCTGGCACCTGTTCAAATTCAACTGTTTCGCCACTCGTATCCAAATCGTCGAATGTTGGATTATCTCCATACCGTATACGAGTAGCAGCATCCTTTCTTTGCACTGTTCGAATATCATTACTGCTACGTGAACGATTAACATTTGTTAATGGAATTCTTTCCGCCATTTCAATGTCTTCCTCAGGTCCCGGATATAAAACACCTCCGTCGCATTGTATAGAGCCATGGTTGCCCGTGCTTAAATACAGATTTACCCAAGACATTTTGCTGACTACACTAAATAAATTATTACCACCTTCTATATACATTACGTTATCAAACAGCACGTGTCGGGCAACCTTTTGCTGGCGTGGGTGCTTGCTCAGATAATTGTCCTAAAAGGACAAATTATCTCGGCGGGACAGTGACGCCACAATCGCGACCTTGGGACCCCGGGGGGCCCCATTTTTTTATCAGTTGCTGACCCTCATGAATCGAAACATGACTGCGTCGTTTCATGATTCGAGGGTCAGCAAGACATTGAAATGGCGGAAAGAATTCCATTAACAAATGTTAATCGTTCACGTAGCAGTAATGATATTCGAACAGTGCAAAGAGGATGCTGCTACTCGTATACGGTATGGAGATAATCCAACATTCGACGATTTGGATACGAGTGGCGAAACAGTTGAATTTGAACGGGTGCCAGAACCAAGGCCAGAAGAAAGTAATCTTGGCGTGCGACAGCGCCGCCCAAATAGACCACGAAATCGTGGCCGAGGTCACCAGAGTTCAGATATAGAAACTGCTAGCGAAACAGTGCCCTTGTTATCTGAGAGTGTCACGGATGGGGCCGCAATTAGCACAGCTGGTGTTACAAGTTCAGGGCAGATAGCGATAGCGGCCGGGGCGACAACTGCTGCCGCCGCAGGTGCTGCTTACGGCGTTAAAAAAGTAGTTGAACGCGTACAGAACAAAGGATATCCTTTACCTGGCAGTGATTACGTAGGACCGGGAAATCCTATAAATCTAGACGCACTGCGCAGTGGAGCAGTGCCACTATGCGGCAGCTCGTCCGCTACGTGTACACGGACGAGGTCCCGGAGGGGAAAGAATCTGCGACAGAGCTACTCGCGGCTGCTGACAAATACGGCCTCCTTCTGCTGAAGGAGGCTTGCGAGGACCGGTTGCTGCAGGATTTGTCTGTAGAGAATGTGGCGGAGTGTGCGGTGCTGGCCTGGCAGCACTGTTGCTCGCGCCTGCTCGGTGCCGCCGTCGAGCTGATCTCCCGGGACCCTCCGGAGGCCCGCAAGACGGAGGGCTGGCGGGAGGGAGTGGCCTGCTGCCCGCGACTGATGACGCAAATGTCGCAGTTGGTTGAAGCGAAAATCAGGTTAGCTGGAATTCTAATTTCGTTTGTCTTTGTAAGTAGCACCTACAAAGTAGTGAGCCTTCTCCTGACACTTCCCAAAGGAATGGCTGGAGGTATGCATTTCACTAGTGTAAATCTCGCATATTCCACACGATCCGCACTCGGGACACGGTGTGCGTATTCTGTAAGGAGACACTCGGTAAGCATTTTTGTGCTTTGAAGATATAATGGAACTTTCACATCCTTCTGCTGTAATTTTGAAGGCAGTGTTGCAGTTTACAATCAGTTGCGGTGAAAATTTAGTGCAGATTTGGGACATAAATGTATACTTGCCTAGTTAATTAGGCCCAAAAAACTTAGCAGAATTATACCGAGCAATATTCTTAATCTGACTGCTGTGGGTGCTAAGTATATTTTGCATGTGCACTGTTCTGCATTTTTGTTTTAACTGAATGTAGTGATTTAAAATGTTACATTTGTCATTGAAAACCTTGTATACAAATTCAGTATGCTGTGCTGGAATTAAATTTTGGGTGACAATAGCTCAGATGAGCAGTTGTCTAAAAGGTTGACAGGGCTGGATATTTCAATAAAAAAAAAATATATATCCATATAAGATAGGCTTCAGAATAACTTGTTCCCATCTACTTACTTGATACGTGTTGGGGGGTGAAGAGTGCGTGCTGTGGGTTAATACACCAAATAGGTCTTCCTGCTCATCTTCTGCTTACTTTTTGCTGTGCTTCTTACTTAAATCTCTCAAAAGCTGCTCTAATACTGTGCATTGCCAAACAATTTTCGAGAAACAGCGGGAAAGTTTCACGATCCTGTCGAATACCGTCGGATGTCGCTAGTCATCGGGCAGCAGTACTTGCAAAATTAGAGGTGGTGGCAGCCAACAGTCTTGATATTCATTTCTTTCTTCTGGGCTTTTATTTAACAAATGTCTTCTTTTGTTATGATGCACATTTGTTTCTAAGGGAAAAAATATTATACCAATAATCATTGTGGTATATTTGTCGACATCTATAGTCGACCAAATAGATAACAATGGAATGAATATTTATCTGTAAATCATGTAGTCAGGTATAACTTGAGTGTGATATGCTCAAGTGTATTGAGAGAAAAATAACTGTCAACTATTTATTTAATCTTGATAGTACCTTCCCACAGGTGTATTTTTATTATGTAAGGTTAAACATCTGTCACAGCAACGAGTGTTCGGTGAAAGGGTAGCGTGAAGGACTGGACTGATGAGCAGTAAGAGGACACGCTACCGTAATCGGTAGCGTTAATGTAACTTGTCAGATGGCTGGCTTTCTTGTGTGGTACCTCACAGGCTAGTGATATTTAGTGCCAGTTTCTCAAAAAAGGCTGAGCAGCACTTTGTACCGGAGCAGTAGTTGTCAGATCTGTGTATCTGTCTGGTTTCTGCTTCTTGTCAGGTCTAATTTGGTACACCACCCTCTGATGTTTCTTAGAGTTCTAAAAATGTCAAGTAATTCTGTGTAACCTCAAAATCTCCTTCCCCATCCTGGAGCAAACTTACAAACCTTAATACACATTTCTCACTGATCGTGTGGGCTTATAGCATTCGATTGGTGTAGTTAATAATTTTGCAACTATCTACTGTGACAGTAAATTTCTGTGGAAAGTACTCTCTATCTGTTTTCCAGTGCCTCAAAGGAGGACGCCTTGAAGTGGCTGCACGAAGCTGCAGAACGTGGAAATGTGGACGAACTCCCAGAAATACTGGCACAGGGAGTGGACATAAACTGCCGGTGTGAGAACGGTTACACGGCACTTCACAAGGTGGCGAAGGGTGGCGACGTCTTGGCCGTAAACTGGCTGTTGGAGGCGGGTGCCGATGTCAGCGCACGGAATAACTGGCAGCAGACGCCCCTCCACGTAGCAGCGGGACACGGCAGGCAGGGTGTCGCAATGACCTTGCTGTTTTACGGGGCAGACAAAGACGCGTGGGACGGCAGCGGGCAGACGGCTCTGCAGGTTGCCGCCGCGTGTGGTGAAGCGGCCGTGGTCAACCGGTTGTTGCGGCTGGGAGCGGACCGATCTGCTGCCGGATACGGTAGGACGCCTCTACAACTTGCCCAGGCGTACAACAGGAGGGCTGTTGTCGATATTCTGAGTGGGACTCGTCCGGTGTAAGGTGGACCTTTCATACCATTGTTGATAAAGTAAATAAACTTTTGGTTTACTGTGAAACTTGTCATTGAATTCAAATATTCACCTGCTCTTCCTTCCCACTTCTAGTGGTCCTCCTCATGCAAGTAAGACTTCCTAAACTACTACCATCAACTACCTTGATTCCCAAACAGTAGTGTTTTACACTTAGTCTACTGGCAGTAGATCAAATGTTTGACTGTCACAGGAGAGCAGAGTTCTATTCAAACTGCTCCAGAGTTGCAATCATTAACATTTGACCTATGTTCCAAATACACATGATTTTCAGTGAGCTTCCGGTGTGGTATTCTTGTAAACAAGTTTCAAGAATCTTACACCACATGCTCTTCCCAGAAGTGTCCAGTACTTCTGTTAACACAGCCTGAAATTTGTGTGTGCATTTTCATGTTGGCACAGACATCCCTATTCTTCGGTGGTCCAAGGAAAACTTATTTAACAATCTGTGTAAGGTTCAGAACGAGTTGCTCAGAATGAATGTGAAGCCATTTGACAATATCGCACGCAACTGTTCATATTTGTGACCATAATGACTATTAATCCAATTGTTAGTGGTGAGACTATAGGCACCCGTACTTCCGCCAACACTTCATGAACTATGGAGTTGCTGCAAACTTCAGCATATAGGACACTAACGTACTGAAATTACATCAGGTTACTGATAATGTCCCAGGCTGCCTAGTTTGTCAATCTAATTTTGTAACGGTAAATGTAAATACCGCTGACCGAGCATACTGCCGTGGGACGTTGTAACTGTGTTGCTGGAAGGTTAATCAGCAGATTGGGCATAATACATTCAATTGATAATTATATTTATCAAGAGATGAGTTATGGTCAACCGCAAACAATTCAGTTACTGGAAATCACAAATGTCATGAAATTTACTCACAGACTGTAGAGAAGTTTTAAAATGTGAATCAGTTTGCCAACTTGCTTAACATACTAAATACATTTACACAACAGAATAAAGAGTGGAAGGTAACACCAAAGATAACATGTCAAATTTAAGAGCTGTTACAATGATACGATTCTAAAGATTGTAAATCATAATGCAGATCTCAATGGTTGATTGCTCGTGAGGCTCTGACACGAGCAGGACCTGGTACTCCTGGAAATATTTCCCATCGGACAACTAAATCAGTAATTATGAATGTTTAAATTTTTCGGTGAACTGCAGTCACTGCGACACCACATTATGCACTTGGAGACATCCTTAATTTCACTGAATCTGACAGTTTGATCAATTGAAATGAGGACCATATGGATTGAATACAATTTTAACCCTTACACGAATCACATCTTAAATGTGCGTAAGTAAAACGATGAGACTTCTCACAGACCTCGTAATATTTTCATCAGGTAACTACATTAGCTGAATAGTAAACAATTTAATATTAAGAGCAGATTAAATCCTGTTTAGCTTTTAAGACAGGATTGCCACAGGTTTTGTAAATCAGGAAATTTCAAATGTATCAGGGAAATTTGAAAAAAATAAATCTCATCTTCGTCTCAGTAGATAAAATGGTTTGTTCACTGAGATGCCGTGCATCGTCACTGGCTAGGTGCCCCTTCCTTACCCCCTCATACTTGCTGTTTCTCCCCTTCGTACCCATTCCCTCAGGAAGCAGTCGGAGCTGCCACCATTTACTGCTAGCTTAGCAGCTGCCAATGAGAGGCAGGCAGGCACGAGGAGTGGTTTGTCTCGATCTGATTCTCGGAGACTGGCCCTCAAATCATGAAACGACGCAGTCATGTTTTCGATTCATGAGGGTCAGCAACTGATAAAAAAAATGGGGCCCCCCGGGGTCCCAAGGTCACGATGGCAGCGTCACTGTCCCGCTGAGATAATTTGTCGTTTTAGGACGATTATCTGAGCCTCTACGACCGGTATCTGGACACGGCCACTGGCAGCTTCCTCCGTGTCATGCTGCAGTAACATAGCTGCGAAAACCGGGCTTCTGGCAGCGAGTATTAAGCTGTGCGCTTCTATTTCACCACCACGGACACACAGCGTAACGTCGGCACTCGTGCCCCTCGTCAGGAGCTCCGACATCGTGTGAACTGAACTGCCTCTGTTATTGGCCATATTTAGCACCTGAAATTGGTAGGTAAAAACAACGCATTAAAAGCTGCCCAGTTTCCGACACAGTAATTTAACAACTCGATAATGCCAAGTCAAGTTTGTTTAGAACAAACACTTCAATTTCACCACTTTACCTTATGCACCTATAAACAAATACAATTAAAGACAGAAAGCAGGTTGCACAGGTCTCAGTGATATCCGAGCTAGAGAACAAGCTGTAGTATTGAGTAAAGTCCACTGCCACCACAAATATAAAAATTCCTCCAGCCTTACTTTAAAAAAGCAAAATGTTTACATTATACTCAATATCTATAATACTCCAGGCTTTAGGCACGAGCAGTTCAGATCATTCTTAAACAGGAAACAAAAGCAGTGATACAACAATCTGACCGAGCTAAAAGCTCTGCCAACAGCAGTGAAAATTCCATCACGGACCAGCGAACTAACAATTACTTCAACATAGTAGCAAGCATTGGTACCAATAATGAACTGGCAAATGCAGATGCATTAGTTTTACTTTTGACGCAAGGCACGTACTACCCACATGTAGTCTCAAAATTACAATAGATAGAGAGTTTTAACTGTGTTGGCTCTAATGGTGTTCATAGCTTATTTAAAATGTTGTGGAGGTTCCTAGAAATAACCTTAAGCTATCTCTGTTATTAATGACTCATGGCATAACTGACGGGACTTCATATCCTGCATTGACACCCAGCTATCTATATTTTTCAAAAAGATTTTGAGAAAATAGCCTAGGATACAACACACCCATTTATCAAACAGAAACTTAGCTGTGTGCGTCTGGCATTCATGCAGGACTCTCCACAGGGAACAATACAATACCTCACAAGATAAGTGCAGCTGACTGTGTGCACTATGTATTGTGACACCTATTCACAATGGTTAGACATGCAAACTAAATGTTATATTAAACTAGAGTCCATACGTCAAGGATTTAATCAGAAACGACGACACCCCCCCCCCCCCCCCCCCAAAAGTTGTTTGGGAGTTAACAAAATCTTTGTCACGGTAACAGATATAACGTGAGATCTACAATGAACTGGAGTCAACACAAACCTGTCAAGATGGCTGGTTTGTGGTGGTTGAAGGGACCAGACTACAAAGGCCATCGGTCCCTTTTTCCACAATCATGAAACACTCGAAAGGAACAAAAACAAGCAACAGAGATGACAAGGGATGACAGAACAAGAAAACATAGACAAAGACCATAAAAGAGGAATTAAAAACACACAGTGTGTTACAGTAGTTGGCCAACCACAGAAACAAAAGAAAAGGGAAAAGCCAACCACGATAAAAAACCCCTGCACAAATAAAACTCAAAACTAAGCCTGCCATGACAGCATCATTCATTAGAAGTGCAGGGAGCACATCAGGCAGTGCAAATGTCTGCCCGAGCACAGTTATATGTGGACAGTCCAACAAAATATCGACCACTGTCAATGCTGAACCACAGCGACAGAGGTGGGTCCTCGCGGCACAATAAATAACCGTGCGTCATCCAGGTGTAGCCAATGCGCAGCCGGCAGAGCACAACAGTCCTTGCGAGAGACCCGGAGGAAGAGCGCCACCCACCGGTAGTCTGCTCGACAATCCGAAGTTTGCCGAGTGAAGGCAGGGTGCGCCATTCATCAGCCCAGGTACCGAGAACCTTCTGCCGCAAAACTGAACGGAGATCACACTCCGAAAGGCCGATCTCCAAAGCTGGTGCACCGACAGCCTGTTTGGCCAGTGTTCATTACCCGGGATGCCGACACGATTTGGGTTCCACACCGAAACCACGGAGAGGCCGCAATGGGCGGGAGAGTGGACGGACTCCTGGATAGCCGTCACCAGACGAGAGGGAGGGAAACACTGGTCGATAGCTCGTAAACCGCTCAGCGAGTTACTACAGATAACTAAGGACTCACCTGAGCAGGAGCGGATACACACTAGGGCACGAGAGATGGCGACCAGCTCGGCAGTGAAAACACTGCAGCCAGACAGTTATGAGCGTCGTTCAGAATGATCCCGAGAGTAAGAACAGGGAATTGCAGATTCCGTGGCAGAAACAATGCCGGTGGCGATCGTGGGAACCACCACATCAATGGCACTACGAGAAAGAGGCTCAAGAGTGGCAATTCAGGTGAACGAGTCCCAGTCAGCCTTATTCAAAGCCCATCTGGGGAGGCGCCGAGGTGAGTTGCGCTGGGGCAGTGACAGAAAGATCGGAAAGTGGTCACTACCGCACAAGTCGTCATGCACACTCCAATGGACAAACGGTAGAAGGCTGGGGCTGTAGACAAAGGTCAATGGCCGAGTACATGCCGTGTGCCACACTGAAATGTGTGGAGGTGTCATTATTTAATAGAGAAAGGTCGAGCTGTGCCAACACTTTGTCAGTGACAGTGCCTCTGCCTGTTGCCACCAATCCACCCCACAAAGGGTTAAGGGGGGCTTAAGTCCCCCCACCCCCCAATAACAGAAAAGGTGGCGGCAATTGGGCTATCAGCGCAGCCAATACATGCAGCGGGTCATCACCATCCGGCGGAAGATAGAGACTGCAGACAGTTAACAGCCTAAGGCATCAAAACCCAAACAGCGACAGCCTCTAAAGGTGTCTGAAGAGGGACACACTCGCTGTAAAGAGTGTTAAGGACAAAGACACAGACTCTACCAGGTACCATCTCTTAAGCTGCCGGGTTCTTGTAATAACCCAAATAGCCACGGAGGACGGGGGTTCGCATCACCGGAAACCCAGTTTCCTGGAGAGAAATGCAGAAGAAAGGGTGAAGGCTGAGAAATTGTCGGAGCTCAGCAAGGTGGTGGAAAAAACTGCTGCAGTTCAACTGGAGGACGACATTGTCCACAGAGGAAAAAGGCGTGAAGAGATCGAGGAGGTAGGTTACACCGCCGGATCACCTGCTGCCACCAACTGAGTACCCGCACGATCGACTTTCACGGTGTCCGAGGGTCCTGCGAGATCTAGGTCCTCAGTAGATGCCAGAATCTCGGCAGAGCTCGTACGTTGCAGTGGGGTGGGCCCACCGTAAGTTCCTTTGTCTTAGAAGTCATCTTCTTGGACATTTCTCGCTGCTCCTCGGGTTTCGCTGGCTGGGAGGGCTTCATTGATTCAGTCTCTGGAACTGGGGAGGATCGTGAAGCCCTACAACCAGCTGCTTGTGGGCACTTACACCATTGGCGGGCATCGTCCTTCACACCGTTGGAAACCTGGGAAGAGAGGGACCCAAGGGACTCCTGAGCAAGGTGAGCCAAAGAAGTTTGACGCTTCTCCAGCTTAGAAGTAGGGATGGACGTCCCCGATGGGTGGGGGATGTTGTTCCTGAAGTAGGTGGCGCGGGAGCAACAGAGTGTAGTGCCCCTCAGGTCAAGGGGGCAGATGTAGCGTTACGGCTCTGGGTGCCGACTGGAATTCGCTGAACTTGATGGGACTACCACTGTTGTCATAGGGGTGGCATAAGACGGAGTCATTCGCACAAGATGGAGTCATTCGTATTTCCTCTTAGCCTCAGTGTCTGTCGGTCAGTCAGTCAGTCCGGGGTCTTTTATTACGTGATTTTCCGCTCTTTCTGTAAAATCCTGCAGCCTGGTGAGCAAGGTGAATGATGCTCTCTGCTGTCGACACAGATGGGAGGCAGAGCACACTGAGTATTGGGATGTGACGGGTGTTCGAAATCTCGACATGTGACACTGGAAGTACAGCAGGAAGACATAGGGCTGAAGTTCTAGCCCTTGAAGCACCACATCAGGTGAGGGATATAGAGCTTGACATCACAGTGGTAGACCACCACCTCGACCACCTCAGGCAATGTATCACCATCGAAGGCCGAGATGAAGGAACTGGTGGCAACCTGATTATCCCTCGGACCTCGACGAACGTGGCAGATGAAATTAACATCTCACCACTCTAAATTGCTGTGCAGCTCGTCAGCAGACTGCAAAAGAAGGTCCCTGTGGAACATAATAACCAGGATCATATTTAAGGTCTTATGAGACAATTGTAACTGAAACATCCCCAACTTGTCACAAGCTAGTAAAGACCGTGACTCGGCAGAGGATGATTTTTTATCAAAACTGACCCAAAACATGTGAGATTGCTTTTGGTCGCCTATTACGACAGGCAGGAATACCGCACGGCTATTCTAACCCCGGACCCACAGGGGGACAAACCTGTCAAGAAGCTCTGTTAAAATTCATTCATTCGAATTTAGTTGGTGTACTGGGAATAGCATTAAGCATGAAGTGAAAGGAAGTTGCCATATTTAGTGCATTAATAGCACTATCATTAGCTCGTCTTATTACTGTACACTGAGATGACAACAGTCACGGTATAGCAATGTGCACATATACTGACGGTGGTAGTATCATGTACACAAGGAATAAAGGAGGCAGAACTGTCATTTGTAGTCAGGTGAAAAAGGTTTCTTAAGTGATTATGGCCACACGACAGGAATTAAACTTTCCGTGCGGAATGGTAGTTGCAGGTAGATGTACGGCACATTCAATTTCGGAAAGCATTACACAGTTCATTATTCCGAGATCCACAATGACTAGAGTCTGCCGAGAATACCGAATTCCAACCGTTACATCTCGCCACGGGCAACACTGCTGCGGCACTGGCAAAGGGTTGTCAGTGGTAACAGGCAAGCGACAATGTGTGAAATAACCACAGACGCCAATGTGGGAAATACAATGAATGTATCTGTTAGGACAGTGAGGTGAAATGGACTATGGAAGCAGTGCCTCTGCTAACAGTACATCGCTTCCAGTGCCCATCCTAGCCTCGTGATCGTATCGTTTGGACCCTCGCTGACTGGAAAAACCACGGCAAGGTCAGACGTGTCCCAATTTCAGACGGCGGAGTTCTAGTGTAGCACAGAGCCTACGAAGCCACAGTTGTGAATAGGGCACTGTGCAACTTGGTGATGGTTCCATAATGGTGGGGGCTATGTTTACATTACATGGAACTGATCACTTACTGGGAAAGGTTATTTTCGGCTATCTTAAGACCATTTGCAGCCACTCCACGACAATGGTCCTGAACAATGATGGATTTTTATGAATGATAATGTGCCATGTCACAGGGACACAACTGTTAGGAATTGTTTGAAGAACGTTGAGGATAATTCGCGTTAATGATGTGGCCACCCAGACTGCCCAACGTGAATCCCATCTAACATTTAGGGGATCTAATAGGGAGGTCAGTTCGAGCACAAAATGATTCACCAGGAATATTTTCACAATTATGGAGAGCAATAGAGGCAGCACAGCTCAATATCTCTCAACAACTTGTTTATTCCACACCAAACTGAATTGCTGCACTGTGCTTGGCGAAAGGTCCAAAACAATATGAGGTATCCCATGACTTGTTGCCTCGGTATATGCTCACTATTGTTGCCACCTCAGAAGGGTTTCCATCTAGGTAAGATATACAGAACACACATTTTGGAACTCCATTTATAATGCAATTTATGTTACAAATGAATTGCACAATTAATACACATCAGTTTTATTAGATGTTAGACAAGTCCCTGTGGAATAATTTGATTCCTGCGAAACATACACAGCACATCAGAAACAAACTATATAAGGGATTTGGGATGTCTACAAAGCACCACCACTAACTGGTACTGGAGAGGAGAATTCTCTATCTCACCTGATACACAAGCTAGTTGGCAATAAACTTAACATCCATGTCTGCCAATCTTTAAAAATTTCATTCCATTCTGGGTTGTGTTATTAAAGTTACAGGTAACTCACTTTTGTCAGGTATCATTACATATACCAATACTACAAAAGCAACAACTAATATGTTCAAGAGAACCACACACCCGACCAGTGAGTGCATCACTTGTTCTGGGGAAGTTAATAGATCCATCCTTCATGAAATCCTCCCCACTCCACCAACAGTGCCTTTCCACCATCCATGTAACCTTCGTAACCTCTGGGTTCATCTCTATGAAATCCCCAAACCACCTTCCCTACCCTCTGACTCCTACCCTTGTAACCGCCCCCGGTGTAAAACCTGTCCCATGCACCCTCCCACCACCACCTATTCCAGTCCTGTAACCCGGAAGGCGTACACGATCAAAGGCAGAGCCACATGTGAAAGCACCCACGTGATTTACCAACTGACATGCCTACACTGAAGCCTTCTATGTGGGAATGACCAGCAACAAACTGTCAATACGCATGAACGGACACAGGCAGACAGTGTTTGTAGGTAATGAGGATCACCCTGTGGCTGAACACATCTCTGTGCACGGCCAGCACATCTTGGCACAGTGTTACACAGTCCGGATTATTTGGATACTTCCCACATACACCAACTTATCAGAACTCTGTAGATGAGAACTTGCCCTTCAATTTATTCTCTCTTCCCGTTACCCACCAGGCCTAAACCTCCGCTAATTTCAAGTTGCCACCCCTCGTACCTCACCTGCATTCAACAACATCTTTGCCTCTGTACTTCCTCCTCGACTGACATCTCTGCCCAACCTCTTTGCATTTACACATGTCTGCCGGTGTCTGTATATGTGCAGATCAATATTTATGCGTGTGCCCGAGTGTATACTTGTCCTTTTTCCCCCTAAGGTAAGTCTTTCCGCTCCTGGGATTGGAATGACTCCTTACCCTCTCCCTTAAAACCCACACCCTTTCGTCTTTCCCTCTCCTGCCCTCTTTCCTGATGAAGCAACCTTGGGTTGCGAAAGCTTGAAATAAATTTGTGTGTGTGACACACACACACACACACACACACACACACACACACACACACACACACACACACACACACACCTCCATCAGCACATATACATATTGTCTGTATATTGTCTGTCTATAGGGTGACTGACAGATTTTTAATTCGTACTCTGCAATATTGTTATGTAGCACTTCCAACAGGGTTACGTCTACACAGCACTGAAAAAAGCTAATAGGACTGAATACAAAATTCTTGGAGAAAAAAAAAAAAAAAAAAAAAAAAAAAAGCGATATACATAAAATCTGTATCTCACACTTCAACTGACCTAAACAGCTAAGCTGAAGTAAGTGGTATGAATTTTTTTCCACCTTCGATACTAATAGTACCGGATGAAGATCATCACAGTGGTACCAGCGACAGTGAAAAAATCTCCAACAGTAAAATTTGTATCCCGTATTTCAGTTTACTTAGGTCAACTAAAGAATAAGATACTAGCATAGGTGAAAAAACTTCAACTGTAAAATTTGTATTCCATATTGCAGTTGACACACCCTACCCTAAGTCTTCCATATTGATAGGAATACATAAAATCCAAACCTACGAACAAAACCAAAAAATAAAAATTGCTCAGAATGAAAAACAATCTTCCTAAAAATCTCATACACACTAAGAATGAAAATATGTACTGAAAGAATTGGAATGAACAGATGGTTTAATACAAGCGACAAAAATGTTACACTATGTCCAGCTCTATCTTTAAAAACATTCATTTAGGGTGATACAGCCAATAGTTGATCGATTAACAATTTCAGTTCACGTTTATATTTTTTACAGAACATCTACTTGAAGGAGTAAGTTGATAACGACACATATCACAGAGAAAAGTTTCCTGTAAAGAATGACATACATACAATTAACCTTGAAATGTTCATTCCCTACATTTTCTGAATTTCAGTTACAGTGGTCAGAAATTACCAATAGTTGATCATAGAGTTCCACAAAATGATCGCCCATAGTCCAGTAGTTGATCTATATGCAAAAATAAAATCATCTGACATTAAATTGATAATTACATCTGGGAACTTAATTTTAACACACTTACATGAATGATTAACATACTGAAAAATTTTTTTCAATGAAATAAAACAATATAACATAGTAGCCTGCACACAACAATAAACTATACACAAGTCTGCTCAGTTTCATTCCAGTTTTCCAGTATCAACAGGACGTTGAAACTTGTAACGCAGCCTGCCTCCTGTAGAGATAATAGATGGTTCTGGAAGTATTGCTAAAATCTGTCGAGAGTGAACAGCGCTTATATCATCTTCATCAGTCTTAAACAGTGTATTTCTTTCATCGCAGCTTTTCAAACCCATTACCTCTATGTCCTCTTCTGTGGTAACTCTTTGAACAGTGCACAGAAATTTATACTTATTATTCTTTTGGCCTGGAAACAAGATCAAAGCAAAATCTCCTTCTTTGAATGCAGGCCTTCCAATGTCATCTTCTCAGTGGTAGCAAGGTTTTTATTACCGTCAGACTCATTTTCTGATGTGTCTTCACGAGGGCTCCATTCATCAGTGATGGATTCTGACTCTGAACTGTCTTTTCTTACAGGTTTCTTTTTTGGTGGTTTTTCCTTCTCAGCCTCTGGAAACAGTTTCCTTCCTTTTCTTTTTTTCTCATTCGTCTGTTTTGCCATTTTACGTTGTTCTATTCTAGCTCATTTTGCAGCTTCTGTGTTAGCTTTTAGTTCTTCCTTTGATTTGTTCCAGTCTAGCCATTGTTTGGATGTTGTTGCATATGGTATGTACTCTCTCTTCCTTCCAGCCTTTATAGGGGATTCAGTAGGCCAAGTAATATGATTAGCAAAATGTGGACTGATTCTGTTTTTCTGAGATGATTGGGATGAATGGCGTTTTGGAGTGTCTGCTCCAGGATTGACTGGATGTAAAGAGGGCTGAGGAGGATCTGAACTGTCATTTTCTTGTACTGAATCTTGATCTCCTGACTTTTCATTATGACATGTGGATGATTCATCATCTGAGTCACAAGATATTTTGCTGTTAGTACGCACTTGAGGATCTCCTGCTGGATTTTATGATGTAGGGATGGATTGTTCTGTACTACACAAATGCAGAGATAGCATGTTAGCATCTGTAGTTTTATTTGGTGAAGGTGATTTACAAGTAGCACAAATTTTACACCAAACCTGAAACAGTTCTTCTGCTCCTGGATCACCTTCCCATCCATTTTTCTCTGCTGCACGGAATTCTTCTGCTCTACCTCTCTCTTCATTAAAGATTCAAAATGCAAAAGATGTTCAACACCAAATGATGATGGTTTTATTGCATTACCACACGTTATAGCAGGTGCACAAGGTCTAGATTTGCTGGACATACATCTAGCATAGTCCACTGCATCAGGATCATAAGGGAAAAAGACCACACTTCCTGAAACCATTTTTCACTGTTTCAGGAGTAGCCTTTTCATTGAAAACAGTCTCAAGCAATGGGCCAAATACAGTTTTTGTTACAACTTTGTTACCAGTTTTGTGTTTCCAATTATATACAGCATCTCTCCATCCAGATTTCAGGGGACGAAATATTGCCACATCAGCTGGTTGAAGCACATGAGTCGCATTTGGATACAATGCAAATTGTATTATCCCATTGTCGGCACAAAACTTAGCAACTTTATATGATGTATGAGATTTGTGCCCATCTACCAATAAAATAACAGGAAATTTGACTCTCTTTCTTCAGCCATGGAAGGAAAATGTTGGCAATGTATTCAAAGTAGAGGGCTCCTGTCATACAGCCTTTTTTGACCGCCCAATGCCCCATTCACTGTTCAAATTCTCGGATATGTCCCTTGAAATTTTCTTAAGTGGAAATATGACCATTGGGGTACAGTGTCTCCAGCAACATTGAAATTTGCCATTACAGTAATGGCCTCCTTTTCATTGCCACTTTTGACTTCATACAGATTGTCAAAAGAAATTGGACCCAGAACTTTCCCAGTTTTAGGACATGTTTCAAATCCTGTTTCATCTGCATTATAAATTCTTTTTGGTTCATTTAAAATGTCCAAATTATTACCCTGCTGAAGATGCTGATGAACTTCATTGAACCACTGCCTGATATTTTCCTCAGTAACAGCTGCTCTGGCAGTATTTATGCTCTCAGCATGCCGTTCTGATACATCTGGGTGACGTTTCACGAATGACTTAAACCATTTTTCACCAGGCCTTCCATCTTTGAATGGTGAAGGTCTTCCATCTGCCAAAACAATGTCACTCACAGTTCCATACACTGTCCTTCGCTTTATTGGAAAGCCTTTTTTAGCGTTGACATGGATCCAGCTAACCAATAAATTCTCTTCAGCTTCTGTCAAAACTGAACTTGGTCCCATCTTACGCTGCATAGGTACTTTTCCTTTAATTTTGTTATTTAGCGTACTTAATGGGGTACCAAAATGTTTTGCAGCTTTCCTCATACTATTGCCACCCGCTTGAACTGCTTCTACTGCACATTGTAAGTCTTCCTCAGAATACTTAAAAAATTCTTTTTTCCACTTATCTTCTTTTGAAGCCATTTATTCAGTCTGCAGATTTCACTCCTGTAAATAGAGGGATGAAACTAATGACTGATAAAAATTTTATCTGTATGCCTCAATACTTGTTGGTTGATCATATGTAAACCAGTAGATGATCGCCCCGATCAACTACTGGAAGCCATATAAATTTCACATTTCCATCAGTATGGGACAGAAGAAACGAATGCCTACTTGGTCCATGGTTAAAAGCAACTCTTTGTGAGAACATTCTAAAAAGTACCAGTAATTGATCATTATGACCAACTACTGGAAAACATGCTTTCATGCACTCCAGTAGTTGATATCCCCCCCTTAAAGAAGACTGAAGCAATAATTTACACTTCCTTTGTGGTAAATGATACAATCAATCATTCATAATGAGTTATCTGTTAACACAGTTCATCATATTTCAGTATTTAGTACTTGTGTCAATAAATATCTGTATCACTGTAACCTACCTTACAATTAGTCGAGACGCCCTGACACTCCATTTCTCAGCACAGCACAAAAGGAAAGATTTTCTCAAAGCTATCAGTTCCCTCCAATTGTTGTAACAATAGAAGAAATAGGTTTGCCAACATATGTTCTTTATATGCTCTTACATTTTTAAAAGTGTCAGTGCTGCCAACTCTTATAATTTAAAGATTAGAATGAAACTGACCAACTGTTGGGTGGTGATCAACTACTGGCTGGGGCACCCTATTTCAATTTACAATGATGCTATGCCACAGAAGATGATCCATTTACAATGTACAGCTCGATAAAGGCATTACTGGTTGTGAGTAAACTACGATACATTGCATTACGTGTAGTCTCCAGAATACCATCTGCAAATAACCGGTAAAACTCTCAGCAAGTGAGCTATAGTGTGATACTGCCACTGCTGCACCCCCCCCCCCCCCCCCACACACACACACAAACAATGAAATATTCGCACTAGTAGCTATAACTGGCCTGGAGACACGGGAAGGTTTCAGATAGATTATATAATGGTAAGACAGATCTAGCAACCAAGTTTTAAATTATAAAACATTTCCAGGGGCAGATGTGGACTCTGACCACAATTATTATTTGTACATAAAAACTGAAGAAACTTCAAAAAGTCAGAAATTTAAGGTCAGAGATGAGGCCTGGATTAACTGAAAGAACAAGAGGTTTTAGAGGGGATATTATAGAAGAGCAATTCCACCCATCTGCTTCGACCCATTATGTCATGAACCTGGTGGAAATAGCTATTCCAAGAGTCTCCAATGTGGCGCCTATGATGCCACTACATACACACGGCAACAAACACGAAATTACATATAAATAAGACAATTACATTTCCCCAAAAGTACAATCAAACTAAGGAGACAACCACGGGAAACTGGGGGTTTTAGGGTGAGGGCAAGCTAAATATAACAGTAAAAAGAACACACCATGATCCCAAAAGACAAAATGATAAACAAAAAGAAAAAAATTACTACATTCCACTACACCAACAAAAATGAGCAGGAATCAGATACTTCCCTTGAACTATACAGGCGAAGATACCAAAACATCAATACCTACAACTAAAACAATGAAAATTGGAATCTGACATTTCCCTTGACCAATATAAGTCAACCACAAACGACGATACCAAAACACCAACACCTATAATTACAAAAATAGGAATCTCATTTTCAAGTGACCCATATAGGTCAACCATAACTGTGGATATAAAAAGCAGCACCTACAACCAAGAAATAAAATCAAAACCTCAAAGATCCACAAATCAAACATCCCTACATAAATTAAAACATTAATACACCATAAATACACAAAACATCACAACTCGAGAAGAATAGACAAAAAACTATTTATTACCACCAGCAAATTCCCACACTGAAAACTAGATCGGCAAGCCCCCCCCCCAAATATACACACATATTGAACGTCTTGCCACAGTACAAACAACAAACCAGTAACACCTAACGAAAACACCACCCACCCACACACACAAGGGCACCATGAAACAACAATACGACATCTACAAACACAACCAACTCAAGCACCGAGCCATAATTACGTCACACACCACAACACCCTTACGTCACGTGTCAAAGCAGACGGGTTGAATCTGACGCTTCCACTGACGTGTAGAGTGTTTCAGAGAGGGCATTAGAGAACATTGACAAGAATGGGGAAAGAAATACAGTAGAATGGGTAGCTTTGAGAGACGAAATAGTGAAGGCAGCAGAGGATCAAGTAGGTACAACTACTAGGGCTAATAGAAATCCTTGGGTTACAGAAGAGATAATGAATTTATTTGATGAAAGGAGAAAATTCAAAAATGCAGTAAATGAAGCAGGAAAAACTGAATATAAACGCTTCAAAAATGAGATCAGCAGGAAGTGCAAAATGGCTAAGCAGGGATGGCTAGAGGCATGATAGATACTGCCTAATGGAAAATTAGAGATCTTTGGGGAAAATATAATCAAGTATGAATATCAAGAACTCAGATGGGAACCCAGTTCTAAGCACAGTCAGAAAATCAGAAAGGTGGAAGGAGTATACAGAGGGTCTATACAAGGGAGATGTAGTTGAGGGTAATATGGAAATGGTAGAGGACGTAGGTGAAGGTGAAAAGGGAGATGTACTGCATGAAGAATCTGACAAAGAACCGAAAAACCTAAGTTGAAATAAGGCCCTGGGAGTTTACAACATTCTATTAGAACTACGGATAGCCTTGGGAGAGCCCGCCCTAACAAAACTACCATCTGGTGTGCAAGATGTAAGACAGGCAAAATACCCTCAGACTTCAAGAAGAATATAACTCCAAACCAAAAGAAATCAAGTGTTGACAGGTGTGAAAATTACCAAATTATCAGCTGCAAAATACTAATGTACATTCTTTACACACAAATGGAAAAACTGGTGGAAACCGACCACAGGGAAGATCAGTTTGGATTCTGTAGAAATGTTGGAAGACGCGAGGCAACACTGACCTTACGACTTTGTTTATAAGATAGACAAACCTACATTTTTAGAATCTGTAGACTTAGAGGAAGGTTTTGACAATGTTGACTGGAATACATTATCAAATTCTGAATGTGACAGGCTTCAAACAGGGTGCAAAAGGCTATTCACAACATGTACAGAAACCATAACAGTTAAGGTCATGAAAGGGAGTGAGACGGAGGGGGGAGGGGGGGGGGGAGTGGTAGCCTGTTCCCGATATATCTATATACTGAGCATGGAGTAAAGGATACAAAAGAAAAATTTCGAGTATGAATTAAAACCTAAGGAGAAGGAATAAAAACTGAGGTCTGCTTATGACACTAATTCCGTTAGCAAAGGACCTGTAAGAGCAGTGTAACCACAGTGTCTTGAAAGGAGAATGTAAGACGAACAAAAAGAAAAGCAAAACGAGGATAATGGAATTAGTAAATTAAACCAGGTGATGCTGAGGGAATTAGATTAGGAAATGAGTTTGGCTATTTGGGGAGCAAAATAACTGATGACGGTCGAAGCAGAGAGAATATAAAATGTAGACTACGGCAGGTAAAGCATTTCCGAATAAGAAAAATTTGATAATATCAAGTATAGATTTAAGTGTCAGGAAGTCGTTTCTCAAAGTATTTGTATGGAGTGTAAGCATGTATGGAAGTGAAACATGGACGATTAACAGTTTAAGCAAGAAGAATATAAGCTTTCGAAATGTGACGCTATAGAAGAATGCTGAAGATTAGATGGGTAGGTCACATAACTGATGAACTACTGAATAGAACTGGGGAGAAGAGGAAATTGTGGCACAAATTGACTACAACGGAGCAGTTGGTAGGCCACGTTCTGAGGCATCAAGGGATCACCAATTTAGTATCGGAGGGAAGCGCAGAGGATACAAATCATACAGGGAGACCAAGGCATGAATACAGCAAACAGATTCAGAAACATATAGGTTGCAGTAGTTACTCAGATGGAAAAGTTTGCACAGGAGAGAGTATCAACGAGAGTTGCATCAAACCAGTCTTGTGTATTGAAGACAAGTGGTAACAGACTACTCTGCGGCATAGCCTATTTAACACATTTTATTCAAAAAACGTTCGTGGCAAAATCAGAAAACTCACAGTAAATACTGGACAAGACCCCAACTACTATTTTTATGCATATAATGTACGTGCAACTAAAACTACGAGAAATGATGCAGGGGGGTCCATTACCCAAAATTTACATCTACTGCCAATGTTTAAGAAATCAAGACATAAAAAACTGTATATGAATGCAATGCCTCAAGCAAACACATTGCAGCTAACTTCACTCTTTTATGCTTGTTAATCTTAACGAAAATCCGCCGTATTCACACATTCAACCTCATTCCCGAACAAGAATTTGAATACCACATGCTGTTCGAAACAATTTGGCTGCAAAATATGTACAACAGTAACCGTCCTCAATCACAATGTTACCGATGGCGAGAAAATATTCTTACTTTCTAGAATGGTCAATACAATAACTGCGAATAAATAAATAAAAAAAAAAACCACATGAACTAACAATTTTTTCCCAAGGCCTACTATTAGAATGCACAGCTCCCTTGAAGCTTACATCACATCTACAGTTACTACCACGTGGAACCAAGGGCAAGCATACTGTTTCATGAACACAATATTTTTGCGGCGAACGAATCTACAATGTATTGCAAGCAGACCACTGAAACACTTTTTCGCGTCATAGACAAAAATTTAATAGCGCGACTAAAACGATTAGCACTTACCAGTTACAATAAATGAAGAAAAACAGACAGCGAAAAACGAACGGCAAACAGAAATTCCTCTTCGGCTACTCAAATCGACGACCGCAAAACAAATGAACACGAGAGGCGAGGAAATGACCAGAGCGTCTGCTACAACGCGAATTGCAAGGTCCGTTTGAACAGTTTCCAGAATGCGCCAGACAACAGGCTGTACTGCGCATGCGCAGCTACGATGACGTAGGCAGCCCGTGCTTGGTGCTTGCTCTGCCGGTGCTGGCTCTGCTCATACGCTTTTCGGCGTATTTCTGGTGGGGCATCACGTGACCATGTGTAGCCGTGCCGCCCGTGCGCCGTGCGGCATGTTGTTGAGAGGATATACTGAATTGTACTTAGAGCAATTGTTTTATCATATCCCACACAGATAAAGGATGCAAATAAGGAAGCAGTTCTTGGCTTTTGAGTCATTTCAAAATTAGACTCCACAGCTCGAAGTACCATAAAATTTTTGACAGATTTTTTCTTTTAATTCGTGCTCTGCAATGTTGTTATGTAGCATTTCCAACACGTTTACATCTACACATCACTGCAAAAAGCTACTAGGATGGAATACAAATTACTTGCAACAAAAAAAAAGAGAGTTTCTTGTGTAGCTTACACCGGAATAAAGGACAATAAATTTCATAACTATTTCAAAATGTGAGAAAATTAACATGGTTGTCTATGAGGCAAAGAAACTGTACAACTGACAGTTTATATTCTACTCTAGGAATCAATATGAAGCCATGTGTGGAGTTAAAACGATAAAACATGGTATGCTGCCAGTCTGAAATTTAGCATAGAATGGCATTCTATAAATTTAAGACGTAAACACAAGTAAAGAAATAACTTCAGGCCCAGAGGAAGTACGAGACAAATGCCTTGTGATCGAAAAACACTTTCACAGAAGGCAGACCTATAAAATTCTGCTACAACTGTCATTATATTTGAAACAAAATATTTAGTTCAAAACCACTGACCAAATTTGCCTACTTAGCTTCAAGTCAATGTTTACCTATGTTCGTACGTATATAGCATTAAGAGATCTTACAGTGTCATACAAGGATCAGGACATCAGAGACTACTCCAGCAGCATCGGAATTCCATAAACCATACTAAATGCTCCATTCCGCTCTAATGGCACATTTCTATGTCCAGATGGACTCTGAAGTTCCTGATATTCAGCTTTTCATGTGGTTCTCGTGATACAAATTTTCTTGGAGGTCCAGTACTGTATTCTCATATTTGGTTCTTTATTATGGTATAACGTCATTCATCCCAGAAAATGAAAATTTGCACTTTAAATTGAACGAGGTTGAAAGTAGCCAATAGCGCGGAATGAAACACTTCGTTTCGTTTCAAATAAACTAACTGCCTCAGTGGAAAAAAAAATTAACTCAAGCAAATTTCTCTATAAAACAGACAGAAATAGCTTCATTAAGACATTAATGTTTGATTACTAATAACCTGGAAATAATATAAAATCAGAAAATTGAAACTACTAACTTATTTTGGTCTTTCATGGTTATGAGAATGTATATTAATCCACTTGATGGCTCCCGGCCACAGCAATCTGTTTTGTTTTCATTTGACGTGGGAGCTGTAAACGAAGACACGGCCACGGGTCACGTGAGGAAGGACCCCCCCACTATAACTCAGCTTGCTCTGCGCATGCGCGAATCTGGCAGCTTGGGCGCGCCAGGAAAATTTTTCCGGGTAGCTTCTGGCTACTTGCTGCTACTGCTCGTACACCAAACAGCCACGCTCCAAGTAGCCAGAAGGGGGCGGAAGGCACTGCTCATACGCGAATTCAGCTATGCGCACGAGCCCGCTGGCAACTGCTCATACGAACCTTGCAGGTTCTACGTCTACGTCTGGGGACAGCAAATTGTGGAGCAGTTCGGGTGAACTCGGCTAACTTCGGTTCGGCTGACTCCGGATCTGCTCCACTCGTAGCCCCTCTGGTGGCAGACAGTGAAAGCTTTACAGTTTACAGTTGACACTGTTGACAGTCGCTGTTACTTTCGGCTGAGTCTTGTGTGTACTGTTCGTTATCGCTTGTTTTTGTTGTTGTTACCTTGTTGTTGTTATTGTGTGAACCGTTTCTCATTAGAAATATGGAGCAAAACAATTGCAATTTGCGCACTGCAACTTATAGCAACAATAGAAACTTATATCGCCACATCCGCTGCAAGCACCAGGTTGCTGTTGGTGAAAAATTTACGAGTGTTTTGTGCGGGTATTCCAGTCCCAGAGCAGATGCTCTAAAGCGTCATGAGAATGCTGTGCATAACACAGAACGCAAAAATATAGTACTGTGTGCTTTATGTGACTTTGGCAGCTCAAATAGAAACGGAATGCTTCAACATTATTCATTGCTCCATGATCTAGTTATCCGCGAAGAAAATCATGAATTTTGTGATCAAAGTAAATTTTATGAATGGAAACGTGAATTAGAAAAAATACTGTGAGTGAATTTGTACATGCAAGAGGACAATGTAATAAAAGTGCGGATGGAAGCAGCAAGTTGTATTTTAAATGCCACCGTGATGGAAATTACAGACCCCGTGGATGCAATAAGCGTCACTTAACACTAATGGGCAGTAATAAAATTGGTGGTCACTGCCCATCTAGAATGGATGTGGCACTTTATCCATCAGGCCAAGTGAAAGTTATATTTTGTAGCACACATGTGGGTCATCAGCAGGAGATGGGACGTTTGACGCTTTCGAAATTTGAAAGAGAGGAAATAGCAAAGAAAATTGCTATGAAAATTCCGTTTGATCACATTCTCGACTCCCTTAGATATCCGATTCAAGATAGTGGTTTGCAGCGTCATATCGTGCTGTCAAGAAAAGATATCCACAATGTAGCACAATGTTACAACCTGAAATCTGAGGCTATAAGACATAAAAACGATTGTATTAGTGTGGAATCGTTGGTGAGGGAGATGCAGGAGACAGGACCTGTTGTCCAGTACTACAAACCACAAGGTGTTGCATCACAAGAATACAATCTGCAAAATGAAGATTTCATTTTAATAATAATGAACGAACCTCAAAAAGATATGTTGGTGAAATTTGGAGGTAACTGTGTTTGTATGGACAGCACCCATGGTTTAAATGACTATGGGTTCGAATTGACAACGTTATTAGTGTTAGATGAATTATGGCAGGGATTTCCATATTCGTTCATGTTTTCCAATAGAGGAGATCTTCCAGTTATGGAAGTTTTTTTAAGTGTCATAAGAAACACACTGCAAGTCCCAGTACATACAAATCTGTTGATGTCTGACATGGCAGATGTATTTTTCAATGCTTGGTGCAAAATAATGACTCCACCTAAGCAAAGATTGTTCTGTTCATGGCATGTTGACAGAGCGTGGAGAAAAATCTGTGTAGGATAAAGGGACACGAAAATCAAGTGCAATTGTATAAGCTAATTAGAACATTAATGGAGCACAACAACCGAGAAAGTTTTCAGGGAATTTTAGAAGAGGCTATACACTACATGAAAACAGAACCAGACCTTTCGGAATTTGGGATGTATTTTGAAAAAACCTACAAGGCCACATCTACAAATTGGGAATATTGTTACCGACAGCACAACACTCCAAACACCAACATGCATTTAGAAAGAATGCACGGTGTGATCAAACACATATATTTGAAGGGAAAGAAGCCCAAGCGACTGGATGTGACCATCCACGCACTTATGCGCTACTTGCGAGACAAGTTTGGTGATAGGTTGATTTATTTGAATAAAGGAAAACTGACGACCAAATTATCAACCATAAGGCAACGGCATCTATCATCAGAGCAGTTGAAACCTGAAAATGTTATTTGTGGAGATAGAGAGTGGGAAGTAGTATCAGCAAACAATGAGGATACATACATTGTAAAAAAATTGCAAGGCAGTCTATGCAAATGTGAACTACGTTGCTCTGACTGCAATGTGTGTATTCATGAATACATTTGTAGTTGTGTTGATTCAGCTATCAAATTCAACATGTGCAAACATATTCATTTAGTTTGCACATTTACAGCTGAAAAAGTTGATAGCGAACCTGAGTCCTCGGACACTGACTTGATTGTCTGTGAGCCAGGTAGTGGCGATAATCAGGACGTCATAATAAAGGAGTTGCAAAACCCAGTCACATTGAGACACTTTAAAAGCCTGGAACACAAACGCGAAAAGCTTTTGCAACAGTTTAATTTATGTTTGAATGAAGCCACATCTGAAGAGGCATGTGAAGTCATCAGCAAATGTCTGTCCTCTCTGATGACCACTCTTCAAGCTATGCAGTGTACATCAACTAAATTACCTGCCCTTTCATCAAGCAAAGTTTCTCGATTTGAGCCTCAGAAAAGGTTTGTGGCCACCAAAAGGAAATGGGAAACAACGTGTGTGCCAATCATGAAGCCTGACATTCGGAAAGAAGAAATATTGTCACTGGACTATTACCAACACCTCAAGATGAGGGATTGAGCAGTGACTGATATACACTTTGCAGGAGGGGTCTTGAGCATCAATATCGAGACTTGGAATGGAGACTATACACAGTTCTTGAGTGAATGTTTAGAATCCTATTATTCTTGAATTGCTTTATTGATTTATTGTTCCATTTACATCTACAGCTGCACAATGTGCAAGAGATATTTGGATTTTTATGTTAATATTAACAGTTTTACATATAATATACATTTCTACACAATAAAACACATTAATATATTAATAAATGATGAATACTTAAATAAATGTTGTTACACTATATACAGAGAGAGAAAATACAAACGTTCTTCTGAATGAGACTGTATTGGGTTAACATAGAAAAATTTATTTTTGTAGGTATTCATTTACTGTGTAAAAGCAGTCATCAGCCCAGTACAACTTCAATTTATATTTGAAGTGACCAATGTTTTGTATGTGTTTAATGGTATCTATTGTATAGATTGATACTAGGATGGTTAAGACCATTTTGAAATAACTTTATGTTGGCGCTTTGAACATGTACATCCAATTTTTGTCTTGTATCATAGCTGTGTATTGCATGATTTTTGAGTGATGAGTGGTCTTTTTGTATGTAAGTTTTGCTTTAAATACATTATATTTTCACGTATATATATATGCAAGGAAGTGGCAGGATCATACTTTTTTGAAACAGTGGTCTACATGATTTGCTATTATCTATCCCTTCCGTTACTCTTACAATTTTTTTAAAAATTCAGAGTGTTTTGATGGCATCTCCAGAATTTCCCCAGAGCATAATCCCGTACCACAGGTGAGAGTTTACAACTGCATAATATATGCACTGAAGAGTGTTGTAGCTAGTACAATTTTTTAATGTATGTAACACAAAACAATAAGTACATAATGTTTTGTTCATTTGCTTAATATGTGCTTTCCATTTCAAGTTCTCTTGTAGATGAAGTCCAAGAAATTTGGTACAGGCTGTTTTTGGCAATTGTCTGTCCATATAGCTCTAGATTTGGTGATATCAGATTTTTTGTTAGTGCTGTGTGAACATCCATAACTACAAAAGCGCTGGCAGGTCGATAGACACACAAACAAACACAAATATACACACAAAATTCAAGCTTTCGCAACAAACTGTTGCCTCATCAGGAAAGAGGGGAAGGAGAGGGAAAGACGAAAGGATGTGGGTTTTAAGGGAGAGGATAAGGAGTCATTCCAATCCCGGGAGCGGAAAGACTTACCTTAGGGGGAAAAAACGACAGGTATACACTCGCACACACACACATATCCATCCACACATACAGACACAAGCAGATGTCTGCTTGTGTCTGTATGTGTGGATGGATATGTGTGTGTGTGCGAGTGTATACCTGTCCTTTTTTCCCCCTAAGGTAAGTCTTTCCGCTCCCGGGATTGGAATGACTCCTTATCCTCTCCCTTAAAACCCACATCCTTTCGTCTTTCCCTCTCCTTCCCCTCTTTCCTGATGAGGCAACAGTTTGTTGCGAAAGCTTGAATTTTGTGTGTATATTTGTGTTTGTTTGTGTGTCTATCGACCTGCCAGCACTTTTGTTTGGTAAGTCTCATCATCTTTCTTTTTAGATACATCCATAACTACAGTTTTTCCAGTGTTTAGTATTAAGTCATTCGCATCAAAGTTAACATGTTAGGCTGTCAGTGGCTTCTCTTACATTTTTTTACAAAAACAAATCAAACATATTTTTTTAATTGACTGGTGTACTGAAGTTTTTCTCATATTTTGGAGATGAGGAGCAAGATCAATTACCTCCTTAGACTCTCCATTTATGATTGATGAAATACGTAGCAAAAGGTGGGTAATTCTTCATTCTATTATATATACCGATACATATCTGCAAATTTTTACAGCACTCTTCGAGGCTGTTTAAAGAGGCACTCCATATGTAAATGGAGTGGGGAAAAAAATCTAATAATCAGCACAGAGGGCATAACCACTGTCATACTCTTCAGAGTGAAAATCAGCTGAGAAGTTACTGAGTATAGATTTGTTTTATCTACATGGCCACACTACTGATTATATTTCAAAACCATTCTCCCTGAATATAATTGTGGATGTATCAAATGTTGCCATTAAGGAATTGTGTTGACAATGATTTACCCACACACCAAACTTTAGGCTTGTCAGCAATTCAAACCAAATTTCATCAAAATGGTAACTGATGAAATTTTAATATACATCTGAACAATCTGATACAGTGCAATTTAAATTGCATATCTGAGGCAATTAAGATTACAAATCTTATCAAAGAAAGATACTGTCTTCTACTTCACCATGTTTCTAACCAGGTAAAAATTGTGCTTTGACGGTTTCCTTTACATTTTAAAGCCTTTATCATTAGCAGCGATGATTTTCATTTGCTTTTTCTTTATCATCAGAAAACACAAATGCCAATCAGAGGGCACAGTTGTGAACTCCCACTGTTACACTAAAGTACTTGTAAACTCCTGTAAACACAGTTTGCACTTAACTACCAATTTCTTAACACGAAATATCTTTAGCGAGGAAATTTTCTATGTCACTACTACTGATATTATAGAAACAGACCGACCAATTTTTAAAATATTTCGAGTACTAACAGGTAATGTGTAGATCTTACTCTAATAATAGGCTCATTACGCTAATTACTTTATTTCATAAAGCCTGCCAGGTGTTTCTGACTCTTCAGTCCAGTGCAACCTATTAACAAATACTTCACCTCAGGCTTATGAAATAGCAATGTCGAAAAGGATTCCTTCGAATCAAGTTTTAAATTTAGGACATTTCGAGAAAAGCAGACGCTAGAACGGCTATTGAGGTGTGAATAAGATCTTACTTTCTGATCAAAACTTGAAAAATATGAAATCGCTCAAATGTTTTGTGAAATGATTTATTATCTAAAAGTAAGAAATAAATAGATTAAAGATACATCTGACATGCCACGAATGATGCGTGACTTCATGTGAAGCAAATGAGGCATATCAAATGTACTTTGGCCACACCTGACAAATATACTTCGATATGCAATGTAAAAACTATGAATAAAACTTTGCACACAGAACATACGAAAAGGATTACAACGTAAAGGGTTAAAAACTTTTTTTTGAAATTGACCAGGTTCGAACTGGAGCACATTAACCAAAGCCAGCGCCCTAACCACACACGCTTCCTCTACGCTACGGATGCTACAGGAATCATGAACTAACATTTTTGTATTTAGCACTCTTATATATTTGTTGGCTGTTGAAAGTTTGTGGTCAGATAATAAATGCGTGTCTTCACTTCATTGACGAAGTAGTCAAACGTTTGGGTGCACATTCTCGTACATTCGCAGAATTTGTTTGTGATCCTCGTAGTTAATGGATAAATGCAGGGTGGCATTCTTTAGAAACAGCTGGTCGGCTATGGTAGCCATGTTGTAGCGGGAGCTCGTCGTCTGCAGACCCAAAGTCTGCCGAACCGAAGTTAACCGAGTTCACCCGATCGGCTCCACAATTTGCAGTCCCCAGACATAAGTGCGAATTGCTACCAACTTCTTTCCTATGTGGTCGAACTAATACATACATCTTTGGTTTTTTGTTTTAAGGCCACCTGATAATTTTCAAATAAGAGTGTTGGATGCATTATACAAATTTAAAGGCAGACACACTCAGACAGATGTTATATATGTGTGCTGACAGCATGTACCAGGTTATATTATAACAAGACTGAAATACAACATATATCCAGAATGTGGCAAATGTACAATTACAGAAATCAGAATTACGCGTAACATGCACATAAAAAGCTGTTAAATATTTTCAGTTACAATGTAATCTCTAAAATTTAGTATAATTTTAAATACTTGCTCATTTTACAGACATATCTAATTTTTTTATAACTGATTTCGGTTGCTTACTTAAGTCTTTTGACTGTTTCACGTTGTACACTCATCGTTGGTTTCAATTTTGGCTGTCTCGTGTAATAATTTCTTGTGTTATGCTCATGTATGTCTTTATTATAGGAGCCATAATATCCCGATATCCAATGTATACACTGAAACGTATTTTTCTTGCTGCAATCTATATCTAACTATACTCCAGTCAAGTTTCGCCTTTTACATTAAGGAACAATACAGTTTTGCTTTTATATACGATACTGGTTGATCGGTAAATGATACACGCCACAGTTTTTACATTAATAAATTATTTCGTATTTCCGGCCGAAATCTGCTTTTCCTGTTTTAATCAACTGAGTGAAGTGATAGTTCCTCTAACCTATGACGACAGGTGAGAAAATACAGGTTTTGCCTGGAAAATTAATTTGTTGGTGTGGCTATTATCCACAACAAATATATAAATATTGGTTTTAGAGATTGAAATGTCTTTTTCTTGTGCAATCTATATTTATTTGTGTTCCAGGTGCATTTTATATTTATACCTACAGTAAGTAAATTGTCGACATACACTGATGGTACAAAAATGCAGCACCCCAAGGACAAAATCTTTTTAATGATAAGTGAGTTGACAGGCAGTTAGTTATTCACCTTAGGAGTATATGATAACAACTTTTGATCAAATGAACACACATGTCACAGTAAAGGGTGCGCAAACAGTGGCATCAATTCACAATGTGCCCCCCTCTGGCAGACACACAGATGTGAACTCTCACATGCAAACGATGATAAAGGTGCCAAATGATATGCAGCAATAAACTGTCCTAAGGACCTTTTGCCTATTATTGTAATTCGGCAATGGCTCTTGCAAGCCCTGGAGAATGAATAAATTACTACGTCATCATATCTCACACATCTAATAATGACGAGAGATGTGGTGATGTTGTTGATCAGGGCCGTTGTTGCACACCACGAAGAGCATGCTGTATCAAAGAAGCCTTATGTGCACATGTATTGTCCTGCTGAAGAAAATCATTAAATGGAATGCGCCTATGCAATGTATTGGGCACTGATTATTTTACCCCACAGAAACACCAAGTATGACCATGAATTGTAACTGATCGCCCTCCCCCAACCCCCACCATGGAGTCTGGAATGGGACCTATGTGAGTCACGAGACCTGCACATTACACGTTTATGTCCGTCACTTGCGCACAGATACAACCTATTCTCATCACTGAAGACAACAGTGCCATTCCACTCTCCGGTCAACACCTTCATGACACCTCAGTACTAGTAGGCATCATTGGTGGTTTCATGGAGGTTGTGGTAACCTGGCCAGAGGCATATTTGGCTTTATCCTGCTGCAAGCAGGTGGTTCCCAATGATGCCCTTACGACACAGCACATGCAACATGAGCCCAGATTTGTTCCCTTAATGATGATTGGCTGGCCACCACTCTTCATACACTTTATCGACATTGATGTCCATCTCTACAAAGCTGAAGACAAGATCGTGGTCTACAGGTGTGGGAATGTTCCATGGCCCACTGATGAAAGCAGTGACATATAACAAACACATCGTTGCCAACGTGTGCAGCACTCTGTTGATATGTCTATCCATCTTCCTGTAGGCTGTAGTTTTTCAGCAAGAATAAGTACTCTTCGCTGGGGAAGGGTTGTCCCATAAAATGCATCTCAAAACAAGCACAGTTACCGCCTGCAGAGTCGAAACACAGGTATACAAATAGCCCTCATGAGGAACACATGATCCACAATGACTGAGAGAGTGAAATAATTTATGTACAGAATAAATCCCATCGACTTGACTATGGAACCTTGTAGCACACCATGTTGGACAGTATAATTCAGGTCTGTGATTGATTCTGTTTCTTCCTCTACTACTAAGCGAGGTGTGGTTAGCACACTGGACTCAGATTCAGAAGGACGAAGGTTCAAACCCAGATATGGCAAGATTTAGGTTTCCATGATTTCTCTAAATAGCTTCAGGTAAATTCCAAGATGGTTCCTTTGAAAGGGGATGGCCGACTTCCTTACCCATCCTCCACTAATCCGATAGGACTGATGACCTTGCTGTTTGGTCCCCTACACCCAAATTAACCAACTAACATCCTCTAGTATATTTGATTTCTATGTGCTGTTTCCAACTCACAATGTACTATTTCTGAACTTTTTCGATATGTTTTTGTATTTCCTTTGAAACCCATTCTGGTAAAGTTTCTCCATTAGATCAGGATGATTTAGAAAGAACCATGAAGATCCCAAGTCTTCTGTTGCCAGTCAAAAGAGCTCAGAATATCTTCAGCTAAATCTATTAATGAGACTATCATTGACTTCCTTTCTCTGATATCAAATTCTGACAAGTGTACTACTAAAAATTTAGTTATAAAACTAACAATTTCATTACTTACTACTGTCATTTCATAGATTTTTGCAAAAGTGGAGATAAAAGATAGTGGTTAGCGTTATCCAAATTCACCTATGTTTCTCATGTGACTTCTGCAACTGTGACTTTGCACAGTTATCTTAGAAGAAATAAAGAAAGTGCCACCGTTTACTCACCACCTAGCAGTTTCGTCGTGGAAGATCCAGAAACAGGCAGGGTTTCAGATGGCAGTTGGAGGATGTCTCTGCAAAATAAATGACTTCAGGGAAAGGGAGGCAACGAAGGAAGAACCGCAAAGAACATAAGGGATGAACTTGCAATCTACTTTGTATCGGATGTTGGTAAAGTGAAATGGCAAGAGAAATATGCATAAATAAATATCAAGTGAAAAGACAAATGTAATTAAAAATTTCTGACCAAAACCCTTATAGCTTTAGTTATTAACAATATAAGCCATTAATTTGCAAACTACTTTGTATCAGATGTTAACAAAATGATATGGCAAGAGAAATAATATAGGTGAAATTACAGAATTTCCGACTAAAAGTCTTACAGCCTCAGTTACGTTAGTGAATGATATTTTACTTACGATTGTAAATATTTTTCTCCCTGGCTTGTTCACACCTTCCAAAAACTTCATATGTTCGTAAAATATCCATTTTGGAACGTAGATCTCTGTTGCCCCAGACCCACTTTTAGTTTTGACCATTTTACAATGCTCACGATTGTAGTGTGTTTTCATATTTGTCCATTTCCTTTCACACTCCACAAGCAGTTCATCAATATTATCCGAAACTTCTTTCAACAAATCTTTCCTTTTATATCTGTCTTGATATGCAGAATCAGAAGGGTCCTACAGAGATTTGTGCATTTCTATTTCTAACAAGAACTGAATTGTTAGATCTGTTGACGGCACCTGGTTTGCCACTGTCGAAACAAACACAGCAGATGAAGAAAGGAACACAGGAGATGATACAGCAGATACACATGCTCAAGTCACACAACTCTGATGTGTTTTTGCTCACTGACCTTCAACTACAAACTCGAGACAAAACTTCCCTCAAGCAGTTGTTCAGACTCGCGACTTTAAACAACAGTTGAAAACTAAGACAAACTTCGAGTTGATAGCAGTTGTCAGCTGAGTTTGTTTGAGTTGGTTTTCAGTGTGAAGGCCCCTTTAAGGGGACCACACAGTGGCTCAGGTCGAAAAAAATCGATTTTCGGTTTTCATCATATTTCGATAGATTAAGGTTTTATTTAAGTGCTTTGAAAAGAATTTTGCTGAAAAAAATGTTTTTGAGCACTTAAAGAGCATTTCCCTACAACGTGTGTGTATGTGCAACGCCCCCTTTTATGTCATCCACTTTTCTGCATATATTTTAGATATTTGAATCCCCTACATTGCATGTTAGGGATTTTTTTGTACTCCTGAGTGTGTTGGCTATCCTTGGAATGCAATGGTCGGTATTCCTTTGTTTCTGCTGTTTCTAAAGAACACGCTTTCAAACACATGATTAGTTCCGTTCAAGTGTGATTCCGAGTAGTTGTTATACTTACGTTTGCAGTGCTCATTTACGTGTGTTTTGTTGTGTTTTTCGAAGATGACGAAACGTAAAGGCATTTTCAAAACGACAATTTAGAGGAAACAAGTTTAGAAAGCTTTCTGTACAAGAGGTTATGTAGCCTGGCATCGATGTTTCTAATTGTAATTCTTCGACAAGTGCATCATCAAAGTAGCTCTCACCATTTCAAGAGAGTTACCACTAATTTACTGTAAGTGACAATGGGTGCAGTAACATTATTATTAATTTGAGAACATTGCCAAATGTAATTGCTAAATTTGTACAATGTAGACAGTGTGGTGAGTCACAGAGTGTGAAAATTTGTGTGAGTGCTAGTGGGAGAAAAGGCCTAGCAATTGATTTGGATTTAATTTGCGCTAAATGCTCAGCTGTGATTTCATTTATGAGTTTTTCAAAACCAGATGCAAGTGACCCTTATGAAATCAATTCTAGATTAGTTTATGCCTTACAATCCATTTCAAAGGGCATGGCTGCAGGGAGAACATTTTGTTCAGTGATGAACTTACATCAACCACTGCAATATTAGAGAAAGCTGTATGTGAGGTCAGGGAGGAAAGTATGAAACTGGCTGCTAGGGAAGCAGTGGAAGAAACTGATGGATATTTGGATATTGCAGTTGCACTTGATGGAAGTTGGCAGAAAAGAGGACATACTTCTCTGAATGGCGTAGTGACTGCAACGAGTGTAGACACCAGTAAAATGTTAGATGTGGAGATAATGTCTAAATGTTGCAAATGTTGTAAAGTCAATTAACAAAAAGAACACAAAAATGGCTCTGAGCACTATGGGACTTAAATTCTGAGGTCATCAGTCCCCTAGAACTTGGAACTACTTAAACCTAACTAACCTAAGGACATCACACACATCCAAGCCCAAGGCAGGATTTGAACCTGCGACCGTAGCGGTCGCGCGGTTCCCGACTGTAGCGCCTAGAACCGCTCGGCCACCCTGACCGGCAAAAAGAACACAACAGTGCGGCTAATTTTGGAGGAACAAGTGGTGGTATGGTAGTTCATGGAGTACAACAAATATTTCATCGCTCTGTAGAAACAAGAGGCATACGGAACACCAAATATTTTGGCGATGGTGACAGTAAGGCATACAACAATATGGTGAACTCTAAGCCATATGGAGATGCCATTATTAGCATTATCCGGCTTTTCGCAGATGATGCTGTAGTATACAGAGAAGTTGCAACATTAGAAAATTGTAGCGAAATGCAGGAAGATCTGCAGCGGATAGGCACTTGGTGCAGGGAGTGGCAACTGACCCTTAACATAGACAAATGTAATGTATTGCGAATACATAGAAAGAAGGATCCTTTATTGTACGATTATATGATAGCGGAACAAACACTGGTAGCAGTTACTTCTGTAAAATATCTGGGAGTATGCGTGCGGAACGATTTGAAGTGGAATGATCATATAAAATTAATTGTTGGTAAGGCGGGTACCAGGTTGAGATTGATTGGGAGAGTCCTTAGAAAATGTAGTCCATCAACAAAGGAGGTGGCTTACAAAACACTCGTTTGACCTATACTTGAGTATTGCTCTACACTGTGGGATCCGTACCAGATTGGGTTGACGGAGGAGATAGAGAAGATCCAAAGAAGAGCGGCGCATTTCGTCACAGGGTTATTTGGTAACCGTGATAGCGTTACGGAGATGTTTAACAAACTCAAGCGGCAGACTCTGCAAGAGAGGCGCTCTGCATCGCGGTGTAGTTTGCTCGCCAGGTTTCGAGAGGGTGCGTTTCTGGATGAGGTATCGAATATATTGCTTCCCCCTACTTATACCTCCCGAGCAGATCACGAATGTAAAATTAGAGAGATTAGAGCGCGCACGGAGGCTTTCAGACAGTCGTTGTTCCCGCGAACCATACGCGAGTGGAACAGGAAAGGGAGGTAATGACAGTGGCACATAAAGTGCCCTCCGCCACACACCGTTGGGTGGCTTGCGGAGTATAAATGTAGATGTAGATGTAGAATGTGTAGGCCATGTTCAAAAACGTTTAGGAACAAGGATGAGAAAACTAACTGTTGATATGAGAGGAAAAAAATTAGAAGATGGAAAATTGTTGACCGGACAGGGTCAGTTAACTAAAACTGAAATAGAAAACTTGCAGGTATACTATGGGCTGGCAATTAGGAGAAATAAAGGAAATCTGGAGGCAATGAAGAGAGATGTTTGGGCCAAATTCTTCCATAAGTCCTCTACTGATGATAAAGCACGTCATGGATTGTGTCCATCAGGAAAAAATTCGTGGTGCAAATACAATAGGGCTCAGGCAACTGGAAAATCTTATTCTCAGCAGCATTCTCTTCCTGCTGCTGTTGTTACAGCAATTAAACCTATTTTCAGAGACTTGGCTCATCCTGACCTTCTAAGGAAATGACACAGAACCCAAATGACTGTTTGAACAGCATAATTTGGAACCGCCTTCTTAAAACTGTTTTTGTAGGCATGTATACAATGAAACTAGGAGTTCATGATGTTGTTATTACATTCAATTGTGGTAATATTGGAAAGAGTTGGGCACTGAAAAAGCTGGGAATTAATCCTGGTGAAAATATGATCACTGGGCTGCAACATTGCGATAAAATGAGGATAGTCGATGCAGACAGGTCTGCATCAAATACGGCCAGCAAAGCATGACAAACATCCAGAAAGGTGAAAAAGAAGCTGGAAGACCTGTTAGAGGCCAAAGAAGCGCCGTCATATGCAGCAGGACAGTTTTAATTAACTGTAAGTAACAAATTTCCAAAGTTTTTCCTTTAAAGACAGTTTCCCGCAAAATAAACTTTTCAGTAGATATACCTCATTACATCAGAAACTATCATAGATAAATGAATGAAAATTTCAGAGACACTGCACAACACAAATATCCACCTCTGGTGCTACACTCATTAATATTCCCCCAATAGGAAGTTCACAAAAAAATATTTTCTGAAGAAAAACTTAATATTTTTTGTTAATAAATTGTAAAAAAATATTTCTTAAAAACTATAAAATGGAAAAAGTAGATTTTAGTACAGTGGACTCTATTAGAATCATGTAACATACAGTAAAATATTAAGGTCCTGCATGAAATAGTTTTTTTTCAGAAATGGGTCAAATACTTGCCTAAATTAACATGGGTTAGATAGGCAGGGTGCGGTCCCCTTAAACACAGGCATGTACTGGAATGCCAACCGCATTTCGCTCCAACATACCATTGGTGCGAAGTTACGAATGTTACAGAATTCTTTGAACACACTTCGTACGCTGTTCCTAAATAAATCAGCAATAATTCGTTATAAGAAAAGTCCATTTTAACCCCATCATCTACTAGATATGAGCGATTAAAAAGAAAGGGCGTTCAAAAAGTTTTGCACAGTCGTCTCTAATTTTTTTTATTTTTTGCAAGAGAATGAAATTTTTTGTTCAGAAGATAGCTTTTACAGGGCTGAAATATTTAGAAAATTGTTTCAAGCGCCGCCATTAACGCGAGCCATCATACCTTCGAAGTCCGCAGGGAGACAATCTGAAGCTGCTCTAATCGCGTCGTGAACTATATGGGCTCCATATCCAATCCCGGTGATTTGCGACTGAGTGATAGATTGAATTTTGCATAAACTTTATAACTCCCTTCACAATTCTATCCTCCAAAATTGCAGTTAGTATTATTTTCACAAAATGCCACTATTTTCTTATTTTAAATCATTGCACAATAATAGTTCCTTCAAATAATCGACAACAGTATCCAATGTTTCTTCAGGCTGCTCCATAAACTGTACATTAATTGAAAGAAACGTTGTACTAATTTCTAATTTTCGTGAATTATTTTGTGAAGAAGTGTCTAAGAGTCAAAACGTGTAAAGAAAATTCTGTGAAACAAAATGAAGGAGGCATATTCGTTTCTCTAACGATATAAAAAAGTGGAAAGCGGCTTGTTCTCTCTTTCTCTCTTCTGTCCTTCGCAGTGTACATGACATTTGTGTAAACTCTACGCTTTCGTTGAATAATTGCGGTAATTTGATGGATAGTAGCAGCGTTTCATTTGAAGATCCCTTTCTTGATATTCATGACACATGTGATTGTATTATGCAATTGTTTAGTACAGTGTCAGGCTGCATCGAAGAGACGTTCCTAGCGCATTGTTTGGTGGCCACGGCCGAACACTGTTAGTGCTTATTCGGCATTTAATGGATCAGATTGTAATTCCTGCGTCCCTGAGGTCATTTTTACTGATATTTTTCTCTCAAAATAAGCCCGCGCGCACGTGAGTGTGTGTGTGTGTGTATAAAGAGCCGGATGCAGGATACAAACATATTATCAAGAAAGAAATCCGGACAAGGAAATGGATGTGGACTAATTGTTAAGGCAGTTCGGCATTGGCGAAGCGTTCGGGCGTGACGTTCAGCGCTCTTGATCTCAGCAAACCAGCTACAACGTGTCAAATGTAAAGTAATTTCAGTCGGACTAGTCGGACGGTAGTAGACGTTGGAATACTGGTGATCTGGTAGTGTAAATGACCACCTGATGGAGAAATTTACATCTCGAAGTTCTTCTTTTTTATGGTAATATTTTATATTGGAGTCAGTGATGGCTCATAATAACATTTCTGCAGTTACCTCGCAAATGTCTTGTTTACGACCCGTGTTTGTTCCAGTATTTTTGCTTCAGTTTTGCAGTTAGGCAGTGTTACTTTTTACTTCCATTGCGGTACACCCTGTATGGATGATTACAAACATTTTTTAAAACTGTTTTTAGAAATCTTAGCAAATACATTAAATTGCAATGGATTGTTTCGTTTCTTAGTATTTCGTTACGCAATAAATTTTCGAAATTCGTTTCTGTTACGGAGAAATGTCTTTGTGGTACTTATTCTAAAAGAAAGAAACAACCCACTTCGACGATCACTAGATTTGTAATTATTTTTAAAGGTCTTACTATGAGGCGAAAAATTTGTGCCAGAGGGAGACGAACTTGGAAGCCAAATGAAATGTTCTTGCTTGTTGAGAGAAATATAGTCCAACCGTCCCTGGGAATGCTAATTACGAAGTCCGTCGTCTCCAGACCAAACGTCAGATCTGGTTGACGCCAACAGTGAAGAGTTCCCGGCTTACGGAAAGGCTTATTACACGCGGCTGAGTATAGAAGACCTGCGGATGCCGATATAGCAGTTCCCTACTCGCGCACACCTGACATGGCGGAGTGGCGCTGCTGGTACAACCCCGCGGCTACTCAGTGTACTACCCGTCCGACAGATGGCACTGGATGCGACAAGCGCCGCTCGCCACCTCCTCAGTCTGTCTGGCTTCCTGTCTCCACAGCCGCCACGACTTGAGTCTTGGGGACGCCAAGGAATTGCGTCTGCTGATTGGTTGAGGCTCATGACGTTATCAGGGAGACAGAACACTGTATAGCAGTGCTGCCTGGTGACAATAAGTGTAATGAGCTCTATTGACATTAGCGACGTCGCTCACTTGTTGTTTAAAAAGCCATTACATGTAGTAGATCTGCACACAGCTGTCATTTTGCAACCTCAAACAAGTCCAGATTATTCAATGGAGCTTAACTTATGGGAATTAAATGTAAAAACCTGGTTCGAATGCGAATAATCGCAAATGCGGTGGCAGACTCACCCGGTTGCAGCTGTGGCAAATGCGGAAAAGCGGGCTAAATATATGTAAAAGTTACATACATATTCCTTGCATTTTCTGCAGTTTATGTATGATATTGTTCATAATATGTATCCAAATATTCTTTGAATGCTTATCCATTAACTATATTTTCCGATTTTAACTTGTTCTTTTAGGTTTTATTGCGAGAATGCGATAAATATGGTACCTTCAAATATAACGCAAACGTAAATATTAGGCAATGCGATATGTCCGTTTGTCACCACAACAATTATCCCACACTCAAACTTTACGAGTTCCACAACTAACGAAATGATCACCCTTCAACTAACCTAGGCCTCAGATAACATCATAGAGAAGTCCATAGAATAGATTTCAAGGGGGGGGGGGGGATCCCAATATTGTGCTCCTGGCAAAGTATGTGTTATGCTTCAATTTTGGTCGTTGTTATGTAAACAAAGAACTACATTTCAGTGTTATGCACGAACTGCATCTTCGCATACCTTATGTAGTTTTTCAGAATCCGGGTTATGTTCAAATGGCATTGTGATAAACAATGTTGAATGAGGAATTATTAATAGGTCTAGACAATACTCACATCTCCAAATCGTGAGACTGTTATAGATGTAGGTCACTGGTAATCACAGTTTATCAGTTACAGTGAAATGTGTAACAAAACATTTGAAATGAATCACAAAGTTTCAGAGTGATACAGTATGTTTTAATGTATTAGACATTCACTCATAGTTCTTTTCCATATTCTGTATTACGTACATAGGGCCTAGTCTGCTAGCTACAATACAGTATGTGGTGATGGGTCCCTTGTATGACATTTCTCTAAATTTTCTCAGCAGTGTTCCATGTAAAGAACATGTTTGTTCAACGTTTTCTCATTTGAGTTCATGAAGCATCTCCATAACACTTGCATGTTGATTGAGCCTACCAGTAAGAAATCTAGAAGTCCACTTCTGAACTACTTGGTTTCTTCCTTAAACTGACTGGGGATCCCAGAAATTCAAGTGGTACTCCAGAATGAATTGCATCAGTGTTCAATACAGGTGGGTTTCTCTCAACTTGTAGTCTGAGCGACACTCCCCTCATTCCCAATCTTCCCAAATGTATTCATCTTCCCAGAGGAAGGAACTATGAGTATATAAAGCTAGAAATAGTTTTTTTACTCAACTGTTGTTTCCTCTAATAGTTCATACAAACCATTTTATAATTTTTAGAGAGCACCATCAGCTGTTCATATAACTGTAAAGTTAAATATCTGTTTAATATGAACATTACTGTTATCCAGTACATGCATCCTTGAGTCCAAACATTATGATTAATTATAGGAGAGGAGGCTAATGAGATACTCTTTTACTTTATATTTATTTTGGATAATTTACTTTAAATCATTCTTGATCACAATTTCAATTTATTTGTGGTCACGAGTTTCGACCACTTATGTGGTCATCTTCAGACCCATTGGCAGTGGCTGTCTGTGGAGCAGAACTCCATATGGCAGTAAATTACTGTTTCAGAAGTAATTACATTTATTTAATATCTGGGGTTTCCAGTTTTCTGTCTGATGCCTGACAGCAACCTGTTAGACTACAGGGTGTTAAATAAAGGAACAGTCATGGAGATCAGCACCATCCATCACAGATAAAATTCTGATTTTGCACCAGAATGTAAATTTCTGTTCTGAATCCCAGGCAGAGAAACAGTCTGTGCAAGTACTGTGGCATTTAATTTCACAAATAATCCTAAATTCACACTTCTTATTAACACCAAATAAAATCAGGGGGTTAACATATTGACATGAGAGTGTAAAACTCTAGGACAATGAGGAGGGTTCTGTAAGATGTCAAACTATCTTACTCACGTGGATAAAAAGTTCTCTCATAAGATTCCACATCAAATCTGAATAGAATCCCATGCTTTTGATTACTGCCTCCATCATTATTGTCAGGGGCCAAGTCTGACTGTCATAAAATTGATGAGGTTCACACTTATGCCCAGTGGACACAATGCAGTTAGCTAAATTACATCGTGGAGAAAGCATATGCTAAAGCAACACCCTCTGCATCCATAGGTCACATTTTTGCAAGCTGTCTAGCATAGCTTGCAGTGCCATCACTTGTAATAGGTGGTGAAATATGTGAAGTTTTTCTCTGTAATTTTTCTTTCTGAAGTGCATGCTTCCATGCATTGCTTAATTATACTAATTAATTTGAAATTGTGTGAAAATGTTGTGTAATATTCATATATATTGCCTCATGTGCAACATGTGGTCTGTTCTTGTATTAAAAAATAACAAATAAATAAACTGATAATTACATAGCCCGTGTGTGTATTGTTGTGATCATACAGTCTAATTTCAGCTGCTTCTGTAATTACAGAGACCCAACAGCTAGAAATATGGGCCAGATCCTCATCTGCTTATAGGCTATCTTGCATTTACTCACTAAACAATTCTCAGAAACTGCTGATTTTCATTTTTTCATGCTTGGGGTGATGACCAACACAGCAATTAGCAGTAGTTTGTATAGGCTGTCCCACATAACTGATACCATACTCACAAGGAATATTATAAATCCCTGATACACCGAGCCTGAGAGTGTGTTTGTTAGGTCACAACCTTTCTTTAATTTTGCTTGGTGACAAGAAGACTCCTGTGATTCCTTGCCTCTTTACACTCTAACTTACCCATTGCACCACAGAATGGAAGCCATGCTGTGTCTTTGTTCTCATGACTTGGCTGATGATTTCTTCAACAGATTTGATCTAATTTCATATACAGAATGTTTGTTTGGCGGGAGGGGGGGGGGTTGGATTGTGCAAGAGCAATGGTGGGAAGGTGAGGAGGTATGGTCAAGGGTATAAGTAAAATAAATAGTGACTAAATGGTGGTGGCAAGGGGGCAGGGGGTGGTTTTGAGTCGTAATAAATACAAAACCAGAAGAGATTATGTCACAGCATTATGACAAGACTACAGACTACATGTCATAAGGCATGATCCCAATTTATACAGCAGTGTTCTATCTGAATTAATAACAAACTTACTTCCAACTGGGAATTTTCATAGATATCCAATACATATACATATATAGGCAACGCCTATATGGGACTACAAGTGTCTGGTGCAGTTGTTAGATTGGTTACTGCTACTACTATGGCAGGTTATCAAGATTTAAGTGAGTTTGAACATGGTATTATAGTTGGCGCATGAGCGATGGGACACAGCATTCAGAGGTAGCGATGAAGTGGGGATTTTCCAGTGTGACAATTTGACGAGTGTATCGTGATTACCAGGAATACGGTAAAACATCAAATCTCTGACATCGCTGCAGCCATAAAAAGGTCCTGGAAGAATGGTACCAATGACGACTGAAGAGAATCGTTTAACGTGACAGAAGTGCAACACTTCCGCAAATTGCTGCAAATTTCAATTCTGGGCCATCAACAAGTGTCGCCATGCGAACCATTCAACGAAATATCGTAGATATGGGCTTTCGGAGACGGAAGGCCCCCCTGTGTACCCTCGATGACTGCACGACACAAAGCTTAACGCCTCTCCTGGGCCCGTCAACACTGGCATTGGACTGTTGATAACTGGAAACGTGTTGCCTGGTCAGAAGAGTTTCGTTTCAAATTGTTGTATCGAGCGGATGGACGAATCCATGGACCCTGCATGTCAGCAGGGGACTGTACAAGCTATTGGAGGCTCGGTAATGGTGTGGGGTGTGTGCAATTGGAATGGTATGGGTCCTCTGATACGTCTAGGTACGACTCTGACAGGTGACAAGGAGTAAGCACCCTGTTTGATCACCTGCATCCATTCATGGCCATTGTGCATTCCGACTGGCTTGGGCAATTCCAGCACTACAATGCGACATCCGACACATCCAGAATCGCTACAGAGTGGCTTCGGAACATTATTGAGAGTTTAAATACTTCCGCTGGTCACCAAATTCCGCATACGTGAACATTATTGAGCATATCTCGGATGCCTTGCAACGTGCTGTTCAGAAGAGATTTCCTTTCCCTCGTACTCATACGAATATATGGACAGCCCTGCAGGATTCATGGTGTCAATTACCTCCAGCACTGCTTCTGACATTAGTTGAGTCCATGCCACATGTTGCGACACTTCTGCATGTTCGCGGGGGCCCTACACGATGTTAGGCAGGTGTACCAATTTGTTTGATTGTTCAGTGTATATGCAAATATTCTTAGCTCTAGGAAATGTTGACTAAATAATGAACATCAGTAACTGTGGCACAGTTTAATAAAGTCATTAAAAAATTTCAATCTTTCCACCATTTACAAGTAGCCTGTATCCTTGATAGTCACAGTTTTCCAAAACTCTTTCACCAAAGGAGACGAAGTAAATATTCCAGAATTCGAATATAGACAAACTACCAACATGATTAACTTAGAAGCAGATATCCTAAATGTATTGAAAAGCTGAAATTACTAAACAATGGCAAGGCCTTTGGTCCAGATTACATGGAAGTTAGATTCCTTTGAGAGTATGTTGATACAATAGCTTCATACTTAGTAATCATATAGGCTACAACTGCTCACTCATCGAAATATCCGTCCCTAAAGACTGGAAAGTAAAAGAACTCACGCCATACCCAAGAAAGGAAACAGGAGTAATCCGCTGAATTTCAGATCCATATCACAAACGCCGATTTACCGTAGGATTTTGGAATATATTCTGTGTTTGAACATTATGAATTACCTCAAAGAAAATGATTTATTGACAGACAGTCAACATGGATTCAGAAAATATCGTTCTTGTGAAATACAACTAGCTCTTTATTCCCACAAAGTGCTGTGTCAAATAGATTCCATATTTCTAGATTTCCAGAAGCCTTTCGATGCTGCTCTTCATAAGCGACTTCTCATCAAATTGTGTGCCTACGGATTATTGGCTCAGTTGTGCCACTGGATTTGTGAGATCCTCTCGGAAATGTCACAGTTCGTAATAAATGACCGAAAGTCATCGAATAAAACAAAAATAATATGTGGCGTTCCTCAGGGAAATATTACAGACCCTCTGCTATCCGTGATCTACATAAAAGACACAGGAGACATTCTGAGCAGCCTTTGTAGACTGTTTGCCGATGATGCTGTCATTTACCATCTTGTGAAGTCATCAGATGATCCAAACAAATTGCAAAAATGTTTATAAAAGTTACCTATATGTTGCGAAAAATGGCAATTGACTCCAAATAATGAAACGTGTGAAGTCATCCACAAGAGTACTAAAAGGAATCTGTTACATTTCGGTTACACCGTAAATCACGTAAATCTAAAGGCTATAAATTCAAATAAATACTTACAACCATGAGTAACATAACTAGACTGATCACACAGATAATGCTGTAGGGAATGCAAACCAAAGATTGGGATTTATTGGCATAACACTTAGAAAGTGTAACAGGTCTGTTAAGGAGAGTGCCTACACTACGGTTGTCCGGCGTCTTCCGGAGTATTGCTGTGCAGTGTGGCATCTGCATCAGATGGGACTGACTGAGGACAGCAAAAAAAGCTCGTTTTGTATTATCACGAAATAGTGGAGAGAGTGCCACAGATATTGTATACGAATTGGGGTGGCGGCCATCAAAGCAAAGGCGTTTCCGTTGCAGCAGGATCTGCTCACTAAATTTCAGTCATCTCCAATTGCGAAAATATTTTGTTGGCGCCCATCTACATAGGGTGAAATGATGGTCATTATAAAATGAGAGAAATCAGAGTTCACATGGAAAGATTTAAGCTTCGTTTTTTTCCACCCACAGTTCATGAGTGAAATGTTAAAAAAATAGCTTGAAAGTGGGTGAATGAACCCTCTGTCAGGCACTTAATTGTAAACCACAGAGTAAGCATATAGACATAGATGTAAATTCATCCTCAGCGGCACCTTTGCACCAGTAGTCTCCTGCTGAAATTTGTTCACACTGTTTAACTACATTGGGAAATGATATGCACAATACTATGAGTTTTAAGTTCACTGATTGATACATTTATTACGTCTTGGAAACACCATTGAGTGATAACCTGCTATTTATACAATTACTGATATGAGCATCAGTTCATGTTTTATCATTGAATTAACCAAACAACAATCCCAGGTATTGATAACGGTCTGTGGTACAGTAATCTAGTGCCACGTTTCTTTTTTCCTTCGATGCCCACCAAAGAACGTTTCAAGCTTTTGTGACACCGCTGTATGCGATGTTTTTCCTAGATGCAAGAAAGCAAATACCGTACATAAAATGTGTGCTATGCACGCAAGGTCCATGAACCATAGACCTTGCCGTGGTGGTGAGACTTGAGTGCCTCAGTGATACAGATAGCCATACCATACGTGCAACCATAATGGAGGGGTTCTGTTGAGAGGCCAGACAAACGTGTGATTCCTGATGACTGACTGATCTGGCCTTGTAACACTAACCAAAACGGCCTTGCTGTGCTGGTATTGTGAACGGCTGAAAGCAAGGAGAACAGCTGTAATTTTTCCCGTGGGCATGCTGCTTTACTGTACGGTTAAATGATGATGGCGTCCTCTTAGGTAACATATTCCGGAAGTAAAATAGTGCTCCATTTGGATCTCTGGGTGGGTAATACTCAGGAGGACATCGTTATCAGGAGAATCAAAACTGGCATTCTACGGACTGGAACATGGAATGTCAGATCCCGTAATAGGGCAGGTAGATTAGAAAATTTAAAAAGGGAAATGGATAGGTTAAAGTCGGATATAGTGGCAATTAGTGAAGTTTGGTGGCAGGAGTAACAACACTCCTGGTCAGGTGAATACAAGGCTATAAATACAAAATCAAATGCAGGAGTAGGTTTAATAATGAATAAAAAATAGGAGTGCGGGTAAGCTACTACAAACAGCATAGTGAATGCATTATTGTAGCCCATATAGACATGAAGCCCACACCTACCACAGTAGTACAAGTTTATATGCCAACTACCTCCACAGATGGCGAAAAGATTGAAGAAATGAGTGATGAGATAAAAGAAATTCTTCAGATAGTCAAGGAAGACGAAAATTTAATAGTCATGGGTGACTGGAATTCGATAGTAGGAAAAGAAAGAGAAAGAAAAGTAGTAGATGAATTCGGAATTGGGGGTAATGAATGAAAGAGGAAGCCACCTGGTAGAATTTTGCACAGAGCATAACTTAATCGTGGCTAACACTAGGTTCAAGAATCTGAAAGAAGGTTGTATACATGGAAGAGGCCTGGACATACAGGATGGTTCCAGATAGATTATATAATGGTAAGGCAGAGATTTAGGAACCAGGTTTTAAATTGTAAGAAATTTCCAGGGGCAGATGTGGACTTTGACCACAATCTATTGGTTATGAACTGTAGATTAAAACTGAAGAACCTGCAAAAAGGGGGGAATTTAAGGAGGTAGAACCTGGATAAACAAAAGAACCAGGAGTTGCAGAGAGTTTCAGGGAGAGCATTAGGAAACGATTGACAAGAAAGGGGGGAAGAAACACAGTAGAAGAAGAATGGGTAGCTTTGAGAGATCAAATAGTGAATGCAGCAGAGGATCAAGTAGGTAAAATGACGAGGGCCAGTAGAAATCTTTGGGTAATGGAAGAAATTTTGAATTTAATTGATGAAAGGATAAAATATGAAAGTGCAGTAAATGAAGCAGGCAAAAAGGAATACAAACATCTCTAAAATGAGATCAACAGGAAGTGCAAAATGGCTAAGCAGGGATGGCTAGAAGACACATGTAAGTATGTAGAGGCGTATATTACAAGGGGTAAGATAGATACTGCCTACGTGAAAATTAAAGAGACTTTTGGAGAAAAGAAAACCACACGTACAAATATCAATAGCTCAGATGGAAACCAAATTCTAAGCAAAGAAGGGAAAGCAGAAAGGTGGAAGGAGTATATAGAGGGTCTATACAAGGGCGGTGTACTTGAGGGCAATCTTATGGAAATGGAAGAGGATGTAGATGAAGATGAAATGGGAGATATAATACTGCATGAAGAGTTTGACAGAGCACTGAAAGACCTGTGTCCCCAGGAGTAGACAACATCCCATTAGAACTACTGACAGACTTGGGAGAGCCAGTTCTGACAAAACTCTACCATCTGCTGAGTAAGATGTATGAGACAGGCGAAATACCCTCAGACTTCAAGAAGAATATTGTGGTGTCACCGCCAGACACCACACTTGCTAGGTGGTAGCCTTTAAATCGGCCGCGGTCCGCTAGTATACGTCGGACCCGCGTGTCGCCACTATCAGTGATTGCACACCGAGCGCCGCCACACGGCAGGTCTAGAGAGACTTCCTAGCACTCGCCCCAGTTGTACAGCCGACTTTGCTAGCTATGGTTCACTGTCTACATACGCTCTCATTTGCCGAGACGATAGTTAGCATAGCCTTCAGCTACGTCATTTGCTACGACCTAGCAAGGCGCCATTACCAGTTACTATTGATGCTGTAAAACATGTACCGTCAAGAGCGATGTTCACCATTTATGGATTAAAGTTAAGTATTCCACAGCTATGTCCTTTTTTGCTAGTCTAATTTCCTTGATTTGTTCCAGACATCACGCCAGCCTGCGTGAGCTAAAACGCGTGCCTTTCGGCTTCCTCTCACACCGGGTTGGCTCTCTTGCCAATCCACAACAAATATAATAATTCCAATCTCAAAGAAAGCAAGTGTTGACAGATGTGAAAATTACCGAAGCTATCAGCTTAATAATTCACAGCTGCAAAACATTTACGCGAATTCTTTACAGACGAATGGAAAAATTGGTAGAAGCCGACCTTGGGGAAGATCAGTTCGGATTCCATAGAAATGTTGGCACACGTGAGGTAACATTAACCCTAAGACTTACGCTAGAAGATAGGTTAAGGAAAGGCAAACCTACTTTTCTAGGGTTTGTAGACTTAGAGAAGGTTTTTGACAATGCTGATTGGAACACTCTCTTTCAAATTCTGAGGATGGTAGAGGTCAAATACAGGGAGCGAAAGGCTATTTACAATTTTTGCAGAAACCAAATGGCAGTTAGTCGAGGGGCATGAAACGGAAGCAGTGGTTGGGAAGGGAGTGAGACAGGATTGTAGCCTATCCCCAGTTTTATTCAATCTGTGTATCAAGCAAGCAGTGAAGGAAACAAAAGAAAAATATGGTGTAGGAATTAAAGTCCACACAGAAGAAATAAAAACTTTGAGGTTTTGCGATGACATTGTAATTCTGTCAGAGAAAGCAAAGGACCTGGAAGAGCAGTTGAATGGAATGGACAGTGGCTTGAAAGGAGGATATAAGATGAACATCAACAAAAGCAAAACGAGAATAATGGAATGTAGTCTAATTAAATCAGGTGATGCTGAGGGAATTAGATTAGGAAATGAGACACAAAATAGTAGACGAGTTCTGCTATTTGGAGACCAAAATAAGTGATGATTGTCGAAGTAGAGAGGATATAAAATGTAGACTAACAATGGCAAGAAAAGCGCTTCTGAAGAAGAGACATTTGTTAACATCAAGTATATATTTGAGTGTCGGGAAGTCATTTCTGAAAGTGTTTGTATGGAGAGTAGCCATGTATGGATGTGAAACATGGATGATAAATAGTTTAGACAAGAAGGGAATAGAAGCTTTCGCAATGTGGTGCTACAGAAGAATGCTGAAGATTTGATGAATAGATCATGTAACTAATGAAGAGGTACTGAATAGAACTAGGGAGAAGAGGAATTTGTGGCGCAACTTGACTAAAAGACAGGATTGATTGGCAGGACACATTATGAGGCATCAAGGGATCACCATTATAGTATTGGAGGGAAGTTTGGGGGATAAAAATCATAGAGATGAATATGCTAAGCAAATTCAGAAGGATGTAGGGTGCAGTAGTTACTGGAGATGAAGAAGCTTGCACAGGATAGAGTAGCATGGAGAGCTTCATCAAACCAGTCTCTAGACTGAAAACCAGAGAAACTACATGCAGGTTTTTTTTTTTTTTTTTTTTTTTTTTTTTTTTTTTTTTTTTTTTTTTTTTTATTATGGATCGATTATGAGATACCAATTTTATAAGGTTATTGTGTAAGACTTGTGAATAAGAACATATGAATATAAACATGTGGCATGCAATAAAATCAGACATATAAAGTACATTGAATACGTGGTTTGTTATTATCGGGCAACTATTACATACAAATCCTACAAACCAATTGCATAAGAATCTTGAACAGAAACATATGAACAGAAAAGGAACTTATGACACTTAATCAAAGTAGAAAGGAAACATTAACATCAGAAATAATGAAAGACATAAAATTTAAAACTAGTGAAATACTTGTGCTTAGCGATTTTTGCAAAGCAGATCTATGTGTGAAGGAACTATTGGAAGGCACACTCTCGCCTCACAGTCCACATTGGGGAGGCGAGTCCTTAGTAATGTTTTATATTCTTTAGCATACAGAATCGTGACTCACAAGGATAGGATACTGAGAAGAGCAGTAAAAAAGAGATTGCTTCGTTCGGGATATCCAGATATTCACTCTCGATTGAGATACAAAAAAACATCGAAGCATTTTTTTCAAATTTCGACCTCAAGACTGTATTCGATTATATTTCAACAAGTTTCTCTTTTTCGTATGCCTTTAATTCTGCATTGGATAGGTTTTCCACAACTGTAATCAACTGCTCCAAGCTAATAGTCAAGATTGAGGAACATTATTCGGATATCTCCTCTTGGAAATCAGATACCTGCCCTTTTATGTATTCCTATACCTGAGTTTTTCCTTTTGCATCCAACTCACTTTATGCTGTAGCCACAGATATAAAAACAGTTAAATTGTTCTCTCCTTTGGCTGAGATCCAAAGGACGAGTTCTTTTGAAAATAAGCTAACTATATCACTTGATGATAAGATCGTTTGATGCCGTCTCTGCATACTTGAATTCAAAGTGTTAAGTTTGTTGAAAATATGCACCTTCATTATTTATTCATCTTTATTAGCCTTTGACCATACATACAATTGAACATCTCTCATGTTTATTATCTATATATATAATTACTGTACATATACCAGGGTAATCTCAAAACTAAGGTCTTCTATTTTTTTTATAAGTACATAGACCTGTTTATTTCTACAATGGTTTACATCAGTTTTCAGCTTGAACATTTAGCTATTTTTGGACATAATCACCATTTCTGTCGATGCATTTTTGTAGACGCTGTGGCAGTTTTTGTCTCCCCATGTCATACCAGCTCGCTGCCATGCTGTTCCGAAAGTTAAGTACCTCTTCTTTCACCTCGTCGTCGGAGCTGGATCGCTTTCTGGCCAAATGTTCTTTTAACCTAGTCACTGGGCGCCAAATCAGGAGTATAGGGTGGGTGGGTGATTATGTTACACTGAAACTGTTGCAGGAGAGCAACAGTTTGCCGAGCGATGTGTGGGCGAGTGTTGTCACGGAGAATGTGTACGCCCTTGCTCAACATTTCTCTTCTCTTGTTCTGAATTTTCCGTTTGAGTTTTCTGGAGTCTCACAGTACCTGTCAGCGTTAACTGTGGTCCCAGCAATTCAGCCCCGACGACGAGGTGAAAGAAGAGGTTCATAACTTTCAGAACAGCATGGCGGCGAGCTGGTATGACATGGGGAGACAAAAACTGCCACAGCATCTACAAAAAATGCATCAACAGAAATGGTGATTATGTCGAAAAATAGCTAAATGTTCAAGCTCTAAACTGGTGTAGAAATAAACAGGTCAATGTACTTACAAAAAATAGGAGACCTTAATTTTGGGATTACCCTCGTACTATTACTGACATGACCCATGGTATTGTTCGAAGTAAAGCAACTTAAAAATAAGATCAGTCCCATCTCTTAATTTTAGGATGAGGTATCATGTTCCAGTCTTTTATATCCCCCTGACAATGACTGGCCGCATGGTTTATTTATAAGCTGAGTTCAAAACATAACAGTAACAACAATTAATGACATTAAGAATTACTCCCTGTGAATTTGGTTTCCAACGTTTTGCACAGTGTCAGTCGGTGGAGCAAGCGGTTTTCAGTAAATGGAGTAGGCCTACCTTGTTCCAGGGATGGGACTCAATAGAAATTACAGGACTAAACAAATGGCAAAACCTATAAAACCTGTCCAGGCAGCCAACATAATGGCTACCACAGCCAAACATCACAGTGTATCAAGGGTGATAATGCATTATAAAGTGCCAAAATTCCCAAACCAAGCAGCATTGGTCCTTCCACTGTGTTGACTGAGTATGGAGAAAATATTGTAGTCCAAGGATTTTTTTCAACTGCAGTTGTGTGCTACCTGGTAAAAGTAAGTGTTATTGGGCAATTTACTGCAAATTACAAGTAAAGGGTAATGTTCAATAAAATCTCCTACAAGTCGCACTGTAAGGTGGTTTATGTAATCAGAGCCAGTTTTGAACTTAAGCTTATCTTAAAATGATATATACTCAATTTCATGTTAGACTTCACTGATCATCATTAGATGTAATATCCAAATTGTAATTGTGCTTTTCTTACCAAAGTAATCATTAGAACCACCATACTCAGTTTTTCTCACATTAATGCCACGAAAAATGTTGATAACTGTAGATGAGGTGTGAACTCATAGCATCCCATCTGTTTATTACTACATTTGAAAATAGAGTTTGTGATGTACAAGGTACAATTACCTAAAGATAGTCATAAGACTAAATACGGTTGTGATTCAAATAACCCATCTTTGACTGTGGCTGGTGGCTGATTTTATTGATTTATTGATTGATCCATTTTCATCTATAGCTGCACAATGTGCAAGAGATATTTGGATTTTTATGTTAATATTAACAGTTATACATACAATATACCTTTGTACACACATTAATATATCAATTAATGATGAATACTTAAATAAATGTTGTTACACTATATACAGAGAGATAAAATACAGATGTTCTGAATGAGACTACATTGGGTTAACACTGAAAAATTTAGTTTTGTAGGGATTCATTTACTGTGTAAAAGCAGTGATCAACTAGGTATGACTTCAGTTTAGATTTGAAGTGACCAATGTTTTGTATGTGTTTAATGGTCTGGTAAGGCATTGTATAGTTTGATACTAGGATGGATAAGGCCGTTTTGAAATAACTTTGTGTTGGCACTTTGAACATGTACATCCAATTTTTGTCTTGTATCATAGCTGTGTATTGTGTGATTTTGAGTGATGAGTGGTCTTTTTGAATGTAAGTTTTGCTTTAAATACATTATATTTTCAAGTATATAAATGCAAGGAAGTGGCAGGATCATTCGTTTTTGAAACAGTGGTCTACATGATTTGCGATTATCTACCCCTTCCATTCTTGTTCTTCTTCTTCTTCTTCTTCTTATTATTATTATTATTATTATTATTATTATTATTATTTTTTATGGCATCTCCAGAATTTCCCCAGAACGTAACCCCATACCCGAGGTGAGAGCATACAACTGCATAATATACACTCTAAAGTATGTTGTTGCTGGTACAGTTTTTTAATGTATGTAACGCAAAACAAGGAGTACTTAATTTTTTGTTCATTTGCTCCATATGTGCTTTCCATTTCAAGTTGTCTTGTAGATGAAGTCCAAGAAATTTGTTACAGGCTGTTTTGGCAATTGTCTGTCCAGATAGCTCTAGATTGGGTGATATCAGATTTTTTGTTTGTGCTGTGTGTATATCCGTAGCTACAGTTTTTTCAGTGTCTATTATTAAGTCATTGTCATCAAAGTAACATGTTAGCCTGTCAGTGGCTTCTTTTATGTTACAAGAGTTTCTTCAGAGTTTCCTGTAATTAGAACACTCGTATCATCAGCAAATTGAAATATGTTACAGCTGTCATTGCTTATGTTTAGGTCATTTACATAGAGTAAGAACAGAACAGGACCCATTACTGAACCTTGTGGCACTCCATATTTAACAGTCAGTAGCTTGAAGTTATATTTCCTAATGACATTGTCCCTTTCTTGATCTATTTCCACATATTGTTCCCTGTTCTTAAGATAAGAGCTGAGCCCGTTGTTAGCTGTTCCTCTAATGCCAAGATTTTCTAGCTTGTGTAGCAATTTGTCACGATTTATGGTGTCAAATGCCTTTGACAAATCTAAAAATATGCCCATGGTAAGTTTATTGTTGTCTAATGCTATCAGTGCCTCTAATAGAACGGAGTGAACTGCTGATTCGGTTGAGCAGTTTGCTCTATATCCATGTTGTGTGTCAATGATGATGAAAGTGATGATGGACACACAACAATCAGTCCCCTGCTGGGAATCGAACCCGGAACCCCCTTGCGTGGTGGGTGGTAACACTACGGGGCATAGATCGGTGGCGTTTCTTCCTCATGCTGGAGGCTTGTCGTTTAAGATTGGACGGATTTTAAGGAATTTTAACATTAAGAGTGTGTTCCGTCCACCTTCTGAGATTAGGGCACTGCTCGGCTCTGTGAAAGATGATTTGGGGCTTAGGAAACCCGGTGTGTACAAAATTCCATGTCAATGTGGGAAAGCTTACATCGGCCATTCGATTCTCTCAGTGCATGACAGGTGTGTGGAACATCGCCGTCATACGAGGCTACAACAGCCGGAAAAATCAGCAGTAGCAGAACACTGCTTAAATGAGGGACACAGTATGAAATTTGATGAGATTGTGGTAGTTGCCTACAATTCTGGTTTTTGGAACAGTGTCTATAAAAAGGCGACTGAAATTAGGTTGGCTGATAATTTAATCAACAGAGACAATGGCCATGGGTTTTCTCTTAGCAAGACGTGGAATCCTGTATTATCTCGCATCAAAATTGAATGTTCTTCGGTGCGGCCCTGAGTGCGGTATATCGTTGCCAGCAGTGTTTCACTAAGGGCGGCGACACCTCCCTGTCTTGGAGGGCAGCGCATGCACCGTGTACTGAACGGTGGCCTATATAGGACGTCGATTTGCACCCTGGCGTCAGTTCTCAGCAGGACTCATCAGCAGAAGCGGCATTTTCCTGAACATGGCAACCAGTTGGATCACCAATATATCGAGTCAAGTTGATTTTAGAATCCGACAGCAAACCCGAAGGGACTTTCAACACTTACTATGCCGGGAAAGCCTACGTAATCACAAGTTACATAGTGCCTAGTGGAAAATTAAAGAGGCTTTTGGAGAAAAGAGAACCACTTGTATGAATATCAAGAGGTCAGATGGAAAACCAGCTATAAGCAAAGAAGGGAAAGCAGAAAGGTGGAAGGAGTATATAGAGGGTCTGTACAAGGGTGATGTACATGAAGAAAATGTTATGGAAATGGTAGAGGATGTAGGTGAAGATGAAATGGGAGATATGATACTGCGTGAAGAATTTGACAGAGTACTGAAAGACCTAAGTTAAAACAAGACTCTGGGAGTAGACAACATATCATTAGAACTACTGATAGCCTTAGTAGAGCCAGCCATGACAAAACTCTACCATCTGGTGAGCAGTGAGAAAGATGTGTGAGACAGGCAAAATACCCTCAGACTTCAAGAAGAATATAATAATTCCAATCCCAAAGAAAGCAGGTGTTGACAGGTGTGAAAATTATTGAACTATCAGTATAATAAGTTGCGGCTGCACAATACTAATGCGAATTCTTTACAGACAAATGGAAAAACTGGTGGAAGCAAACCTCTGAGAAGATCAGTTTGGATTCCATAGAAATGTTGAAACACGTGAGGCTACACTGACCATACGACTTATCTTAGAAGATAGATTAAGGAAAGACAAATGTGTGTTTCTAGCATTTGTAGACTTAGAGAAAACTTTTGAGGTTGTTGACTGGAATACTTTCTTTTAAATCCTGGAAGTGGCAAGCGTAAAATGCAGGGAGCAAAAGCCTATTTACAATTTGTACAGAAACCAGATGGCAGTTATAAAAGTTGAGGGGCACGAGAGGGAATCAGTGGTTCGTAAGGGAGCGAGACAGGGTTGTAGCCTATCCCTGATGTTATTCAATCTGTATATTGAGCAAGCAGTAAAGGAAACAAAAGAAAACTTTGGAGTAGGAATTACAATCCATGGTGAAGAAATAAAATCTTTGAGGTTTGCCGATGATATTGTAATTCTGTCAGAGACAGCAAAGGACTTGAAGAGCAGTTGAACAGAATGGACAGTGTCTTGAAAGGAGGATATAAGATGAACATCAACAAAAGCAAAACGAGGATAATGGAATGTAGTCTAATTAAGTCGGGTGATGCTGAGGGAATTAGATTAGGAAATGAGACACTTAAAGTAGTAAAGGAGTTTTGCTATTTGAGGAGCAAAATAACTGATGATGGTTGAAGTAGAGAGGATATAAAATGTAGACTGTCAATGGCAAGGAAAGTGTTTCTGAAGAAGAGAAATTTGTTAACATCGAGTATAGATTTAAGTGTCAGGAAGTAGTTTCTGAAAGTATTTGAATGGAGTGTAGCCATGTATGGAAGTGAAACATGGACGATAAATAGTTTGGACAAGAAGAGAATAGAAGCCTTTGAAATGTGGTGCTACAGAAGAATGCTGAAGGTTAGATGGGTAGATCATGTAACTAATGGGGAGATATTGAATAGAATTAGAGAGAAGAGGAATTCGTGACACAACTTGACTAGAAGAAGGGATCGGTTGGTAGGACATGTTCTGAGGCATCAAGGGATCACCAATTTAGTATTGGAGGGAAGCGGGAAGGGTAAAAGTCATAGAGGGAGACCAAGAGATGAATACACTAAGCAGATTCAGAAGGATGTAGGTTGCAGTAGTTATTCGGAGATGATGAAACTTGCACAGGATAGAGTAGCATGGAGAGCTGCATCAAACCAGTCTCTGGACTGAAGACCATCACCACAACAAGTAACTACTGATTCTTTTTCAAAGAAATAATGTAATATTTTAAGGACCATTGCCAGCTGGTGACGTGACAATTGTTGTGGGTTCTGCAACAACAGAAGTAAAAAAATTAAGTTTATTTTCATGTCAAGAGTGCATTTTTCATTAAATGTTGACTTGTCTTGCTCTTGGCAGATAGTTAAATAATACAGTTTTTCAGTATTGTCAGATATGAATGGTCTGTGGTGAATCTTTGTAAACTATGGTGTGTTTTAATAAAAGGGGCAAATTTTAATATGGCAACGAAGGAAGGTAGGTATTACTCAAAAGCGGCTGTCAAATTTTCCCCTCTATGGCAGTCTGAACCATAAGATGCATTACCACCATATCAGAATCCGCACCATTGGGATCATGCTTTGTCCCATGCATCACATCAGTGGCTGGATGGGGGAGGGGGAGGGGGGGGAGGAGTGGAGGATGGGCTGCCTCTGCTCCTGGGAGGGGTGGGGGGTGGTGGTAGAGTAAATAAGTTGGGATGGTTGAGTAAATAAGAGACAGTATTGTGTTGCAGCCCCATTATCAGTCCATGGCAATTGTCAATGGGGCTTTTAACAATTTTTAAGATTTTTGTGAAACATTGCTTGAAATGTAAAAACTGTAGCATGAGAAGCAATTGTACTGCTGCCAACATACACTCCTGGAAATTGAAATAAGAACACCGTGAATTCATTGTCCCAGGAAGGGGAAACTTTATTGACACATTCCTGGGGTCAGATACATCACATGATCACACTGACAAAACCACAGGCACATAGACACAGGCAACAGAGCATGCACAATGTCGGCACTAGTACAGTGTATATCCACCTTTCGCAGCAATGCAGGCTGCTATTCTCCCAAGGAGACGATCGTAGAGATGCTGGATGTAGTCCTGTGGAACGGCTTGCCATGCCATTTCCACCTGGCGCCTCAGTTGCAACAGCGTTCGTGCTGGACGTGCAGACCGCGTGAGACGACGCTTCATCCAGTCCCAAACATACTCAATGGGGGACAGATCCGGAGATCTTGCTGGCCAGGGTAGTTGACTTACACCTTCTAGAGCACGTTGGGTGGCACGGGATACATGCGGACGTGCATTGTCCTGTTGGAACAGCAAGTTCCCTTGCCGGTCTAGGAATGGTAGAACGATGGGTTCGATGACGGTTTGGATGTACCGTGCACTATTCAGTGTCCCCTCGACGATCACCAGTGGTGTACGGCCAGTGTAGGAGATCGCTCCCCACACCATGATGCCGGGTGTTGGCCCTGTGTGCCTCGGTCGTATGCAGTCCTGATTGTGGCGCTCACCTGCACGGCGCCAAACACGCATACGACCGTCATTGGCACCGAGGCAGAAGCGACTCTCATCGCTGAAGACGACACGTCTCCATTCGTCCCTCCATTCACGCCTGTCGCGACACCACTGGAGGCGGGCTGCACGATGTTGGGGCGTGAGCGGAAGACGGCCTAACGGTGTGCGGGACCGTAGCCCAGCTTCGTGGAGACAGTTGCGAATGGTCCTTGCCGATACCCCAGGAGCAACAGTGTCCCTAATTTGCTGGGAAGTGGCAGTGCGGTCCCCTATGGCACTGCGTGGGATCCTACGGTCGTGGCGTTCATCGGTGCGTCGCTGCGGTCCGGTCCCAGGTCGACGGGCACGTGCACCTTCCGCCGACCACTGGCGACAACATCGATGTACCGTGGAGACCTCACGCCCCACGTGTTGAGCAATTCGGCGGTACGTCCACCCGGCCTCCCGCATGCCCACTATTCGCCCTCGCTCAAAGTCCGTCAACTGCACATACGGTTCACGTCCACTCTGTCGTGGCATGCTACCAGTGTTAAAGACTGCGATGGAGCTCCGTATGCCACGGCAAACTGGCTGACACTGACGGCGGCGGTGCACAAATGCTGCGCAGCTAGCGCCATTCGACGGCCAACACCGCGGTTCCTGGTGTGTCCGCTGTGCCGTGCGTGTGATCATTGCTTGTACAGCCCTCTCGCAGTGTCCGGAGCAAGTATGGTGGGTCTGACACACCGGTGTCAATGTGTTCTTTTTTCCATTTCCAGGAGTGTATATTCCGTGTAAGAACCATGAAGATAAGAGAAATTAGGACTCGTACGGTGGCTTGTAAACTCGATTTTCCATCCCTCCATTTATAAGAGGGATTCAATAAGTAATGCAGCACTTCTTTTTCTGAAAGCATGTTAGTTTTATTCAAAATTCTAGTACACCATACTATTCCCCATTCCCTTGGCTACAAAACACTGTAATGGCCTCACACCACATTACTGAGGGCCTGTATTATGCCTGCGTGGTACCACTCTGCTGGTTGATGTTGGAGCCGACATCTCGATGCATCAATAACCTCCCCATCATCCCTGTACTGCTTCCCGAGGAGTGCGTGCTTAATCAGGCCGAACGGGTGGAAGTCAGAAAGTGTGATATCTGGGCTGTAGGGTGGATGAGGAAGAACAGTCGAATGAAGTTTTGTGAGTTCCTCTCAGGTGTGCAAGCTTGTGTGAAACCTCGTGTTGTCGTGGAGAAGGAGAAGTTCGTTTGCATTTTTGTGGCAATGAACACGCTAAATTTATTTCTCTGCTGTGTGCGGCCAGCCTGCACACAGATCGAACGGGTTTGCGCAACCTCACTGCAATGTGGACAGATATCTTGCTCAGAGGCTCACGTAGTTTTGTTCACTGCCAGGTCTCTGTAGACATTTTGCAAGCACCTACGAGTGTGTGCAGTACTCTAGTTTTCCGCCAAAACAAACTCAATGACAGCTCTCTGCTTGGAATGTACGTCTGGTACAGATGCCGTGTATACTACGTATAGCCACCTATTGGGACTTCATGAAAATACAGGGGCTGAAATTCCATGATGTCCTACAGCAAATTCTGAATTCTTTTCAGCTGATATTGACTGAGAGAATAGTAGTAGTACAATGAACCTCTGCCATACGCCATACAGTGTCTTGTGGAGTATATATGTAAATGTAGATAACCAGCTGGATGCAGTTATTCTACATGAAATGATTTTTGATACCTATACCATCTACACAGGTTTAGTACAATTACAGGTAAGTCAATATAGAAGACAAGATTGTGGAAGTTAAAGAACGCTTCTTAGCTTTTTATTTATGTTGAGAAATACTGCAGAGGATATGTGAAAATATATTCAACAGCACTTGGGAAAATACGGGCTGCATATTGCATTGTGTAGGGATCAACATTATGACAATGTTATGTCTGTTAGAGTACATGGAGAAGTAAAATGAACAATTCGGAAAGTTGGTCCAAAAGCTGTGTTCAGTTCCTGTGCTAATCATTCCATAAATCTTCATGGAGTTCATGCAATCTCACGTGTTTCCTTCAGCAGGACCTGTTTTGGAACTACGGGGAATTTATATCCGTCCATTCTTTTCTCTTCTTCATATAGATTGGAATTACTTGTAGAAAAAATGACATACAGTTGGAAATGGTTGTCTGATATCTGCTGGAGTGCTCATTACAAGCCAGTCAGTCATAATAGAAAACTTGGAAATAATTCTAAGCGCACCGGAAAGTATGAGAAATGCATCCGTGCAGCAAGTGTGCTCTTCCGAGCTATATGTGATTTATCTTTCTGACATACATCAGCTTTGGACACACAGTACTAGAGGAAAGAAATCCAGTCTGACAATATGCGCAGTCACCAAAAATGACCGTGGATTAAGGACTCGCCAAATTTAAAACCCCAATTGAGGTTTTAGTGATGGAAAGAACTGTTATAGGCAATGCTGATAATTTTAATAGTTGAGCTTTGAAGCTCATAATGTGTGCTTATAATGTTAATGTATTGAAAGTTATGTGACCTTATTTCTTCTAAAGAAGATACCCATAGTGGTACCGAAACCTAGTCAGTTCTTGTTACCATAAACTTTAAGCAACAAAATTGCTGTTTATGTAACTTTTTGATAGTTTATTTATGCCTGCTGCTATCAGCCATGTTTAAAACTGTATGTCACGTGAACTAGCTTACGATGCTGGATTATCGATTCAGGAAGTTCGTCAATCATTATTCAAATGCATATGCAGAATTGTAAAAGAATTGCGCAGTGCTACACAACCACGAAAATATGAACAAAATGTACCAAATTGTTGAAGCAAAATTAATGCTTGAAGCTGTCAGTGCTCTGGCTGTAGCACTGGAGTATCTGGTAGAAATTTACAATGAGTTTCATAAGGAGCAGATGCTGCAAGAAATAAAAAAGGTATTGTAGGCATCTGCGTTACAAACCTATGAAGGTGGAAAAAGCTGATATCTGGACCTTCAAATTTATAATTAAATGGGCTTTCTGTGAATTATTGCTCTGTGCATCACTTACAGTAAAATACTTCTGGACCATTTGTCTCTGTTACATCACCGGTTATCTTTGTTCTATGATGAATCTAGAATGACTAGCAAAGTTCCAAATGAAACTGACAAAGTTCCAAATGAAATTGAGGTAATCGACATAATTGAAAATGTCTGTAAAATAAAGGCACAAAAAATGTACTCCAGCAGAATTTATAACTACTAGTATCTTGTACTAAGGTTATGAAATTGACATAATTTTACAAGCCTCGTTTTCAGGCATGTAAAATAAAAGGCAATTTTCATATTCTGTTGCACTCTACCTGGTGTTTGCTATGTTAAATGTATTCGCATTGCAAAATTTCACACTTTTATCTTAAGAGTCTGTATATTACAGTTAAGGCCAGTTTACAGTGGCCATCATGGCACCATCACATCAGTGTATTTACACTGTCTGACACATAAAGTCACATGGACTCAACTCGGATAGAGGGGGGGGTGGGGAGGGAGAGAAAGGAAAGGAGGTGGACCCTACCATTCAGTATCCTTGACATCAATTTGTTGTAGCATCCTAGAACATATTCTGAGCTAAAACATAATGTGATGTCTTGAACAGAATGACCTTTTCAATGCCAGCCAAAATGGATCCCAAAAATGTCAGTCATGTGAAACCCAATTCACACTTTTCTCACATGACAAGGTTTGGATCAAGGTACATAGGTAGATGTAGTATTTCTTGACTTTGAAAAGCTTTTGACTCCGTACCACAGCCGTGGCTATTGTCAAAAGTACAATCATATTGGGTGTCAAGTGAAATTTGTGACTGGATTGAGGGCTTTATCATAGGGAGGATGCAACATGTCACCTTCAAAGGAGAGTCATTGTCAGATGTAGAAGTAACTTCAGGTTTGTCCCAGGGTAGTGTGTTGGGACTCTTGTTGTTCATGTTGTACAGGGCTATTACAAATGATTGAAGCGATTTCATAAATTCACTGTAGCTCCATTCATTGACATATGGTCACGACACACTACAGATACGTAGAAAAACTCATAAAGTTTTGTTCGGCTGAAGCCGCACTTCAGGTTTCTGCCACCAGAGCACTCGAGAGCGCAGTGAGACAAAATGGCGACAGGGGCCGAGAAAGCGTATGTCGTGCTTGAAATGCTTTCACGTCAGTCAGTCATAACAGTGCAACGACACTTCAGGATGAAGTTCGACAAAGATCCACCGACTGCTAACTCCATTCGGCGATGGTATGCGCAGTTTAAAGCTTCTGGATGCCTCTGTCAGGGGAAATCGACGGGTCGGCCTGCAGTGAGCGAAGAAACGGTTGAATGCGTGCGGGCAAGTTTCACGCGTAGCCCACGGAAGTTGACGAATAAAGCAAGCAGGGAGCTAAACGTACCACAGCCGACGGCTTGGAAAATATTACGGAAAAGGCTAAAGCAGAAGCCTTACCGTTTACAATTGCTACAAGCCCTGACACCCGATGACAAAGTCAAACACTTTGAATTTTCGGCGCGGTTCCAACAGCTCGTGGAAGAGGATGCGTTCAGTGCGAAACTTGTTTTCAGTGATGAAGCAACATTTTTTCTTAATGGTGAAGTGAACAGACACAATGTGCTAATCTGGGCGGTAGAGAATCCTCACGCATTTGTGCAGCAAATTTGCAATGCACCAAAAGTTAACGTGTTTTGTGCAATCTCACGGTTTAAAATTTACGGCCCCTTTTTCTTCTGCGAAAAAAACGTTACAGGACACGTGTATCTGGGCATGCTGGAAAATTGGCTCGTGCCACAACTCGAGACCGATAGTGCCGACTTCATCTTTCAACAGGATGGTGCTCCACTGCACTTCCATCATGATGTTCGGCATTTCTTAAACAGGAGATTGGAAAACCGATGGATCGGTCGTGGTGGAGATCATGATCAGCAATTGATGTCATGGCCTCCACACTCTCCCGACTTAACCCCGTGCAATTTCTTTCTGTGGGGTTATGTGAGAGATTCAGTGTTTAAACCTCCTCTATGAAGAAATGTGCCAGAACTGCGAGCTCGCATCAACGATGCTTTCGAACTCATTGATGGGGACATGCTGCGCCGAGTGTGGGAGGAACTTGATTATCGGCTTGATGTCTGCCGAATCACTAAAGGGGCACATATCGAACATTTGTGAATGCCTAAAAAAACTTTTTGAGTTTTTGTATGTGTATGCAAAGCATTGTGAAAATATCTCAAATAATAAAGTTATTGTAGAGCTGTGAAATCGCTTCAATCATTTGTAATAACCCTGTATATTAATATACAGACAATATTGATATGAACATCAGGCTTTCACAGATGATGCAATTATTTATGATGAAGTACTGTATGAAAAAAGCTGTATAAATATTCAGTCAGATCTTGATAAGATTTCAAAGTTGTGCACAGACTGGCTACTTGATTTAAAGGTTCAGAAATGTACAATTGTGCCCTTCACAAAACGAAATAATGTAGTATCCTAAGACTAGAATATCAATGAGTCACTGTTTTAATTGGCCATCTCATACAAGTACCATGGTGTAATACTTTATAGGGGAACAATCACGTAGACTGAGTTCTAGGTAATGCAGGTGGTGGACACTGGTTTATTGGTAGAATACTGGGGAAGTTCAATTGGTCTACAAAGGAGATTGCTTAGAAATAACTCGTGCGACTTGTTCTAGAATGAGTGACTACCAGGGTATACTGAACGTTTACGGAGAAGGGCAGTGCAAATGCTCACAGGCTTGTTTGACCCGAGGGAGTGCATCACAGAGATGCCAAAGGAACTTAACTGGAAGACTCTTGAAGACATAAGTAGTAAAGTATCCTGAGAAAGTCTACTAAAAATGTTTCAAGAACCACATCTATAAATGTAATAGAGAAAGTAATTTAGTGCACTCATCTCATACAATTCAGATGGCTGCCTCACTGCTTCAAGTAATCTTTTGTTATTCATTATAGAATTTTCCATTTTAACATGAAGTGAAACAATTTATAACAAAAAACAAAAGGAACTGATAGCAAAGACAGAATAAGAACTATTATCAAACATTAAAAGCATGATGGAGATCTACACAGGGTTATGTACTGGGAGGAAATAAGCTTTGGTAACACATGGTAAATAGCTGATGTCAGCTATCAAAACTTTCTTCCTGAGAAACCTGAAACATGACGGCCAGTGTGGGTGCTGCCATTTGAAATATATTGCGGAATGTTTTGACGTAACGTGACATGCTGTGACAGCCAGTGTGAACTGGACTTCATTAGAGGATAGACTACACACATCATAAATACTTCACTTTTTTGTCAAACATCTTTTTTTACAAAGTGGACACTACAAATACATAAATTTCTAAACTGACTGGGGACCTCATTTAGTTTTGCTGCCCCAGGCCTCTAATGGGCTTAATCTGCCATGGCATCTCATAAAAACATTGCACAGGTGGCAGTTTTCATAAAAGGGTTGATGGAAAAGAACATCAGCCTCACATTGTCAAAATGAACTAAACAGATCTAGTGATCTCTCTAGTTGAATGTAGTGTGGCAGTGTAAGTTATTGAGTTGAGTTCTGTTTATCCCTTGTGCAGCTGTTTCATTCTCATCATATGTTTGTGATTGGGCTGAATGTGAATTTAAATACATAATACTAGAACGTATTCAATGTTGTAGGACTGCTATCGTGTGACACAACGAATGCAGATGTGTAGAAAATGCTGTGCCTGTACTTGGCTGGGTGATATTTTATGTCTTAGAAGCGTTTACAGTTGTTTGTACTCAGAAAAAAAATGTGATAAATACATGTGTACTGACAATTCATAGTTACAGTAGCTACATAACTTAGTGAGAGACTGTGTGTGAATGATCTTATCACATTAATTAGTCTGTGTTAAAATGTTCAATTTATTTGCTGTTATGGCATTGATTATTCAAATGTGTATCAGCAGTTCCTTGCAGCACGAACCAATTCCAAGAAGTTGATGCCCGTGAAGATAAAGTGTCAGCCCATCTGTTGCCACGAAGGGAGAACCACTGGACACCTTCCTGTCAGTAGACACGCTGAGAGTGGTTCCCTTTCCTTTTCACTCTTTATTTCATTCATTCGTCCATTGTGTGTTCCGTAGATCTCATCGAGGACAACCTTCAGGTCAATGTATACAGCAAACTGGGTTGGAACCCTGTTGCAGTTTTTGTGGTTTATGTGCAACACATGTGAATAATATGTATTCAAGTACTTGTTGCAGACTTGTCCATTATCTGATGCAGCTTTACTGAATATACTTTGCACTTTTAATTTTTATTACAAAAACTGCATGTAATATGGTGTGAATGTGAACAACAGGCTATCCTATAGATCACTCCTGTTAACACACCCTATAATATGCATTCATGTTCTTTGGCTTCACCATCTCGAAACCAGATTATCAGCCTACTACCTAACCTAGACTTCATGCTACACAATAGATCCATTTTTTCCATGATGTAAATTTGTTTGCAGAGGGCAGTGTCACAATCTAGCCCAATACTGCACAATGAATTTACTATTATGCTATCTAAATTAGAAAGTACGAATCTACTTTGAAAGGAATCAGATGGTTCGTGGACTGTATTAAATAGATTCTGCTTATCTCCTATTGGTAGCTAAATACTTACTTGACTGCACTGGTATTTTCCAAAGGAAATAGTTCTTTACACATTTAAAAACGAAGTCCTATTTACACTGCATTACCAGCCCTCTTCAAATCATTCTGTTTGGTGAAGTTTGTTATATCGGTATTGAACGTCCATAATTTGTCAGCTCATGCAGTGCCTGCTGGGTACACTGCAGATTCAAGGCATCCATTTCATTTAGATGACTGACAAAAATTCCTTTCACACTTCTGCAAAGTTCAGACACACTTTTTTCTTCTAGTCCTCCACTTGTTATTATTTCTATTTAAACAGAGAAAGTGTGACAGATCTCATGAATATCTCTCAAGTTTGTAGACATTTGGAAAAATCAAAATATCACAGCATAATGCTTTGACAAGATGTCACTCTCTGAAACAGTGTAGTATTTCAGCATTGCCACCCACCTGGGAGCCAGAGCTCTTTGTATCAGTAGTATGAGGGACTTTCAATAAGTAATGTGACACGTTTTTTCCTTGGCAAATTTCGGTTGAAAAAATGTAGAATTTATTGAGAGACGTTGTGGAATATTCCTGCTTCAGCCCCTATAGTTTCACGAAGTGCAGATATGTGGTGATGGAATACATAACCTTCATAATGGCGTGTGTTACAAAAGTGGATTGCAAGCAGAGAGCTGTCATTGACTTTCTCTTAGCAGAAGGCCAAAGCATCACAGGTTTACAGATGCTTGCAGAATGTCTACACGAACCCGGCAACCGACAAAAGCACGGTGAGTCGTCGGGTGAGGCATCTGCTATCACTGCAACGAGGCCGTGCAAACCTGTCCACTCTCCCGCCTGCCGGGCCGTTGCGTACAGCTGTGCCTCCTGCAATGTTCGAACGTGTGGACACTAACCCAAAGTGATCGACCTATCACTGACACCTCACTGCACAACTGGACATCTCTTTCAGTACTGTAGTGTTGACACACTCGTCCCCCTGTCGGTATACTCGAAGGGGTGTACCTGCCGGGATCCTCACTGAGCACAGTTACTTGCATGTTACGAGGCAGACTGTGACAGTTGTTTGTTGAACGTCATCACTGGTGGCGAGGTACAAGTTCGTCACTTCAAACTGGAAACAAAACGGCAATCTGTGGAGTGGTGCCACACAGTCCCTCCTCGGAAAAAAAGTTCAAAGCTGCACCCTCAGCCAGTAGCGTTACGGTGACTGTTCTTCTGGGACTCTGAAGGAGTTATTCTGTTTGATGTCCTCTGTGGTGATGGAACAATCAGCTCTGTAGTCTATTGTGACCCCCTCAGGAAATTGAAGAAACGACTTCGCGGTGTTCGTCACCACAAAAATGCAAACGAATTTTTCCTTCTCCGTGACAATGCAAAGACAGCACGAGGCGTCACTCGAGGCTGCACGCCTGAGAGGGGCTCACAAAACGTCATCGGACTGTGATTTCTCATCTACCCTACAGCCCAGATCTTGCACCTCAGCCCAAAGAAAGATGCACTCTGCAACAAGCAGTACGTGGGTAATGGGGAAGTTACTGATGCAGCGAGACACCGGCTCTGATGTCGACCAGTACAGTGTGGGCGTACAGGCTCTCCCTATAAATGGCGTAAGGGCACTGAACTGAATGGAGATTATGTAGAAAAAACAGGTGTTGTAGCCAAAATAATGGAGAATTCTATGCTATATTGGAATTCTGAATGCATCTAACCTGCTTTCAGGAAAAAAAAGTGTTGCATTACTTATTAAATGCCCCTTGTATACACCAGGAAAGTATGCACCTGCACTCTGCATGGCAGAGAGTACTTCTCATTGCAAAAGTTATAACGGCTTATCCCATTCCATTTGCATATGCAGTGTGGGAAGAATGTCTGTTTAAATGCCTCTGTACCCACTGTAGTTAGTCTAATCTAGTCTTAGCAGTTAATAAGGGAGCAATATGTAGGGGGCTGCAGTGAGAACTTCAATACTGAAACATTTCAATACCAACACATTTATCATAATGCATAATACCAGGATGTATGGGGGGGGGGGGGGGGAAGAGGTGGTGGAGGAGGAGTGGGGAGGGGGATACTTTGTGCCCACTACAAAAAATAGCTAAAAAAACACATTTCTTCACATGTGTTTAATTTTTAAGAACATACTTTTTAAATAGTTACTGATTTATAAGTAAGGTACGTAACTTGAAACTATATTTTAGCATAATTCTAGCAACACAAATGTCATCATCATCATCATCATCAGCAGTTATCTGCTATATTAGCAGGTCCTTTGCCTCTCCATTTTCTGCGATCCATTGCTTCCTCCTTAAGGCTGCTGTATGTTGTACCGTCCATCATGTCATCCAGTATCTGGAATCTCCTCCTTCCTCGCTTCCTTTTCCCTTCTACGTAACCTTCTAAAACTGTTTTTATCAGTCCGTCATTCTTTCTTAATATATGCCCAATCCAATTTCTTTTTCTTCTCTTTATTACATCTAGTAACTGTCTTTTCTCTCCCACTCTTCTCAGTACCTCTTCATTTTTTACTCTGTCCATCAAACTTATTCTTTCCATCTTCTGCCATGTCCAGTTCTCAAAAGCCTCCAGCCTTTCTCTGTCTTTTTTCCTCATAGTCCATGTTTCAGCGCCATATAGAAGGACACTCCATACAAGACATTTTATGAGTCTCTTTCTGAGTTCTCTGTCCAGACCGCTGCAGAAGATTCTCCTTTTGTTATAAAACGCCTCTTTTGCCATTGCTATCCTTGTTTTAATTTCTGTGGTGCACTTCCAGTCGGTGTCTATCCTGCTTCCAAGATACTTAAAATTTTGCACCTGTTCTAGTGTTTCTCCATTCAGCACAATTTTTATTTCCTCCTATTGCCAATACTTTTGTTTTATTTGTGTTAATTTTCATTCCATATTTTTTCCGTTAGTTGCAATGGTGTCCACCAAATCCTGTAATTCTTTTTCCCCTGTGGCTAGAAGGACCATGTCATCAGCAAATCTCAAGCATCCTACTCTTCTTCCTCCAATTTCTACTCCTTTGTCATCTAATGAGCTTTGGTCAATCACATTTTCCAAGTACAGGTTGAAAAGAGTAGGTGATAAACAGCATCCTTGTCTTACTCCTTTCCCTAGTCTGTAGGACAAATGTAGGAGTGCTTTATGACCAACAGAAAAATAAAAAAAAATACAAGCTGCAGTAACCGTCATTGATTTTTACTCACAATATACCTTTCAAAGTTATGTAGGGTGTAGCAAAAGTTCTCAACTTGAAAATATGACCATGACATTTGTTGTGTAAAATTTGTGGATTAAGTTTTACTGGAAATTTTAAAACAGTTACCAAATCTGATACAAGAAATAATTAAAAGCAACACATATTTTTTCGATATTTTAAAATATAAAGTACCAGACTAGATTAAGATATTTTCCAAAGGTGTACAAAAGATACTCCTCTCCCCCCCCCTCCCCCCAATGGTATTGCAATTGTTAAAGTTAGTTCTAAAAACATCTTACATATGTTCTCATGGGATAGTTTCCCATCTGTCTTAAAGGTGTCTGCTACATAAGTTCTTTCAGTATCTTCATGACACTCTCATCAGTCAGACAAACCTGTGATCATTCGTGCTGCCCCTCTCTGTATACATTAAATATCTCCTGTTGGTTCTATTTGGTATGGGTCCCACGCACTTGAGGAATATTCTAGGATAGATGATTTTTAAGCAATCTCCTCGATAGATTGACTGCACTTCCCCAGTAGTCTATCAATAAACTGAAGTCTAGCGCTTGCTTTATCCACAAGTGAGCCTATGTGATCATTCCATTTCGTATCACTGCAAAGTGTTACACCCACTTAATTGTCTGAGTTGGCCAGTTCCAACAGTGACTCATTGGTATTGTAGCTAGTTCTCGTGCTTTTTGTGAAGTGCACAAGTTGACATTTCTGCACATTTAAAGCAAGTTGCCCATCTTTGCACCAGTTTGAAATATTAACAAGTTCTGACTGAATATTTATGCAGCTTCTTTCAGATAGTACTTCACTATATACACTCCTGGAAATGGAAAAAAGAACACATTGACACCGGTGTGTCAGACCCACCATACTTGCTCCGGACACTGCGAGAGGGCTGTACAAGCAATGATCACACGCATGGCACAGCGGACACACCAGGAACCGCGGTGTTGGCCGTCGAATGGCGCTAGCTGCGCAGCATTTGTGCACCGCCGCCGTCAGTGTCAGCCAGTTTGCCGTGGCATACGGAGCTCCATCGCAGTCTTTAACACTGGTAGCATGCCGCGACAGCGTGGACGTGAACCGTATGTGCAGTTGACGGACTTTGAGCGAGGGCGTATAGTGGGCATGCGGGAGGCCGGGTGGACATACCGCCGAATTGCTCGACACGTGGGGCGTGAGGTCTCCACAGTACATCGATGTTGTCGCCAGTGGTCGGCGGAAGGTGCACGTGCCCGTCGACCTGGGACCGGACCGCAGCGACGCACGGATGCACGCCAAGACCGTAGGATCCTACGCAGTGCCGTAGGGGACCGCACCGCCACTTCCCAGCAAATTAGGGACACTGTTGCTCCTGGGGTATCAGCGAGGACCATTCGCAACCGTCTCCGTGAAGCTGGGCTATGGTCCCGCACACCGTTAGGCCGTCTTCCGCTCACGCCCCAACATCGTGCAGCCCGCCTCCAGTGGTGTCGCGACAGGCGTGAATGGAGGGACGAATGGAGACGTGTCGTCTTCAGCGATGAGAGTCGCTTCTGCCTTGGTGCCAATGATGGTCGTATGCGTGTTTGGCGCCGTGCAGGTGAGCGCCACAATCAGGACTGCATACGACCGAGGCACACAGGGCCAACACCCGGCATCGTGGTGTGGGGAGAGATCTCCTACACTGGCCGTACACCACTGGTGATCGTCGAGGGGACACTGAATAGTGCACGGTACATCCAAACCGTCATCGAACCCATCGTTCTACCATTCCTAGACCGGCAAGGGAACTTGCTGTTCCAACAGGACAATGCACGTCCGCATGTATCCCGTGCCACCCAATGTGCTCTAGAAGGTGTAAGTCAACTAGCCTGGCCAGCAAGATCTCCGGATCTGTCCCCCATTGAGCATGTTTGGGACTGGGTGAAGCGTCGTCTCACGCGGTCTGCACGTCCAGCACGAACGCTGGTCCAACTGAGGCGCCAGGTGGAAATGGCATGGCAAGCCGTTCCACAGGACTACATCCAGCATCTCTATGATCGTCTCCATGGGAGAATAGCAGCCTGCATTGCTGCGAAAGGTGGATATACACTGTACTAGTGCCGACATTGTGCATGCTCTGTTGCCTGTGACTATGTGCCTGTGGTTCTGTCAGTGTGATCATGTGATGTATCTGACCCCAGGAATGTGTCAATAAAGTTTCCCCTTCCTGGGACAATGAATTCACGGTGTTCTTATTCCAATTTCCAGGAGTGTATGACTGCATCATCTGCAAAAAGCCTGATTTCACAATTAATATTGTCTGAAAGTCAATTAATATACAACATGAATAGGAAGGGTCCCAACACACATCCCTGGGGCACACCCTAAGTACTTCTACATCTGACGATGACTCTCCATCCGAGATAACTAGCTGCGTCTTCCCTTCCGAACAATTTTCTGTCAGTTCACAAATCGTACTTCATTCCATGTACGATCATTCTTTGATAATAAGTGTAGAAGTGGTAGAGAGTCAAATGCTTTCTGGAAACTGAGGAATACTGCATCTGTCTGACTGCCTTGATCTATGGTTTTCAGTATGATGAGTTAGAAGAGTTGGAGTTGAGTTTCACACGATTGATGTTTTCATAGTCACATTGGTCAACATGAAAGCAGTCACTTTTTTTTGTAATTTAGTATCTCCTTGTATAATCCTACGCTACATTCCACACCAGTTATACGGTAGTCTCTGTTTGTTTTGGAGTTTCTTTACAGTGACTGTATACTATGTAGGTCACTCCCATCACCAGTTGTAGGAAAACTGCTGCCTGGTGCTTCCTTATTTCATGTCTCTGTGGTAGATTGTGACCACTATATCTCTGCTTTGATAAACAGGAGCACTGGCTGCGAGTGAGACAAAGTGGTTCATTTACTGAGGTGTACATCATATATTCTCAAGACAGTGGTGTCCTCTTCTTGGCAACAAAGCTCACTTTAAACTGTCTAAAGGTCTGATTCTGTGAAGTTACGGTGTCGAAGGCATAAATGATTGCATGTCTACAGTTGACTGAAAATTTTAATTGGCACATTCGTCCATTACCTTTTTTGTTGTTTTTTATTGCCTTATACAAGAATTTGCAAGAGCCAGTTCCTGCTTATCTTGTAGCCTCACAAGCTCTGCACTCTGATTTACAGTCCTTAGAATCATACCACTGTAACAGCTCTGTTAAATGTGACAGGTTGCCTGTAGTATTACCTGCCACTCTTCATTTTGTAGGGTGTGAAACTTCATTTAGTATGTTAAACAAGTGGGCAAACTGATATACATTTTACAATTACAAGAATTTTATGAGTAACTTTTCTTCAATCTGTGACAGTGTTTTTCCCAAGAGTTGTGGCTTCCAGTAATGGAAATGTTAGTGAGTGGCCGTTACCCATTCCTTGCTATCAGTTATGATCAATTGGATTTGTTTTGTACAATCTGTTAAAGTTCACAGCAACACAATCACAATATCCCATGACACCATGCTTTGTAAGCCATTTTGCAGTGGTGGCAATTCTTGCAGAGCTCCTTACAAGATTTCTATTTACATTTAGTGTTACAAAAGTAGATTAACAAACTAGGCAGCCTGGGACATATCAGTAACCTGATATAATTTCAGTACATTTGTCCTACATGCTGAATCTGCAGGCACTCTGTGGGTCATGAAAAAATGTTAGCCAAAATATGGGTGCCAATATCATTTTCATTAAAGTAACCCTCGAACTAAATAGTCATGTTGTTAACAAATACAAAGAAATTGTTACATGCGAAGTTGTCAAGTGGGTTGACATTCAATCACAACAACTGGTCCTGAACCTTAGGCAGATTTTTATATGTTTTGCATTAGACCACTTATAAATCAGAAAACCATGCAAGCAGTTTGTGATCAATTTGCAATACGATCAAATGACATTCTGCATTGAAATGTAGCGTGCAATATCCTGTCAATGCCCCTTCACAACACGCTATATGCAAGGCAGTAGTTGTTTTCCTGTTTGTGACAAATGGAAGACCAATAATTTTTCCACCTGTTTTGTTCTGTGTTGCACAACATAAAACTATTTACCATTGTTAACATTCTTAAAAAGTTGGAAAGGAAGATTTTGCTTTCATCAAGAACATCTGTCACTGCTTTACATGCAACACTCATAATTGCAAAATACTGTCCAACAGATTTACATAACAAGATTTTGCCATACACGAAGCCAATTAATGTTGCTAGCCAGTAACTAGAGTATGCGCTTCTTTACTGGCAAGTGACAACACACTGACCAGTTGCGGTCTTGCAAGTAACACCGTTGCACTCCCATACGCTGATATACAACAGTAATTTGACACCTAAGAAAAGGAGTGCCTGTCCTGACGTAAACCGTCGAGGTCTTTCTGAGAAAGCGAGCAAGCTGCAGAAATTGGTAACTACAAAGAGGCTTTGGGGAAACTGATAAATGAAAATATTGCAGTGCACTGTGTTCTTCAAGCCAAATGAATGTGCACACACAGGCTGTGTTAACAGAAGTGCTGGACACTTGTTGAAAGAGAATGTGGTGTGATACTGTCTAGAAAATGGCTTCAAAGTATACCAGATTAAAAGTTCATGTAAAGTGATCTTGTGTGTGAAACATAAGAAACTTCAGTTGTTAATCATTGCTACTCTGGAGGTGCAAACACAAACTGCTCTTTGCAAAGCTCAAGGAATTTTTGAACAAAGTTGAAGGCAGCAGTCTAGAAAGTCTCACATGTGGAAGGAAGACAGTACGAGGAATAGAAAGGGGGGGGGGGGATGAAGAGGAGCAGATAAAGATCTGAATAATTTGGTGACACTTGTTTTGTGGTGTACCAGTGTTTTATTTGATTTACCTGCAGCATTATATGACAGGCCTGCTGTGTTCCACAACACGAATCCCCCTCAGAGTGTCATTTACTGCGTTCCTGTTGTAGGCCACGACAAGCTGGACAGGCGCTATCTACCGCAGCAGAAGCCACCAGCAGCCACGGACTGGTCCACCCCCACATGGAACATCACTCCCACCACGGCTGCTCTGCCACAGATCGCAGTGATCTGCAGAACTGTCTGCCTTCCGCTGTCCCTCACATCACTGTCATCTCTGGAGACGAGCAGCACTGCAGCACCCCGTCTGCCGTATCCTGCCGCTACGTGGAGGGCTCCTCGCTGCCAGTTGTTCCGTACGATAATGTCGGCACCCGACTACTGCAGTACTTTGCTGCCCGGTGCAGTGCGGTGTATCCGTGTTCGTACTCGTTGTTTGTGTCTGTTCCCCGAGCCGAGATCTTCACGATTTTGGCCACGTCTCCGTTCTCGGTGCATCTCGAATCGGCTTCTCGATGCCGTGCTCCTTTGTGGTATTATTTTCTGCAGAAGTGTATTGCCGTAGTAGAAAATCCCAAAATCGTTAACTGTGCCAATCGAATGCTATAAACCCAGTTCAGTAAGCAGTGTGTAAGGCTTGACAACTTGTTCCAGTATGAGGAAGGAAATTTTGAGGCTACACGGAATTACCTGACAATGTTTTTAGAACTGAAAGTAACGCTAGAGCGTGATGTTCCAAATTACATCCAATATGGGTAGTGCACGCCTTGCAAAATCCCCCATTCGGGGTTACTTTCTGTAATTCAGAAAACTAATTTTTAGCAGGCCTTGTCTTTAAAATCCATCCTCTAATTTTAATGTGCTGAATTTCAAGTTGAACTATGGCCTTAGGCGTAGATCCTTGCATATGATTTAATGTGATTGGAGGTATCTGAGTAAAACAAATTTTCATTTAAATATTTAAATTTATTCACTAAAACCTTCTATTAATTCTACATAGAAAAACCGACTGTGAAAACTGGTAACAAGTTTGTTGGTGTTGAAATTCTATTTAATGACCAAATGTACAGCAGTGGCTCACCTAAGAATTTACACACTGATAAAGCACAGTGACATCTGAAACTTTATTTGAGAGGTGACCCAAAACTAACCGGAATAAAACAGTTGCATGTGAACAATTTGTAATTACACATTGTGCCACTAGGTGGTGTTAGTTTGGAGCCTCCCACGTAGATCAGTAAGCTGGTATCAGTCACAGTTGAGTGGTTTGTTTCTGGTGCTCTGTCATTTGCATTCCTGTTCCCATCCTTCGGCATTTAATGATGTGGTTGACAACGAGCAAGCTGTCCACAGCTGTCCACATCGAGGTATAACAACAACACCTGTCAGCAGCTGAGGTTGTCAGTTAGTCAACATTTATAACGAGCAAAGAGTTTGTGAGACATTTTGTTTACTGTTAGGGAAAACCACAGCAGAGACTATTGGGATGCTTTGGCAACCCTTAAATCATGCTGCTTTGCAGAAATGGCATGTCTGCAAGTGGTTTTCTCATTTCAAATCTGGCAACATGTCAACTGGAAACCTGCCGCGCCACAGTTGTACTCGAATCTCGAGAAATGCTGAAAACAGTGCCACAATCAAATGTGCAATTGATGAAGATCATCAGTGAACCATTGACCAAATTTCTAAGGAAAGAAAGTGTCATGGAGCACAGTCCAGCAAATTTTAACTGAAGATTTGCAGGAGGTAGGTGTCTGCAAAATTTGTTCCTCACTCTCTCACAGCTGACAAAGAGAAAACCGCTTCAGTGTTTGCCACACCTTGAAGGGTGAAGTGCAAATCTATCCAAATTTTCTTAAAATAATTGTGACTGGGAAATGAGAGTTGATGCTACAGGTACGATCTGGAGTGAAGGAGTCACAGAAAGTGTGGAGCCTGTGGAAAACTCGAACATCACCACAACCCGAGAAAGTATGGCAAGTGCGGTCCAATGTGAAAACAACGTTGATCCGTGTTTTTTAAGTTGGTGGCGTTGTCCACAAGGAGTTCATTCATTCCTCCAACACACACAGTGAACCATCATTTTTATATCTACATCTACATCTACATTTATACTCCGCAAGCCACCCAACTGTGTGTAGCGGAGGGCACTTTACATGCCACTGTCATTACCTCCCTTTTCTGTTCCAGTTGCATATGGTTCGCGGGAAGAACAACTGCCAGAAAGCCTCCATGCGTGCTCGAATCTCTCTAATGTTACATTCGTGATCTCCTTGGGAGGTATAAGTAGGGGGAAGCAAAATATTCGACACCTCATCCAGAAACGCACCCTCTTGAAACCTGGACAGCAAGCTACACCACGATGCAGAGCGCCTCTCTTGCCGAGTCTGCCACTCGAGTTTGCTAAACATCTCCGTAATGCTATCACGCTTACCAAATAACCCTGTGACGAAATGCGCCGCTCTTCTTTGGATCTTCTCTATCTCCTCCGTCAACCCGATCTGGTACGGATCCCACACTGATGAGCAATACTCAAGTATAGGTCGAACGAGTGTTTTGTAAGCCACCTCCTTTGTTGATCGACTACATTTTCTAAGGACTCTCCCAATGAATCTCAACCTGGCACCTGCCTTACCAACAATTAATTCTATATGATCATTCCACTTTAAATCGTTCTGTACGCATACTCCCAGATATTTTACGGAAGTAACTGCTACCAGTGTTTGTTCCACTATCATATAATCATACAATTAAGGTTCCTTCTTTCTATGTATCCGCAGTACATTACATGTTAAGAGTCAGTTGCCACTCCGTGCACCAAGGGCCTATCCGCTGCAGATCTTCCTGCATTTCGCTGCAATTTTTTAATGCTGCAACTTCTCTGTATACTACAGCATCATCCACAAAAAGCTGCATGGAACTTCTGACACTATCTACTAGGTCATTTATATATAATGTGAAAAGCAATGGTCCCATAACACTCCCCTGTGGCACGCCAGAGGTTACTTTAATGTCTGTAGACGTCTCTCCATTGAGAACAACATGCTGTGTTCTGTTTGCTAAAAACTCTTCAGTCCAGCCACACAGCTAGTCTGATATTCCGTAGGCTCTTACTTTGTTTATCAGGTGACAATGCAGAACTGTATTGAATGGCTTCCGGAAGTGAAGGAAAATGGCATCTACCTGGAAGCCTGTATCTAATATTTTCTGGGTCTCATGAACAAATAAAGCAAGTTGGGTCTCACACGATCGCTGTTTCTACAATCCATGTTGATTCCTACAGAGTAGATTCTGGGTTTACAGAAATGAAATGATACGCGAGCAAAAAATGTGTTCTAAAATTCTACAATGAATCGATGTCAGAGAAATAGGTCTGTGCTCTATTCCAATCATTTGGAACCTTCCGTTCCTCTAGAGACTTGCGGTACATGGCTGTTAGAAGGGGGGCAAGTTCTGTGTAGAATCGAATCGGTATCCTGTCAGGTCCAGTGGACTTTCCTCTGTTGAGTGATTTCAGTTACTTTTCTATTCCTCGGACACTTATTTCAATGTCAGCCATTTTTTCGTTTGTGCGAGGATTTAGAGAAGGAACTGCTCTGCGGTCTTCCTCTGTGAAACTGCTTTGGAAAAAGGTGTTTAGTATTTCAGCTTTACGTGTGTCATCCTCCGTTTCAATGCCGTCATCATCCCAGAGTGTCTGGATATGCTGTTTCGAGCTACTTACTGATTTAACGTAAGACCAGAACTTCCTAGGATTTTCTGTCAAGTCGGTACATAGAATTTTACTTTCGAATTCACTGAACGCTTCTCTATGTATATCCCATATCTGCATTAAATTATCATCACAACGGATTGTAAATCACGGACTGCATCAAAAATACAGCAAGAGAATATGAAAGTTTCATTACATCTTCAAAGCATAAAAATGCTTAGAGAATATCCGTGCATTTTCACAGTGCTGATTGAGGATGATGCAGGATATGTGAGATTTCCATTAGTAAGATATGGGTGGAAGGACACTTAAAAATTGTCTCAAACCATTACTTTGAGAAGTGTTTGAGAGAGGTGCTACTTAAAAGGAGATAGGAAAGTAGAATTTAACACTAACCTGATACTTTTTCTTCAACCAACTGTGAAACTTCTGCCACCGGCTGTGGGGAGCTGGTCACCCCGTCTCAGCGGCCTCCCATTCTCCAGGCTTCCAGGTGTCCCGGCAGATCTGCTCGGCGTCGGCATCCGGCAGGCGCGAGCGGCAGTGCTGAGGGCCAGTGCCGTACACTCCGCCACGTCATCCGTTGTCAAACCCTGAACCGACTGGTCTTCACGCACCTCCTTAACGAGAGGGGGCTTATGTAACTGCAGCTGCCAGTAGCTTTGCCAATTTCCCTTGCCCTCTGGGACCTCGTCCACGTACACTTAACAGAGGAGGTGGTGCTAGTGGCAGCCCCACTGTCCGGTGTGAGGACACGACCACTGGCAGCTTCTGCAGTGTCGTGCTGCAGCAGCGTAGCCGCAAAGACGGGACTCCCGGCTGCCAGTATTACACTGTGTGCTTTCATCTTGCCATCTCTGGCAACTGTGTGAGGAAGGGAGCACAAAACCACAGAATTTCAGGTGGAAGTTGATTAAATTAAATCAAAGACGCAGTAAGGAAATGAAAATTACAATTTATTGCTTTTTTCATACACTGTGGCAAATCTTGGTGAAATACACAACAGGAAATATACCCTGGATGGGCTCAACATAACTAATTACGGAAAGGAAGGAAACAAGCCTTTCAGTAACAAGTTTAAGCATCACGTTTTACAATTCCATCAGGATCTACGAAGGGCTTTTCTGTACCACAATATGCGCAACATTTTGGAGGCCTGTGCTGCAGCATGTGTTTTGCTTCTGAATTTCTCTTTCCAGTGGGCAACTGTGGTTTCAATCTCTCAGGGTGTGATGTATTACATTATGAACCTGGTAAGCCAGTCACATTTCTAGTATGTACCAAACCAGTTAAAACATTACTTCCAAATTCTTAGTCATAAACTCCTACCAGTCTACATCACAACTGATATATCAACAAAATACCAAAACAGTCTTAACGAGGACCTGCTTGCTGCTTTTCTACCAGTTCTATAAGATATAAGTGTTGACAGTGCATGCTGTATTCCCATGATATGCCTTAGCAGTGTTAGGATAAGCAATTTGCTTTGTGCTACCATCAGCCTCCTTTCTGTACACAACAGATACATCATCTTGAAAATTTATAGTAGTTAAAAAAAATTCCTTCCTTTTTATACAGGGTGTTGCATCACTCCTCATTGACCAACCAAATTCCACTCTACATAGTTCTTTAGCGTGCTTCATTTGCAATCATGCCTGAAAGTACCGTAACTGTCTGTGCCATGTTGTTTAAGCTTTTCTGCTAATGGCAAACATATGATAACCTTTCCTTTCCAGACCCTCACACAAATAAAGTACCACTCTTTGTCCTACATTAACCTCATCTGTATCTATTTTTCCAGTGTACGTCAATACAAACCAACCTACCTGGGCTAGGCGACGTGCGTCTCTTCTCTTTGTGTTCCTGCAGATGGCAGCACTGTGTAGGACCGAGAGAAGGTGGATTTGGTTCAAGCTGTGTCAGTCAGCTGAACAAAAAATTGAAAAGGCTAGATGAGCTCAAACAAAGCCACTTTGCATCAAAGGGGTAAATAGCATAATATCAGCACCTGTACCTAATGCCAGGAGCTCTGACATTGCACAGATCAAAGTGCCTCTGTTTTTCGCCATACTTGGGCACCTGAAATCGGGAGGAAAGAGCCCATCGGAAGCTTCTCAACTTCTGATAAAGTCACTCCGTGCTACTTGGTATGCCAAATTAGTTTTATTTACTAGTATTACACTTCAATTTCACCGATTTACTTAAAACACCTATGATATTCCTAATACAAATAAAATTAAAGGCCAAAAGCAAATTACATAGACCTTAGTAATATTGGAGCTAAGAAGAAAAGATGTAATATTGAGTTTAAAGTCCTATCTGCCATTAAAAATCTTAAAATCCTCTAGTCCTACCAAAAAAGTGAAATGTGTACCCTGTACTCAACACCTATAATATTCCGGGCTTAAGGCACAAGCAGTTCAGAACGTTAAACAAGAAATGAAAACAGCAACACAAATAAAACTGATCAAGATAATAGCTCTGCCATAAACAGTGAAAATTCAGATAATTGGTCATTGAACACTATTGCTTCAAACATGGTGGCAAGCATTGGACCCAATAATAAACTGCCAAATGTAGATGGGTTGATGCACAAATTTTACTTTTGGCAAAAGCATAAACTACCAACAGGTAGTCTCAAAATTACATCGTGCAATGAGAGAATTGCAATTCTGTTGGCTCTGATGGTGTTCCTTAACACTTTCAAACCTTTATTTTCATAAAATTAAGTTCTAAATTCAGGAGATTCTCTTGAAAATATTTTTTCTAAGAACATATTTTTATGTGACCCCAGCTTTTCTAGACATTTAATGAACACAGTTGTGTACACCACATCTCAAGCATTGTCACACCTTAATGAGGTTAGCACTAAGGATCAAATTAGCCAATCTTTATTTCACTTTAAACAGAAGAAATAATAAAAATCACTCCAAATTACAGTTATTAATTAAACAAGTATGATCAGCACCTTGAACTTCAGGTTTAATATGTAACTGCACAAAACACTTTGTCCTTTTGGAGAAAGACATGTGATGCACATTTTCTGCATTAAATTTTAGAACGAAAGGTAAATAATCAGTGCAATAAAACTGTATTTCTTCTGCTGGGCATAATTCTCCTCTTTTTCTAGGTGTGACTCTGAAGTCTGAGGCAGATCCTTTATCATAGGGGCACCCCCCCCCCCTCCCCCCCCCCCTCCAACTTATTCTGGCAGGAACTTTTTCCTGGCATAGTGTGAGTCCATCTGCTACCCTCGCAATAAAGGGAAGAAGGCCCAACTGCTTTTTCTTATGGATGGGCAAGTTTTCTGCATCTTGTATATAGTCCAAACAACTTTGTACAATGGCAAAAAGTCAACAGCATGAAAAATCATCTTGCAAGCCCATTGTAATAAACACTCTGTAATAGCTTATCTTTAGAGGGGAAAAGAGAAAAGAAAACAGATGCCCACCACCCACTGTATGGTTTTCTTTTCACTGTTTCAGGTCTTTTGACTTTCACATATTTATGGCCTTTATCCAAATTCTCAACTTCACTCACTGTGCCTTTAGCAACAAAGTTTGAACACAATACAACTAGTGTACTGTCTGCCCACTTACATATAGTAATCGCATCAGCACTATTGATTTCTTCATAGAAACCTCTGGTTTGTTTCATTATTTTTTTATCATCTGAAAATGGCATTTTCTTTTCAAACCTGTTTTGTTAGACACCTAGATACCTTGAGATTTCAGAACTTGAAACAGATGATTACAAGACAAGGAGTTGGCAAATTACAATTTATGACCTTCACCTTTTGAGAGTGGAACAAAAAATCCTAAAACAGCATGACCTAACCCAAATTCTCTATAGCATGTAGTATTTAGTTCACTTGTAGCACCTTGATACAAAAGAAAATGGTGCACTGTTCACTATTTCAATAGAGCATGGAGACTTTGATTCCCAGTGGGCTTGGTTTGCCCTTGATGTACTGCTTTGCAGAAAACTTCCCAGTGAAAAGAATAATTTCTTCATCCACACAATTTTTTTCTTCTGTATTAACTCATTGCAGTGTTTTCGAATGGCTGTATAAATTGGCATGACTGTAAAATTTGTCCTTATTTTCAGGTGGCTTCTCCAGTCTATTTGAATGAGGCTTTGCCTTGTAACGCATAAGTATTGGCATACACTGCCATGCTACTGAACAGATCACCAGGTACATATCTTTTGAAGTACTATATTGGTGAACACACAACAAAGTCTCCAAAATTTGGAGCTTTGTAAGTTTCTGCAATGATACTTACACTTGTTTTTCCACTTTATGGAGCCTTCAGGTGTCACCATTATGTTGTCTCTGATTCTGAGTTATTTCCATTGCATAAAATGTTCATTTCGGTACTCGACACCATTCGTCATCTTCAGATATGGTGTCTGTACATATATCATTCTTATCGACTGTCTACTCAAACACATTTTGTTTTTACTTCTTTTGTAAATAAATAATTTATTTTTACCAGATGTGTTTCATCTTTTTCTTGCTCTACCTTCTTCAGTGAGATCTATAACTAAACAGTTTTGTTACTTTTAAATTATCAGACTGTTCACATTTCCTTTTTTTATGTAAATAAGTCGTCACTTACAGTTTGCTGTGATCTGTTTCCTCTCATCTGGTCTGGAGGTCCCACAGCCCCCTTATTTCTGAAACATAAGCACAGTTTTGTATTCCAAAATTTTTCACACTGTTCTCCATTCTGCTATTCGTGGGACATGGCTTTGAATAAGCAATACATCATCATCATTATCATCTTCCCCCCAAACTAATGTCAGAAACATTGCTATTTTCAATCACGCCTAAAAACAAGTCCCAGAGAGATGTTTCTTATTCATATTTGTAAGTCAGACAGAACCAATATAGAAAATAAAATCATATGTAAATGCCAGTTATTCTCCTCCCTGCTACTGATCCTGAAATTAAGTGGAAAAAACAAACAAAACTCCCACTGGCATGCAAACACATCTGATTCGCATTTTAGATTATGATATCTATTTTAAACAACTAGGGACCAAGTTGTACACAAATTTATACGTTGTATCTAAATGCAGACAGAATGAATTTGCTGAAAATCCTACTAAACTACTGCTAAGTGTATATAAAAGAAGGAAACTATATAAAACATTCATAAACAAAATTTTAAACATGCCTATTGTAGTAATAAAATCAAGCAGTAATGGCTTCCCACAGAAGAAAATGCCAGAATATAATTCACTATGTAGTTCACAGACTGCTCACGTGAGTGCAGCAGCTGCTTGAACATAGCTAAAACAAATGTACACAAATGTGTACGGTGGGTTTGGATGCATCTGATATTTTTTGCAAGAGAAACATTAGTGAACAAACTTCATGTACACAGTTGTGACCACCAGGTCTGAAAGGGTTGCTATGTTTATCAATGACTCGAGGCATAACTGAGAGGATTTAATATTATGTAGTAACATACAGCTATAAATCTTTTGAAAAGATGCCCTGTGGTAAAGCACAGGCTTATTCATCAAGCAGAAACGTAACTGTCTGTTGGGCTGGCCTTCATACAGGATTCTCCACAGGGAACAACAAGTTAAGTGCTGGAAGATTTAGTGTGTAAATCCCGTTCATGGTTGGTTAACATGGGAAATGTGTATTATATTAACAACATAGAATAGTGGTCATAAAACCATGAGCCACAAGCAGCCTGAATGAAATACTCGTGTGACCCATGGTATTTTATAATAAGACTAGGACCTGCCATGACTTTGCAGAGGTAGCAGTAACTATCAACAACCAGACAACTTGTCTATATAATGTAAATTACTCACCAAGAGGCAGCAGAATGTGCACGTAAAAGGTTATTCTTATGCAAGCTTTTGGAGCCAGTGGTTTCTTCTTCTGGCAGAAGGGTTGAAGGGGAAGGAAGATGACTGGAGAGGTTTATGAAAGGGTGTGGATTTTGGTAAAGTCACCCAGAACCACGGGTCGGGGAGACTTACCAGGTGGGATGATAAGGAAGGACAGACAACTTGTTTGGCGTAGCGCTATTTTGTCTTTGAGTTACTGTGTATAGTTGTGATTAAAATTCAGAGAACTACTTTAGGTGACTGAATATCACCACTTTCAAATAAATTAAACGATTTAAGCACCATACGCCACTTGCCGGCATGCTGGAGCAGCAACACACACAAAACCACCAAACTGAAAAATATCAAGTGAATCTAATGGCTCCTGAAAAGTGTAGTTTTCTTCCCCACTGACAATCAAAAATACAGGGGCAGTAATACCTGTATTTTAAGACGGTTGGTTGGATGGGGAATTCTGCTGTGAGCTAAGGGGGAGATGGGGACCACCTTGTTTGCCCTACTGTAGCTAGTCAGTTGGGGGCTCATGACACAAGTGCTGTCCCACAATGTGTGTGTAAGCTCTTGAGCGAACAAGTCTGATGACCACTGACCTACAGTGATGGTGTTGTATGTAAATCAGTATGTCAAGAGATTGAGAATCAGAAACAGGGTCCCCAAAGTTCTTTGTTACTTGATGAAATCTTTGTTTTGGTAACAGGTGTAGCATGAGATGTACACTGAACTGGAGTCAACACAAACTTGTCAAGAAGCTCTGTTCAGGCTGTCTCATATTTAGATGCATCTCATTGTTTTGACCTAAAGAGGAGCATTCTGACATTTTACACATTGTCTCTCCCTGTTTTGTGGAGTTATCCTCTGGGGTTGTGCACCTGATGTAAAAGCAATTATTAAGCAGAAAGACTACTGTGTAAAGCAGATAACGGTTATGCTTGCAGAGGCCTTGTTAAGAATCCTGCAATTCTTTCATTTCCCAACACATTTTCTCCATAACAGTGCTAGTTGTCAATTATAGCAATTTCTTGGTAGAACAGTGATGGTCAAAATTGCAGAGCAAGGCAATTTCCGTGTAGACTTTGCCCCTCTCTTAGGTTTCAGAGTGTAGACATGTACTCTGTGGAAAGGTATTCCACAATTTGCCATTCTACATAAAGCACGGAGGTGGGAATCCCTACCAGTTCAAAAGGACACAGAGTACAAACCCCATTATAGTCTGGTTTAAACCAGTTGTCACTCGACATCTAGGCTCCAAAGTTGTGGCTCTGTTGTGTCAAGTACAGTCAGGAGGCAGCCACCAAACCACATTGATCTCCAGAGTGACAGAAAATCACTTTAAAGCCTGCATCTTTCACAAAAATCAAATTTAAAAAATCTAAAATTTACATAGACCTCAGCATGTCGAAATTCTGTTTTCAGTTTTAGTGAGGGAAAGAGTTACGTTAAATTTTGTGAAATAGATTAAATTTTCACATTCATAAGCAGCTTCAAACTTAACACACCGTAAGCCCAAAAACAAAAGCTCTATGAGCAATACCTTTTTTACTGAAATTGGTGTTTTTACGCAATTGTTTTGCTATTTAACTCATAACAAGTAGGAAGTTTAAAGTCTGTATCCTCTACAAAAATAATGTAAGGATTCTGAAATTTAGAATTAGTATTGGTCTCGGTAGTCTCTCTAAACACAGCAGAAATCTCTTTCTTCAGTTTCATTGGAAACAGTGTTACATTGGTTACTGAAATAGAAGGAAACTTTTCCAGATCTGAAATTTCTCCTATCATTGCATATCCGTAAAACTCCTACACACATGAAATAACATCTTGGTGACCACACGAAGTGAAATATATTTAAAATGCAGTCTGCCTTACCATAAGGAGATGATGGGAGGTGGGTAAACATTATTCCTCAGTCTGACAACAGGAACGAGAAACTGATCGTAATAGTTGCAAACACAAGAATTAATGGAAGTAAGATGTTCATTAAAGTACCCATTGTCGATGGGGAGACGCCACATAATTCAGTCAGTGGAACTATCAAGAGTCGCTGCTTGTAGTGGCAGATATTATCAATTCTTCGACACACTGCTGTCACTCCTTTCACATGATGCACTACTTTTTGCCAGTCTTCTGGTCTCTCTTTTTCAACTACTTCGTTCAGAAGTCATTTCACCTGAGTCAATGAACTTTTTTTTTTAATTTTCTGCAGAAATATGACATTGAATCTGAGCACTTCATGCCAATATTATGTTGCTGTTTCATCCACAATATAAATTGTGTTCTTTGGCATGTGTTGTGACTCAGGTTCTAATAATTCTGCCCTTGCCAATTTACTGTCAAACAGTATCTTACATTTTCTAACTATTAAACAATGTCTTATTCTTTGTTGCCTTTGTGGGCAGTTTGTCTTGTCTACAGAATGATACGGAATGTTATCCATGACGATGAGTTTTTTATTAAGGTTTGAAGCACAGTTCTTGCAACAATTTCAGAGAAGTATTTTGGTTCGTGTCTTCGTGGTAGTCAGAGGTCTTGTATGAAGTGAATAACAGCTGACAATTAGAAATGAAACAGTTTGAATAATCAACATGTGCTAAAATTCTTCTTCTTCCTCTGCCAATTGGAGTTGCCATGCTACCGTTGATATGTTCAGCTTTTTGAAACTATGTCCCATGTTTACCCGTGTTCCAAAAAGCTAAAAGATACAGTCTAAATTTGTCCCTACTAATTCTCTAAGAAAACGGCATTGCCAGGCAGCAATAATTTGGTGTTCCATTAATAGCACGTGGCCACAAATTGAATTATAGTGGAATACTAAGCTGATCGTGACTCTTAATAAGGATGATAAATTATCCCAAAATAGATCCGCTGCTGCAAGGGTAGCATGTGGCTGTTTGTGTCGGGTACTCCTTCCTCGAATATATCTGATGGCGAATGACACTTCCTGAAAAAGAGTTGAGATTTGTGACCAGCTTTTCGAGGTGCCTCTTCTTCCAGGTTTTTCCATTTTGGATGACCCACCTGATCCTTCTATAAATTTGTTCTTGCAGATCCTTATCACTGATTGTTTGCTGATTTGTAGAGTGGCTGCAGTTCACTCCACCACTTCATCCATAGGAAGTGGAGGCGTTCCTGCATATCTATCTATCTCTCTCTCTCTCAAAATGCTCCCTTGTGGAACACACAAATACACGCAATTGACTATTTGTGACATCAGAGTGACCTAGTGGGCACACTCCTTCGAGTACCCCAACTGGTGGATGAGAATGTCAGCACTACCAACCGAGACGTCCAGTTGTGTAGCGAGGTGTTCGATAGTGATCTGTCGATCTCCTCGAATGAGTATCCACACATTCCGACGCTGCAGGAGTCACAGATGTGTGTGGCTGGCGGGCACACGGGAAATAGGATATTTGTGTCACCTCGTTGCAGTGACGACAGGTGCCTCCCCCAGTGACTCGCCGTGCCTCTGTTCACTGCCAGGTCTCCGAAGACATTCTCCAAGTGCTTGTAAACACAGGCGATCCTCTGGTTTTCGGCAAAAGTAACTCGATGGCAGCTCTCTGCTTGGAGGGCACCTCCATTACAGACACCATTTTGAAGCCCATGTATAGTGCCACGACCTATCGGATCTTCATGGAACTATAGGGGCTGCAGCGGGAATATTCCACGATTCGCCATAACAAAATCAGCATTTTTTTTCCAAATCAAACTGGCCAAGAAAAAGAAATGTGTTAAGTGCCCCTTGTATAAAATACAGGTGTGCCTAATGGATTAATTCAAGATACAAAAATATATATGAAAATACATTTTTCAAAAGTATCCATAATACATTAAAACATTATTTTTAGGTTATAAAAAATTAGTTATTCTGAAGATTCTACTTTACAAATATTTTTCCAAACATAATTTTCCATAAAATAAATAAAACAAAATTGTTACGTTTCAAAAATGTGTTTAGCTTCTTCATAAACATCTCTATATTTTGTAAAAACTAAGTGTACACTGTCATTCAATCGTAATGTATTTATTTTGTAACAACTAAGTATACACTGTCATTTACTCATCGTACATTTCAAAATTATTAAAGTTATTTTCCAAACTAGATATCTTTTGTTTCAGAAGTTTGAAATCATAAAAATGTAAGTTCATTTATATTTGTCTGTATTCTTAAAAGCTGAAACTGCTCTATTTATCAGTTTGACTAAGAGAAGCTTTTCGATGCTTTTGGGATGAACGTGATTTAACTTATATTTCAGTTTTGTGTCAAAAGAGAAGACTTCAGTAAACACTTTTTGTGAGATTTTTCTCATACTGCAGGTAGTGTTTGTTTTGTATGAAGGCACATGTGGGGGAACACTCATCGATTCTAGAAGAGGAACAATTTCATTTTTTACTGTTCTAATAAATCTGCGTGTGGAATAAACCGTGTGCAATGATAGTGTGCAGAAGGATTTTCACTTTGTTATTTAAGAGCCAGTAACTGATCTACGCCTAGAGAGAATAAGATAAGCCTGAGTCATGGACAGCTGGAAAGACTTGTACAATGTTTTGTTACATTTTTATTCACCAGACTTTGGTTAATGCTGGCACTGTCCAAGCAGGACAGATCTGTTCTGAAATAGCAGTGACAAATGCTAGAACAGTACACTATTAAAATACCTATCTCCAAGAATGATTTTTACATAATACTGGAAAGACCGACATTGCAAGTGTGATCAAACAATCGAGGAGTGTACTGGCGGTCCAGTGTCCAATGGGCACTATGGACAAGTTCTTAATTTCATTCATCATATGCAGTGTTTTAGGAAAGTCTGTAGTTGTCATTCATGATCTAAACTGTGAAAAATTCCACAAGTTATGGTACTTACTTTTGTTATGCTTAGCACAATTCATTTTGAGGATGTGTCCTCAATTTAAAGTTCATTTATTCACATGAATATTTTTGATGTTTGCATGTGTGATTTTCTGCTTGTCTCCCATTGCAGATGTCTTAAGGTGTTATACTGCAGTTGCAAAATTAGACAAAATGACTGAGTATTTTTAAATGCTGATGTTAGAAATGGCAATTTTGTTTGTCTGCTTAGAGGTGCTGTGCTACCTCCATCACACAGAACGTCACATGTGCAAATCATCACTTACGCTTTTGTTTTAGGAAACAAAACATACTACAAAGATACTATGGTTCCACAGAGTGTTTGTTCCGAGGTGTTAGTGTTATTGGATTACATTACATAGGCTATATAGAGTTGTTAGTTATGAAATGTATTTTAGCACTACTAAGTACCGAATTATTTATTAAATTTTATACATTTGTGGTAATACATATTGATATGGATTATAATTATTGTACACATGAGAAAGAATAACTCTCCCGTTTGTCATTGAAAATTTTCCTTGTTGCTTTCTGTGGTGCACAAACATTTTAAGCTGCTCCATAAAATTGTGTGTGTTTTTTTCTATTGCTGATTTTGTAAATTGATTATGTATGTTAACAATTGTGTTAACTGTATCTAATTTGAAAATTCCCGCCAGTTCCCCCGTGTAGTAGCCTAAAGGATTTAAATGTGCTTTTTTATGTTCTTGAGTCCATAATTTATCACTTTTATTGTTTAAAGTGCAGACTAAAGTTCTGCTGTTGTTAGTGGAGAAAGCTACTTTCATTTCCTCTCTTAAGTTCGTACATGGCAGTGGAACTGTCAGAAAAATTCATAAAGGCAAACAATCCAAAATAATATAGTGTGTGGCAGACCCAACAGGGCAACCATAGCAAACACAAACAGCAGGTGAAGTACACCACTATATGATTTATGACGTACTACCAACCACCCCTTTTTTCTGCCATAACTGCTAATGCAATGTGCAGGATAATCTGATAGGGTTGCTTCTCTTTCGTTAATGCGTACCTCCTCATTGATGAGATCTGCAGGATGTAACGAATGTCCTGCAGTTATTGCGTGTTCTCTAAATCACACCAAAATTTTTAAGAAAACAGGATCTATCCTTTTACCCATGTGTGGACAACAGCTTTAAGTACTGTCCTACATGTTAGTGGTGTGTGAACAGGCGTAGTTGTTTGGTTGGTTCTCTCAATAAAGGTTTTGGTATATAAAAATATCTCATGTTGCATTTCATGGGAATAAGTGATTCCATGCAATGTAACACTTGTAAGGATTCTTGAATTTATGTGGCTATAGATAAAATAGTATTTTATTGTAATTGTTTTCTGAATTCACTGCATTTTTATATACAATTTTAACCCAAAGTTTTATGATGGGTAGTAAAATAGATGTTTGCCATCCAGTGTGACAAACATGTTAGCTGTATTAATGTACCAATAAGAGCAGTGTCAGTTGGACTCACGCTCGTACATGCCAAAGTTATCTGGCAATGTGTGGTATAATTACATTGACTCTACAGGATTATAACGGTATGTAATCATGGAATTACGCACAATTGTGAGATGGCTTTCGTTCAGTGTACTGTTTAGCTGATTCTTTTAGCATTCGCATATATAGCACTGATTTTGCACTGTAAAATTCTAGATCTACAGAGAGCTGCAAATTCCACCACATTGGCACTTATCTGTCCGTAACTACCTGAACGTCAACTACCCGAGGCGATGGATCGGCCGCCAGGCAGCCCGTGACAGAGCTACACTGGCCTCCAAGAAGCCCTGATCTTACCCCTGCGATTTTTTCTTATGGGGGTATGTTAAGGATATGGTGTTCCGACCACCTCTCCCAGCCACCATTGATGATTTGAAACGAGAAATAACAGCAGCTATCCAAACTGTTACGCCTGATATGCTACAGAGAGTGTGGAACGAGTTGGAGTATCGGGTTGATATTGCTCGAGTGTCTGGAGGGGGCCATATTGAACATCTCTGAACTTGTTTTTGAGTGAAAAAAAATCTTTTTAAATACTCTTTGTAATGAAGTATAACAGAAGGTTATATTACGTTTCTTTAATTAAATACACATTTTTGAAATTGTGGTATTCTTTTTGAATCACCCTGTATTTTACAGCCACTCTACAAATGTTTTTGAATATTATTATACTTAGCAGATTCTCTTGCATGGCTAAATAAACTTTTGTTATTTCAATTTAATGACGACACAGATGAAGTGTCTAAATTTTTGTTAAATTTGGTATCATGGTTTAATAGACAGGGCCTTTACCAATGGCACGATAAGAATTATGTACAAAATAAAAAATTAAACACTCTTTGTATTGGTGGCCCACCAAACTCTGGAAAAATTGGTTTTTTGATTGTTTCATTTCACTTGGACTTAGTGTAGGCCACATTGGCCGATGCAATAAGACGAATCAATTTGCTCTTCAAGATGCCATAAATAGGTGTATAATCATTGGAAATGAAATTTTATTAGAAGGTGCTATAGAAGATTTCAAAAAAGTTTGTGAAGGAATTGCATGCAACATTCGTGTAAAATATAAAGGAGATGCTATTTTAAGACGTACTCCATTACCGTTAATTTCTAATTCTCAGCCAATTGTATGTAGTCATCCAGATTTCAACAATGTCCGTGTGAGAACTATTAGGTGGAAAAAGTTTGATGAATTGAAAAATGCAATAAAAAAGCCTTATCCTTTAGCTTTCTTTTCATTATTGCAAATGTATAATATTCCTTATTAAATAAAAGACAAGAATTTGTACAATGTATAATTTTTATTCTCAATTAGTACAACAAATAAAAATAAATTACAATTGTTACATTTCAATTACAATTGTTTAATTTCATATTGCCCCTTATAAACAGATGATTCCTCATTCCTTTTTACATTAGACATATAAATCTTATCTGATACTTGAACATTTGATACAGTTGCTCTAGGGTAATGTGTGTCTAGACCATCTGCATACACTGAACATTCTGCAATAACTTCAAACAACATTTGAGTATCAGTATATTTTGTAACATCACTATTTATACTGCTTGTGCTTAAAGCATATGTAGGATTGATGCCTACATGAAGGCTCGGTTGAACATTTGTATCATGAAGTCTAATATTATACCCCGCACAAGCAATATCAGCTTTTTCTATTAAATTATTATATCCAGATGCTTCTGCATTTGTCACTGGAGTAACAGCTCCTACTAATTGTTCTTCCATTCTTGCTGGTTCAAAAAGCGTTAAAGAAGAACTATCACATGACAAAAGGATTACAGTGCTTATCAGCATTAATATTATACCTTTGAATTACATTTTGAGCAGTACTTGTAATAGGAAAAATATCAACATTGGCTACTTTTGGAATTTTGAGAAAACCCAATGTTGGTGTATAAGTATAGTCAACAATAACACTTCCTGTTCGTGCATCTGCATCTACTTCAGAAACACAAGACTGTACACATTTCCAACCCCAATTATGTAAACCCTTATCTTTTGAGCTAGAAACACATGCATAATAATATTTCAAATTAATGGGTTGTCCAAATTTATGTGCAGCCACTTTAGTAAGAAACTCTTCATCATTTCTATAACCATACCATGACTTCCAAATGGAATCAAACTTTCGTGTATGATCTATGGCAGTTGTTTCTATAGGTGCATTTGCAGTAAATGCTGTAGGCTTTACATTAATACCCGGTATTTTCAAATTAATCCCTACACTTGTAATCATATTCTTATTTTGATTTAATGTTGCAAGTTCTGTATCACTTGAATTAGTCGGAAAAGCAATTCTAGGATTTCGTGCAATTACTTTTACAGAACAATGAATAATTCTACTACCATCAGGTAAAAAATCGAATTCAGAAGGTGTCATATACAAAAATGGCCTATCAACGGGAATTTCTGCCAAAGGAGTAACCATGCATACTACATTTTCATGTTCAATCACTATATATGCTAAACCATATGTGAAAAATCTATGTACTTTGCGATATCTTGTAATACTACCCGTATCTAATATAGAAGGAGCAGGTAACGGATCAACATGAGTATTAGGAGAATCACCCAGTAAGTTAGCAGGTGGTGCTCCAGTCCCTGTTAACATTTTTTTTTTGCTTTCTTAGATCCACCAGATTGAGCTGCTGCAGTCTTGACGTTTACCTGAATGTACCTGCATTGGCAAACTCATACCTTCGTCACTATCAGAATATGGTACTAAAAGTTGTGGTTCAGAATGTTGTTGTGTTTCTTCTGGTCCTTGTTCGTCCGTCTTCTTCGCTGTCTGATACCTCGTGGTCGACGTGATCTTCGTTTACGGAACTTGTTCCAGTGGCTGAACCAGATGTTGATGGGCAGTCATGATCTATAGGCAAACCATGGCGAACACGATAAATTAGCCATTGTTCATAGGCATAGCATTTCTGGCCTTCATGCATGAACTCCCAATTAGACCGTTCCCACGGTGGAATATCATAATTCTGAAGGCAAGAAACATTAAAATCAAATAATGAAAACCAAAAATATATGATACACAACAAAAATTATATTTACATACCTGTTTTTTCGGCATTTGGTTCTATCGGGTACAAAGTTTTTCCAATACGTTGTTCAACAGCCGTCTTCAATTTCAAGCCGTATTTTCCCACAAATGAATGCCAATTTCATGTATGACTCCAGTCAATAGCGAAATCAATTATAGCTTTTGCATCCAACTGTTGAACTCGTTGTCTAAACTCTTCTTCTGTAAATGGTAGTTCTCTTGCTTCCTTTAGCACATTATCGTATCCTACGTCGTGCTCTTTAGCAATGGCATCTGCTCCACTGCGCAGTGCGTCTAGATTTATAGGTTTTCCCGGTCCTACGTAATCACTGCCAGGTAAAGAATATCCTTTGTTCTGTACGCGTTCAACTACTTTTTTAACGCCGTAAGCAGCACCTGCGGCGGCAGCAGTTGTCGCGCCAGCCGCTATCGCTATCTGCCCTGAACTTGTAACACCAGCTGTGCTAATTGCGGCCCCATCCGTGACACTCTCAGATAACAAGGGCACTGTTTCGCTAGCAGTTTCTATATCTGAGCTCTGGTGACCTCAGCCACGATTTCGTGGTCTATTTGGGCGGCGCTGTCGCACGCCAAGATTACTTTCTTCTGGTCTTCGTTCTGGCACCTGTTCAAATTCAACTGTTTCGCCACTCGTATCCAAATCGTCGAATGTTGGATTATCTCCATACCGTATACGAGTAGCAGCATCCTTTCTTTGCACTGTTCGAATATCATTACTGCTACGTGAACGATTAACATTTGTTAATGGAATTCTTTCCGCCATTTCAATGTCTTCCTCAGGTCCCGGATATAAAACACCTCCGTCGCATTGTATAGAGCCATGGTTCCCGTGCTTAAATACAGATTTACCCAAGACATTTTGCTGACTACACTAAATAAATTATTACCACCTTCTATATACATTACGTTATCAAACAGCACGTGTCGGGCAACCTTTTGCTGGCGTGGGTGCTTGCTCAGATAATTGTCCTAAAAGGACAAATTATCTCGGCGGGACAGTGACGCCACAATCGCGACCTTGGGACCCCGGGGGGCCCCATTTTTTTATCAGTTGCTGACCCTCATGAATCGAAACATGACTGCGTCGTTTCATGATTCGAGGGTCAGCAAGACATTGAAATGGCGGAAAGAATTCCATTAACAAATGTTAATCGTTCACGTAGCAGTAATGATATTCGAACAGTGCAAAGAGGATGCTGCTACTCGTATACGGTATGGAGATAATCCAACATTCGACGATTTGGATACGAGTGGCGAAACAGTTGAATTTGAACGGGTGCCAGAACCAAGGCCAGAAGAAAGTAATCTTGGCGTGCGACAGCGCCGCCCAAATAGACCACGAAATCGTGGCCGAGGTCACCAGAGTTCAGATATAGAAACTGCTAGCGAAACAGTGCCCTTGTTATCTGAGAGTGTCACGGATGGGGCCGCAATTAGCACAGCTGGTGTTACAAGTTCAGGGCAGATAGCGATAGCGGCCGGGGCGACAACTGCTGCCGCCGCAGGTGCTGCTTACGGCGTTAAAAAAGTAGTTGAACGCGTACAGAACAAAGGATATCCTTTACCTGGCAGTGATTACGTAGGACCAGGATATCCTATAAATATAGACGCACCGCGCAGTGGAGCAGTGCCACTATGCGGCAGCTCGTCCGCTACGTGTACACGGACGAGGTCCCGGAGGGGAAAGAATCTGCGACAGAGCTACTCGCGGCTGCTGACAAATACGGCCTCCTTCTGCTGAAGGAGGCTTGCGAGGACCGGTTGCTGCAGGATTTGTCTGTAGAGAATGTGGCGGAGTGTGCGGTGCTGGCCTGGCAGCACTGTTGCTCGCGCCTGCTCGGTGCCGCCGTCGAGCTGATCTCCCGGGACCCTCCGGAGGCCCGCAAGACGGAGGGCTGGCGGGAGGGAGTGGCCTGCTGCCCGCGACTGATGACGCAAATGTCGCAGTTGGTTGAAGCGAAAATCAGGTTAGCTGGAATTCTAATTTCGTTTGTCTTTGTAAGTAGCACCTACAAAGTAGTGAGCCTTCTCCTGACACTTCCCAAAGGAATGGCTGGAGGTATGCATTTCACTAGTGTAAATCTCGCATATTCCACACGATCCGCACTCGGGACACGGTGTGCGTATTCTGTAAGGAGACACTCGGTAAGCATTTTTGTGCTTTGAAGATATAATGGAACTTTCACATCCTTCTGCTGTAATTTTGAAGGCAGTGTTGCAGTTTACAATCAGTTGCGGTGAAAATTTAGTGCAGATTTGGGACATAAATGTATACTTGCCTAGTTAATTAGGCCCAAAAAACTTAGCAGAATTATACCGAGCAATATTCTTAATCTGACTGCTGTGGGTGCTAAGTATATTTTGCATGTGCACTGTTCTGCATTTTTGTTTTAACTGAATGTAGTGATTTAAAATGTTACATTTGTCATTGAAAACCTTGTATACAAATTCAGTATGCTGTGCTGGAATTAAATTTTGGGTGACAATAGCTCAGATGAGCAGTTGTCTAAAAGGTTGACAGGGCTGGATATTTCAATAAAAAAAAAATATATATCCATATAAGATAGGCTTCAGAATAACTTGTTCCCATCTACTTACTTGATACGTGTTGGGGGGTGAAGAGTGCGTGCTGTGGGTTAATACACCAAATAGGTCTTCCTGCTCATCTTCTGCTTACTTTTTGCTGTGCTTCTTACTTAAATCTCTCAAAAGCTGCTCTAATACTGTGCATTGCCAAACAATTTTCGAGAAACAGCGGGAAAGTTTCACGATCCTGTCGAATACCGTCGGATGTCGCTAGTCATCGGGCAGCAGTACTTGCAAAATTAGAGGTGGTGGCAGCCAACAGTCTTGATATTCATTTCTTTCTTCTGGGCTTTTATTTAACAAATGTCTTCTTTTGTTATGATGCACATTTGTTTCTAAGGGAAAAAATATTATACCAATAATCATTGTGGTATATTTGTCGACATCTATAGTCGACCAAATAGATAACAATGGAATGAATATTTATCTGTAAATCATGTAGTCAGGTATAACTTGAGTGTGATATGCTCAAGTGTATTGAGAGAAAAATAACTGTCAACTATTTATTTAATCTTGATAGTACCTTCCCACAGGTGTATTTTTATTATGTAAGGTTAAACATCTGTCACAGCAACGAGTGTTCGGTGAAAGGGTAGCGTGAAGGACTGGACTGATGAGCAGTAAGAGGACACGCTACCGTAATCGGTAGCGTTAATGTAACTTGTCAGATGGCTGGCTTTCTTGTGTGGTACCTCACAGGCTAGTGATATTTAGTGCCAGTTTCTCAAAAAAGGCTGAGCAGCACTTTGTACCGGAGCAGTAGTTGTCAGATCTGTGTATCTGTCTGGTTTCTGCTTCTTGTCAGGTCTAATTTGGTACACCACCCTCTGATGTTTCTTAGAGTTCTAAAAATGTCAAGTAATTCTGTGTAACCTCAAAATCTCCTTCCCCATCCTGGAGCAAACTTACAAACCTTAATACACATTTCTCACTGATCGTGTGGGCTTATAGCATTCGATTGGTGTAGTTAATAATTTTGCAACTATCTACTGTGACAGTAAATTTCTGTGGAAAGTACTCTCTATCTGTTTTCCAGTGCCTCAAAGGAGGACGCCTTGAAGTGGCTGCACGAAGCTGCAGAACGTGGAAATGTGGACGAACTCCCAGAAATACTGGCACAGGGAGTGGACATAAACTGCCGGTGTGAGAACGGTTACACGGCACTTCACAAGGTGGCGAAGGGTGGCGACGTCTTGGCCGTAAACTGGCTGTTGGAGGCGGGTGCCGATGTCAGCGCACGGAATAACTGGCAGCAGACGCCCCTCCACATAGCAGCGGGACACGGCAGGCAGGGTGTCGCAATGACCTTGCTGTTTTACGGGGCAGACAAAGACGCGTGGGACGGCAGCGGGCAGACGGCTCTGCAGGTTGCCGCCGCGTGTGGTGAAGCGGCCGTGGTCAACCTGTTGTTGCGGCTGGGAGCGGACCGATCTGCTGCCGGATACGGTAGGACGCCTCTACAACTTGCCCAGGCGTACAACAGGAGGGCTGTTGTCGATATTCTGAGTGGGACTCGTCCGGTGTAAGGTGGACCTTTCATACCATTGTTGATAAAGTAAATAAACTTTTGGTTTACTGTGAAACTTGTCATTGAATTCAAATATTCACCTGCTCTTCCTTCCCACTTCTAGTGGTCCTCCTCATGCAAGTAAGACTTCCTAAACTACTACCATCAACTACCTTGATTCCCAAACAGTAGTGTTTTACACTTAGTCTACTGGCAGTAGATCAAATGTTTGACTGTCACAGGAGAGCAGAGTTCTATTCAAACTGCTCCAGAGTTGCAATCATTAACATTTGACCTACGTTCCAAATACACATCATTTTCAGTGAGCTTCCGGTGTGGTATTCTTGTAAACAAGTTTCAAGAATCTTACACCACATGCTCTTCCCAGAAGTGTCCAGTACTTCTGTTAACACAGCCTGAAATTTGTGTGTGCATTTTCATGTTGGCACAGACATCCCTATTCTTCGGTGGTCCAAGGAAAACTTATTTAACAATCTGTGTAAGGTTCAGAACGAGTTGCTCAGAATGAATGTGAAGCCATTTGACAATATCGCACGCAACTGTTCATATTTGTGACCATAATGACTATTAATCCAATTGTTAGTGGTGAGACTATAGGCACCCGTACTTCCGCCAACACTTCATGAACTATGGAGTTGCTGCAAACTTCAGCATATAGGACACTAACGTACTGAAATTACATCAGGTTACTGATAATGTCCCAGGCTGCCTAGTTTGTCAATCTAATTTTGTAACGGTAAATGTAAATACCGCTGACCGAGCATACTGCCGTGCGACGTTGTAACTGTGTTGCTGGAAGGTTAATCAGCAGATTGGGCATAATACATTCAATTGATAATTATATTTATCAAGAGATGAGTTATGGCCAACCGCAAAAAATTCAGTTACTGGAAATCACAAATGTCATGAAATTTACTCACAGACTGTAGAGAAGTTTTAAAATGTGAATCAGTTTGCCAACTTGCTTAACATACTAAATACATTTACACAACAGAATAAAGAGTGGAAGGTAACACCAAATATAACATGTCAAATTTAAGAGCTGTTACAATGATACGATTCTAAAGATTGTAAATCATAATGCAGATCTCAATGGTTGATTGCTCGTGAGGCTCTGACACGAGCAGGACCTGGTACTCCTGGAAATATTTCCCATCGGACAACTAAATCAGTAATTATGAATGTTTAAATTTTTCGGTGAACTGCAGTCACTGCGACACCACATTATGCGCTTGGAGACATCCTTAATTTCACTGAATCTGACAGTTTGATCAATTGAAATGAGGACCATATGGATTGAATACAATTTTAACCCTTACACGAATCACATCTTATATGTGCGTAAGTAAAAAGATGAGACTTCTCACAGACCTCGTAATATTTTCATCAGGTAACTACATTAGCTGAATAGTAAACAATTTAATATTAAGAGCAGATTAAATCCTGTTTAGCTTTTAAGACAGGATTGCCACAGGTTTTGTAAATCAGGAAATTTCAAATGTGTCAGGGAAATTTGAAAAAAATAAATCTCATCTTCATCTCAGTAGATAAAATGGTTTGTTCACTGAGATGTCGTGCATCGTCGCTGGCTAGGTGCCGCTTCCTTACCCCCTCATACTTGCTGCTTCTCCCCTTCGTACCCATTCCCTCCGGAAGCAGTTGGAGCTGCCACCATTTACTGCTAGCTTAGCAGCTGCCAATGAGAGGCAAGCAGGCACGAGGAGTGGTTTGTCTCGATCTGATTCTCGGAGACTGGCCCTCGAATCATGAAATGACGCAGTCATGTTTTCGATTCATGAGGGTCAGCAACTGATAAAAGAAATGGGGCCCCCCGGGGTCCCAAGGTTGCGATGGCGGCGTCACTGTCCTGCCGAGATAATTTGTCCTTTTAGGACAATTATCTGAGCAATCTGCTCCACTGCGCGGTGCGTCTATATTTATAGGATTTCCCGGTCCTACGTAATCACTCCCAGGTAAAGTATATCCTTTGTTCTGTACGCGTTCAACTACTTTTTTAACGCCATAAGCAGCACCTGCGGCGACAGTAGTTGTCGCGCCAGTCGCTATCGCTATCTGCCCTGAACTTGTAACACAAGCTGTGCTAATTGCGGCCCCGTCCGTGACCGTCTCAGATAACAAGGGCACTGTTTCGCTAGCAGTTTCTATATCTGAACTCTGGTGACCTCGGCCATGATTTTGTGGTCTATTTGGGCGGCGCTGTCGCACACCAAGATTACTTTCTTCTGGCCTTGGTTCTGGCACCTGTTCAAATTCAACTGTTTCGCCACTCGTATCCAAATCGTCGAATGTTGGATTCTCCATACCGTATACAAGTAGCAGCATCCTCTTTGCACTGTTCGAATATCATTACTGCTACGTGAACGATTAACATTTGTTAATGGAATTCTTTCCACCATTTCAATGTCTTGCAGACTCTCGAATCATGAAACAATGCAGTCATGTTTTCGATTCATGAGGGTCAGCAACTGATAAAAAAAATGGGGCCCCCCGGGGTCCCAAGGTCACGATGGCAGCGTCACTGTCCCGCTGAGATAATTTGTCGTTTTAGGACGATTATCTGAGCCTCTATGTCCGGTATCTGGACACGGCCACTGGCAGCTTCCTCCGTGTCATGCTGCAGTAACATAGCTGCGAAAACCGGGCTTCTGGCAGCGAGTATTAAGCTGTGCGCTTCTATTTCACCACCACGGACACACAGCGTAACGTCGGCACTCGTGCCCCTCGTCAGGAGCTCCGACATCGTGTGAACTGAACTGCCTCTGTTATTGGCCATATTTAGCACCTGAAATTGGTAGGTAAAAACAACGCATTAAAAGCTGCCCAGTTTCCGACACAGTAATTTAACAACTCGATAATGCCAAGTCAAGTTTGTTTAGAACAAACACTTCAATTTCACCACTTTACCTTATGCACCTATAAACAAATACAATTAAAGACAGAAAGCAGGTTGCACAGGTCTCAGTGATATCCGAGCTAGAGAACAAGCTGTAGTATTGAGTAAAGTCCACTGCCACCACAAATATAAAAATTCCTCCAGCCTTACTTTAAAAAAGCAAAATGTTTACATTATACTCAATATCTATAATACTCCAGGCTTTAGGCACGAGCAGTTCAGATCATTCTTAAACAGGAAACAAAAGCAGTGATACAACAATCTGACCGAGCTAAAAGCTCTGCCAACAGCAGTGAAAATTCCATCACGGACCAGCGAACTAACAATTACTTCAACATAGTAGCAAGCATTGGTACCAATAATGAACCGGCAAATGCAGATGCATTAGTTTTACTTTTGACGCAAGGCACGTACTACCCACATGTAGTCTCAAAATTACAATAGATAGAGAGTTTTAACTGTGTTGGCTCTAATGGTGTTCATAGCTTATTTAAAATGTTGTGGAGGTTCCTAGAAATAACCTTAAGCTATCTCTGTTATTAATGACTCATGGCATAACTGACGGGACTTCATATCCTGCATTGACACCCAGCTATCTATATTTTTCAAAAAGATTTTGAGAAAATAGCCTAGGATACAACACACCCATTTATCAAACAGAAACTTAGCTGTGTGCGTCTGGCATTCATGCAGGACTCTCCACAGGGAACAATACAATACCTCACAAGATAAGTGCAGCTGACTGTGTGCACTATGTATTGTGACACCTATTCACAATGGTTAGACATGCAAACTAAATGTTATATTAAACTAGAGTCCATACGTCAAGGATTTAATCAGAAACGACGACACCCCCCCCCCCCCAAAAGTTGTTTGGGAGTTAACAAAATCTTTGTCACGGTAACAGATATAACGTGAGATCTACAATGAACTGGAGTCAACACAAACCTGTCAAGATGGCTGGTTTGTGGTGGTTGAAGGGACCAGACTACAAAGGCCATCGGTCCCTTTTTCCACAATCATGAAACACCCGAAAGGAACAAAAACAAGCAACAGAGATGACAAGGGATGACAGAACAAGAAAACATAGACAAAGACCATAAAAGAGGAATTAAAAACACACAGTGTGTTACAGTAGTTGGCCAACCACAGAAACAAAAGAAAAGGGAAAAGCCAACCACGATAAAAAACCCCTGCACAAATAAAACTCAAAACTAAGCCTGCCATGACAGCATCATTCATTAGAAGTGCAGGGAGCACATCAGGCAGTGCAAATGTCTGCCCGAGCACAGTTATATGTGGACAGTCCAACAAAATATCGACCACTGTCAATGCTGAACCACAGCGACAGAGGTGGGTCCTCGCAGCACAATAAATAACCGTGCGTCATCCAGGTGTAGCCAATGCGCAGCCGACAGAGCACAACAGTCCTTGCGAGAGACCCGGAGGAAGAGCGCCACCCACCGGTAGTCTGCTCGACAATCCGAAGTTTGCCGAGTGAAGGCAGGGTGCGCCATTCATCAGCCCAGGTACCGAGAACCTTCTGCCGCAAAACTGAACGGAGATCACACTCCGAAAGGCCGATCTCCAAAGCTGGTGCACCGACAGCCTGTTTGGCCAGTGTTCATTACCCGGGATGCCGACACGATTTGGGTTCCACACCGAAACCACGGAGAGGCCGCAATGGGCGGGAGAGTGGACGGACTCCTGGATAGCCGTCACCAGACGAGAGGGAGGGAAACACTGGTCGATAGCTCGTAAACCGCTCAGCGAGTTACTACAGATAACTAAGGACTCACCTGAGCAGGAGCGGATACACACTAGGGCACGAGAGATGGCGACCAGCTCGGCAGTGAAAACACTGCAGCCAGACAGTTATGAGCGTCGTTCAGAATGATCCCGAGAGTAAGAACAGGGAATTGCAGATTCCGTGGCAGAAACAATGCCGGTGGCGATCGTGGGAACCACCACATCAATGGCACTACGAGAAAGAGGCTCAAGAGTGGCAATTCAGGTGAACGAGTCCCAGTCAGCCTTATTCAGAGCCCATCTGGGGAGGTGCCGAGGTGAGTGGCGCTGGGGCAGTGACAGAAAGATCGGAAAGTGGTCACTACCGCACAAGTCGTCATGCACACTCCAATGGACAAACAGTAGAAGGCTGGGGCTGTAGACAAAGGTCAATGGCCGAGTACATGCCGTGTGCCACACTGAAATGTGTGGAGGCGTCATTATTTAATAGAGAAAGGTCGAGCTGTGCCAACACTTTCTCAGTGACAGTGCCTCTGCCTGTTGCCACCAATCCACCCCACAAAGGGTTAAGGGGGGCTTAAGTCCCCCCACCCCCCAATAACAGAAAAGGTGGCGGCAATTGGGCTATCAGCGCAGCCAATACATGCAGCGGGTCATCACCATCCGGCGGAAGATAGAGACTGCAGACAGTTAACAGCCTAAGGCATCAAAACCCAAACAGCGACAGCCTCTAAAGGTGTCTGAAGAGGGACACACTCGCTGTAAAGAGTGTTAAGGACAAAGACACAGACTCTACCAGGTACCATCTCTTAAGCTGCCGGGTTCTTGTAATAACCCAAATAGCCACGGAGGACGGGGGTTCGCATCACCGGAAACCCAGTTTCCTGGAGAGAAATGCAGAAGAAAGGGTGAAGGCTGAGAAATTGTCGGAGCTCAGCAAGGTGGTGGAAAAAACTGCTACAGTTCAACTGGAGGATGACATTGTCCACAGAGGAAAAAGGCGTGAAGAGATCGAGGAGGTAGGTTACACCGCCGGATCACCTGCTGCCACCAACTGAGTACCCGCACGATTGACTTTCACGGTGTCCGAGGGTCCTGCGAGATCTAGGTCCTCAGTAGATGCCAGAATCTCGGCAGAGCTCGTACGTTGCAGTGGGGTGGGCCCACCGTAAGTTCCTTTGTCTTAGAAGTCATCTTCTTGGACATTTCTCGCTGCTCCTCGGGTTTCGCTGGCTGGGAGGGCTTCATTGATTCAGTCTCTGGAACTGGGGAGGATCGTGAAGCCCTACAACCAGCTGCTTGTGGGCACTTACACCACTGGCGGGCATCATCCTTCTCACTGGTGGAAACCTGGGAAGAGAGGGACCCAAGGGACTCCTGAGCAAGGTGAGCCAAAGAAGTTTGACGCTTCTCCAGCTTAGAAGTAGGGATGGACGTCCCCGATGGGTGGGGGATGTTGTTCCTGAAGTAGGTGGCGCGGGAGCAACAGAGTGTAGTGCCCCTCAGGTCAAGGGGGCAGATGTAGCGTTACGGCTCTGGGTGCCGACTGGAATTCGCTGAACTTGATGGGACTCCCACTGTTGTCATAGGGGTGGCATAAGACTGAGTCATTCGCACAAGATGGAGTCATTCGTATTTCCTCTTAGCCTCAGTGTCTGTCGGTCAGTCAGTCAGTCCGGGGTCTTTTATTACGTGATTTTCCGCTCTTTCTGTAAAATCCTGCAGCCTGGTGAGCAAGGTGAATGATGCTCTCTGCTGTCGACACAGATGGGAGGCAGAGCACACTGAGTATTGGGATGTGACGGGTGTTCGAAATCTCGACATGTGACACTGGAAGTACAGCAGGAAGACATAGGGCTGAAGTTCTAGCCCTTGAAGCACCACATCAGGTGAGGGATATAGAGCTTGACATCACAGTGGTAGACCACCACCTCGACCACCTCAGGCAATGTATCACCATCGAAGGCCGAGATGAAGGAACTGGTGGCAACCTGATTATCCCTCGGACCTCGACGAACGTGGCAGATGAAATTAACATCTCACCACTCTAAATTGCTGTGCAGCTCGTCAGCAGACTGCAAAAGAAGGTCCCTGTGGAACATAATAACCTGGATCATATTTAAGGTCTTATGAGACAATTGTAACTGAAACATCCCCAACTTGTCACAAGCTAGTAAAGACCGTGACTCGGCAGAGGATGATTTTTTATCAAAACTGACCCAAAACATGTGAGATTGCTTTTGGTCGCCTATTACGACAGGCAGGAATACCGCACGGCTATTCTAACCCCGGACCCACAGGGGGACAAACCTGTCAAGAAGCTCTGTTAAAATTCATTCATTCGAATTTAGTTGGTGTACTGGGAATAGCATTAAGCATGAAGTGAAAGGAAGTTGCCATATTTAGTGCATTAATAGCACTATCATTAGCTCGTCTTATTACTGTACACTGAGATGACAACAGTCACGGTATAGCAATGTGCACATATACTGACGGTGGTAGTATCATGTACACAAGGAATAAAGGAGGCAGAACTGTCATTTGTAGTCAGGTGAAAAAGGTTTCTTAAGTGATTATGGCCACACGACAGGAATTAAACTTTCCGTGCGGAATGGTAGTTGCAGGTATATGTACGGCACATTCAATTTCGGAAAGCATTACACAGTTCATTATTCCGAGATCCACAATGACTAGAGTCTGCCGAGAATACCGAATTCCAACCGTTACATCTCGCCACGGGCAACACTGCTGCGGCACTGGCAAAGGGTTGTCAGTGGTAACATGCAAGCAACAATGTGTGAAATAACCACAGAAGCCAATGTGGGAAATACAATGAATGTATCTGTTAGGACAGTGAGGTGAAATGGACTATGGAAGCAGTGCCTCTGCTAACAGTACATCGCTTCCAGTGCCCATCCTAGCCTCGTGATCGTATCGTTTGGACCCTCGCTGACTGGAAAAACCACGGCAAGGTCAGACGTGTCCCAATTTCAGACGGCGGAGTTCTAGTGTAGCACAGAGCCTACGAAGCCACAGTTGTGAATAGGGCACTGTGCAACTTGGTGATGGTTCCATAATGGTGGGGGCTATGTTTACATTACATGGAACTGATCACTTACTGGGAAAGGTTATTTTCGGCTATCTTAAGACCATTTGCAGCCACTCCACGACAATGGTCCTGAACAATGATGGATTTTTATGAATGATAATGTGCCATGTCACAGGGACACAACTGTTAGGAATTGTTTGAAGAACGTTGAGGATAATTCGCGTTAATGATGTGGCCACCCAGACTGCCCAACGTGAATCCCATCTAACATTTAGGGGATCTAATAGGGAGGTCAGTTCGAGCACAAAATGATTCACCAGGAATATTTTCACAATTATGGAGAGCAATAGAGGCAGCACAGCTCAATATCTCTCAACAACTTGTTTATTCCACACCAAACTGAATTGCTGCACTGTGCTTGGCGAAAGGTCCAAAACAATGAGGTATCCCATGACTTGTTGCCTCGGTATATGCTCACTATTGTTGCCACCTCAGAAGGGTTTCCATCTAGGTAAGATATACAGAACACACATTTTGGAACTCCATTTATAATGCAATTTATGTTACAAATGAATTGCACAATTAATACACATCAGTTTTATTAGATGTTAGACAAGTCCCTGTGGAATAATTTGATTCCTGCGAAACATACACAGCACATCAGAAACAAACTATATAAGGGATTTGGGATGTCTACAAAGCACCACCACTAACTGGTACTGGAGAGGAGAATTCTCTATCTCACCTGATACACAAGCTAGTTGGCAATAAACTTAACATCCATGTCTGCCAATCTTTAAAAATTTCATTCCATTCTGGGTTGTGTTATTAAAGTTACAGGTAACTCACTTTTGTCAGGTATCATTACATATACCAATACTACAAAAGCAACAACTAATATGTTCAAGAGAACCACACACCCGACCAGTGAGTGCATCACTTGTTCTGGGGAAGTTAATAGATCCATCCTTCATGAAATCCTCCCCACTCCACCAACAGTGCCTTTCCACCATCCATGTAACCTTCGTAACCTCTGGGTTCATCCCTATGAAATCCCCAAACCACCTTCCCTACCCTCTGACTCCTACCCTTGTAACCGCCCCCGGTGTAAAACCTGTCCCATGCACCCTCCCACCACCACCTATTCCAGTCCTGTAACCCGGAAGGCGTACACGATCAAAGGCAGAGCCACATGTGAAAGCACCCACGTGATTTACCAACTGACATGCCTACACTGAAGCCTTCTATGTGGGAATGACCAGCAACAAACTGTCAATTCGCATGAACGGACACAGGCAGACAGTGTTTGTAGGTAATGAGGATCACCCTGTGGCTGAACACATCTCTGTGCACGGCCAGCACATCTTGGCACAGTGTTACACAGTCCGGATTATTTGGATACTTCCCACATACACCAACTTATCAGAACTCTGTAGATGAGAACTTGCCCTTCAATTTATTCTCTCTTCCCGTTACCCACCAGGCCTAAACCTCCGCTAATTTCAAGTTGCCACCCCTCGTACCTCACCTGCATTCAACAACATCTTTGCCTCTGTACTTCCTCCTCGACTGACATCTCTGCCCAACCTCTTTGCATTTACACATGTCTGCCGGTGTCTGTATATGTGCAGATCAATATTTATGCGTGTGCCCGAGTGTATACTTGTCCTTTTTCCCCCTAAGGTAAGTCTTTCCGCTCCTGGGATTGGAATGACTCCTTACCCTCTCCCTTAAAACCCACACCCTTTCGTCTTTCCCTCTCCTGCCCTCTTTCCTGATGAAGCAACCTTGGGTTGCGAAAGCTTGAAATAAATTTGTGTGTGTGACACACACACACACACACACACACACACACACACACACACACCTCCATCAGCACATATACATATTGTCTGTATATTGTCTGTCTATAGGGTGACTGACAGATTTTTAATTCGTACTCTGCAATATTGTTATGTAGCACTTCCAACAGGGTTACGTCTACACAGCACTGAAAAAAGCTAATAGGACTGAATACAAAATTCTTGGAAAAAAAAAAAAAAAAAAAAAAAGCGATATACATAAAATCTGTATCTCACACTTCAACTGACCTAAACAGCTAAGCTGAAGTAAGTGGTATGAATTTTTTTCCACCTTCGATACTAATAGTACCGGATGAAGATCATCACAGTGGTACCAGCGACAGTGAAAAAATCTCCAACAGTAAAATTTGTATCCCGTATTTCAGTTTACTTAGGTCAACTAAAGAATAAGATACTAGCATAGGTGAAAAAACTTCAACTGTAAAATTTGTATTCCATATTGCAGTTAACACACCCTACCCTAAGTCTTCCATATTGATAGGAATACATAAAATCCAAACCTACAAACAAAACCAAAAAATAAAAATTGCTCAGAATGAAAAACAATCTTCCTAAAAATCTCATACACACTAAGAATGAAAATATGTACTGAAAGAATTGGAATGAACAGATGGTTTAATACAAGCGACAAAAATGTTACACTATGTCCAGCTCTATCTTTAAAAACATTCATTTAGGGTGATACAGCCAATAGTTGATCGATTAACAATTTCAGTTCACGTTTATATTTTTTACAGAACATCTACTTGAAGGAGTAAGTTGATAACGACACATATCACAGAGAAAAGTTTCCTGTAAAGAATGACATACATACAATTAACCTTGAAATGTTCATTCCCTACATTTTCTGAATTTCAGTTACAGTGGTCAGAAATTACCAATAGTTGATCATAGAGTTCCACAAAATGATCGCCCATAGTCCAGTAGTTGATCTATATGCAAAAATAAAATCATCTGACATTAAATTGATAATTACATCTGGGAACTTAATTTTAACACACTTACATGAATGATTAACATACTGAAAATTTTTTTTCAATGAAATAAAACAATATAACATAGTAGCCTGCACACAACAATAAACTATACACAAGTCTGCTCAGTTTCATTCCAGTTTTCCAGTATCAACAGGACGTTGAAACTTGTAACGCAGCCTGCCTCCTGTAGAGATAATAGATGGTTCTGGAAGTATTGCTAAAATCTGTCGAGAGTGAACAGCGCTTATATCATCTTCATCAGTCTTAAACAGTGTATTTCTTTCATCGCAGCTTTTCAAACCCATTACCTCTATGTCCTCTTCTGTGGTAACTCTTTGAACAGTGCACAGAAATTTATACTTATTATTCTTTTGGCCTGGAAACAAGATCAAAGCAAAATCTCCTTCTTTGAATGCAGGCCTTCCAATGTCATCTTCTCAGTGGTAGCAAGGTTTTTATTACCGTCAGACTCATTTTCTGATGTGTCTTCACGAGGGCTCCATTCATCAGTGATGGATTCTGACTCTGAACTGTCTTTTCTTACAGGTTTCTTTTTTGGTGGTTTTTCCTTCTCAGCCTCTGGAAACAGTTTCCTTCCTTTTCTTTTTTTCTCATTCGTCTGTTTTGCCATTTTACGTTGTTCTATTCTAGCTCATTTTGCAGCTTCTGTGTTAGCTTTTAGTTCTTCCTTTGATTTGTTCCAGTCTAGCCATTGTTTGGATGTTGTTGCATATGGTATGTACTCTCTCTTCCTTCCAGCCTTTATAGGGGATTCAGTAGGCCAAGTAATATGATTAGCAAAATGTGGACTGATTCTGTTTTTCTGAGATGATTGGGATGAATGGCGTTTTGGAGTGTCTGCTCCAGGATTGACTGGATGTAAAGAGGGCTGAGGAGGATCTGAACTGTCATTTTCTTGTACTGAATCTTGATCTCCTGACTTTTCATTATGACATGTGGATGATTCATCATCTGAGTCACAAGATATTTTGCTGTTAGTACGCACTTGAGGATCTCCTGCTGGATTTTATGATGTAGGGATGGATTGTTCTGTACTACACAAATGCAGAGATAGCATGTTAGCATCTGTAGTTTTATTTGGTGAAGGTGATTTACAAGTAGCACGAATTTTACACCAAACCTGAAACAGTTCTTCTGCTCCTGGATCACCTTCCCATCCATTTTTCTCTGCTGCACGGAATTCTTCTGCTCTACCTCTCTCTTCATTAAAGATTCAAAATGCAAAAGATGTTCAACACCAAATGATGATGGTTTTATTGCATTACCACACGTTATAGCAGGTGCACAAGGTCTAGATTTGCTGGACATACATCTAGCATAGTCCACTGCATAAGGATCATAAGGGAAAAAGACCACACTTCCTGAAACCATTTTTCACTGTTTCAGGAGTAGCCTTTTCATTGAAAACAGTCTCAAGCAATGGGCCAAATACAGTTTTTGTTACAACTTTGTTACCAGTTTTGTGTTTCCAATTATATACAGCATCTCTCCATCCAGATTTCAGGGGACGAAATATTGCCACATCAGCTGGTTGAAGCACATGAGTCGCATTTGGATACAATGCAAATTGTATTATCCCATTGTCGGCACAAAACTTAGCAACTTTATATGATGTATGAGATTTGTGCCCATCTACCAATAAAATAACAGGAAATTTGACTCTCTCTTTCTTCAGCCATGGAAGGAAAATGTTGGCAATGTATTCAAAGTAGAGGGCTCCTGTCATACAGCCTTTTTTGACCACCCAATGCCCCATTCACTGTTCAAATTCTCGGATATGTCCCTTGAAATTTTCTTAAGTGGAAATATGACCATTGGGGTACAGTGTCTCCAGCAACATTGAAATTTGCCATTACAGTAATGGCCTCCTTTTCATTGCCACTTTTGACTTCATACAGATTGTCAAAAGAAATTGGACCCAGAACTTTCCCAGTTTTAGGACATGTTTCAAATCCTGTTTCATCTGCATTATAAATTCTTTTTGGTTCATTTAAAATGTCCAAATTATTACCCTGCTGAAGATGCTGATGAACATTGAACCACTGCCTGATATTTTCCTCAGTAACAGCTGCTCTGGCAGTATTTATGCTCTCAGCATGCCGTTCTGATACATCAGGGTGACGTTTCACGAATGACAAACCATTTTTCACCAGGCCTTCCATCTTTGAATGGTGAAGGTCTTCCATCTGCCAAAACAATGTCACTCACAGTTCCATACACTGTCCTTCGCTTTATTGGAAAGCCTTTTTTAGTGTTGACATGGATCCAGCTAACCAATAAATTCTCTTCAGCTTCTGTCAAAACTGAACTTGGTCCCATCTTACGCTGCATAGGTACTTTTCCTTTAATTTTGTTATTTAGCGTACTAAATGGGGTACCAAAATGTTTTGCAGCTTTCCTCATACTACTGCCACCCACTTGAACTGCTTCTACTGCACATTGTAAGTCTTCCTCAGAATACTTAAAAAATTCTTTTTTCCACTTATCTTCTTTTGGAGCCATTTATTCAGTCTGCAGATTTCACTCCTGTAAATAGAGGGATGAAACTAATGACTGATAAAAATTTTATCTGTATGCCTCAATACTTGTTGGTTGATCATATGTAAACCAGTAGATGATCACCCCGATCAACTACTGGAAGCCATATAAATTTCACATTTCCATCAGTATGGGACAGAAGAAAGGAATGCCTACTTGGTCCATGGTTAAAAGCAACTCTTTGTGAGAACATTCTAAAAAGTACCAGTAATTGATCATTATGACCAACTACTGGAAAACATGCTTTCATGCACTCCAGTAGTTGATATCCCCCCCTTAACGAAGACTGAAGCAATAATTTACACTTCCTTTATGGTAAATGATACAATCAATCATTCATAATGAGTTATCTGTTAACACAGTTCATCATATTTCAGTATTTAGTACTTGTGTCAATAAATATCTGTATCACTGTAACCTACCTTACAATTAGTCGAGACGCCCTGACACTCCACTTCTCAGCACAGCACAAAAGGAAAGATTTTCTCAAAGCTATCAGTTCCCTCCAATTGTTGTAACAATAGAAGAAATAGGTTTGCCAACATATGTTCTTTATATGCTCTTACATTTTAAAAAGTGTCAGTGCTGCCAACTCTTATAATTTAAAGATTAGAATGAAACTGACCAACTGTTGGGTGGTGATCAACTACTGGCTGGGGCACCCTATTTCAATTTACAATGATGCTATGCCACAGAAGATGATCCATTTACAATGTACAGCTCGATAAAGGCATTACTGGTTGTGAGTAAACTACGATACATTGCATTACGTGTAGTCTCCAGAATACCATCTGCAAATAACCGGTAAAACTCTCAGCAAGTGAGCTATAGTGTGATACTGCCACTGCTGCACCCCCCCCCCCCCCCCACACACACACACACACACAATGAAATATTCGCACTAGTAGCTGTAACTGGCCTGGAGACACGGGAAGGTTTCAGATAGATTATATAATGGTAAGACAGATCTAGCAACCAAGTTTTAAATTATAAAACATTTCCAGGGGCAGATGTGGACTCTGACCACAATTATTATTTGTACATAAAAACTGAAGAAACTTCAAAAAGTCAGAAATTTAAGGTCAGAGATGAGGCCTGGATTAACTGAAAGAACAAGAGGTTTTAGAGAGGATATTATAGAAGAGCAATTCCACCCATCTGCTTAGACCCATTATGTCATGAACCTGGTGGAAATAGCTATTCCAAGAGTCTCCAATGTGGCGCCTATGATGCCACTACATACACACGGCAACAAACACGAAATTACATATAAATGAGACAATTACATTTCCCCAAAAGTACAATCAAACTAAGGGGACAACCACGGGAAACTGGGGGTTTTAGGGTGAGGGCAAGCTGAATATAACAGTAAAAAGAACACACCATGATCCCAAAAGACAAAATGATAAACAAAAAGAAAAAAATTACTACATTCCACTACACCAACAAAAATGAGCAGGAATCAGATACTTCCCTTGACCTATACAGGCGAAGATACCAAAACATCAATACCTACAACTAAAACAATGAAAATTGGAATCTGACATTTCCCTTGACCAATATACGTCAACCACAAACGACGATACCAAAACACCAACACCTATAATTACAAAAATAGGAATCTCATTTTCAAGTGACCCATATAGGTCAACCATAACTGTGGATATAAAAAGCAGCACCTACAACCAAGAAATAAAATCAAAACCTCAAAGATCCACAAATCAAACATCCCTACATAAATTAAAACATAATACACCATAAATACACAAAACATCACAACTCGAGAAGAATAGACAAAAAACTATTTATTACCACCAGCAAATTCCCACACTGAAAACTAGATCGGCAAGCCGCCCCCCCCCCCCCCAAATATACACACATATTGAACGTCTTGCCACAGTACAAACAACAAACCAGTAACACCTAACGAAAACACCACCCACCCACACACACAAGGGCACCATGAAACAACAATACGACATCTACAAACACAACCAACTCAAGCACCGAGCCATAATTACGTCACACACCACAACACCCTTACGTCACGTGTCAAAGCAGACGGGTTGAATCTGACGCTTCCACTGATGTGTAGAGTGTTTCAGAGAGGGCGTTAGAGAACATTGACAAGAATGGGGAAAGAAATACAGTAGAATGGGTAGCTTTGAGAGACGAAATAGTGAAGGCAGCAGAGGATCAAGTAGGTACAACTACTAGGGCTAATAGAAATCTTTGGGTTACAGAAGAGATAATGAATTTATTTGATGAAAGGAGAAAATTCAAAAATGCAGTAAATGAAGCAGGAAAAACTGAATATAAACGCTTCAAAAATGAGATCAGCAGGAAGTGCAAAATGGCTAAGCAGGGATGGCTAGAGGCATGATAGATACTGCCTAATGGAAAATTAGAGATCTTTGGGGAAAATATAATGAAGTATGAATATCAAGAACTCAGATGGGAACCCAGTTCTAAGCACAGTCAGAAAAGCAGAAAGGTGGAAGGAGTATACAGAGGGTCTATACAAGGGAGATGTAGTTGAGGGTAATATGGAAATGGTAGAGGACGTAGGTGAAGGTGAAAAGGGAGATGTACTGCATGAAGAATCTGACAAAGCACCGAAAAACCTAAGTTGAAATAAGGCCCTGGGAGTTTACAACATTCTATTAGAACTACGGATAGCCTTGGGAGTGCCCGCCCTAACAAAACTACCATCTGGTGTGCAAGATGTAAGACAGGCAAAATACCCTCAGACTTCAAGAAGAATATAACTCCAAACCAAAAGAAATCAAGTGTTGACAGGTGTGAAAATTACCAAATTATCAGCTGCAAAATACTAATGTACATTCTTTACACACAAATGGAAAAACTGGTGGAAACCGACCACAGGGAAGATCAGTTTGGATTCTGTAGAAATGTTGGAAGACGCGAGGCAACACTGACCTTACGACTTTGTTTATAAGATAGACAAACCTACATTTTTAGAATCTTTAGACTTAGAGGAAGCTTTTGACAATGTTGACTGGAATACATTATCAAATTCTGAATGTGACAGGCTTCAAACAGGGTGCAAAAGGCTACTCACAACATGTACAGAAACCATAACAGTTAAGGTCATGAAAGGGAGTGAGACGGAGGGGGGGGGGGGGGGGGGGGAGTGGTAGCCTGTTCCCGATATATCTATATACTGAGCATGGAGTAAAGGATACAAAAGAAAAATTTCGAGTATGAATTAAAACCTAAGGAGAAGGAATAAAAACTGAGGTCTGCTGATGACACTAATTCCGTTAGCAAAGGACCTGTAAGAGCAGTTGAACTGAATGGACAGTGTCTTGAAAGGAGAATATAAGATGAACAAAAAGAAAAGCAAAACGAGGATAATGGAATTAGTAAATTAAACCAGGTGATGCTGAGGGAATTAGATTAGGAAATGAGCCACAAAGTAGTAAATGAGTTTGGCTATTTGGGGAGCAAAATAACTGATGACGGTCGAAGCAGAGAGGATATAAAATGTAGACTACGGCAGGTAAAGCATTTCCGAATAAGAGAAATTTGTTAATATCAAGTATAGATTTAAGTGTCAGGAAGTCGTTTCTCAAAGTATTTGTATGGAGTGTAACCATGTATGGAAGTGAAACATGGACGATTAACAGTTTAAGCAAGAAGAGAATATAAGCTTTCGAAATGTGACGCTATAGAAGAATGCTGAAGATTAGATGGGTAGGTCACATAACTGATGAACTACTGAATAGAACTGGGGAGAAGAGGAAATTGTGGCACAAATTGACTACAACGGAGCAGTTGGTAGGCCACGTTCTGAGGCATCAAGGGATCACCAATTTAGTATCGGAGGGAAGCGCAGAGGATACAAATCATACAGGGAGACCAAGGCATGAATACAGCAAACAGATTCAGAAACATATAGGTTGCAGTAGTTACTCAGATGGAAAAGTTTGCACAGGAGAGAGTATCAACGAGAGTTGCATCAAACCAGTCTTGTGTATTGAAGACAAGTGGTAACAGACTACTCTGCGGCATAGCCTATTTAACACATTTTATTCAAAAAACGTTCGTGGCAAAATCAGAAAACTCACAGTAAATACTGGACAAGACCCCAACTACTATTTTTATGCATATAATGTACGTGCAACTAAAACTACGAGAAATGATGCAGGGGGGTCCATTACCTAAAATTTACATCTACTGCCAATGTTTAAGAAATCAAGACATAAAAAACTGTATATGAATGCAATGCCTCAAGCAAACACATTGCAGCTAACTTCACTCTTTTATGCTTGTTAATCTTAACGAAAATCCGCCGTATTCACACATTCAACCTCATTCCCGAACAAGAATTTGAATACCACATGCTGTTCGAAACAATTTGGCTGCAAAATATGTACAACAGTAACCGTCCTCAATCACAATGTTACCGATGGCGAGAAAATATTCTTACTTTCTAGAATGGTCAATACAATAACTGCGAATAAATAAAAATAATAAAAAAAAAAAAAACCACATGAACTAACAATTTTTTCCCAAGGCCTACTATTAGAATGCACAGCTCCCTTGAAGCTTACATCACATCTACAGTTACTACCACGTGGAACCAAGGGCAAGCATACTGTTTCATGAACACAATATTTTTGCGGCGAACGAATCTACAATGTATTGCAAGCAGACCACTGAAACACTTTTTCGCGTCATAGACAAAAATTTAATAGCGCGACTAAAACGATTAGCACTTACCAGTTACAATAAATGAAGAAAAACAGACAGCGAAAAACGAACGGCAAACAGAAATTCCTCTTCGGCTACTCAAATCGACGACCGCAAAACAAATGAACACGAGAGACGAGGAAATGACCAGAGTGTCTGCTACAACGCGAATTGCAAGGTCCGTTTGAAGTTTGAACAGTTACCAGAATGCGCCAGACAACAGGCTGTACTGCGCATGCGCAGCTACGATGACGTAGGCAGCCCGTGCTTGGTGCTTGCTCTGCTCGTACGCTTTTCGGCGTATTTCTGGTGGGGCATCACGTGACCATGTGTAGCCGTGCCGCCCGTGCGCCGTGCGGCATGTTGTTGAGAGGATATACTGAATTGTACTTAGAGCAATTGTTTTATCATATCCCACACAGATAAAGGATGCAAATAAGGAAGCAGTTCTTGGCTTTTGAGTCATTTCAAAATTAGACTCCACAGCTCGAAGTACCATAAAATTTTTGACAGATTTTTTCTTTTAATTCGTGCTCTGCAATGTTGTTATGTAGCATTTCCAACACGTTTACATCTACACATCACTGCAAAAAGCTACTAGGATGGAATACAAATTACTTGCAACAAAAAAAGAGAGTTTCTTGTGTAGCTTACACCGGAATAAAGGACAATAAATTTCATAACTATTTCAAAATGTGAGAAAATTAACATGGTTGTCTATGAGGCAAAGAAACTGTACAACTGACAGTTTACATTCTACTCTAGGAATCAATATGAAGCCATGTGGGGAGTTAAAACGATAAAACATGGTATGCTGCCAGTCTAAAATTTAGCATAGAATGGCATTCTATAAATTTAAGACGTAAACACAAGTAAAGAAATAACTTCAGGCCCAGAGGAAGTACGAGACAAATGCCTTGTGATCGAAAAACACTTTCACAGAAGGCAGACCTATAAAATTCTGCTACAACTGTCATTATATTTGAAACAAAATATTTAGTTCAAAACCACTGACCAAATTTGCCTACTTAGCTTCAAGTCAATGTTTACCTATGTTCGTACGTATATAGCATTAAGAGATCTTACAGTGTCATACAAGGATCAGGACATCAGAGACTACTCCAGCAGCATCGGAATTCCATAAACCATACTAAATGCTTCATTCCGCTCTAATTGCACATTTCTATGTCCAGATGGACTCCGAAGTTCCTGATATTCAGCTTTTCATGTGGTTCTCGTGATACAAATTTTCTTGGAGGTCCAGTACTGTATTCTCATATTTGGTTCTTTATTATGGTATAACGTCATTCATCCCAGAAAATGAAAATTTGCACTTTAAATTGAACGAGGTTGAAAGTAGCCAATAGCGCGGAATGAAACACTTCGTTTCGTTTCAAATAAACTGCCTCAGCGGAAAAAAAAAATTAACTCAAGCAAATTTCTCTATAAAACAGACAGAAATAGCTTCATTAAGACATTAATGTTTGATTACTAATAACCTGGAAATAATATAAAATCAGAAAATTGAAACTACTAACTTATTTTGGTCTTTCATGGTTATGAGAATGTATATTAATTCACTTGATGGCTCCCGGCCACAGCAATCTGTTTTGTTTTCATTTGACGTGGGAGCTGTAAACGAAGACACGGCCACGGGTCACGTGAGGAAGGACCCCCCACTATAACTCAGCTTGCTCTGCGCATGCGCGAATCTGGCAGCTTGGGCGCGCCAGGAAAATTTTTCCGGGTAGCTTCTGGCTACTTGCTGCTACTGCTCCTACACCAAACAGCCACGCTCCAAGTAGCCAGAAGGGGGCGGAAGGCACTGCTCATACGCGAATTCAGCTATGCGCACGAGCCCGCTGTCAACTGCTCATACGAACCTTGCAGGTTCTACGTCTACGTCTGGGGACAGCAAATTGTGGAGCAGTTCGGGTGAACTCGGCTAACTTCGGTTCGGCTGACTCCGGATCTGCTCCACTCGTAGCCCCTCTGGTGGCAGACAGTGAAAGCTTTACAGTTTACAGTTGACACTGTTGACAGTCGCTGTTACTTTCGGCTGAGTCTTGTGTGTACTGTTCGTTATCGCTTGTTTTTGTTGTTGTTACCTTGTTGTTATTGTGTGAACCGTTTCTCATTAGAAATATGGAGCAATACAATTGCAATTTGCGCACTGCAACTTATAGCAACAATAGAAACTTATATCGCCACATCCGCTGCAAGCACCCGGTTGCTGTTGGTGAAAAATTTACGAGTGTTTTGTGCGGGTATTCCACTCCCAGAGCAGATGCTCTAAAGCGCCATGAGAATGCTGTGCATAACACAGAACGCAAAAATATAGTACTGTGTGCTTTATGTGACTTTGGCAGCTCAAATAGAAACGGAATGCTTCAACATTATTCATTGCTCCATGGTCTAGTTATCCGCGAAGAAAATCATGAATTTTGTGATCAAAGTAAATTTTATGAATGGAAACGTGAATTAGAAAAAGATACTGTGAGTGAATTTGTACATGCAAGAGGACAATGTAATAAAAGTGCGGATGGAAGCAGCAAGTTGTATTTTAAATGCCACCGTGATGGAAATTACAGACCCCGTGGATGCAATAAGCGTCACTTAACACTAATGGGCAGTAATAAAATTGGTGGTCACTGCCCATCTAGAATGGATGTGACACTTTATCCATCAGGCCAAGTGAAAGTTATATTTTGTAGCACACATGTGGGTCATCAGCAGGAGATGGGACGTTTGACGCTTTCGAAATTTGAAAGAGAGGAAATAGCAAAGAAAATTGCTATGAAAATTCCGTTTGATCACATTCTCGACTCCCTTAGATATCCGATTCAAGATAGTGGTTTGCAGCGTCATAACGTGCTGTCAAGAAAAGATATCCACAATGTAGCACAATGTTACAACCTGAAGTCTGAGGCTATAAGACATAAAAACGATTGTATTAGTGTGGAATCATTGGTGAGGGAGATGCAGGAGACAGGACCTGTTGCCCAGTACTGCAAACCACAAGATGTTGCATCACAAGAATACAATCTGCAAAATGAAGATTTCATTTTAATAATAATGAACGAACCTCAAAAAGATATGTTGGTGAAATTTGGAGGTAACTGTGTTTGTATGGACAGCACCCATGGTTTAAATGACTATGGGTTCGAATTGGCAACGTTATTAGTGTTAGATGAATTATGGCAGGGATTTCCATGTTCGTTCATGTTTTCCAATAGAGGAGATCTTCCAGTTATGGAAGTTTTTTTAAGTGTCATAAGAAACACACTGCAAGTCCCAGTACATACAAATGTGTTGATGTCTGACATGGCAGATGTATTTTTCAATGCCTGGTGCAAAATAATGACTCCACCTAAGCAAAGATTGTTCTGTTCATGGCATGCTGACAGAGCGTGGAGAAAAATCTGTGTAGGATAAAGGGACACGAAAATCAAGTGCAATTGTATAAGCTAATTAGAACATTAATGGAGCACAACAACCGAGAAAGTTTTCAGGGAATTTTAGAAGAGGCTATACACTACATGAAAACAGAACCGGACCTTTCGGAATTTGGGATGTATTTTGAAAAAACCTACAAGGCCACATCTACAAATTGGGCGTATTGTTACCGACAGCACAACACTCCAAACACCAACATGCATTTAGAAAGAATGCACGGTGTGATCAAACACATATATTTGAAGGGAAAGAAGCCCAAGCGACTGGATGTGACCATCCACGCACTTTTGCGCTACTTGCGAGACAAGTTTGGTGATAGGTTGATTTATTTGAATAAAGGAAAACTGACGACCAAATTATCAACCATAAGGCAACGGCATCTATCATCAGAGCAGTTGAAACCTGAAAATGTTATTTGTGGAGATAGAGAGTGGGAAGTAGTATCAGCAAACAATGAGGATACATACATTGTAAAAAAATTGCAAGGCAGTCTATGCAAATGTGAACTACGTTGCTCTGACTGCAATGCGTGTATTCATGAATACATTTGTAGTTGTGTTGATTCAGCTATCAAATTCAACATGTGCAAACATATTCATTTAGTTTGCACATTTACAGCTGAAAAAGTTGATAGCGAACCTGAGTCCTCGGACACTGACTTGATTGTCTGTGAGCCAGGTAGTGGCGATAATCAGGACGTCATAATAAAGGAGTTGCAAAACCCAGTCACATTGAGACACTTTAAAAGCCTGGAACACAAACGCGAAAAGCTTTTGCAACAGTTTAATTTATGTTTGAATGAAGCCACATCTGAAGAGGCATGTGAAGTCATCAGCAAATGTCTGTCCTCTCTGATGACCACTCTTCAAGCTATGCAGTGTACATCAACTAAATTACCTGCCCTTTCATCAAGCAAAGTTTCTCGATTTGAGCCTCAGAAAAGGTTTGTGGCCACCAAAAGGAAACGGGAAACAACGTGTGTGCCAATCATGAAGCCTGACATCTCGGAAAGAAGAAATATTGTCACTGGACTATTACCAACACCTCAAGATGAGGGATTGAGCAGTGACTGATATACACTTTGCAGGAGGGGTCTTGAGCCTCAATATCGAGACTTGGAATGGAGACTATACACAGTTCTTGAGTGAATGTTTAGAATCCTATTATTCTTGAATTGCTTTATTGACTTATTGTTCCATTTACATCTACAGCTGCACAATGTGCAAGAGATATTTGGATTTTTATGTTAATATTAACAGTTTTACATATAATATACATTTCTACACAATAAAACACATTAATATATTAATAAATGATGAATACTTAAATAAATGTTGTTACACTATATACAGAGAGAGAAAATACAAACGTTCTTCTGAATGAGACTGTATTGGGTTAACATAGAAAAATTTATTTTTGTAGGTATTCATTTACTGTGTAAAAGCAGTCATCAGCCCAGTACAACTTCAATTTATATTTGAAGTGACCAATGTTTTGTATGTGTTTAATGGTAGCTATTGTATAGATTGATACTAGGATGGTTAAGACCATTTTGAAATAACTTTGTGTTGGCGCTTTGAACATGTACATCCAATTTTTGTCTTGTATCATAGCTGTGTATTGCATGATTTTTGAGTGATGAGTGGTCTTTTTGTATGTAAGTTTTGCTTTAAATACATTATATTTTCACGTATATATATGCAAGGAAGTGGCAGGATCATACTTTTTTGAAACAGTGGTCTACATGATTTGCTATTATCTATCCCTTCCATTACTCTTACAATTTTTTTTTTAAATTCAGAGTGTTTTGACGGCATCTCCAGAATTTCCCCAGAGCATAATCCCGTACCACAGGTGAGAGTTTACAACTGCATAATATATGCACTGAAGAGTGTTGTAGCTAGTACAATTTTTTAATGTATGTAACACAAAACAATAAGTACATAATGTTTTGTTCATTTGCTTAATATGTGCTTTCCATTTCAAGTTCTCTTGTAGATGAAGTCCAAGAAATTTGGTACAGGCTGTTTTTGGCAATTGTCTGTCCATATAGCTCTAGATTTGGTGATATCAGATTTTTTGTTAGTGCTGTGTGAACATCCATAACTACAGTTTTTCCAGTGTTTAGTATTAAGTCATTCTCATCAAAGTTAACATGTTAGCCTGTCAGTGGCTTCTCTTACATTTTTTACAAAAACAAATCAAACATATTTTTTAATTGACTGGTGTACTGAAGTTTTTCTCATATTTTGGAGATGAGGAGCAAGATCAATTACCTCCTTAGACTCTCCATTTCTGATTGATGAAATACGTAGCAAAAGGTGGGTGATTCTTCATTCTATTATATATATACCGATACATATCTGCAAATTTTTACAGCACTCTTCGAGGCTTTTTAAAGAGGCACTCCATATGTAAATGGAGTGGGGAAAAAAATCTAATAATCAGCACAGAGGGCATAACCACTGTCATACTCTTCAGAGTGAAAATCAGCTGAGAAGTTACAGAGTATAGATTTGTTTTATCTACATGGCCACACTACTGATTATATTTCAAAACCATTCTCCCTGAATATAATTGTGGATGTATCAAATGTTGCCATTAAGGAATTGTGTTGACAATGATTTACCCACACACCAAACTTTAGGCTTGTCAGCAATTCAAACCAAATTTCATCAAAATGGTAACTGACGAAATTTTAATATACATCTGAACAATCTGATACAGTGCAATTTAAATTGCATATCTGAGGCAATTAAGATTACAAATCTTATCAAAGAAAGATACTGTCTTCTACTTCACCATGTTTCTAACCAGGTAAAAATTGTGCTTTGACGGTTTCCTTTACATTTTAAAGCCTTTATCATTAGCAGCGATGATTTTCATTTGCTTTTTCTTTATCATCAGAAAACACAAATGCCAATCAGGGCACAGTTGTGAACTCGCACTGTTACACTAAAGTACTTGTAAATTCCTGTAAACACAGTTTGCACTTAACTACCAATTTCTTAACACGAAATATCTTTAGCGAGGAAATTTTCTATGTCACTACTACTGATATTATAGAAACAGACCGCCCAATTTTTAAAATATTTCGAGTACTAACAGGTAATGTGTAGATCTTACTCTAATAATAGGCTCATTACGCTAATTACTTTATTTCATAAAGCCTGCCAGGTGTTTCTGACTCTTCAGTCCAGTGCAACCTATTAACAAATACTTCACCTCAGGCTTATGAAATAGCAATGTCGAAAAGGATTCCTTCGAATCAAGTTTTAAATTTAGGACATTTCGAGAAAAGCAGACGCTAGGACGGCTATTGAGGTGTGAATAAGATCTTACTTTCTGATCAAAACTTGAAAAATATGAAATCGCTCAAATGTTTTGTGAAATGATTTATTATCTAAAAGTAAGAAATAAATAGATTAAAGATACATCTGACATGCCACGAATGATGCGTGACTTCATGTGAAGCAAATGAGGCATATCAAATGTACTTTAGCCACACCTGACAAATATACTTCGATATGCAATGTAAAAACTATGAATAAAACTTTGCACACAGAACATACGAAAAGGATTACAACGTAAAGGGTTAAAAATTTTTTTTGAAATTGACCAGGTTCGAACTGGAGCGCATTAACCAAAGCCAGCACCCTAACCACACACGCTTCCTCTACGCTACGGATGCTACGGGAATAATGAACTAACATTTTTGTATTTACCACTCTTATATATTTGTTGGCTGTTGAAAGTTTGTGGTCAGATAATAAATGCGTGTCTTCACTTCATTGACGAAGTAGTCAAACGTTTGGGTGCACATTCTCGTACATTCGCAGAATTTGTTTGTGATCCTCGTAGTTAATGGATAAATGCAGGGTGGCATTCTTTAGAAACAGCTGGTCGGCTGTGGTAGCCATGTTGTAGCGGGAGCTCGTCGTCTGCAGACCCGAAGTCTGCCGAACCGAAGTTAACCGAGTTCACTCGATCGGCTCCACAATTTGCAGTCCCCAGACATAAGTGCGAATTGCTACCAACTTCTTTCCTATGTGGTCGAACTAATACATTCATCTTTGGTTTTTTGTTTTAAGGCCACCTGATAATTTTCAAATAAGAGTGTTGGATGCATTATACAAATTTAAAGGCAGACACACTCAGACAGATGTTATATATGTGTGCTGACAGCGTGTACCAGGTTATATTATAACAAGACTGAAATACAACATATATCCAGAATGTGGCAAATGTACAATTACAGAAATCAGAATTACGCGTAACATGCACATAAAAAGCTGTTAAATATTTTCAGTTAGAATGTAATCTCTAAAACTTAGTATAATTTTAAATACTTGCTCATTTTACAGACATATCTAATTTTTTTATAACTGATTTCGGTTGCTTACTTAAAGCCCGGTCCACACGCAACGATCTGTCTGCGCAGACATCGGCGCAGATGTCTGTACATGCAAAAGATCGCTGCAAATGTGGTGTGTTCACACGACACAAACCGCAATCCACTACTCGCTCGCCATCTGTCGGTGTAGAAAAGAAATATCAGTGGCAAGCGGCTACGCACCCCGTAAACGTCAAAAATTTAATTCAGTTATTCTGAAATATAGAAATGGAGGAAGTTCTGTTGTACTCTGTGTTCACAATTTGTGTTGCAAAAAACATTCAGACCAACCGCAGGAAACAGAAAAAGCGGTCAAAATGGTGTAGACAGTGGCTGCTAAACCGAAAGCAGTTTTCTCACATAAATTTACTGCGAGATTTGCAGGGCGAACCTTAAGAAAGCCAAGCAGATCAAAATACCATAACGTTGGCTGGTATACTTGGGTCTACTCCTACACAAGATCTTCTAGATTTCTGAACATTGGATAACTCTTTTCAGTAAACAGTTCGCAACGAATTTTTTTTATTACTGTTTCTCTGTTTGCCGAGGCGTCAACAGCCCGCAATTTTTCAATTAGAGCATTGTATGGTGCTGTCTTTTTGTCTCGGTCACTATATTCTTTACTTTTAAGCTTCCACAAACATGGGTGGTTTCTATATATTTCAATGAATTCACTAACAAACTCTCGAGAACACTGACGAGTATCAGCCATTTTAATGCCCTGTGCGCACAAATACAAACACTAGACTGAGCAAACAGCTGTTTCGCGCCAGATTTGCGGCGATCTCCTATCCACACGATCCAACTTGTCTGCGCAGATGTGGTTTGAACCCACAGATTTGAGAGGTTTCGCTCAAACCTCCAACTCCAACTTCGAGGTTTGCACACACCTCAGGTTGGTGCAAATCTTCTGTCCACACGCAACGATCTGTCTGCGCAGATGTGATGTGCGCAGACATTTGCGCAGACACATCGTTGCGTGTGGACGAGCCTTAAGTCTTTTGGCTGTTTCACGTTGTACACTCATCGTTGGTTTCAATTTTGGCTGACTCGTGTAATAATTTCTTGTGTTATGCTCATGTATGTCTTTATTATAGGAGCCATAATATACCGATATCCTATGTATACACTGAAACGTATTTTTCTCGCTGCAGTCTATAACTATCTATACTCCAGTCAAGTTTTGCCTTTTACATTAAGGAACAATACAGTTTTGCTTTTATATACGATACTGGTTGATCGGTAAATGATACACGCCACAGTTTTTACATTAATAAATTATTTCGTATTTCCGGCCGAAATCTGCTTTTCCTGTTTTAATCAACTGAGTGAAGTGATAGTTCCTCTAACCTATGACGACAGGTGAGAAAATACAGGTTTTGCCTGGAAAATTAATTTGTGGTGTGGCTATTATCCACAACAAATATATAAATATTGGTTTTAGAGATTGAAATGTCTTTTTCTTGTGCAATCTATATTTATTTGTGTTCCAGGTGCATTTTATATTTATACCTACAGTAAGTAAATTGTCGACATACACTGATGGTACAAAAATGCAGCACCCCAAGGACAAAATCTTTTTAATGATAAGTGAGTTGACAGGCAGTTAGTTATTCACCTTAGGAGTATATGATAACAACTTTTGATCAAATGAACACACATGTCACAGTAAAGGGTGCGCAAACAGTGGCATCAATTCACAATGTGCCCCCCTCTGGCAGACACACAGATGTGAACTCTCACATGCAAACGATGATAAAGGTGCCAAATGATATGCTGCAATAAACTGTCCTAAGGACCTTTTGCCTATTATTGTAATTCGGCAATGGCTCTTGCAAGCCCTGGAGAATGAGTAAATTACTACGTCATCATATCTCACACATCTAATAATGACGAGAGATGTGGTGATGTTGTTGATCAGGGCCGTTGTTGCACACCACGAAGAGCATGCTGTATCAAAGAAGCCTTATGTGCACATGTATTGTCCTGCTGAAGAAAATCATTAAATGGAATGCGCCTATGCAATGTATTGGGCACTGATTATTTTACCCCACAGAAACACCAAGTATGACCATGAATTGTAACTGATCGCCCTCCCCCAACCCCCACCATGGAGTCTGGAATGGGACCTATGTGAGTCACGAGACCTGCACATTACACGTTTATGTCCGTCACTTGCGCACAGATACAACCTATTCTCATCACTGAAGACAACAGTGCCATTCCACTCTCCGGTCAACACCTTCATGACACCTCAGTACTAGTAGGCATCATTGGTGGTTTCATGGAGTTTGTGGTAACCTGACCAGCGGCATATTTGGCTTTATCCTGCTGCAAGCAGGTGGTTCCCAATGATGCCCTTACGACACAGCACATGCAACATGAGCCCGGATTTGTTCCCTTAATGATGATTGGCTGGCCACCACTCTTCATACACTTTATCGACATTGACGTCCATCTCTACAAAGCTGAAGACAAGATCGTGGTCTACAGCTGTGGGAATGTTCTACAGCCCACTGATGAAAGCAGCGACATATAACAAACACACTGTTGCCAACGTGTGCAGCACTCTGTTGATATGTCTATCCATCTTCCTGTAGGCAGTAGTTTTTCAGCAAGAATAAGTACTCTTCGCTGGGGAAGGGTTGTCCCATAAAATGCATCTCAAAACAAGCACAGTTACCGCCTGCAGAGTCGAAATACAGGTATACAAATAGCCCTCATGAGGAACACATGATCCACAATGACTGAGAGAGTGAAATCATTTATGTACAGAATAAATCCCATCGACTTGACTATGGAACCTTGTAGCACACCATGTTGGACAGTATAATTCAGGTCTGTGATTGATTCTGTTTCTTCCTCTACTACTAAGCGAGGTGTGGTTAGCACACTGGACTCAGATTCAGGAGGACGAAGGTTCAAACCCAGATATGGCAAGATTTAGGTTTCCATGATTTCTCTAAATAGCTTCAGGTAAATTCCAAGATGGTTCCTTTGAAAGGGGATGGCCGACTTCCTTACCCATCCTCCACTAATCCGATAGGACTGATGACCTTGCTGTTTGGTCCCCTACACCCAAATTAACCAACTAACCCCCTCTAGTATATTTGATTTCTATGTGCTGTTTCCAACTCACAATGTACTATTTCTGAACTTTTTCGATATGTCTTTGTATTTCCTTTGAAACCCATTCTGGTAAAGTTTCTCCATTAGATCAGAATGATTTAGAAAGAACCATGAAGATCCCAAGTCTTCTGTTGCCAGTCAAAAGAGCTCAGAATATGTTCAGCTAAATCTATTAATGAGACTATCATTGACTTCCTTTCTCTGATATCAAATTCTGACAAGTGTACTACTAAAAATTTAGTTATAAAACTAACAATTTCATTACTTACTACTGTCATTTCATAGATTTTTGCAAAAGTGGAGATAAAAGATAGTGGTTAGCGTTATCCAAATTCACCTATGTTTCTCATGTGACTTCTGCAACTGTGACTTTGCACAGTTATCTTAGAAGAAATAAAGAAAGTGCCACTGTTTACTCACCACCTAGCAGTTTCGACGTGGAAGATCCAGAAACAGGCAGGGTTTCAGATGGCAGTTGGAGGATGTCTCCGCAAAATAAATTACTTCAGGGAAAGGGAGGCAACGCAGGAAGAACCGCAAAGAACATAAGGGATGAACTTGCAATCTACTTTGTATCGGATGTTGGTAAAGTGAAATGGCAAGAGAAATATGCATAAATAAATATCAAGTGAAAAGACAAATGTAATTAAAAATTTCCGACCAAGACCCTTATAGCTTTAGTTATTAACAATATAAGCCATTAATTTGCAAACTACTTTGTATCAGATGTTAACAAAATGATATGGCAAGAGAAATAAATAAATCTCCGCGCGAAAATATAGGTGAAATTACAGAATTTCCGACTAAAAGTCTTACAGCCTCAGTTACGTTAGTGAATGATATTTTACTTACGATTGTAAATATTTTTCTCCCTGGCTTGTTCACACCTTCCAAAAACTTCATATGTTCGTAAAATATCCATTTTGGAACGTAGATCTCTGTTGCCCCAGACCCACTTTTAGTTTTGACCATTTTACAATGCTCACGATTGTAGTGTGTTTTCATATTTGTCCATTTCCTTTCACACTCCACAAGCAGTTCATCAATATTATCCGAAACTTCTTTCAACAAATCTTTCCTTTTATATCTGTCTTGATATGCAGGATCAGAAGGGTCCTACAGAGATTTGTGCATTTCTATTTCTAACAAGATCTGAATTGTTAGATCTGTTGACGGCACCTGGTTTGCCACTGTCGAAACAAACACAGCAGATGAAGAAAGGAACACAGCAGACGATACGGCAGATGCACATGCTCAAGTCACACAACTCTGATGTGTTTTTGCTCACTGACCTTCAACTACAAACTCGAGACAACACTTCCCTCAAGCAGTTGTTCAGACTCGCGACTTTAAACAACTATTGACAACAGTTGAAAACTAAGACAAACTTCGAGTTGATAACAGTTGTCAGCCGAGTTTGTTTGAGTTGGTTTTCAGTGTGAAGGCCCCTTTAAGGGGACCACACAGTGGCTCAGGTCGAAAAAAATCGATTTTCGGTTTTCATCATATTTCGATAGATTAAGGTTTTATTTAAGTACTTTGAAAAGAATTTTGCTGAAAAAAATTTTTTTGAGCACTTAAAGAGCATTTCCCTACAACGTGTGTGTATGTGCAATGCCCCCTTTCATGTCATCCACTTTTCTGCATATATTTTAGATCTTTGAATCCCCTACATTGCATGTTAGGGATTTTTTTGTACTCCTGAGTGTGTTGGCTATCCTTGGAATGCAATGGTCGGTATTCCTTTGTTTCTGCTGTTTCTAAACAACACGCTTTCAAACACATGATTAGTTCTCTTCAAGTGTGATTCCGAGTAGTTGTTATACTTACGTTTGCAGTGCTCATTTACATGTGTTTTGTTGTGTTTTTCGAAGATGACGAAACGTAAAGGCATTTTCAAAACGACAATTTAGAGGAAACAAGTTTAGAAAGCTTTCTGTACAAGAGGTTATGTAGCCTGGTAACGATGTTTCTAATTGTAATTCTTCAACAAGTGCATCATCAAAGTAGCTCTCACCATTTCAAGAGAGTTACAACTAATTTACTGTAAGTGACAATGGGTGCAGTAACATTATTATTAATTTGAGAACATTGCCAGATGTAATTGCTAAATTTGTACAATGTAGACAGTGTGGTGAGTCACAGAGTGTGAAAATTTGTGCAAGTGCTAGTGGGAGAAAAGGCCTAGCAATTGATTTGGATTTAATTTGCGCTAAATGCTCAGCTGTGATTTCATTTATGAGTTTTTCAAAACCAGATGCAAGTGACCCTTATGAAATCAATTCTAGATTAGTTTATGCCTTACAATCCATTTCAAAGGGCATGGCTGCAGGGAGAACATTTTGTTCAGTGATGAACTTACATCAACCACTGCAATATTAGAGAAAGCTGTATGTGAGGTCAGGGAGGAAAGTATGAAACTGGCTGCTAGGGAAGCAGTGGAAGAAACTGATGGATATTTGGATATTGCAGTTGCACTTGATGGAAGTTGGCAGAAAAGAGGACATACTTCTCTGAATGGCGTAGTGACTGCAACGAGTGTAGACACCAGTAAAATGTTAGATGTTAAGATAATGTCTAAATGTTGCAAATGTTGTAAAGTCAATTAACAAAAAGAACACAAAAATGGCTCTGAGCACTATGGGACTTAAATTCTGAGGTCATCAGTCCCCTAGAACTTGGAACTACTTAAACCTAACTAACCTAAGGACATCACACACATCCATGCCCAAGGCAGGATTTGAACCTGCGACCGTAGCGGTCGCGCGGTTCCCGACTGTAGCGCCTAGAACCGCTCGGCCACCCTGACCGGCAAAAAGAACACAACAGTGTGGCTAATTTTGGAGGAACAAGTGGTGGTATGGTAGTTCATGGAGTACAACAAATATTTCATCGCTCTGTAGAAACAAGAGGCATACGGAACACCAAATATTTTGGCGATGGTGACAGTAAGGCATACAACAATATGGTGAACTCTAAGCCATATGGAGATGCCATTATTAGCATTATCCGGCTTTTCATAGATGATGCTGTAGTATACAGAGAAGTTGCAACATTAGAAAATTGTAGCGAAATGCAGGAAGATCTGCAGCGGATAGGCACTTGGTGCAGGGAGTGGCAACTGACCCTTAACATAGACAAATGTAATGTATTGCGAATACATAGAAAGAAGGATCCTTTATTGTACGATTATATGATAGCGGAACAAACACTGGTAGCAGTTACTTCTGTAAAATATCTGGGAGTATGCGTGCGGAACGATTTGAAGTGGAATGATCATATAAAATTAATTGTTGGTAAGGCGGGTACCAGGTTGAGATTGATTGGGAGAGTCCTTAGAAAATGTAGTCCATCAACAACGGAGGTGGCTTACAAAACACTCGTTTGACCTATACTTGAGTATTGCTCTACACTGTGGGATCCGTACCAGATCGGGTTGACGGAGGAGATAGAGAAGATCCAAAGAAGAGCGGCGCGTTTCGTCACAGGGTTATTTGGTAACCGTGATAGCGTTACGGAGATGTTTAACAAACTCAAGCGGCAGACTCTGCAAGAGAGGCGCTCTGCATCGCGGTGTAGCTTGCTCGCCAGGTTTCGAGAGGGTACGTTTCTGGATGAGGTATCGAATATATTGCTTCCCCCTACTTATACCTCCCGAGCAGATCACGAATGTAAAATTAGAGAGATTAGAGCGCGCCCGGAGGCTTTCAGACAGTCGTTGTTCCCGCGAACCATACACGAGTGGAACAGGAAAGGGAGGTAATGACAGTGGCACATAAAGTGCCCTCCGCCACACACCGTTGGGTGGCTTGCGGAGTATAAATGTAGATGTAGATGTAGAATGTGTAGGCCATGTTCAAAAACGTTTAGGAACAAGGATGAGAAAACTAACTGTTGACATGAGAGGAAAAAAATTAGAAGATGGAAAATTGTTGACTGGACAGGGTCAGTTAACTAAAACTGAAATAGAAAACTTGCAGGTATACTATGGGCTGGCAATTAGGAGAAATAAAGGAAATCTGGAGGCAATGAAGAGAGATGTTTGGGCCAAATTCTTCCATAAGTCCTCTACTGATGATAAAGCACGTCATGGATTGTGTCCATCAGGAAAAAATTCGTGGTGCAAATACAATAGGGCTCAGGCAACTGGAAAATCTTATTCTCAGCAGCATTCTCTTCCTGCTGCTGTTGTTACAGCAATTAAACCTATTTTCAGAGACTTGGCTCATCCTGACCTTCTAAGGAAATGACACAGAACCCAAATGACTGTTTCAACAGCATAATTTGGAACCGCCTTCTTAAAACTGTTTTTGTAGACATGTATGCAATGAAACTAGGAGTTCATGATGTTGTTATTACATTCAATTGTGGTAATATTGGAAAGAGTTGGGCACTGAAAAAGCTGGGAATTAATCCTGGTGAAAATATGATCACTGGGCTGCAACATTGCGATAAAATGAGGATAGTCGATGCAGACAGGTCTGCATCAAATACGGCCAACAAAGCATGACAAACATCCAGAAAGGTGAAAAAGAAGCTGGAAGACCTGTTAGAGGCCAAAGAAGCGCCGTCATATGCAGCAGGACAGTTTTAATTAACTGTAAGTAACAAATTTCCAAAGTTTTTCCTTTAAAGACAGTTTCCCGCAAAATAAACTTGTCAGTACATATACCTCATTACATCAGAAACTATCATAGATAAATGAATGAAAATTTCAGAGACACTGCACAACACAAATATCCACCTCTGGTGCTACACTCATTAATATTCCCCCAATAGGAAGTTCACAAAAAAATATTTTCTGAAGAAAAACTTAATATTTTTTGTTAATAAATTAAAAAAAAATATTTCTTAAAAACTATAAAATGGAAAAAGTAGATTTTAGTACAGTGGACTCTATTAGAATCATGTAACATACAGTAAAATATTAAGGTCCTGCATGAAATAGTTTTTTTCAGAAATGGGTCAAATACTTGCCTAAATTAACATGGGTTAGATAGGCAGGGTGCGGTCCCCTTAAACACAGGCATGTACTGGAATGCCAACCGCATTTCGCTCCAACATACCATTGGTGCGAAGTTACGAATGTTACAGAATTCTTTGAACACACTTCGTACGCTGTTCCTAAATAAATCAGCAATAATTCGTTATAAGAAAAGTCCATTTTAACCCCATCATCTACTAGATATGAGCGATTAAAAAGAAAGGGCGTTCAAAAAGTTTTGCACAGTCGTCTCTAATTTTTTTTATTTTTTGCAAGAGAATGAAATTTTTTGTTCAGAAGATAGCTTTTACAGGGCTGAAATATTTAGAAAATTGTTTCAAGCGCCGCCATTAACGCGAGCCATCATACCTTCGAAGTCCGCAGGGAGACAATCTGAAGCTGCTCTAATCGCGTCGTGAACTATATGGGCTCCATATCCAATCCCGGTGAGTTGCGACTGAGTGATAGATTGAATTTTGCATAAACTTTATAACTCCCTTTACTATTCTATCCTCCAAAATTGCAGTTAGTATTATTTTCACAAAATGCCACTATTTTCTTATTTTAAATCATTGCACAATAATAGTTCCTTCAAATAATCGACAACAGTATCCAATGTTTCTTCAGGCTGCTCCATAAACTGTACATTAATTGAAAGAAACGTTGTACTAATTTCTAATTTTCGTGAATTATTTTGTGAAGAAGTGTCTAAGAGTCAAAACGTGTAAAGAAAATTCTGTGAAACAAAATGAAGGAGGCACATTCGTTTCTCTAACGATATAAAAATGTGGAAAGCGGCTTGTTCACTCTTTCTCTCTTCTGTCCTTCGCAGTGTACATGTCATTTGTGTAAACTCTACGCTTTCGTTGAATAATTGCGGTAATTTGATGGATAGTAGCAGCGTTTCATTTGAAGATCCCTTTCCTTGCTATTCATGACACATGTGATTGTATTATGCAATTGTTTAGTACAGTGTCAGGCTGCATCGAAGAGACGTTCCTAGCGCATTGTTTGGTGGCCACGGCCGAACACTGTTAGTGCTTATTCGGCATTTAATGGATCAGATTGTAATTCCTGCGTCCCTGAGGTCATTTTTACTGATATTTTTCTCTCAAAATAAGCCCGCGCGCACGTGAGTGTGTGTGTGTGTGTGTGTATAAAGAGCCGGATGCAGGATACAAACATATCATCAAGAAAGAAATCCGGACAAGGAAATGGATGTGGACTAATTGTTGAGGCAGTTCGGCAGCGGCGAAGCGTACGGGCGTGACGTTCAGCGCTCTTGATCTCAGCAAACCAGCTACAACGTGTCAACTGTAAAGTAATTTCAGTCGGACTAGTCGGACGGTAGTAGACGTTGGAATACTGGTGATCGGGTAGTGTAAATGACCACCTGATGGAGAAATTTACATCTCGAAGTTTTTCTTTTTTATGGTAATATTTTATACTGGAGTCAGTGATGGCTCATAATAACATTTCCGCAGTTACCTCGCAAACGTCTTGTTTACGACCCGTGTTTGTTCCAGCATTTTTGCTTCAGTTTTGCAGTTAGGCAGTGTTACTTTTTACTTCCATTGCGGTACACCCTGTATGGATGATTACAAACATTTTTTAAAACTGTTTTTAGAAATCTTAGCAAATACATTAAATTGCAATGGATTGTTTCGTTTCTTAGTATTTCGTAACGCAATAAATTTTCGAAATTCGTTTCTGTTACGGAGAAATGTCTTTGTGGTACTTATTCTAAAAGAAAGAAACAACCCACTTAGACGATCACTAGATTTGTAATTATTTTTAAAGGTCTTACCATGAGGCGAAAAATTTGTCAGAGGGAGACGAACTTGGAAGCCAAATGAAATGTTCTTGCTTGTTGAGAGAAATATAGTCCAACCGTCCCTGGGAATGCTAATTACGAAGTCCGTCGTCTCCAGACCAAACGTCAGATCTGGTGGACGCCAACAGTGAAGAGTTCCCGGCTTACGGAAAGGCTTATTACACGCGGCTCAGTATAGAAGACCTGCGGATGCCGATATAGCAGTTCCCTACTCGCGCGCTCCTGACATGGCGGAGTGCCGCTGCTGGTACAACCCCGCGGCTACTCAGTGTACTACCCGTCCGACAGATGGCACTGGATGCGACAAGCGCCGCTCGCCACCTCCTCAGTCTGTCTGGCTTCCTGTCTCCACAGCCGCCACGACTTGAGTCTTGGGGACGCCAAGGAATTGCGTCTGCTGATTGGTTGAGGCTCATGACGTTATCAGGGAGACAGAACACTGTATAGCAGTGCTGCCTGGTGACAATAAGTGTAATGAGCTCTATTGACATTAGCGACGTCGCTCACTTGTTGTTTAAAAAGCCATTACATGTAGTAGATCTGCACACAGCTGTCATTTTGCAACCTCAAACAAGTCCAGATTATTCAATGGAGCTTAACTTATGGGAATTAAATGTAAAAACCTGGTTCGAATGCGAATAATCGCAAATGCGGTGGCAGACTCACCCGGTTGCAGCTGTGGCAAATGCGGAAAAGCGGGCTAAATATATGTAAAAGTTACATACATATTCCTTGCATTTTCTGCAGTTTATGTATGATATTGTTCATAATATGTATCCAAATATTCTTTGAATGCTTATCCATTAACTATATTTTCCGATTTTAACTTGTTCTTTTAGGTTTTATTGCGAGAATGCGATAAATATGGTACCTTCAAATATAACGCAAACGTAAATATTAGGCAATGCGATATGTCCGTTTGTCACCACAACAATTATCCCACACTCAAACTTTACGAGTTCCACAACTAACGAAATGATCACCCTTCAACTAACCTAGGCCTCAGATAACATCATAGAGAAGTCCATAGAATAGATTTCAAGGGGGGGGGGGGGATCCCAATATTGTGCTCCTGGCAAAGTATGTGTTATGCTTCAATTTTGGTCGTTGTTATGTAAACAAAGAACTACATTTCAGTGTTATGCACGAACTGCATCTTCGCATACCTTATGTAGTTTTTCAGAATCCGGGTTATGTTCAAATGGCATTGTGATAAACAATGTTGAATGAGGAATTATTAATAGGTCTAGACAATACTCACATCTCCAAATCGTGAGACTGTTATAGATGTAGGTCACTGGTAATCACAGTTTATCAGTTACAGTGAAATGTGTAACAAAACATTTGAAATGAATCACAAAGTTTCAGAGTGATACAGTATGTTTTAATGTATTAGACATTCACTCATAGTTCTTTTCCATATTCTGTATTACGTACATAGGGCCTAGTCTGCTAGCTACAATACAGTATGTGGTGATGGGTCCCTTGTATGACATTTCTCTAAATTTTCTCAGCAGTGTTCCATGTAAAGAACATGTTTGTTCAAGGTTTTCTCATTTGAGTTCATGAAGCATCTCCATAACACTTGCATGTTGATTGAGCCTACCAGTAAGAAATCTAGAAGTCCACTTCTGAACTACTTGGTTTCTTCCTTAAACTGACTGGGGATCCCAGAAATTCAAGTGGTACTCCAGAATGAATTGCATCAGTGTTCAATACAGGTGGGTTTCTCTCAACTTGTAGTCTGAGCGACACTCCCCTCATTCCCAATCTTCCCAAATGTATTCATCTTCCCAGAGGAAGGAACTATGAGTATATAAAGCTAGAAATAGTTTTTTTACTCAACTGTTGTTTCCTCTAATAGTTCATACAAACCATTTTATAATTTTTAGAGAGCACCATCAGCTGTTCATATAACTGTAAAGTTAAATATCTGTTTAATATGAACATTACTGTTATCCAGTACATGCATCCTTGAGTCCAAACATTATGATTAATTATAGGAGAGGAGGCTAATGAGATACTCTTTTACTTTATATTTATTTTGGATAATTTACTTTAAATCATTCTTGATCACAATTTCAATTTATTTGTGGTCACGAGTTTCGACCACTTATGTGGTCATCTTCAGACCCATTGGCAGTGGCTGTCTGTGGAGCAGAACTCCATATGGCAGTAAATCACTGTTTCAGAAGTAATTACATTTATTTAATATCTGGGGTTTCCAGTTTTCTGTCTGATGCCTGACAGCAACCTGTTAGACTACAGGGTGTTAAATAAAGGAACAGTCATGGAGATCAGCACCATCCATCACAGATAAAATTCTGATTTTGCACCAGAATGTAAATTTTTGTTCTGAATCCCAGGCAGAGAAACAGTCTGTGCAAGTATTGTGGCATTTAATTTCACAAATAATCCTAAATTCACACTTCTTATTAACACCAAATAAAATCAGGGGGTTAATCTATTGACATGAGAGTGTATAACTCAAGGACAATGAGGAGGCTTCTGTAAGATGTCAAACTATCTTACTCACGTGGATAAAAAGTTCTCTCATAAGATTCCACATCAAATCTGAATAGAATCCCACGCTTTTGATTACTGCCTCCATCATTATTGTCAGGGGCCAAGTCTGACTGTCATAAAATTGATGAGGTTCACACTTATGCGCAGTGGACACAATGCAGTTGGCTAAATTACATCATGGAGAAAGCATATGCTAAAGCAACACCCTCTGCATCCATAGGTCACATTTTTGCAAGCTGTCTAGCATAGCTTGCAGTGCCATCACTTGTAATAGGTGGTGAACTATGTGAAGTTTTTCTCTGTAATTTTTCTTTCTGAAGTGCATGCTTCCATGCATTGCTTAATTATACTAATTAATTTGAAATTGTGTGAAAATGTTGTGTTATATTCATATATATTGCCTCATGTACAACATGTGGTCTGTTCTTGTATTAAAAAATTACAAATAAATAAACTGATAATTACATAGCCCGTGTGTGTATTGTTGTGATCATACAGTCTAATTTCAGCTGCTTCTGTAATTACAGAGACCCAACAGCTAGAAATATGGGCCAGATCCTCATCTGCTTATAGGCTATCTTGCATTTACTCACTAAACAGTTCTCAGAAACTGCTGATTTTCATTTTTTCATGCTTGGGGTGATGACCAACACAGCAATTAGCAGTAGTTTGTATAGGCTGTCCCACATAACTGATACCATACTCACAAGGAATATTATAAATCCCTGATACACCGAGCCTGAGAGTATGTTTGTTAGGTCACAACCTTTCTTTAATTTTGCTTGGTGACAAGAAGACTCCTGTGATTCCTTGCCTCTTTACACTCTAACTTACCCATTGCACCACAGAATGGAAGCCATGCTGTGTCTTTGTTCTCATGACTTGGCTGATGATTTCTTCAACAGATTTGATCTAATTTCATATACAGAATGTTTGTTTGGCGGGAGGGGGGGGGGGGGGTTGGATTGTGCAAGAGCAATGGTGGGAAGGTGAGGAGGTATGGTCAAGGGTATAAGTAAAATAAATAGTGACTAAATGGTGGTGGCAAGGGGGCAGGGGGTGGTTTTGAGTCGTAATAAATACAAAACCAGAAGAGATTATGTCACAGCATTATGACAAGACTACAGACTACATGTCATAAGGCATGATCCCAATTTATACAGCAGTGTTCTATCTGAATTAATAACAAACTTACTTCCAACTGGGAATTTTCATAGATATCCAATACATATACATATATAGGCAACGCCTATATGGGACTACAAGTGTCTGGCGCAGTTGTTAGATTGGTTACTGCTACTACTATGGCAGGTTATCAAGATTTAAGTGAGTTTGAACATGGTATTATAGTCGGCGCATGAGCGATGGGACACAGCATTCAGAGGTAGCGATGAAGTGGGGATTTTCCAGTGTGACAATTTGACGAGTGTATCGTGATTACCAGGAATACGGTAAAACATCAAATCTCTGACATCGCTGCAGCCATAAAAAGGTCCTGGAAGAATGGTACCAATGACGACTGAAGAGAATCGTTTAACGTGACAGAAGTGCAACACTTCCGCAAATTGCTGCAAATTTCAATTCTGGGCCATCAACAAGTGTCGCCATGCGAACCATTCAACGAAATATCATAGATATGGGCTTTCGGAGACGGAAGGCCCCCCTGTGTACCCTCGATGACTGCACGACACAAAGCTTAACGCCTCTCCTGGGCCCGTCAACACTGGCATTGGACTGTTGATAACTGGAAACGTGTTGCCTGGTCAGAAGAGTTTCGTTTCAAATTGTTGTATCGAGCGGATGGACGAATCCATGGACCCTGCATGTCAGCAGGGGACTGTACAAGCTATTGGAGGCTCAGTAATGGTGTGGGGTGTGTGCAATTGGAATGGTATGGGTCCCCTGATACGTCTAGGTACGACTCTGACAGGTGACAAGGAGTAAGCACCCTGTTTGATCACCTGCATCCATTCATGGCCAATGTGCATTCCGACTGGCTTGGGCAATTCCAGCACTACAATGCGACATCCGACACATCCAGAATCGCTACAGAGTGGCTTCGGATCATTATTGAGAGTTTAAATACTTCCGCTGGTCACCAAATTCCGCATACGTGAACATTATTGAGCATATCTCGGATGCCTTGCAACGTGCTGTTCAGAAGAGATTTCCTTTCCCTCGTACTCATACGAATATATGGACAGCCCTGCAGGATTCATGGTGTCAATTACCTCCAGCACTGCTTCTGACATTAGTTGAGTCCATGCAACATGTTGCGACACTTCTGCACATTCGCGGGGGCCCTACACGATGTTAGGCAGGTGTACCAATTTGTTTGATTCTTCATTGTATATGCAAATGTTCTTAGCTCTAGGAAATGTTGACTAAATAATGAACATCAGTAACTGTGGCACAGTTTAATAAAGTCATTAAAAAATTTCAATCTTTCCACCATTTACAAGTAGCCTGTATCCTTGATAGTCACAGTTTTCCAAAACTCTTTCACCAAAGGAGACGAAGTAAATATTCCAGAATTCGAATATAGAAAAACTACCAACATGATTAACTTAGAAGCAGATATCCTAAATGTATTGAAAAGCTGAAATTACTAAACAATGGCAAGGCCTTTGGTCCAGATTACATGGAAGTTAGATTCCTTTGAGAGTATGTTGATACAATAGCTTCATACTTAGTAATCATATAGGCTACAACTGCTCACTCATCGAAATATCCGTCCCTAAAGACTGGAAAGGAAAACAACTCACACCATACCCAAGAAAGGAAACAGGAGTAATCCGCTGAATTTCAGATCCATATCACAAACGCCGATTTACCGTAGGATTTTGGAATATATTCTGTGTTTGAACATTATGAATTACCTCAAAGAAAATGATTTATTGACAGACAGTCAACATGGATTCAGAAAATATCGTTCTTGTGAAATACAACTAGCTCTTTATTCCCACAAAGTGCTGTGTCAAATAGATTCCATATTTCTAGATTTCCAGAAGCCTTTCGATGCTGCTCTTCATAAGCGACTTCTCATCAAATTTTGTGCCTACGGATTATTGGCTCAGTTGTGCCACTGGATTTGTGAGATCCTCTCGGAAATGTCACAGTTCGTAATAAATGACCGAAAGTAATCAAATAAAACAAAAATAATATGTGGCGTTCCTCAGGGAAATATTACAGACCCTCTGCTATCCGTGATCTACATAAAAGACACAGGAGACATTCTGAGCAGCCTTCGTAGACTGTTTGCCGATGATGCTGTCATTTACCATCTTGTGAAGTCATCAGATGATCCAAACAAATTGCAAAAATGTTTATAAAAGTTACCTATATGTTGCGAAAAATGGCAATTGACTCCAAATAATGAAACGTGTGAAGTCATCCACAAGAGTACTAAAAGGAATCTGTTACATTTCGGCTACACCGTAAATCACATAAATCTAAAGGCTATAAATTCAAATAAATACTTACAACCATGAGTAACATAACTAGACTGATCACACAGATAATGCTGTAGGGAATGCAAACCAAAGATTGGGATTTATTGGCATAACACTTAGAAAGTGTAACAGGTCTGTTAAGGAGAGTGCCTACACTACGGTTGTCCGGCGTCTTCCGGAGTATTGCTGTGCAGTGTGGCATCTGCATCAGATGGGACTGACTGAGGACAGCAAAAAAAGCTCGTTTTGTATTATTACGAAATAGTGGAGAGAGTGCCACAGATATTGTATACGAATTGGGGTGGCGGCCATCAAAGCAAAGGCGTTTCCGTTGCAGCAGGATCTGCTCACTAAATTTCAGTCATCTCCAATTGCGAAAATATTTTGTTGGCGCCCATCTACATAGGGTGAAATGGTGGTCATTATAAAATGAGAGAAATCAGAGTTCACATGGAAAGATTTAAGCTTCGTTTTTTTCCACCCACAGTTCATGAGTGAAATGTTAAAAAAATAGCTTGAAAGTGGGTGAATGAACCCTCTGTCAGGCACTTAATTGTAAACCACAGAGTAAGCATATAGACATAGATGTAAATTCATCCTCAGCGGCACCTTTGCACCAGTAGTCTCCTGCTGAAATTTGTTCACACTGTTTAACTACATTGGGAAATGATATGCACAATACTATGAGTTTTAAGTTCACTGATTGATACATTTATTACGTCTTGGAAACACCATTGAGTGATAACCTGCTATTTATACAGTTACTGATATGAGCATCAGTTCATGTTTTATCATTGAATTAACCAAACAACAATCCCAGGTATTGATAACGGTCTGTGGTACAGTAATCTAGTGCCACGTTTCTTTTTTCCTTCGATGCCCACCAAAGAACGTTTGAAGCTTTTGTGACACCGCTGTATGCGATGTTTTTCCTAGATGCAAGAAAGCAAATACCGTACAAAAAATGTGTGCTATGCACGCAAGGTCCATGAACCATAGACCTTGCCGTTGGTGGTGAGACTTGAGTGCCTCAGTGATACAGATAGCCATACCATACGTGCAACCATAATGGAGGGGTTCTGTTGAGAGGCCAGACAAACGTGTGATTCCTGATGACTGACTGATCTGGCCTTGTAACACTAACCAAAACGGCCTTGCTGTGCTGGTATTGTGAACGGCTGAAAGCAAGGAGAACAGCTGTAATTTTTCCCGTGGGCATGCCGCTTTACTGTATGGTTAAATGATGATGGCGTCCTCTTAGGTAACATATTCCGGAAGTAAAATAGTGCTCCATTTGGATCTCTGGGTGGGTAATACTCAGGAGGACATCGTTATCAGGAGAATCAAAACTGGCATTCTATGGACTGGAACGTGGAATGTCAGATCCCGTAATAGGGCAGGTAGATTAGAAAATTTAAAAAGGGAAATGGATAGGTTAAAGTCGGATATAGTGGCAATTAGTGAAGTTTGGTGGCAGGAGTAACAACACTCCTGGTCAGGTGAATACAAGGCTATAAATACAAAATCAAATGCAGGAGTAGGTTTAATAATGAATAAAAAAATAGGAGTGCGGGTAAGCTACTACAAACAGCATAGTGAATGCATTATTGTAGCCCACATAGACATGAAGCCCCCACCTACCACAGTAGTACAAGTTTATATGCCAATTACCTCCACAGACGGCGAAAAGATTGAAGAAATGAGTGATGAGATAAAGGAAATTCTTCAGATAGTCAAGGAAGACGAAAATTTAATAGTCATGGGTGACTGGAATTCGATAGTAGGAAAAGAAAGAGAAAGAAAAGTAGTAGATGAATTCGGAATTGGGGGTAATGAATGAAAGAGGAAGCCACCTGGTAGAATTTTGCACAGAGCACAACTTAATCATAGCTAACACTTGGTTCAAGAATCATAAAAGAAGGTTGTATACATGGAAGAAGAAGCCTGGAGATACTGACAGGTTTCAGATAGATTATATAATGGTAAGACAGAGATTTAGGAACCAGGTTTTAAATTGTAAGACATTTCCAGGGGCAGATGTGGACTCTGACCACAATCTATTGGTTATGAACTGTAGATTAAAACTGAAGAAACTGCAAAAAGGTGGGAATTTAAGGAGATGGGACCTGGATAAACTGAAAGAACCAGAGGTTGTACAGAGTTTCAAGGAGAGCATAAGGGAACAATTGACAGGAATGGGGGAAAGAGATACAGTAGAAGAAGAATGGGTAGCTTTGAGGAATGAAGTAGTGAAGGCAGCAGAGGATCAAGTAGGTAAAATGACGAGGGCCAGTAGAAATCTTTGGGTAATGGAAGAAATTTTGAATTTAATTGATGAAAGGAGAAAATATGAAAGTGCAGTAAATGAAGCAGGCAAAAAGGAATACAAACATCTCTAAAATGAGATCAACAGGAAGTGCAAAATGGCTAAGCAGGGATGGCTAGAAGACAAATGTAAGTATGTAGAGGCGTATATTACAAGGGGTAAGATAGATACTGCCTACGTGAAAATTAAAGAGACTTTTGGAGAAAAGAAAACCACACGTACAAATATCAATAGCTCATATGGAAACCAAATTCTAAGCAAAGAAGGGAAAGCAGAAAGGTGGAAGGAGTATATAGAGGGTCTATACAAGGGCGGTGTACTTGAGGGCAATCTTATGGAAATGGAAGAGGATGTAGATGAAGATGAAATGGGAGATATAATACTGCATGAAGAGTTTGACAGAGCACTGAAAGACCTGTGTCCCCAGGAGTAGACAACATCCCATTAGAACTACTGACAGACTTGGGAGAGCCAGTTCTGACAAAACTCTACCATCTGCTGAGTAAGATGTATGAGACAGGCGAAATACCCTCAGACTTCAAGAAGAATATTGTGGTGTCACCGCCAGACACCACACTTGCTAGGTGGTAGCCTTTAAATCGGCCGCGGTCCGCTAGTATACGTCGGACCCGCGTGTCGCCACTATCAGTGATTGCACACCGAGCGCCGCCACACGGCAGGTCTAGAGAGACTTCCTAGCACTCGCCCCAGTTGTACAGCCGACTTTGCTAGCTATGGTTCACTGTCTACATACGCTCTCATTTGCCGAGACGATAGTTAGCATAGCCTTCAGCTACGTCATTTGCTACGACCTAGCAAGGCGACATTACCAGTTACTATTGATGCTGTAAAACATGTACCGTCAAGAGCGATGTTCACCATTTATGGATTAAAGTTAAGTATTCCACAGCTACGTCCTTTTTTGCTAGTCTAATTTCCTTGATTTGTTCCAGACATCACGCCAGCCTGCGTGAGCTAAAACGCGTGCCTTTCGGCTTCCTCTCACACTGGGTTGGCTCTCTTGCCAATCCACAAAATATAATAATTCCAATCTCAAAGAAAGCAAGTGTTGACAGATGTGAAAATTACCGAAGCTATCAGCTTAATAATTCACAGCTGCAAAACATTTACACGAATTCTTTACAGACGAATGGAAAAACTGGTAGAAGCCGACCTTGGGGAAGATCAGTTCGGATTCCATAGAAATGTTGGCACACGTGAGGTAACACTAATCCTAAGACTTACGCTAGAAGATAGGTTAAGGAAAGGCAAACCTACTTTTCTAGGGTTTGTAGACTTAGAGAAGGTTTTTGACAATGCTGATTGGAACACTCTCTTTCAAATTCTGAGGATGGTAGAGGTCAAATACAGGGAGCGAAAGGCTATTTACAATTTGTGCAGAAACCAAATGGCAGTTAGTTGAGGGGCATGAAATGGAAGCAGTGGTTGGGAAGGGAGTGAGACAGGATTGTAGCCTATCCCCAGTTTTATTCAATCTGTGTATCAAGCAAGCAGTGAAGGAAACAAAAGAAAAATGTGGAGTAGGAATTAAAGTCCACACAGAAGAAATAAAAACTTTGAGGTTTTGCGATGACATTGTAATTCTGTCAGAGAAAGCAAAGGACCTGGAAGAGCAGTTGAATGGAATGGACAGTGGCTTGAAAGGAGGATATAAGATGAACATCAACAAAAGCAAAACGAGAATAATGGAATGTAGTCTAATTAAATCAGGTGATGCTGAGGGAATTAGATTAGGAAATGAGACACAAAATAGTAGACGAGTTCTGCTATTTGGAGACCAAAATAAGTGATGATTGTCGAAGTAGAGAGGATATAAAATGTAGACTAACAATGGCAAGAAAAGCGCTTCTGAAGAAGAGACATTTGTTAACATCAAGTATATATTTGAGTGTCGGGAAGTCGTTTCTGAAAGTGTTTGTATGGAGAGTAGCCATGTATGGATGTGAAACATGGATGATAAATAGTTTAGACAAGAAGGGAATAGAAGCTTTCGCAATGTGGTGCTACAGAAGAATGCTGAAGATTTGATGAATAGATCATGTAACTAATGAAGAGGTACTGAATAGAACTAGGGAGAAGAGGAATTTGTGGCGCAACTTGACTAAAAGACAGGATCGATTGGCAGGACACATTATGAGGCATCAAGGGATCACCATTATAGTATTGGAGGGAAGTTTGGGGGATAAAAATCATAGAGATGAATATGCTAAGCAAATTCAGAAGGATGTAGGGTGCAGTAGTTACTGGAGATGAAGAAGCTTGCACAGGATAGAGTAGCATGGAGAGCTTCATCAAACCAGTCTCTAGACTGAAAACCAGAAAAACTACATGCAGTTTCTTTTTTTTTTTATTATTATGGATCGATTATGAGATACCAATTTTATAAGGTTATTGTGTAAGACTTGTGAATAAGAACATATGAATATAAACATGTGGCATGCAATAAAATCAGACATATAAAGTACATTGAATACGTGGTTTGTTATTATCGGGCAACTATTACATACAAATCCTACAAACCAATTGCATAAGAATCTTGAACAGAAACATATGAACAGAAAAGGAACTTATGACACTTAATCAAAGTAGAAAGGAAACATTAACATCAGAAATAATGAAAGACATAAAATTTAAAACTAGTGAAATACTTGTGCTTAGCGATTTTTGCAAAGCAGATCTATGTGTGAAGGAACTATTGGAAGGCACACTCTCGCCTCACAGTCCACATTGGGGAGGCGAGTCCTTAGTAATGTTTTATATTCTTTAGCGTACAGAATCGTGACTCACAAGGATAGGATGCTGAGAAGAGCAGTAAAAAAGAGATTGCTTCGTTCGGGATATCCAGATATTCACTCTCGATTGAGATACAAAAAAACATCGAAGCATTTTTTTTCAAATTTCGACCTCAAGACTGTATTCGATTATATTTCAACAAGTTTCTCTTTTTCGTATGCCTTTAATTCTGCATTGGATAGGTTTTCCACAACTGTAATCAACTGCTCCAAGCTAATAGTCAAGATTGAGGAACATTATTCGGATATCTCCTCTTGGAAATCAGATACCTGCCCTTTTACGTATTCCTATACCTGAGTTTTTCCTTTTGCATCCAACTCACTTTATGCTGTAGCCACAGATATAAAAACAGTTAAATTGTTCTCTCCTTTGGCTGAGATCCAAAGGACGAGTTCTTTTGAAAATAAGCTAACTATATCACTTGATGGTAAGATCGTTTGATGCCGTCTCTGCATACTTGAATTCAAAGTGTTAAGTTTGTTGAAAATATTCACCTTCATTATTTATTCATCTTTATTAGCCTTTGACCATACATACAATTGAACAAGCTTCATCTCTCATGTTTATTATCTATATATATAATTACTGTACATATACCAGGGTAATCTCAAAACTAAGGTCTTCTATTTTTTTTATAAGTACATAGACCTGTTTATTTCTACAATGGTTTACATCAGTTTACAGCTTGAACATTTAGCTATTTTTGGACATAATCACCATTTCTGTCGATGCATTTTTGTAGACGCTGTGGCAGTTTTTGTCTCCCCATGTCATACCAGCTCACCGCCATGCTGTTCCGAAAGTTAAGTACCTCTTCTTTCACCTTGTCGTCGGAGCTGGATCACTTTCTGGCCAAATGTTCTTTTAACCTAGTCACTGGGCGCCAAATCAGGAGTATAGGGTGGGTGGGTGATTATGTTACACTGAAACTGTTGCAGGAGAGCAACGGTTTGCCGAGCGATGTGTGGGCGAGTGTTGTCACGGAGAATGTGTACACCCTTGCTCAACATTTCTCTTCTCTTGTTCTGAATTTTCCGTTTGAGTTTTCTGGAGTCTCACAGTACCTGTCAGCGTTAACTGTGGTCCCAGCAATTCAGCCCCGACGACGAGGTGAAAGAAGAGGTTCATAACTTTCGGAACAGCATGGCGGCGAGCTGGTATGACATGGGGAGACAAAAACTGCCACAGCATCTACAAAAAATGCATCAACAGAAATGGTGATTATGTCGAAAAATAGCTAAATGTTCAAGCTGTAAACTGGTGTAGAAATAAACAGGTCAATGTACTTACAAAAAATAGGAGACCTTAATTTTGGGATTACCCTTGTACTATTACTGAAATGACCCATGGTATTGTTCGAAGTAAAGCAACTTAAAAATAAGATCAGTCCCATCTCTTAATTTTAGGATGAGGTATCATGTTCCAGTCTTTTATATCCCCCTGACAATGACTGGCCGCATGGTTTATTTATAAGCTGAGTTCAAAACATAACAGTAACAACAATTAATGACATTAAGAATTACTCTCTGTGAATTTGGTTTCCAACGTTTTGCACAGTGTCAGTCGCTGGAGCAAGCGGTTTTCAGTAAATGAGTAGGCCTGCCTTGTTCCAGGGATGGGACTCAATAGAAATTACAGGACTAAACAAATGGCAAAACCTATAAAACCTGTCCAGGCAGCCAACATAATGGCTACCACAGCCAAACATCACAGTGTATCAAGGGTGATAATGCATTATAAAGTGCCAAAATTCCCAAACCAAGCAGCATTGGTCCTTCCACTGTGTTGACTGAGTATGGAGAAAATATTGTAGTCCAAGGACTTTTTTCAACTGCAGTTGTGTGCTACCTGGTAAAAGTAAGTGTTATTGGGCAATTTACTGCAAATTACAAGTAAAGGGTAATGTTCAATAAAATCTCCTACAAGTCGCACTGTAAGGTGGTTTATTTAATCAGAGCCAGTTTTGAACTTAAGCTTATCTTAAAATGATATATACTCAATTTCATGTTAGACTTCACTGATCATCATTAGATGTAATATCCAAATTGTAATTGTACTTTTCTTACCAAAGTAATCATTAGAACCACCATACTCAGTTTTTCTCACATTAATGCCACGTAAAATGTTGATAACTGTAAATGAGGTGTGAACTCATGGCATCCCATCTGTTTATTACTACATTTGAAAATAGAGTTTGTGATGTACAAGGTACAATTACCTAAAGATAGTCATAAGACTAAATACGGTTGTGATTCAAATAACCCATCTTTGACTTTGGCTGGTGGCTGATTTTATTGATTTATTGATTGATCCATTTTCATCTATAGCTGCACACTGTGCAAGAGATATTTGGATTTTTATGTTAATATTAACAGTTATACATACAATATACCTTTGTACACACATTAATATATCAATTAATGATGAATACTTAAATAAATGTTGTTACACTATATACAGAGAGATAAAATACAAATGTTCTTCTGAATGAGACTACATTGGGTTAACACTGAAAAATTTAGTTTTGTAGGGATTCATTTACTGTGTAAAAGCAGTGATCAACTAGGTATGACTTCAGTTTAGATTTGAAGTGACCAATGTTTTGTATGTGTTTAATGGTCTGGTAAGGCATTGTATAGTTTGATACTAGGATGGATAAGGCCGTTTTGAAATAACTTTGTGTTGGCACTTTGAACATGTACATCCAATTTTTGTCTTGTATCATAGCTGTGTATTGTGTGATTTTGAGTGATGAGTGGTCTTTTTGAATGTAAGTTTTGCTTTAAATACATTATATTTTCAAGTATATAAATGCAAGGAAGTGGCAGGATCATTCGTTTTTGAAACAGTGGTCTACATGATTTGCAATTATCTACCCCTTCCATTCTTGTTCTTCTTCTTCTTCTTCTTCTTCTTCTTCTTCTTATTATTATTATTTTTTATGGCATCTCCAGAATTTCCCCAGAACGTAACCCCATACCCGAGGTGAGAGCGTACAACTGCATAATATACACTCTAAAGTATGTTGTTGCTGGTACAGTTTTTTAATGTATGTAACGCAAAACAAGGAGTACTTAATTTTTTGTTCATTTGCTCCATATGTGCTTTCCATTTCAAGTTGTCTTGTAGATGAAGTCCAAGAAATTTGTTACAGGCTGTTTTGGCAATTGTCTGTCCAGATAGCTCTAGATTGGGTGATATCAGATTTTTTGTTTGTGCTGTGTGTATATCCGTAGCTACAGTTTTTTCAGTGTCTATTATTAAGTCATTGTCATCAAAGTAACATGTTAGCCTGTCAGTGGCTTCTTTTATGTTACAAGAGTTTCTTCTGAGTTTCCTGTAATTAGAACACTCGTATCATCAGCAAATTGAAATATGTTACAGCTGTCATTGCTTATGTTTAGGTCATTTACATAGAGTAAGAACAGAACAGGACCCATTACTGAACCTTGTGGCACTCCATATTTAACAGTCAGTAGCTTGAAGTTATATTTCCTAATGACATTGTCCCTTTCTTGATCTATTTCCACATATTGTTCCCTGTTCTTAAGATAAGAGCTGAGCCCGTTGTTAGCTGTTCCTCTAATGCCAAGATTTTCTAGCTTGTGTAGCAATTTGTCACGATTTATGGTGTCAAATGCCTTTGACAAATCTAAAAATATGCCCATGGTAAGTTTATTGTTGTCTAATGCTATCAGTGCCTCTAATAGTATGGAGTGAACTGCTGATTCGGTTGAGCAGTTTGCTCTATATCCATGTTGTGTGTCAATGATGATGAAAGTGATGATGGACACACAACAATCAGTCCCCTGCTGGGAATCGAACCCGGAACCCCCTTGCGTGGTGGGTGGTAACACTACGGAGCATAGATCGGTGGCGTTTCTTCCTCATGCTGGAGGCTTGTCGTTTAAGATTGGACGGATTTTAAGGAATTTTAAGATTAAGAGTGTGTTCCGTCCACCTTCTGAGATTAGGGCACTGCTCGGCTCTGTGAAAGATGATTTGGGGCTTAGGAAACCCGGTGTGTACAAAATTCCATGTCAATGTGGGAAAGCTTACATCGGCCATTCGATTCTCTCAGTGCATGACAGGTGTGTGGAACATCGCCGTCATACGAGGCTACAACAGCCGGAAAAACCAGCAGTAGCAGAACACTGCTTAAATGAGGGACACAGTATGAAATTTGATGAGATTGTGGTAGTTGCCTACAATTCTGGTTTTTGGAACAGTGTCTATAAAAAGGCGATTGAAATTAGGTTGGCTGATAATTTAATCAACAGAGACAATGGCCATGGGTTTTCTCTTAGCAAGACGTGGAATCCTGTATTATCTCGCATCAAAATTGAATGTTCTTCGGTGCGGCCCTGAGTGCGGTATATCGTTGCGAGCAGTGTTTCACTAAGGGTGGCGACACCTCCCTGTCTTGGTGGGCAGCGCATGCACCGTGTACTGAACGGTGGCCTATATAGGACGTCGATTTGCACCCTGGCGTCAGTTCTCAGCAGTACTCATCAGCAGAAGCGGCATTTTCCTGAAGATGGCAACCAGTTGGATCACCAAAATATCGAGTCAAGTTGATTTTAGAATCCGGCAGCAAACCCGAAGAGACTTTCAACACTTATTATGCCGGGAAAGCCTACATAATCACAAGTTACATAGTGCCTAGTGGAAAATTAAAGAGGCTTTTGGAGAAAAGAGAACCACTTGTATGAATATCAAGAGGTCAGATGGAAAACCAGCTATAAGCAAAGAAGGGAAAGCAGAAAGGTGGAAGGAGTATATAGAGGGTCTGTGCAAGGGTGATGTACATGAAGAAAATGTTATGGAAATGGTAGAGGATGTAGGTGAAGATGAAATGGGAGATATGATACTGCGTGAAGAATTTGACAGAGTACTGAAAGACCTAAGTTAAAACAAGACTCTGGGAGTAGACAACATATCATTAGAACTACTGATAGCCTTAGTAGAGCCAGCCATGACAAAACTCTACCATCTGGTGAGCAGTGAGAAAGATGTGTGAGACAGGCAAAATACCCTCAGACTTCAAGAAGAAGATAATAATTCCAATCCCAAAGAAAGCAGGTGTTGACAGGTGTGAAAATTATTGAACTATCAGTATAATAAGTTGCGGCTGCACAATACTAATGCGAATTCTTTACAGACAAATGGAAAAACTGGTGGAAGCAAACCTCTGGGAAGATCAGTTTGGATTCCATAGAAATGTTGAAACACGTGAGGCTACACTGACCATACGACTTATCTTAGAAGATAGATTAAGGAAAGACAAATGTGTGTTTCTAGCATTTGTAGACTTAGAGAAAACTTTTGAGGTTGTTGACTGGAATACTTTCTTTTAAATCCTGAAAGTGGCAAGGCTAAAATGCAGGGAGCGAAAGCCTATTTACAATTTGTACAGAAACCAGATGGCAGTTATAAGAGTTGAGGGGCACGAGAGGGAATCAGTGGTTTGTAAGGGAGTGAGACAGGGTTGTAGCCTATCCCTGATGTTATTCAATCTGTATATTGAGCAAGCAGTAAAGGAAACAAAAGAAAACTTTGGAGTAGGAATTACAATCCATGGTGAAGAAATAAAATCTTTGAGGTTTGCTGATGATATTGTAATTCTGTCAGAGACAGCAAAGGACTTGAAGAGCAGTTGAACAGAATGGACAGTGTCTTGAAAGGAGGATATAAGATGAACATCAACAAAAGCAAAATGAGGATAATGGAATGTAGTCGAATTAAGTCGGGTGATGCTGAGGGAATTAGATTAGGAAATGAGACACTTAAAGTAGTAAAGGAGTTTTGCTATTTAGGGAGCAAAATAACTGATGATGGTCGAAGTAGAGAGGATATAAAATGTAGACTGGCAATGGCAAGGAAATCATTTCTGAAGAAGAGAAATTTGTTAACATCGAGTATAGATTTAAGTGTCAGGAAGTAGTTTCTGTAAGTATTTGAATGGAGTGTAGCCATGTATGGAAGTGAAACATGGACGATAAATAGTTTGGACAAGAAGAGAATAGAAGCCTTTGAAATGTGGTGCTACAGAAGAATGCTGAAGATTAGATGGGTAGATCATGTAACTAATGGGGAGATATTGAATAGAATTAGAGAGAAGAGGAATTCGTGACACAACTTGACTAGAAGAAGGGATCGGTTGGTAGGACATGTTCTGAGGCATCAAGGGATCACCAATTTAGTATTGGAGGGAAGCGGGAAGGGTAAAAGTCATAGAGGGAGACCAAGAGATGAATACACTAAGCAGATTCAGAAGGATGTAGGTTGCAGTAGTTATTCGGAGATGATGAAACTTGCACAGGATAGAGTAGCATGGAGAGCTGCATCAAACCAGTCTCTGGACTGAAGACCATCACCACAACAAGTAACTACTGATTCTTTTTCAAAGAAATAATGTAATATTTTAAGGACCATTGCCAGCTGGTGACGTGACAATTGTTGTGGGTTCTGCAACAACAGAAGTAAAAAAATTAAGTTTATTTTCATGTCAAGAGTGCATTTTTCATTAAATGTTGACTTGTCTTGCTCTTGGCAGATAGTTAAATAATACAGTTTTTCAGTATTGTCAGATATGAATGGTCTGTGGTGAATCTTTGTAAACTATGGTGTGTTTTAATAAAAGGGGCAAATTTTAATATGGCAACGAAGGAAGGTAGGTATTACTCAAAAGCGGCTGTCAAATTTTCCCCTCTATGGCAGTCTGAACCATAAGATGCATTACCACCATATCAGAATCCGCACCATTGGGATCATGCTTTGTCCCATGCATCACATCAGTGGCTGGATGGGGGAGGGGGAGGGGGGGGAGGAGTGGAGGATGGGCTGCCTCTGCTCCTGGGAGGGGTGGGGGGTGGTGGTAGAGTAAATAAGTTGGGATGGTTGAGTAAATAAGAGACAGTATTGTGTTGCAGCCCCATTATCAGTCCATGGCAATTGTCAGTGGGTCTTTTAACAATTTTTAAGATTTTTGTGAAACATTGCTTGAAATGTAAAAACTGTAGCATGAGAAGCAATTGTACTGCTGCCAACATACACTCCTGGAAATTGAAATAAGAACACCGTGAATTCATTGTCCCAGGAAGGGGAAACTTTATTGACACATTCCTGGGGTCAGATACATCACATGATCACACTGACAGAACCACAGGCACATAGACACAGGCAACAGAGCATGCACAATGTCGGCACTAGTACAGTGTATATCCACCTTTCGCAGCAATGCAGGCTGCTATTCTCCCATGGAGACGATCGTAGAGATGCTGGATGTAGTCCTGTGGAACGGCTTGCCATGCCATTTCCACCTGGCGCCTCAGTTGGACCAGCGTTCGTGCTGGACGTGCAGACCACGTGAGACGACGCTTCATCCAGTCCAAAACATGCTCAATGGGGGACAGATCCGGAGATCTTGCTGGCCAGGGTAGTTGACTTACACCTTCTAGAGCACGTTGGGTGGCACGGGATACATGTGGATGTGCATTGTCCTGTTGGAACAGCAAGTTCCCTTGCCGGTCTAGGAATGGTAGAACGATGGGTTCGATGACGGTTTGGATGTACCGTGCACTATTCAGTGTCCCCTCGACGATCACCAGTGGTGTACGGCCAGTGTAGGAGATCGCTCCCCACACCCTGATGCCGGGTGTTGGCCCTGTGTGCCTCGGTCGTATGCAGTCCTGATTGTGGCGCTCACCTGCACGGCGCCAAACACGCATACGACCATCATTGGCACCGAGGCAGAAGCGACTCTCATCGCTGAAGACGACACGTCTCCATTCGTCCCTCCATTCACGCCTGTCGCGACACCACTGGAGGCGGGCTGCACGATGTTGGGGCGTGAGCGGAAGACGGCCTAACGGTGTGTGGGACCGTAGCCCAGCTTCATGGAGACAGTTGCGAATGGTCCTCGCCGATACCCCAGGAGTAACAGTGTCCCTAATTTGCTGGGAAGTGGCGGTGCGGTCCCCTACGGCACTGCGTAGGATCCTACGGTCTTGGCGTGCATCCGTGCGTCGCTGCGGTCCGGTCCCAGGTCGACGGGCACGTGCACCTTCCGCCGACCACTGGCGACAACATCGATGTACTGTGGAGACCTCACGCCCCACGTGTTGAGCAATTCGGCGGTACGTCCACCCGGCCTCCCGCATGCCCACTATACGCCCTCGCTCAAAGTCCGTCAACTGCACATACGGTTCACGTCCACTCTGTCGCGGCATGCTACCAGTGTTAAAGACTGCGATGGAGCTCCGTATGCCACGGCAAACTGGCTGACACTGACGGCGGCGGTGCACAAATGCTGCGCAGCTAGCGCCATTCGACGGCCAACACCGCGGTTCCTGGTGTGTCCGCTGTGCCGTGCGTGTGATCATTGCTTGTACAGCCCTCTCGCAGTGTCCAGAGCAAGTATGGTGGGTCTGACACACCGGTGTCAATGTGTTCTTTTTTCCATTTCCAGGAGTGTATATTCCGTGTAAGAACCATGAAGATAAGAGAAATTAGGACTCGTACGGTGGCTTGTAAACTCGATTTTCCATCCCTCCATTTATAAGAGGGGTTCAATAAGTAATGCAGCACTTCTTTTTCTGAAAGCATGTTAGTTTTATTCAAAATTCTAGTACACCATATTATTCCCCATTCCCTTGGCTACAAAACACTATTATTCAACATAATCTCTGCACACTGTAATGGCCTCACACCACATTACTGAGGGCCTGTATTATGCCTGCGTGGTACCACTCTGCTGGTTGATGTTGGAGCCGACATCTCGATGCATCAATAACCTCCCCATCGCTTCCCGAGGAGTGCATGCTTAATCAGGCCGAACGGGTGGAAGTCAGAAAGTGTGATATCTGGGCTGTAGGGTGGATGAGGAAGAACAGTCAAATGAAGTTTTGTGAGTTCCTCTCAGGTGTGCAAGCTTGTGTGAAACCTCGTGTTGTCGTGGAGAAGGAGAAGTTCGTTTGCATTTTTGTGGCAATGAACACGCTAAATTTATTTCTCTGCTGTGTGCGGCCAGCCTGCACACAGATCGAACGGGTTTGCGCAACCTCACTGCAATGTGGACAGATATCTTGCTCAGAGGCTCACGTAGTTTTGTTCACTGCCAGGTCTGTGTAGACATTTTGCAAGCACCTATGAGTGTGTGCAGTACTCTAGTTTTCCGCCAAAACGAACTCAATGACAGCTCTCTGCTTGGAATGTACGTCTGGTACAGATGCCGTGTATACTACATATAGCCACCTATTGGGACTTCATGAAAATACAGGGGCTGAAATTCCATGATGTCCTACAGCAAATTCTGAATTCTTTTCAGCTGATATTGACTGAGAGAATAGTAGTAGTACAATGAACCTCTGCCATACGCCATACAGTGTCTTGTGGAGTATGTATGTAAATGTAGATAACCAACTGGATGCAGTTATTCTACATGAAATGATTTTTGATACCTATACCATCTACACAGGTTTAGTACAATTACAGGTAAGTCAATATAGAAGACAAGATTGTGGAAGTTAAAGAACGCTTCTTAGCTTTTTATTTATGTTGAGAAATACTGCAGAGGATATGTGAAAATATATTCAACAGCACTTGGGAAAATACGGGCTGCATATTGCATTGTGTAGGGATCAACATTATGACAATGTTATGTCTGTCAGAGTACATGGAGAAGTAAAATGAACAATTCGGAAAGTTGGTCCAAAAGCTGTGTTCAGTTCCTGTGCTAATCATTCGATAAATCTTCATGGAGTTCATGCAATCTGATGTGTTTCCTTCAGCAGGACCTGTTTTGGAACTACGGGGAATTTATATCCGTCCATTCTTTTCTCTTCTTCATATAGATTGGAATTACTTGTAGAAAAAATGACAGACAGTTGGAAATGGTTGTCTGATATCTGCTGGAGTGCTCATTACAATCCAGTCAGTCATAATAGAAAACTTGGAAATAATTCTAAGCACACCGGAAAGTACGAGAAATGCATCCGTGCAGCAAGTGTGCTCTTCCGAGCTATATGTGATTTATCTTTCTGACATACATCAGCTTTGGACACACAGTACTAGAGGAAAGAAATCCAGTCTGACAATATGTGCAGTCACCAAAAATGACCGTGGATTAAGGACTCGCCAAATTTAAAACCCCAATTGAGGTTTTAGTGATGGAAAGAACTGTTATAGGCAATGCTGATAATTTTAATAGTTGAGCTTTGAAGCTCATAATGTGTGCTTATAATGTTAATGTATTGAAAGTTATGTGACCTTATTTCTTCTAAAGAAGATACCCATAGTGGTACCGAAACCTAGTCAGTTCTTGTTACCATAAACTTTAAGCAACAAAATTGCTGTTTATGTAACTTTTTGATAGTTTATTTATGCCTGCTGCTATCAGCCATGTTTAAAACTGTATGTCACGTGAACTAGCTTACGATGCTGGATTATCGATTCAGGAAGTTCGTCAATCATTATTCAAATGCATATGCAGAGTTGTAAAAGAATTGCGCAGTGCTACACAACCACGAAAATATGAACAAAATGTACCAAATTGTTGAAGCAAAATTAATGCTTGAAGCTGTCAGTGCTCTGGCTGTAGCACTGGAGTATCTGGTAGAAATTTACAATGAGTTTCATAAGGAGCAGATGCTGCAAGAAATAAAAAAGGTATTGTAGGCATCTGCATTACAAACCTATGAAGGTGGAAAAAGCTGATATCTGGACCTTCAAATTTATAATTAAATGGGCTTTCTGTGAATTATTGCTCTGTGCATCACTTACAGTAAAATACTTCTGGACCATTTGTCTCTGTTACATCACCGGTTATCTTTGTTCTATGATGAATCTAGAATGACTAGCAAAGTTCCAAATGAAACTGACAAAGTTCCAAATGAAATTGAGGTAATCGACATAATTGAAAATGTCTGTAAAATAAAGGCACAAAAAATGTACTGCAGCAGAATTTATAACTACTAGTATCTTGTACTAAGGTTATGAAATTGACATAATTTTACAAGCCTCGTTTCCAGGCATGTAAAATAAAAGGCAATTTTCATATTCTGTTGCACTCTACCTGGTGTTTGCTATGTTAAATGTATTCGCATTGCAAAATTTCACACTTTTATCTTAAGAGTCTGTATATTACAGTTAAGGCCAGTTTACAGTGGCCATCATGGCACCATCACATCAGTGTATTTACGCTGTCTGACACAAAGTCACATGGATAGAGGGGGGATGGGGAGGGAGAGAAAGGAAAGAGGTGGAGCCTACCATTCAGTATCCTTGACATCAATTTGTTGTAGCATCCTAGAACATATTCTGAGCTAAAACATAATGTGATGTCTTGAACAGAATGACCTTTTCAATGCCAGCCAAAATGGATCCCAAAAATGTCAGTCATGTGAAACCCAATTCACACTTTTCTCACATGACATACTGAAAGGTTTGGATCAAGGTACATAGGTAGATGTAGTATTTCTTGATTTTTGAAAAGCTTTTGACTCCGTACCACAGCCGTGGCTATTGTCAAAAGTACAATCATATTGGGTGTCAAGTGAAATTTGTGACTGGATTGAGGGCTTTATCATAGGGAGGATGCAGCATGTCACCTTCAAAGGAGAGTCATTGTCAGATGTAGAAGTAACTTCAGGTGTGTCCCAGGGTAGTGTGTTGGGACTCTTGTTGTTCATGTTGTACAGGGCTATTGCAAATGATTGAAGCAATTTCATAAATTCACTGTAGCTCCATTCATTGACATATGGTCACGACACACTACAGATACGTAGAAAAACTCATAAAGTTTTGTTCGGCTGAAGCCGCACTTCAGGTTTCTGCCGCCAGAGCACTCGAGAGCGCAGTGAGACAAAATGGCGACAGGGGCCGAGAAAGCGTATGTTGTGCTTGAAATGCTTTCACATCAGTCAGTCATAACAGTGCAACGACACTTCAGGATGAAGTTCGACAAAGATCCACCGACTGCTAACTCCATTCGGCGATGGTATGCGCAGTTTAAAGCTTCTGGATGCCTCTGTCAGGGGAAATCGACGGGTCGGCCTGCAGTGAGCGAAGAAACGGTTGAATGCGTGCGGGCAAGTTTCACGCGTAGCCCGCGGAAGTTGACGAATAAAGCGAGCAGGGAGCTAAACGTACCACAGCCGACGGCTTGGAAAATATTACGGAAAAGGCTAAAGCAGAAGCCTTACCGTTTACAATTGCTACAAGCCCTGACACCCGATGACAAAGTCAAACACTTTGAATTTTTGGCGCGGTTCCAACAGCTCGTGGAAGAGGATGCGTTCAGTGCGAAACTTGTTTTCAGTGATGAAGCAACATTTTTTCTTAATGGTGAAGTGAACAGACACAATGTGCTAATCTGGGTGGTAGAGAATCCTCACGCATTCGTGCAGCAAATTCACAATGCACCAAAAGTTAACGTGTTTTGTGCAATCTCACGGTTTAAAATTTACGGCCCCTTTTTCTTCTGCAAAAAAAACGTTACAGGACACGTGTATCTGGGCATGCTGGAAAATTGGCTCGTGCCACAACTCGAGACCGACAGTGCCGACTTCATCTTTCAACAGGATGGTGCTCCACTGCACTTCCATCACGATGTTCGGCATTTCTTAAACAGGAGATTGGGAAACCGATGGATTGGTCGTGGTGGAGATCATGATCAGCAATTGATGTCATGGCCTCCACGCTCTCCCGACTTAACCCCGTGCGATTTCTTTTTGTGGGGTTATGTGAGAGATTCAGTGTTTAAACCTCCTCTATGAAGAAATGTGCCAGAACTGCGAGCTCGCATCAACGATGCTTTCGAACTCATTGATGGGGACATGCTGCGACGAGTGTGGGAGGAACTTGATTATCGGCTTGATGTCTGCCGAATCACTAAAGGGGCACATATCGAACATTTGTGAATGCCTAAAAAAACTTTTTGAGTTTTTGTATGTGTATGCAAAGCATTGTGAAAATATCTCAAATATTAAAGTTATTGTAGAGCTGTGAAATCGCTTCAATCATTTGTAATAACCCTGTATATTAATATACAGACAATATTGATATGAACATCAGGCTTTCACAGATGATGCAATTATTTATGATGAAGTACTGTATGAAAAAAGCTGTATAAATATTCAGTCAGATCTTGATAAGATTTCAAAGTTGTGCACAGACTGGCTACTTGATTTAAAGGTTCAGAAATGTACAATTGTGCCCTTCACAAAACGAAATAATGTAGTATCCTAAGACTAGAATATCAATGAGTCACTGTTTTAATTGGCCATCTCATACAAATACCATGGTGTAATACTTTATAGGGGAACAATCACATAGACTGAGTTCTAGGTAATGCAGGTGGTGGACACTGGTTTATTGGTAGAATACTGGGGAAGTTCAATTGGTCTACAAAGGAGATTGCTTAGAAATAACTCGTGCGACTTGTTCTAGAATGAGTGACTACCAGGGTATACTGAACGTTTACGGAGAAGGGCAGTGCAAATGCTCACAGGCTTGTTTGACCCTAGGGAGTGCATCACAGAGATGCCAAAGGAACTTAACTGGAAGACTCTTGAAGACATAAGTAGTAAAGTATCCTGAGAAAGTCTACTAAAAATGTTTCAAGAGCCACATCTATAAATGTAATAGAGAAAGTAATTTAGTGCACTCATCTCATACAATTCAGATGGCTGCCTCACTGCTTCAAGTAATCTTTTGTTATTCATTATAGAATTTTGCATTTCAACACGAAGTGAAACAATTTATAACAAAAAACAAAAGGAACTGATAGCAAAGACAGAATAAGAACTATTATCAAACATTAAAAGCATGATGGAGATCTACACAGGGTTATGTACTGGGAGGAAATAAGCTTTGGTAACACATGGTAAATGGCTGATGTCAGCTATCAAAACTTTCTTCCTGAGAAACCTGAAACATGACGGCCAGTGTGGGTGCTGCCATTTGAAATATATTGCGGAATGTTTTGACGTAACGTGACATGCTGTGACAGCCAGTGTGAACTGGACTTCATTAGAGGATAGACTACACACATCATAAATACTTCACTTTTTGTCAAACATCTTTTTTTACAAAGTGGACACTACAAATACATAAATTTCTAAACTGACTGGGGACCTCATTTAGTTTTGCTGCCCCAGGCCTCTAATGGGCTTAATCTGCCATGGCATCTCATAAAAACATTGCACAGGTGGCAGTTTTCATAAAAGGGTTGATGGAAGAGAACATCAGCCTCACATTGTCAAAATGAACTAAACAGATCTAGTGATCTCTCTAGTTGAATGTAGTGTGGCAGTGTAAGTTATTGAGTTGAGTTCTGTTTATCCCTTGTGCAGCTGTTTCATTCTCATCATATGTTTGTGATTGGGCTGAATGTGAATTTAAATACATAATACTAGAACGTATTCAATGTTGTAGGACTGCTATCGTGTGACACAACGAATGCAGATGTGTAGAAAATGCTGTGCCTGTACTTGGCTGGGTGATATTTTATGTCTTAGAAGCATTTACAGTTGTTTGTGCTCAGAAAAAAATGTGATAAATACATGTGTACTGACAATTCATAGTTACAGTAGCTACATAACTTAGTGAGAGACTGTGTGTGAATGATCTTATCACATTAATTAGTCTGTGTTAAAATGTTCAATTTATTTGCTGTTATGGCATTGATTATTCAAATGTGTATCAGCAGTTCCTTGCAGGACAAACCAATTCCAAGAAGTTGATGCCCGTGAAGATAAAGCGTCTGCCCATCTGTTGCCATGAAGGAAGAACCACTGGACACCTTTCTGTCGTAGACACACTGAGAGTGATTCCCTTTTCTTTTCACTCTTTATTTCATTCATTCGTCCATTGTTTGTTCCGTAGATCTCATTGATGACAACCTTCAGGTCAATGTATACAGCAAACTGGGTTGGAACCCTGTTGCAGTTTTTGTGGTTTATGTGCAACACATGTGAATAATATGTATTCAAGTACTTGTTGCAGACTTGTCCATTATCTGATGCAGCTTTACTGAATATACTTTGCACTTTTAATTTTTATTACAAAAACTGCATGTAATATGGTGTGAATGTGAACAACAGGCTATCCTATAGATCACTCCTGTTAACACACCCTATAATATGCATTCATGTTCTTTGGCTTCACCATCTCGAAACCAGATTATCAGCCTACTACCTAACCTAGACTTCATGCTACACAATAGATCCATTTTTTCCATGATGTAAATTTGTTTGCAGAGGACAGTGTCACAATCTAGCCCAATACTGCACAATGAATTTACTATTATGCTATCTAAATTAGAAAGTACGAATCTACTTTGAAAGGAATCAGATGGTTCGTGGACTGTATTAAATAGATTCTGCTTATCTCCTATTGGTAGCTAAATACTTACTTGACTGCACTGGTATTTTCCAAAGGAAATAGTTCTTTACACATTTAAAAACGAAGTCCTATTTACACTACATTACCAGCCCTCTTCAAATCATTCTGTTTGGTGAAGTTTGTTATATCGGTATTGAACGTCCATAATTTGTCAGCTCATGCAGTGCCTGCTGGGTACACTGCAGATTCAAGGCATCCATTTCATTTAGATGACTGACAAAAATTCCTTTCACACTTCTGCAAAGTTCAGATACACTTTTTTCTTCTAGTCCTCCGCTTGTTATTATTTCTATTTAAACAGAGAAAGTGTGACAGATCTCATGAATATCTCTCAAGTTTGTAGACATTTGGAAAAATCAAAATATCACAGCATAATGCTTTGACAAGATGTCACTCTCTGAAACAGTGTAGTATTTCAGCATTGCCACCCACCTGGGAGCCAGAGCTCTTTATATCAGTAGTATGAGGGACTTTCAATAAGTAATGTGACACGTTTTTTCCTTGGCAAATTTCGGTTGAAAAAATGTAGAATTTATTGAGAGACGTTGTGGAATATTCCTGCTTCAGCCCCTATAGTTTCACGAAGTGCAGATATGTGGTGACGGAATACATAACCTTCATAATGGCGTGTGTTACAAAAGTGGATTGCAAGCAGAGAGCTGTCATTGACTTTCTCTTAGCAGGAGGCCAAAGCATCACAGGTTTACAGATGCTTGCAGAATGTCTACACGAACCCGGCAACCGACAAAAGCACGGTGAGTCGTCGGGTGAGGCATCTGCTATCACTGCAACGAGGCCGTGCAAACCTGTCCACTCTCCCGCCTGCCGGGCCGTTGCGTACAGCTGTGCCTCCTGCAATGTTCGAACGTGCGGACACTAACCCAAAGTGATCGACCTATCACTGACACCTCACTGCACAACTGGACATCTCTTTCAGTACTGTAGTGTTGACACACTCGTCCCCCTGTCGGTATACTCGAAGGGGTGTACCTGCCGGGATCCTCACTGAGCACAGTTACTTGCATGTTACGAGGCAGACTGTGACAGTTGTTTGTTGAACGTCATCACTGGTGGCGAGGTACAAGTTCGTCACTTCAAACTGGAAACAAAACGGCAATCTGTGGAGTGGTGCCACACAGTCCCTCCTCGGAAAAAAAGTTCAAAGCTGCACCCTCAGCCAGTAGCGTTACGGTGACTGTTCTTCTGGGACTCTGAAGGAGTTATTCTGTTTGATGTCCTCTGTGGTGATGGAACAATCAGCTCTGTAGTCTATTGTGACCCCCTCAGGAAAATGAAGAAATGACTTCGCGGTGTTCGTCACCACAAAAATGCAGACGAAGTTTTCCTTCTCCGTGACAATGCAAAGACGGCACGAGGCGTCACTCGAGGCTGCACGCCTGAGAGGGGCTCACAAAACGTCATCAGACTGTGATTTCTCATCTACCCTACAGCCCAGATCTTGCACCTCAGCCCAAAGAAAGATGCACTCTGCAACAAGCAGTACGTGGGTAATGGGGAAGTTACTGATGCAGCGAGACACCGGCTCTGATGTCGACCAGTACAGTGTGGGCGTACAGGCTCTCCCTATAAATGGCTTAAGGGCACTGAAATGAATGGAGATTATGTAGAAAAAACAGGTGTTGTAGCCAAAATAATGGAGAATTCTATGCTATATTGGAATTCTGAATGCATCTAACCTGCTTTCAGGAAAAAAAAGTGTTGCATTACTTATTAAATGCCCCTTGTATACACCAGGAAAGTATGCACATGCACTCTGCATGGCAGAGAGTACTTCTCATTGCAAAAGTTATAATGGCTTATCCCATTCCATTTGCATATGCAGTGTGGGAAGAATGTCTGTTTAAATGCCTCTGTACCCACTGTACTTAGTCTAATCTAGTCTTAGCAGTTAATAAGGGAGCAATATGTAGGGGGCTGCAGTGAGAACTTCAATACTGAAACATTTCAATACCAACACATTTATCATAATGCATAATACCAGGATGTATGGGGGGGAGGGGGGGGAGAGGTGGTGGAGGAGGAGTGGGGAGGGGGATACTTTGTGCCCACTACAAAAAATAGCTAAAAAAACACATTTCTTCACATGTGTTTAATTTTTAAGAACATACTTTTTAAATAGTTACTGATTTATAAGTAAGGTACGTAACTTGAAACTATATTTTAGCATAATTCTAGCAACACAAATGTCATCATCATCAGCAGTTATCTGCTATATTAGCAGGTCCTTTGCCTCTCCATTTTCTGCGATCCATTGCTTCCTCCTTAAGGCTGCTGTATGTTGTACCGTCCATCATGTCATCCAGTATCTGGAATCTCCTCCTTCCTCGCTTCCTTTTCCCTTCTACGTAACCTTCTAAAACTGTTTTTATCAGTCCATCATTCTTTCTTAATATATGCCCAATCCAATTTCTTTTTCTTCTCTTTATTACATCTAGTAACTGTCTTTTCTCTCCCACTCTTCTCAGTACCTCTTCAATTTTTACTCTGTCCATCCAACTTATTCTTTCCATCTTCTGCCATGTCCAGTTCTCAAAAGCCTCAAGCCTTTCTCTGTCTTTTTTCCTCATAGTCCATGTTTCAGCGCCATATAGAAGAACACTCCATACAAGACATTTTATGAGTCTCTTTCTGAGTTCTCTGTCCAGACCGCTGCAGAAGATTCTCCTTTTGTTATAAAACGCCTCTTTTGCCATTGCTATCCTTGTTTTAATTTCTGTGGTGCACTTCCAGTCAGTGTCTATCCTGCTTCCAAGATACTTAAAATTTTGCACCTGTTCTAGTATTTCTCCATTCAGCACAATTTTTATTTCCTCCTATTGCCAATACTTTTGTTTTATTTGTGTTAATTTTCATTCCATATTTTTTTCCGTTAGTTGCAATGGTGTCCACCAAATCCTGTAATTCTTTTTCCCCTGTGGCTAGAAGGACCATGTCATCAGCAAATCTCAAGCATCCTACTCTTCTTCCTCCAATTTCTACTCCTTTGTCATCTAATGAGCTTTGGTCAATCACATTTTCCAAGTACAGGTTGAAAAGAGCAGGTGATAAACAGCATCCTTGTCTTACTCCTTTCCCTAGTCTGTAGGACAAATGTAGGAGTGCTTTATGACCAACAGAAAAATAAAAAAAAATACAAGCTGCAGTAACCGTCATTGATTTTTACTCACAATATACCTTTCAAAGTTATGTAGGGTGTAGCAAAAGTTCTCAACTTGAAAATATGACCATGACATTTGTTGTGTAAAATTTATGGATTAAGTTTTACTGGAAATTTTAAAACAGTTACCAAATCTGATACAAGAAATAATTAAAAGCAACACATATTTTTTTCGATATTTTAAAATATAAAGTACCAGACTAGATTAAGATATTTTCCAAACGTGTACAAAAGATACTCCTCTCCCCCCCCCCCCCGCCCCCATCCACCCCATGGTATTGCAATTGTTAAAGTTAGTTCTAAAAACATCTTACATATGTTCTCATGGGATAGTTTCCCATCTGTCTTAAAGGTGTCTGCTACATAAGTTCTTTCAGTATCTTCATGACACTCTCATCAGTCAGACAAACCTGTGATCATTCGTGCTGCCCCTCTCTGTATACATTAAATATCTCCTGTTAGTTCTATTTGGTATGGGTCCCACGCACTTGAGGAATATTCTAGGATAGATGATTTTTAAGCAATCTCCTCGATAGATTGACTGCACTTCCCCAGTAGTCTATCAATAAACTGATGTCTGGCGCTTGCTTTATCCACAAGTGAGCCTATGTGATCATTCCATTTCGTATCACTGCAAAGTGTTACACCCACTTAGTTGTCTGAGTTGGCCAGTTCCAACAGTGACTCATTGGTATTGTAGCTAGTTCTCGTGCTTTTTGTGAAGTGCACAAGTTGACATTTCTGCAGATTTAAAGCAAGTTGCCCGTCTTTGCACCAGTTTGAAATATTAACAAGTTCTGACTGAATATTTATGCAGCTTCTTTCAGATAGTACTTCACTATATATGACTGCATCATCTGCAAAAAGCCTGATTTCACAATTAATATTGTCTGAAAGTCAATTAATATACAACATGAATAGGAAGGGTCCCAACACACATCCCTGGGGCACACCCTAAGTACTTCTACATCTGACGATGACTCTCCATCCGAGATAACTAGCTGCGTCTTCCCTTCCGAACAATTTTCTGTCAGTTCACAAATCGTACTTCATTCCATGTACGATCATTCTTTGATAATAAGTGTAGAAGTGGTAGAGTCAAATGCTTTCTGGAAACTGAGGAATACTGCATCTGTCTGACTGCCTTGATCCATGGTTTTCAGTATGATAAGTTAGAAGAGTTGGAGTTGAGTTTCACACGATTGATGTTTTCATAGTCACATTGGTCAACATGAAAGCAGTCACTTTTTTTTGTAATTTAGTATCTCCTTGTATAATCCTACGCTACATTCCACACCAGTTATACGGTAGTCTCTGTTTGTTTTGGAGTTTCTTTACAGTGACTGTATACTATGTAGGTCACTCCCATCACCAGTTGTAGGAAAACTGCTGCCTGGTGCTTCCTTATTTCATGTCTCTGTGGTAGATTGTGACCACTATATCTCTGCTTTGATAAACAGGAGCACTGGCTGCGAGTGAGACAAAGTGGTTCATTTACTGAGGTGTACATCATATATTCTCAAGACAGTGGTGTCCTCTTCCTGGCAACAAAGCTCACTTTAAATTGTCTAAAGGTCTGATTCTGTGAAGTTACGGTGTCGAAGGCATAAATGATTGCATGTCTACAGTTGACTGAAAATTTAAATTGGCACATTCGTCCATTACCTTTTTTGTTGTTTTTTATTGCCTTATACAAGAATTTGCAAGAGCCAGTTCCTGCTTATCTTGTAGCCTCACAAGCCATCAAACACTGAGCTCTGAACTCTGATTTACAGTCCTTAGAATCATACCACTGTAACAGCTCTGTTAAATGTGACAGGTTGCCTGTAGTATTACCTGCCACTCTTCATTTTGTAGGGTGTGAAACTGCATTTAGTATGTTAAACAAGTGGGCAAACTGATATACATTTTACAATTACAAGAATTTTATGAGTAACTTTTCTTCAATCTGTGACAGTGTTTTTCCCAAGAGTTGTGGCTTCCAGTAATGGAAATGTTAGTGAGTGGCCGTTACCCATTCCTTGCTATCAGTTATGATCAATTGGATTTGTTTTGTACAATCTGTTAAAGTTCACAGCAACACAATCACAATATCCCATGACACCATGCTTTGTAAGCCATTTTGCAGTGGTGGCAATTCTTGCAGAGCTCCTTACAAGATTTCTATTTACATTTAGTGTTACAAAAGTAGATTAACAAACTAGGCAGCCCGGGACATATCAGTAACCTGATATAATTTCAGCACATTTGTCCTACATGCTGAATCTGCAGGCACTCTGTGGGTCATGAAAAAATGTTAGCCAAAATATGGGTGCCAATATCATTTTCATTAAAGTAACCCTCGAACTAAATAGTCATGTTGTTAACAAATACAAAGAAATTGTTACATGCGAAGTTGTCAAGTTGGTTGACATTCAATCACAACAACTGGTCCTGAACCTTAGGCAGATTTTTATATGTTTTGCATTAGACCACTTATAAATCAGACAACCGTGCAAGTAGTTTGTGATCAATTTGCAATACGATCAAATGACATTCTGCATTGAAATGTAGCGTGCAATATCCTGTCAATGCCCCTTCACAACACGCTATATGCAAGGCAGTAGTTGTTTTCCTGTTTGTGACAAATGGAAGACCAATAATTTTTCCACCTATTTTGTTCTATGTTGCACAACATAAAACTATTTACCATTGTTAACATTCTTAAAAAGTTGGAAAGGAAGATTTTGCTTTCATCAAGAACATCTGTCACTGCTTTACATGCAACACTCATAATTGCAAAATACTGTCCCACAGATTTACATAACAAGATTTTGCCATACACGAAGCCAATTAATGTTGCTAGCCAGTAACTAGAGTATGCGCTTCTTTACTGGCAAGTGACAACACACTGACCAGTTGCGGTCTTGCAAGTAACACCGTTGCACTCCCATATGCTGATATACAAAAGTAATTTGACACCTATGAAAAGGAGTGCCTGTCCTGACGTAAACCATCGAGGTCTTTCTGAGAAAGCGAGCAATCTGCAGAAATTGGTAACTACAAAGAGGCTTTGGGGAAACTGATAAATGAAAATATTGCAGTGCACTGTGTTCTTCAAGCCAAATGAAAGTGCACACACACAGACTGTGTTAACAGAAGTGCTGCACACTTGTTGAAAGAGAATGTGGTGTGATACTGTCTAGAAAATGGCTTCAAAGTATACCAGATTAAAAGTTCGTGTAAAGTGATCTTGTGTGTGAAACATAAGAATCTTCAGTTGTTAATCATTGCTACTCTGGAGGTGCAAACACAAACTGCTCTTTGGAAAGCTCAAGGAATTTTTGAACAAAGTTGAAGGCAGCAGTCTAGAAAGTCTCACATGTGGAAGGAAGACAGTATGAGGAATAGAAAGGGGGGGGGGGGGTAGAGGAGCAGATAAAGATTTGAATAATTTGGTGACACTTGTTTTGTGGTGTACCAGTGTTTTATTTGATTTACCTGCAGCATTATATGACAGGCCTGCTGTGTTCCACGACACGAATCCCCCTCAGAGTGTCATTTACTGCGTTCCTGCTGTAGGCCACGACAAGCCGGACAGGCGCTATCTACCACAGCAGCAGCCACCAGCAGCCACGGACTGGTCCACCCCCACATGGAACATCACTCCCACCACGGCTGCTCTGCCACAGATCGCAGTGATCTGCAGAACTGTCTGCCTTTTGCTGTCGCTCACATCACTGTCATCTCTGGAGACCAGCAGCACTGCAGCACCCCGTCTGCCGTATCCTGCCGCTACGTGGAGGGCTCCTCGCTCCCAGTTGTTCTGTACGGTAATGTCGGCACCCGACTACTGCAGTACTTTGCTGCCCGGTGCAGTGCGGTGTATCCGTGTTCGTACTCGTTGTTTGTGTCTGTTCCCCGAGCCGAGATCTTCACGATTTTGGCCACGTCTCCGTTCTCGGTGCATCTCGAATCGGCTTCTCGATGCCGTGCTCCTTTGTGGTATTATTTTCTGCAGAAGTGTATTGCCGTAGTAGAAAATCCCAAAATCGTTAACTGTGCCAATCGAATGCTATAAACCCAGTTCAGTAAGCAGTGTGTAAGGCTTGACAACTTGTTCCAGTATGAGGAAGGAAATTTTGAGGCTACACGGAATTACCTGACAATGTTTTTAGAACTGAAAGTAACGTTAGAGCGTGATGTTCCAAATTACATCCAATATGGGTAGTGCACGCCTTGCAAAATCCCCCATTCGGGGTTACTTTCTGTAATTCAGAAAACTAATTTTTAGCAGGCCTTGTCTTTAAGATCCATCCTCTAATTTTAATGTGCTGAATTTCAAGTTGAACTATGGCCTTAGGCGTAGATCCTTGCATATGATTTAATGTGATTGGAGGTATCTGAGTAAAACAAATTTTCATTTAAATATATAAATTTATTCACTAAAACCTTCTATTAATTCTACATAGAAAAACTGACTGTGAAAACTGGTAACAAGTTTGTTGGTGTTGAAATTCTATTTAATGACCAAATGTACAGCAGTGGCTCACCTAAGAATTTACACACTGATAAAGCACAGTGACATCTGAAACTTTATTTGAGAGGTGACCCAAAACTAACCGGAATCAAACAGTTGCATGTGAACAATTTGTAATTACACATTGTGCCACTAGGTGGTGTTAGTTTGGAGCCTCCCACGTAGATCAGTAAGCTGGTATCAGTCACAGTTGAGTGGTTTGTTTCTGGTGCTCTGTCATTTGCATTCCTGTTCCCATCCTTTGGCATTTAATGATGTGGTTGACAACGAGCAAAGAGTTTGTGAGACATTTTGTTTTCTGTTAGGGAAAACCACAGCAGAGACTATTGGGATGCTTTGGCAACCCTTAAATCATGCTGCTTTGCAGAAATGGCATGTCTGCAAGTGGTTTTCTCATTTCAAATCTGGCAACATGTCAACTGGAAACCTGCCGCGCCACAGTTGTACTCGAATCTCAAGAAATGCTGAAAACAGTGCCACAATCAAATGTGCAATTGAGAAGATCATCAGTGAACCATTGACCAAATTTCTAAGGAAAGAAAGTGTCATGGAGCACAGTCCAGCAAATTTTAACTGAAGATTTGCAGGAGGTAGGTGTCTGCAAAATTTGTTCCTCACTCTCTCACAGCTGACAAAGAGAAAACCGCTTCAGTGTTTGCCACACCTTGAAGGGTGAAGTGCAAATCTATCCAAATTTTCTTAAAATAATTGTGACTGGGAAATGAGAGTTGATGCTACAGGTACGATCTGGAGTGAAGGAGTCACAGAAAGTGTGGAGCCTGTGGAAAACTCGAACATCACCACAACCCGAGAAAGTATGGCAAGTGCGGTCCAATGTGAAAACAACGTTGATCCGTGTTTTTTAAGTTGGTGGCGTTGTCCACAAGGAGTTCATTCATTCCTCCAACACACACAGTGAACCATCATTTTTATATCTACATCTACATCTACATTTATACTCCGCAAGCCACCCAACTGTGTGTAGCGGAGGGCACTTTACATGCCACTGTCATTACCTCCCTTTTCTGTTCCAGTTGCATATGGTTCGCGGGAAGAACAACTGCCAGAAAGCCTCCATGCGTGCTCGAATCTCTCTAATGTTACATTCGTGATCTCCTTGGGAGGTATAAGTAGGGGGAAGCAAAATATTCGACACCTCATCCAGAAACGCACCCTCTTGAAACCTGGACAGCAAGCTACACCACGATGCAGAGCGCCTCTCTTGCAGAGTCTGCCACTCGAGTTTGCTAAACATCTCCGTAATGCTATCACGCTTACCAAATAACCCTGTGACGAAATGCGCCGCTCTTCTTTGGATCTTCTCTATCTCCTCCGTCAACCCGATCTGGTACGGATCCCACACTGATGAGCAATACTCAAGTATAGGTCGAACGAGTGTTTTGTAAGCCACCTCCTTTGTTGATCGACTACATTTTCTAAGGACTCTCCCAATGAATCTCAACCTGGCACCTGCCTTACCAACAATTAATTCTATATGATCATTCCACTTTAAATCGTTCTGTACGCATACTCCCAGATATTTTACGGAAGTAACTGCTACCAGTGTTTGTTCCACTATCATATAATCATACAATTAAGGTTCCTTCTTTCTATGTATCCGCAGTACATTACATGTTAAGAGTCAGTTGCCACTCCGTGCACCAAGGGCCTATCCGCTGCAGATCTTCCTGCATTTCGCTGCAATTTTTTAATGCTGCAACTTCTCTGTATACTACAGCATCATCCACAAAAAGCTGCATGGAACTTCTGACACTATCTACTAGGTCATTTATATATAATGTGAAAAGCAATGGTCCCATAACACTCCCCTGTGGCACGCCAGAGGTTACTTTAATGTCTGTAGACGTCTCTCCATTGAGAACAACATGCTGTGTTCTGTTTGCTAAAAACTCTTCAGTCCAGCCACACAGCTAGTCTGATATTCCGTAGGCTCTTACTTTGTTTATCAGGCGACAATGCAGAACTGTATTGAATGGCTTCCGGAAGTCAAGGAAAATGGCATCTACCTGGAAGCCTGTATCTAATATTTTCTGGGTCTCATGAACAAATAAAGCAAGTTGGGTCTCACACGATCGCTGTTTCTGCAATCCATGTTGATTCCTACAGAGTAGATTCTGGGTTTACAGAAATGACATGATACGCGAGCAAAAAATGTGTTCTAAAATTCTACAACAAATCGATGTCAGAGAAATAGGTCTGTGCTCTATTCCAATCATTTGGAACCTTCCGTTCCTCTAGAGACTTGCGGTACACGGATGTTAGAAGGGGGGCAAGTTCTGTGTAGAATCGAATCGGTATCCTGTCAGGTCCAGTGGACTTTCCTCTGTTGAGTGATTTCAGTTACTTTTCTATTCCTCAGACACTTATTTCAATGTCAGCCATTTTTTCGTTTGTGCGAGGGTTTAGAGAAGGAACTGCTCTGCGGTCTTCCTCTGTGAAACTGCTTTGGAAAAAGGTGTTTAGTATTTCAGCTTTACGTGTGTCATCCTCCGTTTCAATGCCGTCATCATCCCAGAGTGTCTGGATATGCTGTTTCGAGCTACTTACTGATTTAACGTAAGACCAGAACTTCCTAGGATTTTCTGTCAAGTCGGTACATAGAATTTTACTTTCGAATTCACTGAACGCTTCTCTATGTATATCCCATATCTGCATTAAATTATCATCACAACGGATTGTAAATCACGAGACTGCATCAAAAATACAGCAAGAGAATGTGAAAGTTTCATTACATCTTCAAAGCATAAAAATGCTTAGAGAATATCCATGCATTTTCACAGTGCTGATTGAGGATGATGCAGGATATGTGAGATTTCCATTAGTAAGATATGGGTGGAAGGACACTTAAAAATTGTCTCAAACCATTACTTTGAGAAGTGTTTGAGAGAGGTGCTACTTAAAAGGAGATAGGAAAGTAGAATTTAACACTAACCTGATACTTTTTCTTCAACCAACTGTGAAACTTCTGCCACCGGCTGTGGGGAGCTGGTCACCCCGTCTCAGCGGCCTCCCATTCTCCAGGCTTCCAGGTGTCCCGGCAGATCTGCTCGGCGTCGGCATCCGGCAGGCGCGAGCGGCAGTGCTGAGGGCCAGTGCCGTACACTCCGCCACGTCATCCGTTGTCAAACCCTGAACCGACTGGTCTTCACGCACCTCCTTAACGAGAGGGGGCTTATGTAACTGCAGCTGCCAGTAGCTTTGCCAATTTCCCTCGCCCTCTGGGACCTCGTCCACGTACACTTAACAGAGGAGGTGGTGCTAGTGGCAGCCCCACTGTCCGGTGTGAGGACACGACCACTGGCAGCTTCTGCAGTGTCGTGCTGCAGCAGCGTAGCCGCAAAGACGGGACTCCCGGCTGCCAGTATTACACTGTGTGCTTTCATCTTGCCATCTCTGGCAACTGTGTGAGGAAGGGAGCACAAAACCACAGAATTTCAGGTGGAAGTTGATTAAATTAAATCAAAGACGCAGTAAGGAAATGAAAATTACAATTTATTGCTTTTTTCATACACTGTGGCAAATCTTGGTGAAATACACAACAGGAAATATACCCTGGATGGGCTCAACATAACTAATTACGGAAAGGAAGGAAACAAGCCTTTCAGTAACAAGTTTAAGCATCACGTTTTACAATTCCATCAGGATCTACGAAGGGCTTTTCTGTACCACAATATGCGCAACATTTTGGAGGCCCGTGCTGCAGCGTGTGTTTTGCTTCTGAATTTCTCTTTCCAGTGGGCAACTGTGGTTTCAATCTCTCAGGGTGTGATGTATTACATTATGAACCTGGTAAGCCAGTCACATTTCTAATATGTACCAAACCAGTTAAAACATTACTTCCAAATTCTTAGTCATAAACTCCTACCAGTCTACATCACAACTGATATATCAACAAAATACCAAAACAGTCTTAACGAGGACCTGCTTGCTGCTTTTCTACCAGTTCTATAAGATATAAGTGTTGACAGTGCATGCTGTATTCCCATGATATGCCTTAGCAGTGTTAGGATAAGCAATTTGCTTTGTGCTACCATCAGCCTCCTTTCTGTACACAACAGATACATCATCTTGAAAATTTATAGTAGTTAAAAAAAATTCCTTCCTTTTTATACAGGGTGTTGCATCACTCCTCATTGACCAACCAAATTCCACTCTACATAGTTCTTTAGCGTGCTTCATTTGCAATCATGCCTGAAAGTACCGTAACTGTCTGTGCCTTGTTGTTTAAGCTTTTCTGCTAATGGAAAACATATGATAACCTTTCCTTTCCAGACCCTCACACAAATAAAGTACCACTCTTTGTCCTACATTAACCTCATCTGTATCTATTTTTCCAGTGTACGTCAACACGAACTAACCTACCTGTGCTAGGCGGCACGCGTCTCTTCTCTTCGTGTTCCTGCAGATGGCAGCACTGTGTAGGGCTGAGAGAAGGTGGATTTGGTTCAAGCCGTATCAGTCAGCTGAACAAAAAATTGAAAAGGCTAGGTGAACTCAAACAAAGCCACTTTGCATCAAAAGGGTAAATAGCATAATATCAGCACCTGTACCTAATGCCAGGAGCTCTGACATTGCACAGATCAAAGTGCCTCTGTTTTTGGCCGTACTTGGGCACCTGAAATCGGGAGGGAAAGAGCCCATCGGAAGCTTCTCAACTTCTGATAAAGTCACTCCGCGCTACTTGGTATGCCAAATTAGTTTTATTTACTAGTATTACACTTCAGTTTCACCGATGTACTTAAAACACCTATGATATTCCTAATACAAATAAAATTAAAGGCCAAAAGCAAATTACATAGACCTTAGTAATATTGGAGATAAGAAGAAAAGATGTAATATTGAGTTTAAAGTCCTATCTGCCATTAAAAATCTTAAAATCCTCTAGTCCTACCAAAAAAAGTGAAATGTGTACACTGCACTCAACACCTATAATATTCCGGGCTTAAGGCACAAGCAGTTCAGAACGTTAAACAAGAAATGAAAACAGCAACACAAATAAAACTGATCAAGATAATAGCTTTGCCATAAATAGTGAAAATTCAGATAATTGTTCATTGAACACTATTGCTTCAAACATGGTGGCAAGCATTGGACCCAATAATAAACTGCCAAATGTAGATGGGTTGATGCACGAATTTTACTTTTGGCAAAAGCATAACCTACCAACAGGTGGTCTCAAAATTACATCGTGCAATGAGAGAATTGCAATTCTGTTGGCACTGATCGTGTTCCTTATCACTTTCAAACCTTTATTTTCATAAAATTAAGTTCTAAATTCAGGAGATTCTCTTGAAAATATTTTTTCTAAGAACATATTTTTATGTGACCCCAGTTTTTCTAGACATTTAATGAACACAGTTGTGTACATCACATCTCAAGCATTGTCACAACTTAATGAGGTTAGCACTAAGGATCAAATTAGCCAATCTTTATTTCGCTTTAAACAGCAGAAATAATAAAAATCATTCCAAATTACAGTTATTAATTAAACAAGTATGATCAGCACCTTGAACTTCAGGTTTAATATGTAACTGCACAAAACACTTTGTCCTTTTGGAGAAAGAAATGTGATTCACATTTTCTGCGTTAAATTTTAGAATGAAAGGTAAATAATCAGTGCAATAAAACAGTATTTCTTCTGCTGGATGCAATTCTCCACTTTTTCTAGGTATGACTCTGAAGTCTGAGGCAGATCCTCTATAATAAGGGCACCCCCTCCCACTCATTCTTGCAGGAACTTTTTCCTGACATAGTGTGAGTCCATCTGCTACCCTCGCAATAAAGGGAAGAAGGCCCAACTGCTTTTTCTTATGGATGGGCAAGTTTTCTGCATCTCGTGTATAGTCCAAACAACTTTGTACAATGGCACAAAGTCAACAGCATGAAAAATCATCTTGCAAGGCCATTGTAATAAACACTCTGAAATAGCTTATCTTCTGAGGGGAAAAAAAGAAAAGAAAACATCCCCACCACCCATTGCATGGTTATCTTTTCACTCTTTCAGGTCTTTTGACTTTCACATATTTATGGCCTTTATCCAAATTCTCAACTTCACCTACTGTGCCTTTACCAACAAAGTTTGAACACAACTAGTGTACTGTCTGCCCACTTACATATAGTAATGGCATCAGCACTATTGATTTCTTCATAGAAACCTCTGGTTTGTTTCATTATTTTTTTATCATCTGAAAATGGCAATTTCTTTTCAAACCTGTTTTGTTAGACACCTAGATACCTTGAGATTTCAGAACTTGAAACAGATGATTACAAGACAAGGAGTTGGCAAATTACAATTTATGAGCTTCACCTTTTGAGAGTGGAACAAAGAATCCTAAAACAGCATGACCTAATCCAAATTCTCTATAGCATGTAGTATTTACTTCACTTGTAGCAACTTGATACAGAAGAAAATGGTGCACTGTTCACTATTTCAATACAGCATGGAGACTTTGATTCCCAGTGGGCTTGGTTTGCCCTTGATGTACTGCTTTGCAGAAAACTTCCCAGTGAAAAGAATAATTCCTTCATCCACACAATTTTCTTTCTTCTGTATTAAGTTCATTGCAGTGTTTTCGAATGGCAGTATAGATTGGCATGACTGTAAAATTTGTCCTTATTTTCAGGTGGCTTCTCCAGGCTATTTGGATGAGGCTTTGCCTTATAATGCATAAGTATTGGTATACATTGCCATGCTACTGAACAGGTCACCAGGTACATAGCTTTTGAAGTACTGTATTGGTGAACACACAACAAATTCTCCAAAATTTGGAGCCTTGTAAGTTTCTGCAATGATACTTACACTTGTTTCCACTTCATGGAGTCTTCAGATGTCACCATTATGTTGTCTCTGATTCTGAGTTGTTTCCATTGCATAAAATGTTCATTTCGATACTTGACACCTATTCGTCATCTTCACATATGGTGTCTGTACATATATCATTCTTATCCACTTTGTCTACTCAAACACATTTTGTTTTTACTTGTTTTGTTTCAGTGAGATCTCTAACTATACAGTTTTGTTACTTTTAGATTATCAGACTGCTCACATTGCCTTTTTTATGTAAGTAAGTAATCTCTTACAGTTTGCTGCAATCTCTTTCCTCTCATCTGGTCTGGAGGTCCCACTACCCCCTTATTTCTGAAACATAAGCACAGCTTTGTATTCCAAAATTTTTCACACTGTTCTCCATTCTGGTATTTGTGGGACATGGCTTTGAATAAGCAATACATCATCATCATTATCATCTTCCCCCCAAACTAATGTCAGAAACTTTGCTATTTTCAATTACGCCTAAAAACAAGTCCCAGAGAGATGTTTCTTATTCATATTTGTAAGTCAGACAGAACCAATATAGAAAATAAAATCATATCTAAACGCCAGTTATTCTACTCCCCGCTGCTGATCCTGAAATTAAGTGGAAAAAACAAACAAATCTCCCACTGGCATGCAAACACATCTGATTCGCATTTTAGATTATGATATCTATTTTAAACAACTAGGGACCAGGTTGTACACAAATGTTTACATTGTATTTAAATGCAGACAGAATGAATTTGCTGAAAATTCCACTAAACTACTGATAAGTGTTTATAAAAGAAGGAAACTATATAAAACATCCATAAACAAAATTTTAAACATGCCTATTATAGCAATAAAATGAAGCAGTAATGGCTTCCCACAGAGAGAAAATGCCAGAGTATAATTCATTATGTAGTTCACAGACTGCTCACATGAGTACAGCAGCTGCTTGAACATAGCTAAAACGAATGTACACAAATGTGTACAATGGGTTTGGATGCACCTGATATTTTTTGCAAGAGAAATATTAGTGAACAAACTTCATGTACACAGTTGTGACCACCAGATCTGAAAGGGTTGCTATGTTTATCAATGACTTGAGGCATAACTGAGAGGCTTTAATATTATGTAGTAACACACAGCTATAAATCTTCCGAAAAGATTTTGAGAAAATGGCCTGTGGTAAAGCACAGGCTTATTCATCAATCTGGCCTTCATACAGGATTCTCCACAGGGATCAACACATGACTCACAAGTTAAGTGCTGACAGACTTAGTGTGCACATCCTTTCATTATTGTTTAACATGGGAGATATGTATTATACTAATAACATAGAATAGTGGTCATCAAACCATGAGCCACATGCAGCCTGAATGAAGTACTCGTGTGACCCATGGTAAGACTAGGTCCTGCCATGACTTTGCAGAGGTAGCAGTAACTATCAACAACCAGACAACTTGTCTATATAATGTAATTTACTCACCAAGAGGCAGCAGAACGTGCACTTAAAAGGTTATTCTTATGCAAGCTTTTGGAGCCAGTGGTTTCTTCTTCTGGCAGAAGGGTTGAAGGGGAAGGAAGATGACTGGAGAGGTTTAAGAAAGGGTGTACATTTTGGGGTAGCGCTATTTTGTCTCTGAGTTACTGTCTATAGTTGTGATTAAAATTCAGAGAACAACTTTAGGTAACTGAATATCACCACTTTCTTATAAATTAAACGATTTAAGCACCATACGCCACTTGCCGGCATGCTGGAGCAGCAACACACACAGAACCACCAAACTGAAAAATATCAAGTGAATCTAATGGCTCCTGAAAAGTGTAGTTTTCTTCCCCACTGACAATCAAAAATACAGGGGCAGTAATACCTGTATTTTAAGACGGTTGGTTGGATGGGGAATTCTGCTGTGAGCTAATGGGAGGATGTCAACCACCTCATTTGCCCCTACTGTAGCTAGTCTGTTGGGGGCTCATGACACACAGGTGCTGTCCCACAATGAGTGTGTAAGCTCTTGAGCAAATAAGTCTGATGACCACTGACCTAGAGTGATGGTGTTGTATGTAAATCAGTATGTCAAGAGATTGAGAATCAGAAAAAGGGTCCCCAAAGTTCTCTGTTACTTGATGAAATCTTTGTTTTGGTAACAGGTGTAGCATGAGATGTACACTGAACTGGAGTCAAAATAAACTTGTCAAGAAGCTCTGTTCAGGCTGCTTCATATTTAGATGTTTTGACCTAAAGAGGAGCATTCTGACATTTTACCCATTGTCTCTCCCTGTTTTGTGGAGTTATCCTCTGGGGTAGTGCACCTGATATAAAAGCGTTTATTAAGCAGAAAGAATACTGTGTAAAGCAGATAACGCTTATGCTTGCAGAGGCCTTGTTAAGAATCCTGCAATTCTTTCATTGCCCAACACATTTTCTCCATAACAGTGCTAGTTGTCAATTAGAGCAATTTCTTGGTAGAACAGTGATGGTCAAAATTGCAGAGCAAGACAATTTCCGTGTAGACTTTGCCCCTCTCTTAGGTTTCAGAGTGTAGACATGTACTCTGTGGAAAGGTATTCCACAATTTGCCATTCTACATAAAGCAAGGAGGTGGGAATCCTTACCAGTTCAAAAGGACACAGAGTACAAACCTCATTATAGTCTGGTTTAAACCAGTTGTCACTCGACATCTAGGCTCCAAAGTTGTGGCTCTGTTGTGTCGAGTACAGTCCGGAGGCAGCCGCCAAACCACATTGATCTCCAGAGTGACAGAAAATCACTTTAAAGCCTGCATCTTTCACAAAAATCAAATTTAAAAAATCTAAAATTTACGTAGACCTCAGCATGTCAAAATTCTGTTTTCAGTTTTAGTGAGGGAAAGAGTTACGTTAAATTTTGTGAAATAGATTAAATTTTCACATTCGTAAGCAGCTTCGAACTTAACACACCGTAAGCCCAAAAACAAATGCTCTATGAGCAATACCTTTTTTACTGGAAATGGTGTTTTTACGCAATTGTTTTGCTATTTAACTCATAACAAGTAGGAAGTTTCAAGTCTCTATCCTCTACAAAAATAATGTAAGGATTCTGAAATTTAGAATTAGTATTGGTCTCGGTAGTCTCTCTAAACACAGCAGAAATCTCTTTCTTAAGTTTCATTAGAAACAGTGTTACATTGGTTACTGAAATAGAAGGAAACTTTTCCAGATCTGAAATTTCTCCTATCATTGCATATCCGTAAAACTCCTACACACATGAAATAACATCTTGGTGACCACACGAAGTGAAATATATTTAAAATGCAGTCTGCCTTACCATAAGGAGATGATGGGAGGTGGGTAAACATTATTCCTCAGTCTGACAACAGGAACGAGAAACTGATCGTAATAGTTGCGAACACAAGAATTAATGGATGTAAGATGTTCATTAAAGTACCCATCGTCGATGGGGAGACACCACATAATTCAGTCAGTGGAACTATCAGAGTCGCTGCTTGTAGTGGCAGATATTATCAATTCTTCGACACACTGCTGTCACCCCTTTCACATGGTGCACTACTTTTTGCCAGTCTTCTGGTGTCTCTTTTTCAACTGGTTTGTTCAGAAGTCATTTCACCTGAGTCAATGAACTTTTTTTTTAATTTTCTGCAGAAATATGTCATTGAATCTGAGCACTTCATGCCAATATTATGTTGCTGTTTCATCCACAATATAAATTGTGTTCTTTGGCATGTGTTGTGACTCAGGTTCTAATAATTCTGCCCTTGCCAATTTACTGTCAAACAGTATCTTACATTTTCTAACTAGTAAACAATGTCTTATTCTTTGTTGCCTTTGTGGGCAGTTTGTCTTGTCTACAGAATGATACGGAATGTTATCCATGACGATGAGTTTTTTATTAAGGTTTGAAGCACAGTTCTTGCAACAATTTCAGAGAAGTATTTTGGTTCGTGTCTTCGTGGTAGTCAGTGGTCTCGTATGAAGTGAATAACAGCTGACAATAAGAAATGAAACAGTTTGAGTAATCAACGTGTGCTAAAATTCTTCTTCTTCCTCTGCCAATTGGAGTTGCCGTGCTACCATTGATATGCTCAGCTTTTTGAAACTATGTCCCATGTTTACCCATGTTCCAAAAAGCTAAAAGATGCAGTCTAAATTTGTCCCTACTAATTCTCTAAGAAAACGGCATTGCCAGGCTGCAATAATTTGGTGTTCCATTAATAGCACGTGGCCACAAATTGAATTATAGTGGAATACTAACCTGATCGTGAGTCTTAATAAGGATGATAAATTATCCCAAAATAGATCCACTGCTGCAAGGGTAGCATGTGGCTGTTTGTGTCGGGTACTCCTTCCTCGAATATATCTGATGACGAATGACACTTCCTGAAAAAGAGTTGAGATTTGTGACCAGCTTTTCGAGGTGCCTCTTCTTCCAGGTTTTTCTATTTTGGATGACCCACCTGATCCTTCTATAAATTTGTTCTTGCAGATCCTTATCACGGATTGTTTGCTGATTTATAGAGTGGCTGCAGTTCACTTCACCACTTCATCCATAGGAAGTGGAGGCGTTCCTGCATATCTATCTATCTCTCTCTCTCTCAAAATGCTCCCTTGTGGAACACACAAATACATGCAATTGACTATTTGTGACATCAGAGTGACCTAGTGGGCACACTCCTTCGAGTACCCCAACTGGTGGATGAGAATGTCAGCACTACCAACCGAGACGTCCAGTTGTGTAGCGAGGTGTTCGATAGTGATCTGTCGATCTCCTCGAAACAGTATCCACATTCCGACACTGCAGGAGTCACAGATGTGTGTGTGGCTGGCTGGCACACGGGAAATAGGATATTTGTGTGACCTCGTTGCAGTGACGACAGATGCCTCGCCCAGTGACTCGCCATGCCTCTGTTCACTGCCAGGTCTCCGAAGACATTCTCCGAGTGCCTGTAAATACCGGCGATCCTCTGGTTTTCGGCAAAAGTAGCTCGATGGCAGACCTCTGCTTGGAGGGCCCCTCCATTACAGATGCCATTTTGAAGACCATGTATAGTGCCACGACCTATCGGATCTTCGTGCAATGATAGGGGCTGCAGCGGGAATATTCCACAATTCCCCATAACAAAAACAGCATTTTTTTCCAAATCAAACTGGCCAAGAAAAAGAAATGTGTTAAGTGCCCCTTGTATAAAATACAGGTGTGCCTAATGGATTAATTCAAGATACAAAAATATATATGAAAATACATTTTTCAAAAGTATCCATAATATATTAAAACATTATTTTTAGGTTATAAAAAATTAGTTATTCTGAAGATTCTACTTTACAAATATTTTTCCAAACATAATTTTCCATAAAATAAATAAAACAAAATTGTTATGTTTCAAAAATGTGTTTAGCTTCTTCATAAACATCTCTATATTTTGTAAAAACTAAGTGTACACTGTCATTCAATCGTAATGTATTTATTTTGTAACAACTAAGTACACACTGTCATTCACTCATCGCACATTTCAAAATTATTAAAGTTATTTTCCTACCTAGATATCTTTTATGTTTCAGAAGTTTGAAATCATAAAAACGTAAGTTCATTTATATTTGTCTCTATTGTTAAAAGCTGAAACTGCTGTATTTATCAGTTTGACTAAGAGAAGCTTTTCCATGCTTTTGGGATGAACGTGATTTAACTTACATTTCAGTTTTGTGTCAAAAGAGAAGACTTCAGTAAACACTTTTTGTGAGATTTTTCTCATACTGCAGGTAGTGTTTGTTTCGTATGAAGGCACATGTGGGGGAACACTCATCGATTCTAGAAGAGGAACAATTTCATTTTTTACTATTCTAATAAATCTGCGTGTGGAATAAACCGTGTGCAATGATAGTGTGCAGAAGGATTTTCACTTTGTTATTTAAGAGCTAGTAACTGATCTACGCCTAGAGAGAATAAGATAAGCCTGAGTCATGGACAGCTGGAAAGACTTGTACAATGTTTTGTTACATTTTTATTCGCCAAACTTTTGGTTAATGCTGGCACTGTCCAAGCAGGACAGATCTGTTCTGAAATAGCAGTGACAAATGCTAGAACAGTACATTATTAAAATACCTATCTCCAAGAATGATTTTTACATAATACTGGAAAGACCGACATTGCAAGTGTGATCAAACAGTCGAGGGGTGTACTGGCGGTCCAGTGTCCAATGGGCACTATGGACAAGTTCTTAATTTCATTCATCATATTCAGTGTTTTAGGAAAGTCTGTAGTTGTCATTCATGATCTAAACTGTGAAAAACTCCACAAGTTATGGTACTTACTTTTGTTATGCTTAGCACAATTCATTTTGAGGATGTGTCCTCAATTTAAAGTTCATTTATTCACATGAATATTTTTGATGTTTGCATGTGTGATTTTCTGCTTGTCTCCCATTGCAGATGTCTTAAGATGTTATACTGCAGTTGCAAAATTAGACAAAATGACTGAGTATTTTTAAATGCTGATGTTAGAAATGGCAATTTTGTTTGTCTGCTTAGAGGTACTGTGCTACCTCCATCACACAGAACGTCACATGTGCAAATCATCACTTATGCTTTTGTTTTAGGAAACAAAACATACTACAAAGATACTATGGTTCCACAGAGTGTTTGTTCCGAGGTGTTAGTGTTATTGGATTACATTATATAGGATATATAGAGTTGTTAGTTCTGAAATGTATTTTAGCACTACTAAGTACCGAATTATTTATGAAATTTTATACATATGTGGAAACACATATTGATATGGATTATAATTATTGTACGCATGAGAAAGAATAACTCTCCCGTTTGTCACTGAAAATTTTCCTTGTTGCTTTCTGTGGTGTACAAAAATTTTAAGCTGCTCCATAAAATTTTGTGTGTGTTTTTTTTCTATTGCTGATTTTGTAAATTGGTTATGTATGTAAACAATTGTGTTCACTGTATCTAATTTGAAAATTCCCGCCAGTTCCCCCGCGTAGTAGCCTAAAGGATTTAAATGTGCTTTTTTATGTTCTTGAGTCCACAATTTATCACTTTTATTATTTAAGGTGCAGACTAAAGTTCTGCTGTTATTAGTGGAGAAAGCTACTTTCATTTCCTCTCTAAAGTTTGTACATGGCAGTGGAACTGTCAGAAAAATTCATAAAGGCAAAAAATCCAAAATAATATAGTGTGTGGCAGACCCAACAGGGCAACCATAGCAAACACAAACAGCAGGTGAAGTACACCACTATATGATTTATGACGTACTACCAACCACCCCTTTTTTCTGCCATAACTGCTAATGCAATGTGCAGGATAATCTGATAGGGTTGCTTCTCTTTCGTTAATGCGTACATCCTCATTGATGAGATCTGCAGGATGTAATGAATGTCCTGCAGTTTAGTGCGTGTTCTCTAAATCACACCAAAATTTTTAAGAAAACAGGATGTATCTTTTACCCATGTGTGGACAACAGCTTTAAGTACTGTGCTACATGTTAGTGGTGTGTGAACAGGCTTAGTTGTTTGGTTGGTTCTCTCAATAAAGGTTTTGGTATATAAAAATATCTCATGTTGCATTTCATGGGAATAAGTGATTCCATGCAATGTAACACTTGTAAGGATTCTTGAATTTATGTGGCTATAGATAAAATAGTATTTTATTGTAATTGTTTTCTGAATTCACTGCATTTTTATATACAATTTTAACCCAAAGTTTTATGATGGGTAGTAAAATAGATGTTTGCCATCCAGTGTGACAAACATGTTAGCTGTATTAATGTACCAATAAGAGCAGTGTCAGTTGGACTCACACTCGTACATGCCACAGTTATCTGGCAATGTGCGGTATAATTACATTGACTCTACAGGATTATAACGGTATGTAATCACGGAATTGGAATTACGTACAATTGTGAGACGGCTTTCGTTCAGTGTACTGTTTAGCTGATTCTTGTAGCATTCGCATATATAGCACTGATTTTGCACTGTTAAAATTCTAGATCTACACTAAAAAAGATGATTACAACTGATACAGACCAACTTCTGTCCTGTGTCACATGTCAGAAATAAGTTTGGTGGAGAGTGTTTGGAACAATAATACCTATCACACAAATGGCACGTCTCTCGATGTCTCTCGATGTAGTCTCTCGATGTAGCTGATGAGAATACTGAGAAACTCAAATTGACTGTTCTGAGAGTTCACACAGGCTAATAATGGCAGCTGTGCCTCAATGTAGAAAAGGAATGAGCACGTGCAGAATGAAGTTTCATCGTGAAGAAGCTGCAGTAGCCAGTCACATAACTGACAGTGTGTGAATGGCCTGTTGTTCTGTCACACTCTACAAGATTTCAGTGTGAGCTGGTGCTGCTGACCCAAAGTCTGGAATGAATGATTCAGTGACTTCTCTTGACGGTCACTCCCTACTCACCTAGTTTGTCGGTTAAAACTGATACACATTCCGGCATATGCAACCAGTAAGAGCATAATTAGTCTTCAAAAATAAAATATTGGAGCAAATTAATCTTTTTAAACATCACATAGGAATACAACCACAATGTTTACCAAAAATTAAATTAATTTCCATATGTGGAACAACAGTAAAAAATTTCAGAAGCAAGCTGAGAAAGAGATGCAGCTGCATATTCACACAAAGAAACCACTAAATGCAGTCAAGTGCAGAAAAGTCGGTGGATTGTCCTTCTGTTGTAAACATCAGTTGTTTTCAGATTACTGTGGAGCCTCTTCCCACGTACAAGTGGCCTTTGCGTGTGATTTGAAAGACACAGAGTGTCCACCAGTTCACTTGTAAATCGTTCTCTCCCTAGCACCCATTCGCAATTCACTGTCTAGTGGCTAGTGTTGCTGCCTCTATACCACTGGGTCCCGGGTTCGATTCCTGGCCGCGTTGGCAATTTTCTTTGCCCAGGGACTGGGCGTTTGTGTTATCATTTCACCCCCCCCCCCCCACCCCCCCCGCCCCCCTCTAGACAGTGGCTAATTGGACTGTGTAAAAATTGGACTTCGTCAAAATTAGGACTTTGTTCAGGCACTGATGACCGTGCAGTTGAGCGCCCCATAAACCAAACACATAATTGTGATGATCACCACCACTCCTTGCTCCCATTATGTAAACTTCCATTTCCATTCCTCTGTTCCACACATTGTGCTGGTAGTAGTTACCTGTATCATTCCATTTGACTGGTTTCTATAATCTTTATATTCACATCGGATTTCGCATTCACATCAGTACGTAAAATCCGAAATTCCCATCATCTCTCTCTCTCTCTCTCTCTCTCTCTCTCTCTCTCTCTCTCACACACACTCACACACACACACACAGCAACACCATTACATTGTGTCAGTCACTCCTTGTCCCACATGAAAACCACGCCGATCTCAATGACTTCCACTCATAACTGACAGTTCTCTGTTTTGTCCCTGTTGTTGGTGAAACTTTGCTCAGAATATTCATTTAAAGTCAATTGGCAAGTGAAATGTAAGAATGTCTAATATCACCTAGCCAGTATTAGCAATTGTTCTCTACAGTAATTTTTATTTCCAGTACTAAAAGTTACAAAAGATAATATAATGGTTGCATAAAATAGGTTTTTTTTTTCAACCAGTACGAGATAAACGGACAAAAACTCAATCGTTTTGCAGACTGTCGAATGACACAAAATTGGCAACTGCCAAAATACTGTAATTCATACCTGAACTGAAACTTCCCCATTATTAAACAGCATTTTTCCATTAACAGAGGTACTCATCAGGTTCAACTACACTAATATTATTGGGCTGACCAGAAGTCCTGCTACCCCCAGAAAATCATTTGGGACACAGCTGTCCTGCTTTTTAATTGAGAAACAAAATGAGTGCAATAACATTTCTCACTTAAGCATTTCTGAAAACAAATTTTGTAGTAGAACATTATAGAAAAATATTTTTTTACAATACATAGGCCTACCACATTTAGTTTAACTAGCCCTCTGCCAGAAGAAAGAGTAGGAGATGCTCAAAACAAAAGTGGGTACTACCTACCCCCACCTCTAATGTACTGATAATCCACTTTATGACCTTCAAGACAAGTAAAAGCAAAACCAAAGGCGTAAAGGAGCCCGATTTACATTTCTCCTAATGTGACTGCATCCATATGGAAGTTAAATTTGTGAATTATGTGAGTAATGCAGTGTGTGTTAGCAGTGCTCATCGAATATTGTTCAGCACGTATACGCACTTGCCTTGACAATCTGCAGTCAAACGATATGTTAAATTTTAGTAAGAAGATATAATCTGTATCCGATTACCAATTATGTTACATAGCTTTTACGATTAACAAATTGTACAAAGTATGTGACTAATCATTGCAGAAAAATATATCCCAGCTATTAAAATAAAATAATATGTCAGTGATTATTTCTGAAGAAAAGAATTTTGTTTCTATATTATGTAATATAATAATTCCAATCCCAAGGAAAGCAGTTGTTGACAGATGTGAAAATTACTGAACTATCACTTTAATAAGTCACAGCTGCAAAATGCTAACGCGAATTTTTTATAGACGAATGGAAAAACTGGTAGAAGCGGACCTCGGGGAAGATCAGTTTGGATTCTGTAGAAATGTTGGAACACGTGAGGCAATACTAACCTTACGACTTATCTTAGAAGAAAGATTAAGAAAAGGCAAACCTACGTTTCTAGCATTTGTAGACTTAGAGAAAGCTTTTGACAATGTTAAGTGGAATACTCTCTTTCAAATTCTGAAGGTGGCAGGGGTAAAATACAGGGAGCGAATGGCTATTTACAATTTGTACAGGAACCAGATGGCAGTTATAAGAGTCGAGGGGCATGAAAGGGAAGCAGTGGTTGGGAAAGGAGTGAGACAGGGTTGTAGCCTCTCCCCGATGTTATTCAATCTGTATATTGAGCAAGCAGTAAAGGAAACAAAAGAAAAATTCGGAGTAGGTATTAAAATTCATGGAGAAGAAGTAAAAACTTTGAGGTTCGCCGATGTCATTGTAATTCTGTCAAAGACAGCAAAGGACTTGGAAGAGCAGTTGAACGGAATGCACAGTGTCTTGAAAGGAGGGTATAAGATGAACATCAACAAAAGCAAAACGAGGATAATGGAATGTAGTCAAATTAAATCGGGTGATGGTGAGGGAATTAGATTAGGAAATGAGGCACTTAAAGTAGTAAAAGAGTTTTGCTATTTAGGGAGTAAAATAAGTGATGATGGTCGAAGTAGAGAGGATATAAAATGTAGACTGGCAATGGCAAGGAAATCGTTTCTGAAGAAGAGAAATTTGTTAACATCGAGTATCGATTTAAATGTCAGGGAGTCGTTTCTGAAAGTATTTGTATGCAGTGTAGCCATGTATGGAAGTGAAACATGGACGATAAATAGTTTGGACAAGAAGAGAATAGAAGCTTTCGAAATGTGGTGCTACAGAAGAATGCTGAAGATAAGGTGGGTAGATCACGTAACTAATGAGGAGGTATTGAATAGGATTGGGGAGAAGAGAAGTTTGTGGCACAACTTGGCTAGAAGAAGGGATCGGTTGGTAGGACATGTTCTGAGGCATCAAGGGATCACCAGTTTAGTATTGGAGGGCAGCGTGGAGGGTAAAAATCGTAGAGGGACACCAAGAGATGAATACACTAAGCAGATTCAGAAGGACGTAGGTTGCAGTAGGTACTGGGAGATGAAGAAGCTTGCACAGGATAGAGTAGCATGGAGAGCTGCATCAAACCAGTCTCAGGACTGAAGACCACAACAACAACAACATTATGTACCAACATTTTCCTTTCCAATTCACAAAATGAAGATGCATTCTCACTATAGGTATTTCACCCACAGCGTTGTCATATTGTTGATTTTAAAATATCACGTCAACTGACAAGGGTACATATAACTGTAGTAAAGAAGTTACGAATAAACCAAAGTGTCCCAGTTTTCTCTTAGAAATCTCGTTAGCCTAAGTATTACTGGAGATGGAAAATGCATTAAAAGCACGACAGTAGTACTGAGCCTAAGTTACAGAAGTGAGGCACGAGTGGTGACAACACAAGCGAGAAATCCAGGGCAGTACCGGCCCACCCGTCTGGCTGTCTAGGTATAAATGACCTAAATGAACAAACGAAGGAACATGTACACCATATGGGTAGAGAAAGGTCCCAGTAAATGCTCAAAATAACAAATGCACTGGAAGAAGTATTGGAGGACTGTAACAGAGCTCGAGTACTGTAAAAGGCAATTTGCCGAATACGTGAGATGAACCGCCAGCAATTCGTCACCTGCCATTTCTGACTGAGGATCGTGCAGCGACAACAGCTGGGACCTGCGGCATTTGTGGCTCTCCACAATCCGAGTCATATAAGAAAACAATCCATACAAAAGTCTAGTACGTACGGCTGCTGTGATCTGTACTTGACATCTGACAAGACTCGAATCTAATGTGAGGTACAAGCAACAATTTTTTATGTTCCACTTTTAGCATGCACGTTTGTTTTGGCTTGTGTGCAGAGCAGAAAATATTGACACCTCGGCATGAAACTATAATTTGCTTTTCAATTCCTAACAATTTCCACAGATGGTTTACAAAAAAAAAAAAAATAAAAAATAAAAAAAAAAAAAAAAAAAAAATCACAAGACAAATCTCATCCAGTGTGATGTTGTTGTTGTGGTCTTCAGTCCTGAGACTGGTTTGATGCAGCTCTCCATGCTACTCTATCCTGTGCAAGCTTCTTCATCTCCCAGTACCTACTGCAACCTACATCCTTCTGAATCTGCTTAGTGTATTCATCTCTTGGTCTCCCTCTACGATTTTTACCCTCCACGCTGCCCTCCAATGCTAAATTTGTGATCCCTTGATGCCTCAGAACATGTCCTACCAACCAGTCCCTTCTTCTCGTCAAGTTGTGCCACAAACTCCTCTTCACCCCAATTCTATTCAATACCTCCTCATTAGTTATGTGATCTACCCATCTAATCTTCAGCATTCTTCTGTAGCACCACATTTTGAAAGCTTCTATTCTCCTCCTGTCCGAACTATTTATCGTCCATGTTTCACTTCCATACATGGCTACACTGCATACAAATACGTTCAGAAACGACTCCCTGACACTTAGGTCTATACTTTATGTTAACAAATTTCTCTTCTTCAGAAACGATTTCCTTGCCATTGCCAGTCTACATTTTATATCCTCTCTACTTCGACCATCATCACTTATTTTACTCCCTAAATAGCAAAACTCTTTTACTACTTTAAGTGCCTCATTTCCTAATCTAATTCCCTCACCATCACCCGATTTAATTTGACTACATTCCATTATCCTCGTTTTGCTTTTGTTGATGTTCATCTTATACCCTCCTTTCAAGACACTGTGCATTCCGTTCAACTGCTCTTCCAAGTCCTTTGCTGTCTTTGACAGAATTACAATGACATCGGCGAACCTCAAAGTTTTTACTTCTTCTCCATGAATTTTAATACCTACTCCGAATTTTTCTTTTGTTTCCTTTACTGCTTGCTCAATATACAGATTGAATAACATCGGGGAGAGGCTACAACCCTGTCTCACTCCTTTCCCAACCACTGCTTCCCTTTCATGCCCCTCGACTCTTATAACTGCCATCTGGTTCCTGTACAAATTGTAAATAGCCATTCGCTCCCTGTATTTTACCCCTACCACCTTCAGAATTTGAAAGAGAGTATTCCACTTAACATTGTCAAAAGCTTTCTCTAAGTCTACAAATGCTAGGAACGTAGGTTTGCCTTTTCTTAATCTTTCTTCTAAGATAAGTCGTAAGGTTAGTATTGCCTCACGTGTTCCAACATTTCTACGGAATCCAAACTGATCTTCCCCGAGGTCCGCTTCTACCAGTTTTTCCATTTGTCTGTAAAGAATTCGCGTTAGTATTTTGCAGCTGTGACTTATTAAACTGATAGTTCGGTAATTTTCACATCTGTCAACACCTGCTTTCTTTGGGATTGGAATTATTATTTTCTTCTTGAAGTCTGTGGGTATTTCGCCTGTCTCACACATCTTGCTCACCAGATGGTAGAGTTTTGTCATGACTGGTTCTCCCAAGTCCATCAGTAGTTCTAATGGAATGTTGTCTACTCCCGGGGCCTTGATTCGACTCAGGTCTTTCAGTGCTCTGTCAAACTCTTCACGCAGTATCTTATCTCCCATTTCATCTTCATCTACATCCTCTTCCATTTCCATAATATTGTCCTCAAGTACATCACCCTTGTATAAACCCTCTATATACTCCTTCCACCTTTCTGCCTCCCTTCTTTGCTTAGAACTGGCTTGCCATCTGAGCTCTCGATATTCATACAAGTGGTTCTCTTCTCTCCAAAGGTCTCTTTAATTTTCCTGTAGGCAGTATCTATCTTACCCCTAGTGAGACAACCTCTACATCCTTACGTTTGTCCTCTAGCCATCCCTGCTTAGCCATTTTGCACTTCCTGTCGATCTCATTTTTGAGACGTTTGTATTCCTTTTTGCCTGCTTCATTTACTGCATTTTTATATTTTCTCCCTTCATCAATTAAATTCAATATATCTTCTGTTACCCAAGCATTTCTATTAGCCCTCGTCTTTTTACCTACTTGATCGTCTGCTGCCTTCACCACTTCATCCCTCAGAGCTACCCATTCTTCTTCTACTGTATTTCTTTCCCCCATTCCTGTCAATTGTTCCCTTATGCTCTCCCTGAAACTCTCTACAGCCTCTGGTTCTTTCAGTTTATCCAGGTCCCATCTTCTTAAATTCCCACCTTTTTGCAGTTTCTTCAGTTTCAATCTGCAGTCCATAACCAATACATTGTGGTCAGAATCCACATTTGCCCCTGGAAATATCTTACAATTTAAAACCTGGTTCCTAAATCTCTGTCTTACCATTATATAATCTATCTGATACCTTTTAGTATCTCCAGGATTCTTCCAGGTATACAACCGTCTTTTATGATTCTTGAACCAAGTGTTAGCTATGATTAAGTTATGCTCTGTGCAAAATTCTACAAGGCGGCTTCCTCTTTCATTTCTTCCCCCCAATCCATGTTCACCTACTATGTTTCCTTCTCTCCCTTTTCCTACTGACGAATTCCAGTCACCCATGACTATTAAATTTTCGTCTCCCTTCACTACCTGAATAATTTCTTTTATCTCGTGATACATTTCATCAATTTCTTCATCATCTGCAGAGCTAGTTGGCATATAAACTTGTACTACTGTAGTGGGTGTGGGCTTGGTGTCTATCTTGGCCACAATAATGCGTTCACTATGCTGTTTGTAGTAGCTAACCCGGACTCCTATTTTTTTATTCATTATTAAACCTACTCCTGCATTACCCCTATTTGATTTTGTATTTATAACCCTGTAATCACCTGACCAAACGTCTTGTTCCTCCTGCCACCAAACTTCACTAATTCCCACTATATCGAACTTTAACCTATCCATTTCCCTTTTTAAATTTTCTAACCTACCTGCCCGATTAAGGGATCTGACAGTCCACGCTCCGATCCGTAGAATGCGTTTTCTTTCTCCTGATAACGACGTCCTCCTGAGTAGTCCCCGCCCGTAGATCCGAATGGGGGACTATTTCACCTCCGGAATATTTTACCCAAGAGGACGCCATCATCATTTAATCATACAGTGTGTATCTTTCAACAATTTTGAACTTATGCCAATAACAACTAGCAAGGATTGTAACACTCTTTAAAACCATTACAATTACAGATGCACTTCTTAGCACAAGGAATGACTTAACATTATCGAAATATTCCTAAACATAATAAATTGCTTGACACAGCATTCCTCAACCTTTTAATTTTTAACGTTTTAGTTCTTCCAGTAATACTGATGTACTTGAATGCCAAGAGTACCTCCATTAAATAATGAGATACGGGGAGAAAGAGCTGTTAAACAATAGTCAAGTCACAGTCTAAGGTACGAATTACAGCATTTCTGTAGGTATCAATTTTGTCACTGCCTGGTTTACAAAACTATCAGTTGTTTGTAGTGTCTCTTTTTGGCAATTGTGAACAAATCTAAACTTTTTTGTGGCAGTATATATTGTTTTAACGTTTAATGTAACAGTTATCTTTTGTAAGTTAGTGTTCATACTGGAAAGACTTACACTTCGTAATGAAACTGTTGCTGAATAACTGATTTATGACCTATGTTGGCTAAGTGATGACACTACATACTCATCGATCAGTCACCTTTAAATGATTATTACGAGGAAAGTTTCACTAACAGGTACAAAACTTAAAATGTCTATTAGCCAGGAACGGAAATCACTGAGACAGCGTGGTTTTTACGTGTGGCGAGAAATGACAAACACAAAGTAATGGTTTTGCAGTTGCCACTAACCGTACAAATCACTTGGATGAGAATTTAGGATTTTTTAGTAGTGATGTAAATGCGCACACTTGCGTTATGATAATTATTGACTTTAGATGTTATATTTTCAGAATTAGTTTTCCATTTGAAACTTCCTGGCAGATTAAAACTGTGTGCCCGACCGAGACTCGAACTCGGGACCTTTGCCTTTCGCGGGCAAGCGCTCTACCATCTGAGCTACCGAAGCACGACTCACGCCCGGTCTCACAGCTTTACTTCTGCCAGTATCTCATTCCAGTTTTCCATTTATTCCACAAGTCTACACAGAAGGTCCAGGTGAGAGATGAGGCAGGGGCTCTTGTGAACAGATTAGTCAACAATCTGGGGGACTGCAGTGTACGAGGTGGCCCTGGACATTGTAGCTGGAAGCTCTTGCAACAAAGGTGTGTAACAGTGCTGACGGTGAAGCAAGCCGATTTGCAGCACCCTGCATTCCTATGAAGCCCATGATATTTTAAATGGAGCCTTGATTGATTGATAGAATAAGTAGTTGATATAATTTGTCTTGCCAGCTACTCCACGATTTACTAGGCTCCTTCCTCTTGACAATTCATTTCCATTCAATTAACGCAACGCAAAAGTGCATATTAGTTACGATAGGAGTCATAATCGTTGGCAACCACTGGCGCACTGCCAATATATATTATCAACCCGATTAATGGTTTGATGTGCAGGACCTATCAAATCGGGCAAGAAAATGTATACTGTGCACTGATGTGACGAATCAAGCTGGGATAATTTTAATTCACCTCTTGTTTAGCCATCTGCCTCCTTAAATTCGTTTTGTTACTCTTAACTAATTATCATTAACATACAGAATATAATCTGCATTTCCATGAAAGATGAAGACTGGCCCTCAGTTTTAAAGCAAATAACAACTGATCTAATTTTGTGCTTAGTTTTATGTATGTAATTTATGTTCTAACTTATTTTGTCTAATCATAGTTAGTATCGTGTTATAGGGTGAAATCAGTGATCATTTTGTAACTTAAATTCTATTATTGACATATAAGCAAATATAAATTATATAATAACCGTTAACATTTGGAAGATGAAGTACCAGTAATCTTAAAGTATTTATCTAGCTCTATTCAAAAACATGTTAGCAAACCCAGCCTTTCATTAATTCCAAAGTAATTATAAGTTTTGACAAAGGTATTGCTTGCATAACTAATTTGTTAATTCCATAATTTAAACAAATAACTGGGCCTAAACCACGTAGTAGAAGAAACTGCTAAAAAGAACCAATTTTTTTGGTGTATTCAGTTAATTTAATGAGTTAAGTTTTAATTGTAATTTCTGTAAATTTAACTTCGAACAATGTGTTGTTTCTGCACCTATTATTGTGATGATATACAGGATGTTACAAAAAGGTACTGCCAAACTTTCAGGAAACATTCCTCACACACAAATAAAGAAAAGATGTTATGTGGACATGTGTCCGGAAACACTTAATTTCCATGTTAGAGCTCATTTTAGTTTCGTCAGTATGTACTGTACTTCCTCAATTCACCGCCAGTTGGCCCAATTGAAGGAAGGTAATGTTGACTTAGGTGCTCGTGTTGACATGCGACTCATAGCTCTACAGTACTAGCATCGAGCACATCAGTACGTAGCATCAACAGGTTAGTGTTCATCACAAACGTGGTTTTGCAGTCAGTGCAATGTTTACAAATGCGGCGTTGGCAGATGCCCATTTGATGTACGGATTAGCACGGGGCAATAGCCGTGGGCGGTATGTTTGTATCGAGACAGATTTCCAGAACAGAGGTGTCCCGACTGGAAGACGTTCGAAGCAAATGATCGGTGTCTTAGGGAGCACGGAACATTCCAGCCTATGACTCGCGACTTGGGGAAGACCTAGAACGACGAGGACACCTGCAATGGACGAGGCAATTCTTCGTGCAGTTGACGATAACCCTAATGTCAGCGTCAGAGAAGTTGCTGCTGTGCAAGGTAATGTTGACCACGTCACTGTTTGGAGAGTGCTATGGGAGAACCAGTTGTTTTCGTACCGTGTACAGCGTGTGCAGGCAGTATCAGAAGCTGATGGGCCTCCACGGGTACACTTCTGCGAATGGTTCATCCGACAATGTGTCAATCCTCATTTCAGTGCAAATGTTCTCTTTACGTATGAGGCTTCATTCCGACATGATCAAATTGTAAATTTTCACAATCAACAAATGTGGGCTGATGAGAATCCACACGCAATTGTGCAATCACGTCATCAACACAGATTTTCTGTGAACATTTGGGCAGGCATTGTTGGTGATATCTCGATTGGGCCCCATGTTCTTCCACCTATGCACAATGGAGCACGTTATCATGATTTCATACGGGATACTCTACCTGTGCTGATAGAACATGTGCCTTTACGACACAACATGTGGTTCATGCATGATGGAGCTCCTGCACATTTCAGTCTAAGTGTTTGTACGCTTCTCAACAACAGATTCGGTGACCGACGGATTGGTAGAGGCGGACCAATTCCGTGGCCTCCACGCTCTCCTGGCCTCAACCCTCTTGACTTTCATTTATGGGGGCATTTGAAAACTCTTGTCTACGCAACCTCAGTACCAAATGTAGAGACTCTTCGTGCTCATTTTGTGGACGGCTGTGATACAATACGCCATTCTCCAGGGCTGCATCAGCCCATCAGGGATTCCGTGCGACGGAGGGTGGATGCACGTATCCTCGTTAACGGAGGACATTTTGAACATTTCCTGTAACAAAGTGTTTGATGTCACGCTGGTATGTTCTGTGGCTGTGTGTTTCCATTCCATGATTAATGTGATTTGAAGAGAAGTAATAAAATGAGCTCTAACATGGAAAATAAGCGTTTCCAGACACATGTCCACATAACATATTTTCTTTCTTTGTGTGTGAGGAATGTTTCCTGGAAGTTTGTCCGTACCTTTTTGTAACACCCTGTATAAGGGCCCGATTTTTGGTCATGAGACAGACAGACCACAGCAGAGTTTCAGATGAGTACCCTGTGCTGGTTAGAACAACAATGCTTCAAATTAACTGTGGAACCATTTTTAAACAATTAGGCCACGTGTAAAAACAGTGACAGTGTATGCTTCATACGTACCTGATTATTCTTCAAGAACTGTGAACTTTGTGGTTAGGTTTTACTGCTCGTAGATGTTCAACAAGAAACGATTGAAGCAGTATGTGGAGTTTCGCCTGCTTACAATTAATGAGGCTTATCGAAGGTTAAATAATAGTGCACTGACTGTATAATTTTAATTTTCCTTTTGTATAACACCAAATATTAAAGTACTGTGAAACGCAACTGTGCACCTGTCGGCTACATGATTTACAGTAGTGTGTGTCAGAATCCACAACCCATTTTGAGCCAGTGTAGCAACACAATACGTCGACACCGAAGACAAACAAAGAAATTCAAAGCAGGTGGAACCGCTACAATGTAAATGTTTAAGATTGTAGAAAAAGTAATACAATCCTACAGGTAACTACTCTGGGCATATTAATGTGTGAGATAGGGAAATGAAAATAAATTTAGTGAGCAGTTATGGAGAGAATTATTTACAAATTAACTGCAGTATGCCTTGTCATTTAAAACGTACCCAAAGACCACTCACTTATGGGAATGTGGCTGCATAGAGATAATGTGAAAGCAGCTGAGAGTAAAAATGACAATCCACTGACTACACTCCTGGAAATGGAAAAAAGAACACATTGACACCGGTGTGTCAGACCCACCATACTTGCTCCGGACACTGCGAGAGGGCTGTACAAGCAATGATCACATGCACGGCACAGCGGACACACCAGGAACCGCGGTGTTGGCCGTCGAATGGCGCTAGCTGCGCAGCATTTGTGCACCGCCGCCGTCAGTGTCAGCCAGTTTGCCGTGGCATACGGAGCTCCATCGCAGTCTTTAACACTGGTAGCATGCCGCGACAGCGTGGACGTGAACCGTATGTGCAGTTGACGGACTTTGAGCAAGGGCGTATAGTGGACATGCGGGAGGCCGGGTGGACGTACCGCCGAATTGCTCAACACGTGGGGCGTGAGGTCTCCACAGTACATCGATGTTGTCGCCAGTGGTCGGCGGAAAGTTGCACGTGCACGTCGACCTGGGACCGGACCGCAGCGACGCACGGATGCACGCCAAGACCGTAGGATCCTACGCAGTGCCGTAGGGGACCGCACCGCCACTTCCCAGCAAATTAGGGACACTGTTGCTCCTGGGGTATCGGCGAGGACCATTCGCAACCGTCTCCATGAAGCTGGGCTACGGTCCCGCACACCGTTAGGCCGTCTTCCGCTCACGCCCCAACATCGTGCAGCCCGCCTCCAGTGGTGTCGCGACAGGCGTGAATGGAGGGACGAATGGAGACGTGTCGTCTTCAGCGATGAGAGTCGCTTCTGCCTTGGTGCCAATGATGGTCGTATGCGTGTTTGGCGCCGTGCAGGTGAGCGCCACAATCAGGACTGCATACGACCGAGGCACACAGGGCCAACACCCGGCATCATGGTGTGGGGAGCGATCTCCTACACTGGCCGTACACCACTGGTGATCGTCGAGGGGACACTGAATAGTGCACGGTACATCCAAACCGTCATCGAACCCATCGTTCTACCATTCCTAGACCGGCAAGGGAACTTGCTGTTCCAACAGGGCAATGCACGTCCGCATGTATCCCGTGCCACCCAACGTGCTCTAGAAGGTGTAAGTCAACTACCCTGGCCAGCAAGATCTCCGGATCTGTCCCCCATTGAGCATGTTTGGGACTGGATGAAGCGTCGTCTCACGCGGTCTGCACGTCCAGCACGAACGCTGGTCCAACTGAGGCGCCAGGTGGAAATGGCATGGCAAGCCGTTCCACAGGACTACATCCAGCATCTCTACGATCGTCTCCATGGGAGAATAGCAGCCTGCATTGCTGCGAAAGGTGGATATACACTGTACTACTGCCGACATTGTGTATGCTCTGTTGCCTGTGTCTATGTGCCTGTGGTTCTGTCAGTGTGATCATGTGATGTATCTGACCCCAGGAATGTGTCAATAAAGTTTCCCCTTCCTGGGACAATGAATTCACGGTGTTCTTATTTCAATTTCCAGGAGTGTATTTCTATGCCAGAATTAACTCATTTCCTTTTTTGCATTAGCTACTAAAAGTCAAAGCAACCAAAACTTTTGACACCTTTGCTCTTCCTGCCCTATAACAAAATTCTGAACTGCATATGTTATGTCAGGTGTAGAGAGCAACTTTTGGCAGTATGACATACTATCAAGTTGCATGTACGGGTCTTATAGATGCATTTCATTGGGATTTCAGTTGGAACAAAAGATGAATGGTTTCAGTACGCGAAGGAACTTTTATATTGCGTATACCTAAATCTCTTTTGAATAGACGGCATGTAGTTTTTCTAAATTTTTCATTCTGTAACCAACCACATGAAGAACAAATTTAAACATGGCCACTTAACATTTTTCTGTATTTTGGGTAAAAAAAAAAAAAAATTTGGTTACTGTTTGAACACAAACTTGTTATTCTAAATTTATACATACATTTAGCAAAAACATTTTGAGTGAAACTTTTGCCATGATTTATGAATTACATAAAGCTACATTGTGAAAACATGTTTTCAGGTATACGGCAATGCTACACAAACCCCAAGTAACTGTTACTAACAATGCTCTGGTGGATTAATATGCCTTAATGTTGTGGGGAAAGCAAACTCAAGACTGCGTTTTGTTGGCAGAAGCTTAGAAAATGTAACAGATGTACTAAAGAGACTGCCTGCACTACACTTGTCCGTCAGGTACTGCTGTGTAGTCTGGGAGATCCTTACCAGGAAGTATTAACAGAGTACATCGGGAAAGTTCACAGATCAGTACGTTTTGTACTATCGTGAAATAGGGAGAAAGAGTCACGGATGTGACAGAGGATTTGGGATGGACACCATTAAAACAAGGCATTCTTCGTTGCAGCAGAATCTTCTCCCTACATTTCCATCACCAACTTTTCCTCCAAATGCAAAAATATTTTGTTGATGCCAATCTACATGGGGAGAAACAGATATCATAATAAAATAAGAGAAATCAGGGCTTGCACAGAAAGATACAACTGTTCGAGAGTGGAATAATAGAGAATTATTGTGAAGGTGGGTTTCATGAACTTCTGCCAGGCAGTTAATTGATTTGCGGAATAGCCATGTATTATACATGTATTTTAAATGTTCACATTTAAGATCTAAATAAATGTTACACAGTTTATCTTTTCCAAAATTGAAGACTGTCATTTTTATGTTCTACATATATTTCTCCAGACTGTGAGGGTTGAGATGCAGTGCTCATCAGTTGATAGAAGAATGGTCTGCCCAACCACCTCATTATATTGAGGAAAAGAGTCATTAATTGCTCCAAACAAACATTATTAAACAGAATTTGGTGCAGTGCTCCTCGTGCTTAATATGAAGCCCACTTCCATTTAAAGACCTATCATTCTACATGTGCAGCGTATGTTCCACGTTCACATCTCTTTCTGAATTCCTACCAAATTAATAAATGTATGGCTGTAAAGGTATCAAACAACTACATTCTCTTGCTGTATCTAAAAGTGTGTGATGGCTATTCTTAGCTTGAACATGTTTTATTGCTGCTTATTTTCATGTGTTTCCTGCTCTGTGATAAATCCACAAGGATTAAACATCAGCATTTTGTTGTTGGTCTTGTGTCGATGTGGCCTATAGAAGTAGAATTGTCAGTACTGTCCAGCTGTAGACTGTTCATTCCCATAAAGCCTTAAGTGACAACAGTCTGGAAGCAATAGATGTAGTGACCCGAGTCAGACAAGTCTCCCATTTCAATAATATTCGTGTTGTCTGCAGTTAGTAAGCAAGCAGAGATTTCAGAAATGAATCTGTCCCAAGAAATACTCAAGTCCTTAAGTGAAAAAATCACCCCCCCCCCCTCCCAAAAAGACTCAGTTGCACAGATTTTCCCATTAGGAAATGGGCACACTGTCTAATCACACCTACCCTGCCAGTCTGACAAGTAGGTAAATTGCTACCCAGTGCCACCGTATTTCACTTCTCGACAGGATGCCACGCCCGCTGTATCTCTGCTTTGATAGCTGCCAACACTGGCTAGAAGTACGACACTGCAGTTCATTTCTAACCTGTACACCATGCTCTCAGGACCAGTCTCCTCTTAACCACAAACCTGGCTTAACCCTCAAACCAAGACATCGATCTCTCGTGCCCGTCACTCATTGCGAACAATGACTGTCATAGCACTGTGAGAAATAATAGTCTTTCAGTACCTTCATTTTAATACGTGCCGCGAGTAAAGTAACATTCAGCAATTTACTTGACTGTCATTCTACTGATAAAGTATATTGTTCAGAAGTCAGTGTGAAATTAGGTGCCTAACAGGAATTATATTATGTGCATGAAATTGTTATTTTTCAGCTATAGCATGGGGTGACTTTCTAAGACGAATAAGATGTCTTCAGTTTATCAAGATTTTGAAGCTCAGGAGCAAATCAGTTATTATATAGGTGAAATCGGAGACTGGAATGATGACTTTCTGAAGATTCTGATTTTGTTGCAGCTGATGGTCACCACAAAACAGAGGGATACTAGCAAAGAAAATGGTTTTTTTGGTAAAAGAGGCTGTTGTGACCTGAAACTCCCAGGCAGATTAACACAGTGTGTCAGTCCAATATAACTCGGGACCTTCGCCTTCTGTGCGAAAGGGCTCAACTGACAGCTACCCGACAACTCACGACCTGTCTGCTCACAGATGTACTTCCGCGAGCATCTCGTCTGCTACCTTCCCAACTTCAGGGAGTGCCAGTCGGTCAATTGGCTGGATTCATGAGTGCTAATCTCTCAGGTTTCACGAGAGAGCTTCTGTGAAGTTTGGAAGGCAGGAGACGAGGTACTGGCAGACACAGACAAAGGTCCCGAGCTCAAGTTTCACGTCCGGCACACAATCTGACACGAAGTTTCGTATTGGCACACTCTACTGCAGGGTGATAATTCCATTCTGATACAACCAGTTCCACAGATAATAAATCAGGGATAGTCTTTTACAGCCAACATAATTTCAAGTGAAGACTTTCAGAATCTGTAGTGTTAGAGCAAGAAAAACACAACACAGTATTTCGAAAGGAGGAATGCTTAGACTAGAGGCAAAAGTTGAATTTTGATACAGATGTCTACCAAATCTCAAATATAGGAGAATCGTCACATGTATATCAACTGATAGAACAGAAAAGAATATATGTACGAAGTGCTGTGCATCATAGAAAAAGAAATCAGCACATAAATGCACCAAACAGGGTCAGTCAATTTGTCTGGAATGTAGTAGAAAGACGTGCGTCCACTGTGCAAATTAATATTTTCAGATCATTTGATTATTACCAACGTTTACACTTTCTGCAGTCTCATTTAATTCTACAGCTACATCCAGCACCGCAGAGGATACATCCCAATGCACCAGTTATTTCGGTTTCTTCCCATTCTATTCCTGCATGGAGTGCAGGAAGAATGATTGAATGCCATTTTTCCAATTATATGATCCCTAAATGACATACGTAGGGGATCGTAGTATATTCAGTCTTTCAAGACCAGTACTAAGTAACTACACACACACACACACACACACACACACACACACACACACACACACACACACACTCTCTCTCTCTCTCTCTCTCTCTCTCTCTCTCTCTCTCTCAAGTACTAACATCAACATCTTTTGTAATGAACTGCTTTTAGATGGAGAAGCAACCCAAATGGTACGCGTTTCATCAAAACCACTTATTTCAATAAAACAAAACCTTTGGTGATAAAAATATGCATTTCCTTGGAGTTGCAAGCCAGATTTAAAATACCCTCACTGATTTCAGAAACAACCTCAGAAAAATGTAGGCGTCTAGAAAGAAGTGTAAAGTGTGGAAGAATTGTGTAAACCAACACTACACCTGTAAGATGTTGGTTCTACTAGGCTCATTATTGTGTTATTACCACAGTGCTTTGTCTCATTTTACAGGTATTGCGTAATCTTTCTTTGAGATATCTGACTCAATAACATACAAACCACCAGTGACTAACACAATTTTCTTATCGTTGATACTTTCTAAACTACTTTTGTGGTGCCAAAATATACTAGTATAAAAAGTCTAAGAAACACTGCACTGTACAATGTACTTGTTGTGAGAGTCAATTCCTGAAACCCATCGTGTGTGGCCTCTCACCCACCGAGGAGCCCAGTCCTCGGTCCACGGATAAACCGTGTAGATCTGCCCCATTACACCACACACGAACAGACCCGGACCTGCGAGACTAGACCCGAAGGGCAGGGCTCGCACGTCAGCGGGAAATGACGCGCTTCGTATCGGCAGGCCTAATCTGTTACAGATACCCGCAGAAATGGCCAGCAGTTTTGGCCCGTCGCAGAAGTCCACTCGTTTAGCCAGTTACTCGTGTGTCACAGACACCGTGTCGATGAAATGAGACCGCAACGACTAATCCGTGCGACAGGTAAGTTGCACAAATATTCTGAGAATCAGTACTAGTGAGGAGAGGCAGCAACTCACTGTGAAGATAGCCACTGAGCTGCAGACAGGCAACTAAATTTTTGCCCATAGCCTGTGTCAGAAAATAGAGCACACACACATTCACACAATTACTTGGACAACTCGTGCACACATTACCATCTCGTGAATCGAAAACGTGACTGCGTCGTTTCACGATTCGAGGGTCGGCAACTGATAAAAAAAATGGGGCCCCCCGGGGTCCCGAGGTCGCGATGGCGGCGTCACTGTCCCGCCGAGATAATTTGTCCTTTTAGGACAATTATCTGAGCGAGCACCCACGCCAGCAAAAGGTTGGCCGACACGTGTCGATAACAGGATTTGTTTTAACCGGCTGTACCCGGATTTTAGTATATAAGAAGGGTGATTTGGAGCACAGCACATCATGTCCTCTGAACCGATAACGTCGACATCTACGAGCAGCAACAACACCACATTTGTAAGTACATTTCTGAATAATGGAGACGCTATATAATTTGGCCAAAGTAGCAGTATGTGGTCAACTGGAAAATGCATTAGATGCTTTAAAATTAGAATTGCCGTCTACTGTTGATGATATACTGTTAACATATAGAGTATCAAAAATGAATTATATCCTTACCAATTATAGATTGCCAGAATGTTATATTCTACATTATGCTTAATGACACTTGCCAACTTTGGTAAATGCAATGTCTGACAATCAAGATTTAAAATTAAAGTGTGTTTTTATGAAATAGAATACAAACACTTAATATTTCATATTTGTGAAAATTGTTTAACGTCAATGATGTGTAGATGAACATCAAAACTGTCTGATATTATTGCAAACATGGAAATTCATTTAGTTACTAACAGACCACATTTTGTAAATGGCGTAGTTTGCCCACCACATATAAATATGTATGGCCATTGGTGTATGTTTTGCGTTAATATGCCATTATTCAGAAGTGTACGTTGTGGTGCAGCATTAGATGCTGTAAGTGATTCAGAGGAGGAAGATGTTGATTTCGCTGATATGCTGCTTGCAGTCCTCTGATGGAGACCCTGGCCGACATTTTCCAAACGATCTTCACCCCGGTTCAAGCACACGTGACGAGTCCAACGCTGAAAATCTTCATCTGGATCACTACGAGATTACACTGCCAGTTGGGAGCCACCGATGGACCCTTATGGACATACATATTCACCATTTTGAATTGTTTGACGAACTTCGAAGATTCCTGTTCACAATCATCGTTTGGTTGCCAGAACCTTTGCGATTATCTGAAATCTCAGAAAGATGGTGTTACACTGATGTCATTGTCATCAGAGGACCGGTCGAGGTTGATGAATTTAGTAGACGAATTGTTTCTATCGCATCAGTCCACCCTGGAGAAATTATCCTATGGAAACATGACGACCACATCCACCTCGTCCACGATTGCATCCATTCCTCTAGACGATGTAGATGCCGATTTAGTGTTGACCCCTTTATTGCCAGCAGAATTAAGAAATGTCCCCGACGAAGGCAAGCAATCACAGCCGTGTCGGACCTCGACTGGTTCAATATACTTGTATATTTCTTCCTGCAAAAAAGGCCAAGTCGGGGATAAGTTTGGATTAGAGGAACCCATAAGAGAGTGCCTGGTGAGTCTGAAATTATACAATGGGTCAGTTTCATCGAGGGATCCCTCTCAGTATTGGAAAGGGAAAACCCTCGAATTAATGATCAGTTGCAACAAGACCTCACCAGAGATGGCTCACGTAAATTGCCTCGTACAAAGCGCAAGCCAATCTGACTACCAAAGGTGCAACCCTGAAACGACGGCAAAAAAGGTACTTTCCATATTAATGCCATGCAATTGCATACCCCCAGAAAATATAGTCAGTGTAATACCATCTGGACACCATTATTATATTAATTTCATTGATCCTAAATTCAAGTGTTTTTTTGACATAGGCCTTGAGTTATACAAAGAAAACTATAAATGAATTAGGACTCAAAGGTTTGGAGAATATTTTATGTTCTGCCTCAGAAGACAGTATATTTTACAGCCACTCTACAAATGTTTTTGAATATTATTATACTTTAGCAGATTCTCTTGCATGGCTAAATAAACTTTTATTTCAATTTAATGATGACACAGATGAAGTGTCTAAATTTTTGTTAAATTTGGTATCATGGTTTAATAGACAGGGCCTTTACCAATGGCAGGATAAGAATTATGTACAAAATAAAAAATTAAACACTCTTTGTATTGTTGGCCCACCAAACTCTGGAAAAAATTTGTTTTTTGATTGTTTCATTTCACTTGGACTTAATGTAGGCCACATTGGCCAATGCAATAAGACGAATCAATTTGCTCTTCAAGACGCCGTAAATAGGCGTATAATCATTGGAAATGAAATTTTATTAGAAGAAGGTGCTATAGAAGATTTCAAAAAAGTTTGTGAAGGAATTGCATGCAACATTCGTGTAAAATATAAAGGAGGTGCTATTTTAAGACGTACTCCATTACTGTTAATTTCTAATTCTCAGCCAATTGTATGTAGTCATCCAGATTTCAACAATGTCCGTATGAGAACTATTAGGTGGAAAAAGTTTGATGAATTGAAAAATGCAATAAAAAAGCCTTATCCTTTAGTTTTCTTTTCATTATTGCAAGTGTATAATATTCCTTATTAAATAAAAGACAAGAATTTGTACAATGTATAATTTTTATTCTCAATTAGTACAACAAATAAAAATAAATTACAATTGTTACATTTCAATTACAATTGTTTAATTACATATTGCCCCTTATAAACAGATGATTCCTCATTTCTTTTTACATTAGACATATAAATCATATCTGATACTTGAACATTTGATACAGTTGCTCTAGGGTAATGTGTCTCTAGACCATCTGCATACACTGAACATTCTGCAATAACTTCAAACATTTGAGTATCAGTATATTTTGTAACATCACTATTTAAACTGCTTGTGCTTAAAGCATATGTAGGATTAATGCCTACATGAAGGCTCGGTTGAACATTTGTGTCATGAAGTCTAATATTATACCCCGCAGAAGCAATATCAGCTTTTTCTATCAAATTATTATATCCAGATGCTTCTGCATTTGTCACTGGAGTAACAGCTCCTACTAATTGTTCTTCCATTCTTGCTGGTTCAAAAGGGGTTAAAGAAAAACTATCACATGACATAAAAGGATTACAGTGCTTATCAGCATTAATATTATACCTTTGAATTACATTTTGAGCAGTACTTGTAATAGGAAAAATATCAACATTGGCTACTTTTGGAATTTTGAGAAAACCCAATGTTGGTGTATAAGTATAGTCAACAATAACACTTCCTGTTCGTGCATCTGCATCTACTTCAGAAACAACACAAGACTGTACACATTTCCAACCCCAATTATGTAAACCCTTATCTTTTGAGCTACAAACACACACATAATAATATTTCAAATTAATGGGTTGTCCAAATTTATGTGCAGGCACTTTAGTAAGAAACTCTCATTTCTATAACCATATCATGACTTCAAATGGAATCAAACTTTCGTGTATGATCTATGGCAGTTGTTTCCATGGGTGCATTTGCAATAAATGCTGTAGGCTTTACATTAATACCCGGTTTTTTCAAATTAATCCCTACACTTGTAATCTTATTCTTATTTTGATTTAATGTTGCAATTTCTGTATCACTTGAATTAGTCGGAAAAGCAATTCTAGGATTTCGTGCAATTACTTTTACAGAACAATGAATAATTCTACTACCATCAGGTAATAAATTGAATTCAGAAAGTGTCATACAAAAATGGCCTATCAACGGGAATTTCTGCCAAAGGAGTAACCATGCATACTACATTTTCATGTTCAATCACTTTATATGCTAAACCATATGTGAAAAATCTATGTACTTTGCAATATCTTGTAATACTACCCGTATCTAATATAGAAGGAGCAGGTAACAGATCAACACGAGTATTAGGAGAATCACCCAGTAAGTTAGCAGATGGTGCTCCAGTCCCTGTAAACTTTTTTTTTTTTTGCTTTCTTAGATCCACCAGATTGAGCTGCTGCAGTCTTGACGTTTACCTGAATGTACCTGCGTTGGCGAACTCATACCTTCGTCACTATCAGAATATGGTACTAAACGTTGTGGTTCAGAATGTTGTTGTGTTTCTTCTGGTCCTTGTTCGTCTTCGTCTTCTTCGCTGTCTGATACCTCGTGGTCGACATGATCTTCGTTTACAGAACTTGTTCCAGTGGCTGAACCAGATGTTGATGGGCGGTCGTGATCTATAGGCAAACCATGGCGAACACGAGACATTAGCCATTGTTCATAGGCATAGCGTTTCTGGCCTTCATGCATGAACTCCCAATTAGACCGTTCCCACGGTGGAATATCATAATTCTGAAGGCAAGAAACATTAAAATCAAATAATGAAAACCAAAAATATATGATACACAACAAAAATTATATTTACATACCTGTTTTTTCGGCATTTCGTTCTATCGGGTACAAAGTTTTTCCAATACGTTGTTCAACAGCTGTCTTCAATTTCAAGCCGTATTTTCCCACAAATGAGTGCCAATTTCATGTATGACTCCAGTCAATAGCGAAATCAATTATAGCTTTTGCATCCAACTGTTGAACTCATTGTCTAAATTCTTCTGTAAATGGTCGTTCCCTTGCTTCCTTTAGCAGATTATCGTATCCTACGTCGTGCTCTTTAGCAATGGCATCTGCTCCACTGCGCGGTGCGTCTATATTTATAGGATTTCCCGGTCCTACGTAATCACTCCCAGGTAAAGTATATCCTTTGTTCTGTACGTGTTCAACTACTTTTTTAACGCCATAAGCAGCACCTGCGGCGACAGTAGTTGTCGCGCTAGTCGCTATCGCTATCTGCCCTGAACTTGTAACACAAGCTGTGCTAATTGTGGCCCCGTCCGTGACCATCTCAGATAACAAGGGCACTGTTTCACTAGCAGTTTCTATATCTGAACTCTGGTGACCTCGGCCACGATTTCGTGGTCTATTTGGGCGGCGCTGTCGCACGCCAAGATTACTTTCTTCTGGCCTTGGTTCTGGCACCCATTCAAATTCAACTGTTTCGCCACTCATATCCAAATCGTCGAATGTTGGATTATCTCCATACCGTATACGAGTAGCAGCATCCTTTCTTTGCACTGTTCGAATATCATTACTGCTACGTGAACGATTAACATTTGTTAATGGAATTCTTTCCGCCATTTCAATGTCTTCCTCAGGTCCCGGATATAAAACACCTCCGTCGTATTGCATAGAGCCATGGTTGCCCGTGCTTAAATACAGATTTACCCAAGACATTTTGCTGACTACACTAAATAAATTATTACCACCTTTTATATACATTACGTTATCAAACAGCACGTGCCGGGCAACCTTTTGCTGGCGTGGGTGCTTGCTCAGATAATTGTCCTAAAAGGACAAATTATCTCGGCGGGACAGTGACACCGCCATCGCGACCTTGGGACCCCGGGGGGGCCCCATTTTTTTATCAGTTGCTGACCCTCATGAATCGAAAACATGACTGCATTGTTTCATGATTCGAGAGTCAGCAAGACATTGAAATGGTGGAAAGAATTCCATTAACAAATGTTAATCGTTCACGTAGCAGTAATGATATTCGAACAGTGCAAAGAGGATGCTGCTACTTGTATACGGTATGGAGAATCCAACATTCGACGATTTGGATACGAGTGGCGAAACAGTTGAATTTGAACAGGTGCCAGAACCAAGGCCAGAAGAAAGTAATCTTGGTGTGCGACAGCGCCGCCCAAATAGACCACAAAATCATGGCCGAGGTCACCAGAGTTCAGATATAGAAACTGCTAGCGAAACAGTGCCCTTGTTATCTGAGACGGTCACGGACGGGGCCGCAATTAGCACAGCTTGTGTTACAAGTTCAGGGCAGATAGCGATAGCGACTGGCGCGACAACTACTGTCGCCGCAGGTGCTGCTTATGGCGTTAAAAAAGTAGTTGAACGCGTACAGAACAAAGGATATACTTTACCTGGGAGTGATTACGTAGGACCGGGAAATCCTATAAATATAGACGCACCGCGCAGTGGAGCAGATTGCTCAGATAATTGTCCTAAAAGGACAAATTATCTCGGCAGGACAGTGACGCCGCCATCGCAACCTTGGGACCCCGGGGGGCCCCATTTCTTTTATCAGTTGCTGACCCTCATGAATCGAAAACATGACTGCGTCATTTCATGATTCGAGGGCCAGTCTCCGAGAATCAGATCGAGACAAACCACTCCTCGTGCCTGCTTGCCTCTCATTGGCAGCTGCTAAGCTAGCAGTAAATGGTGGCAGCTCCAACTGCTTCCGGAGGGAATGGGTACGAAGGGGAGAAGCAGCAAGTATGAGGGGGTAAGGAAGCGGCACCTAGCCAGCGACGATGCACGACATCTCAGTGAACAAACCATTTTATCTACTGAGATGAAGATGAGATTTATTTTTTTCAAATTTCCCTGACACATTTGAAATTTCCTGATTTACAAAACCTGTGGCAATCCTGTCTTAAAAGCTAAACAGGATTTAATCTGCTCTTAATATTAAATTGTTTACTATTCAGCTAATGTAGTTACCTGATGAAAATATTACGAGGTCTGTGAGAAGTCTCATCTTTTTACTTACGCACATATAAGATGTGATTCGTGTAAGGGTTAAAATTGTATTCAATCCATATGGTCCTCATTTCAATTGATCAAACTGTCAGATTCAGTGAAATTAAGGATGTCTCCAAGCGCATAATGTGGTGTCGCAGTGACTGCAGTTCACCGAAAAATTTAAACATTCATAATTACTGATTTAGTTGTCCGATGGGAAATATTTCCAGGAGTACCACGTCCTGCTCGTGTCAGAGCCTCACGAGCAATCAACCATTGAGATCTGCATTATGATTTACAATCTTTAGAATCATATCATTGTAACAGCTCTTAAATTTGACATGTTATCTTTGGTGTTACCTTCCACTCTTCATTCTGTTGTGTAAATGTATTTAGTATGTTAAGCAAGTTGGCAAACTGATTCACATTTTAAAACTTCTCTACAGTCTGTGAGTAAATTTCATGACATTTGTGATTTCCAGTAACTGAATTTTTTGCGGTTGGCCATAACTCATCTCTTGATAAATATAATTATCAATTGAATGTATTATGCCCAATCTGCTGATTAACCTTCCAGCAACACAGTCACAACGTCCCACGGCAGTATGCTCGGTCAGCGGTATTTACATTTACCATTACAAAATTAGATTGACAAACTAGGCAGCCTGGGACATTATCAGTAACCTGATGTATTTTCAGTATGTTAGTGTCCTGTATGCTGAAGTTTGCAGCAACTCCATAGTTCATGAAGTGTTGGCGGAAGTAACAATTGGATTAATAGTCATTATGGTCACAAATATGAACAGTTGCGTGACATTGTCAAATGGCTTCACATTCATTCTGAGCAACTCGTTCTGAACCTTACACAGATTGTTAAATACGTTTTCCTTGGACCACCGAAGAATAGGGATGCCTGTGCCAACATGAAAATGCACACACAAATTTCAGGCTGTGTTAACAGAAGTACTGGACACTTCTGGGAAGAGCATGTGGTGTAAGATTCTTGAAACTGGTTTACAAGAATACCAAACTGGGAGCTCACTGAAAATGACGTGTATTTGGAACATAGGTCAAATGTTAATGATTGCAACTCTGGAGCAGTTTCAATAGAACTCTGCTCTCCAGTGCCAGTCAAACATTTGATCTACTGCCAGTACACTAAGTGTAAAACACTACTGTTTGGGAATCTCAAGGTAGTTGATGGTAGTAGTTTAGGAAGTCTCCCTTGCATGAGGAGGACCACTAGAAGTGGGAAGGAAGAGCAGGTGAATATTTGAATTCAATGACAAGTTTCACAGTAAACCAAAAGTTTATTTACTTTATCAACAATGGTATGAAAGGTCCACCTTACACCGGACGAGTCCCACTCAGAATATCGACAACAGCCCTCCTGTTGTACGCCTGGGCAAGTTGTAGAGGCGTCCTACCGTATCCGGCAGCAGATCGGTCCGCTCCCAGCCGCAACAACAGGTTGACCACGGCCGCTTCACCACACGCGGCGGCAACCTGCAGAGCCGTCTGCCCGCTGCCGTCCCACGCGTCTTTGTCTGCCCCGTAAAACAGCAAGGTCATTGCGACACCCTGCCTGCCGTGTCCCGCTGCTAAGTGGAGGGGCGTCTGCTGCCAGTTATTCCGTGCACTGGCATCGGCACCCGCCCCCAACAGCCAGTTTACGGCCAAGACGTCGCCACCCTTCGCCGCCTTGTGAAGTGCCGTGTAACCGTTCTCACACCGGCAGTTTATGTCCACTCCCTGTGCCAGTATTTCTGGGAGTTCGTCCACATTTCCACGTTCTGCAGCTTCGTGCAGCCACTTCTTCAAGGCGTCCTCCTTTGCGGCACTGGAAAACAGAGAGAGAGTACTTTCCACAGAAATTTACTGTCACAGTAGATAGTCGCAAAATTATTAACTACACCAATCGAATGCTATAAGCCCACACGATCAGTGAGAAATGTGTATTAAGGTTTGTAAGTTTGCTCCAGGATGGGGAAGGAGATTTTGAGGTTACACAGAATTACTTGACATTTTTAGAACTCTAAGAAACATCAGAGGGTGGTGTACCAAATTAGACCTGACAAGAAGCAGAAACCAGACAGATACACAGATCTGACAACTACTGCTCCGGTACAAAGTGCTGCTCAGCCTTTTTTGAGAAACTGGCACTAAATATCACTAGCCTGTGAGGTACCACACAAGAAAGCCAGCCATCTGACAAGTTACATTAACGCTACCGATTACGGCAGCGTGTTCTCTTAGTGCTTATCAGTCCAGTCCTTCACGCTACCCTTTCACCGAACACTCGTTGCTGTGACAGATGTTTAACCTTACATAATAAAAATACACCTGTGGGAAGGTACTATCAAGATTAAATAAATAGTTGTGACCGTTATTTTTCTCTCAATACACTTGAGCAGGAAGACCTATTTGGTGTATTAACCCACAGCACGCACTCTTCACCCCCCAACACGTATCAAGTAAGTAGATGGGAACAAGTTATTCTGAAGCCTATCTTATATGGATGTATTTTTTTTTTTTATTGAAATATCCAGCCCTGTCAACCTTTTAGACAACTGCTCATCTGAGCTATTGTCACCCAAAATTTAATTCCAGCACAGCATACTGAATTTGTATACAAGGTTTTCAATGACAAATGTAACATTTTAAATCACTACATTCAGTTAAAACAAAAATGCAGAACAGTGCACATGCAAAATATACTTAGCACCCACAGCAGTCAGATTAAGAATATTGCTCGGTATAATTCTAAGTTTTTTGGGCCTAATTAACTAGGTAAGTATACATTTATGTCCCAAATCTGCACTAAATTTTCACCGCAACTGATTGTAAACTGCAACACTGCCTTCAAAAATACAGCAGAAGGATGTTAAAGTTCCATTATATATTCAAAGCACAAAAATGCTTACGGAGTGTCTCCTTACAGAATACGCATACTGACAGTCCCGAGTGCGGATCGTGTGGAATATGCGAGATTTACACTAGTGAAATACAAACCTCCAACCATTTCTTTGGGAAGTGTTCGAGAGAAGGCTCACTACTTTGTAGGTGCTACTTACAGAGACAAACGAAATTAGAATTCCAGCTAACCTGATTTTCGCTTCAACCAACTGCGAGATTTGCGTCATCAGTCGCGGGCAGCAGGCCACTCCCTCCCGCCAGCCCTCCGTCTTGCGGGCCTCCGGAGGGTCCCGGGAGATCACCTCGACGGCGGCACCGAGCAGGCGCGAGCAACAGTGCTGCCAGGCCAGCACCGCACACTCCGCCACATTCTCTAGACACAAATCCTGCAGCAACCGCTCCTCGCAAGCCTCCTTCAGCAGAGGGAGGTCGTATTTGTCGGCAGCCGCGAGCAGCTCTGTCGCAGATTCTTTCCCCTCCGGGACCTCGTCCGTGTACACGTAGCGGACGAGCTGCCGCATAGTGGCGGCCTCTACGTCCGGTATCTGGACGCGGCCACTGGCAGCTTCCTCCGTGTCGTGCCGCAGTAACATAGCTGCGAAAACCGGGCTTCTGGCGGCGAGTATTAAGCTGTGCGCCTCTATTTCACCACCTCGGACACACAGCGTAACGTCGGCACCCGTGCCCCTCGTCAGGAGCTCCGACATCGCGTGAACTAAACTGCCACTGTTATTGGCCATATTTAGCACCTGAAATTGGGAGGTAAAAACGACGCATTAAAAGCTGCCCAGTTTCTGACAGTAATTTAACAACTCGATAATGCCAAGTCAAGTTTGTTTAGAACAAACACTTCTATTTCACCACTTTACCTTCAGCACCTATAAACAAATACAATTAAAGACAGAAAGCAGGTTGCACAGGTCTCAGTGATATCCGAGCTAGAGAACAAGCTGTAGTATTGAGTAAAGTCCACTGCCACCACAAATATAAAAAATCCTCCAGCCTTACTTTAAAAAAGCAAAATGTTTATATTATACTCAATATCTATAATACTCCAGGCTTTAGGCGCGAGCAGTTCAGATCATTCTTAAACAAGAAACAAAAGCAGTGATACAACAATCTGACCGAGCTAAAAGCTCTGCTAACAGCAGTGAAAATTCCAACACGGACCAGCGAACTAACAATTACTTCAACATAGTAGCAAGCATTGGTACCAATAATGAACTGGCAAATGCAGATGCATTAGTTTTACTTTTGACGCAGGGCATGTACTACCCACATGTAGTCTCAAAATTACAATAGATAGAGAGTTTTAACTGTGTTGGCTCTAATGGTGTTCATAGCTTATTTAAAATGTTGTGGAGGTTCCTAGAAATAACCTTAAGCTATCTCTGTTATTAATGACTCATGGCATAACTGACGGGACTTCATATCCTGCATTGACACCCAGCTATATATATTTTTCAAAAAGATTTTGAGAAAATAGCCTAGGATACAACACACCCATTCATCAAACAGAAACTTAGCTGTGTGCATCTGGCATTCATGCGGGATTCTCCACAGGGAACAATACACTACCTCACAAGATAAGTGCAGCTGACTGTGTGCACTATGTATTGTGACATCTATTCACAATGGTTAGACATGCAAACTAAATGTTATATTAAACTAGAGTCCATACGTCAAGGATTTAAGGAGAAACGACGACACCCCCCCCCCCCCCCCCAAAGTTGTTTGGGAGTTAACAAAATCTTTGTCACGGTAACAGATATAACGTGAGATCTACAATGAACTGGAGTCAACACAAACCTGTCAAGATGGTTGGTTTGTGGTGGTTGAAGAGACCAGACTACAAAGGCCATCGGTCCCTTTCTCCACAATCATGAAACACCCGCAAGGAACAAAAACAAGCAGAGATGAAAAGGGATGACAGAACGAGAAAACATAGACAAAGACCAGAAAAGAGGAATTAAAAACACACAGCGTGTTACAGTAGTTGGCCAACCACGGAAACAAAAGAAAAGGGAAAAGCCAACCACCAAGAACTAAAAAGCCCAATCTAAAAGCATAAGCCAAAGGTGAGAAACAACAAAAGAGAGAAACCCTTTGATTGAGCGATAAAAACCCCCTGCACAAATAAAATTCAAAACTAAGCCTGCCATGACAGCATCATTCGTTAGAAGTGCAGGGAGCACATCAGGCAGTGCAAATGTCTGCCCGAGCACTGTTAGATGTGGACAGTTCAACAAAATGTCGACCACTGTCAATGCTGAACCACAGCGACAGAGGTGGGTCCTCGCGGCACAATAAATAACCGTGCGTCATCCAGGTGTAGCCAATGCACAGCCGACAGAGCACGACAGCCCTTGCGAGAGACCCGGAGGAAGAGCGCCACCCACCGGTAGTCTGCTCGACAATCCGAAGTTTGCCGAGTGAAGGCAGGGTGCGCCATTCATCAGCCCAGGTACCGAGAACCTTCTGCCGCAAAACTGAACGGAGATCACACTCCGAAAGGCCGATCTCCAAAGCTGGTGCACCGACAGCCTGTTTGGCCAGTGTTCATTACCCGGGATGCCGACACGATTTGGGATCCACACCGAAACCACAGAGGTTGCAATGGGCGGGAGAGTGGACGGACTCCTGGATAGCCGTCACCAGACGAGAGCGAGGGAAACACTGGTAGATAGCTAGTAAACCGCTCAGCGAGTTACTACAGATAACTAAGGACTCACCTGAACAGGAGCGGATATACTCTAGGGCACGAGAGATGGCGACCAGCTCGGCAGTGAAAACACTGCAGCCAGACAGTTATGAGCGTCGTTCAGAATGATCCCGAGAGTAAGAACAGGGAATTGCAGATTCCGTGGCAGAAACGATTCCGGTGGCAATCGTGGGAACCACCACATCAATGGCACTACGAGAAAGAGGCTCAAGAGTGGCAATTCAGGTGAACGAGTCCCAGTCAGCCTTATTCAAAGCCCATCTGGGGAGGCGTCGAGGTGAGTGGCGCTGGGGCAGTGACAGAAAGATCGGAATGTGGTCACTACCGCACAAGTCGTCATGCACACTCCAATGGACAAACGGTAGAAGGCTGGGGCTGTAGACAAAGGTCAATGGCCGAGTACATGCCGTGTGCCACACTGAAATGTGTGGAGGCATAATTATTTAATAGAGAAAGGTCGAGCTGTGCCAACACTTTCTCAGTGACAGTGCCTCTGCCTGTTGCCACCAATCCACCCCACAAAGGGTTAAGGGGGGTTTGCGGCAATTGGGCTATCAGCGCAGCCAATACATGCAGCGGGTCATCACCATCCGGCGGAAGATAGAGACTGCAGACAGTTAACAGCCTAAGGCATCAAAACTCGAACAGCGACAGCCTCTAAAGGTGTCCAAAGAGGGACACTCGCTGTAAAGAGTGTTAAGGACGTAGACACAGACTCCACCAGATACCATCTCGTAAGCTGCCGGATTCTTATAATAACCCAAATAGCCACGGAGGACGGGGATTCGCATCACCGGAAACCCAGTTTCCTGGAGAGAAATGCAGAAGAAAGGGTGAAGGCTGAGAAATTGTCGGAACTCAGCAAGGTGGTGGAAAAAACTGCTGCAGTTCAACTGGAGGATGACATTGTCCACGGAGGAAAAAGGCGTGAAGAGATCGAAGTGGTACGTTACACCGCCGGATCACCTGCTGCCACCAACTGAGTATCCGCACGATCGACTTTCACGGTGTCTGAGGGTCCTGCGAGATCTAGGTCCTCAGTAGATGCCAGAATCTCGGCAGAGCTCGTACGTTGCAGTGGGGTGGGCCCACCGTAAGTTCCTTCGTCTCAGAGGTCGTCTTCTTTGACATTTCTCGCTGCTCCTCGGGTTTCACTGGCTGGGAGGGCTTCACTGATTCAGTCTCTGGGACTGAGGATCGTGAAGCCCTACAACCAGCTGCTTGTGGGCACTTACACCACTGGCAGGCATCATCCTTCTCACTGGTGGAAACCTGGGAAGAGAGGGACCCAAGGGACCACTTCTGAGCAAGGTGAGCCAAAGAAGTTTGAGGCTTCTCCAGCTTAGAAGTGGGGATGGACGTCCCCGATGGGTGGGGGATGTTCCTGAAGTAGGTGGCGCGGGAGCAACAGAGTGTAGTGCCCCTCAGGTCAAGGGGGCAGATGTAGTGTTACGGCTCTGGGTGCCGACTGGAATTCGCTGAACTCGATGGGGCTACCACTGTTGTCATAGGGGCGGCATAAGACGGAGTCATTCGCACGAGATGGAGTCGTTCGTATTTCCTCTTAGCCTCAGTGTCGGTCAGTCAGTCCGGGGTCTTATTACACGATTTTCCGCTCTTTCTGTAAAATCCTGCAGCCTGGTGAGCAAGGTGAATGATGCTCTCTGCTGTCGACACAGATGGGAGGCAGGGCACACGGAGTATTGGGATGTGACGGGTGTTCGAAATCAACATGTGACACTGGAAGTACAGCAGGAAGACGTATGGCCGAAGTTCCAGCCCTTAAAGCACCGCATCAGGTGAGGGATATAGAGCTTGACGTCACAGTGGTAGACCATCACCTTGACCACCTCAGGCAATGTATCACCCTCGAAGGCCGAGATGAAGGAACCAGTGGCAACCTGATTATCCCTCGGACCTCGAACGTGGCAGATGAAATTAACATCTCACCACTCTAAATTGCTGTGCAGCTCGTCAGCAGACTGCAAAAGAAGGTCCCTGTGGAACATAATAACCTGGATCATATTTAAGGTCTTATGGGGCACGATTGTAACTGGAACATCCCCAACTTGTCACAAGCGAGTAAAGACCGTGACTGGGCAGAGGATATTTTTTATCAAAACTGACCCAAAACATGTGAGATTGCTTTTGGTCACCTATTACGACAGGCAGGAATACCGCAGGGCTATTGTAACCCCCGGACCCACAGGGGGACAAAACCTGTCAAGAAGCTCTGTTAAAATTCATTCATTCGAATTTAGTTGGTGTACTGGGAATAGCATTAAGCATGAAGTGAAAGGAAGTTGCCATATTTAGTGCATTAATAGCAGTATGATTAGCTTATCTTATTACTGTACACTGAGATGACAACAGTCACGGTATAGCAATGTACACATATACTGACGGTGGTAGTATCATGTACACAGGGAATAAAGGGGGCAAAGCTGTCATTTGTAGTCAGGTGAAAAAGGTTTCTTAAGTGATTATGGCCACACGACAGGAATTAAACTTTCCGTGCGGAATGGTAGTTGCAGGTAGATGTACGGCACATTCAATTTCCGAAAGCATTACACAGTTCATTATTCCGAGATCCACAATGACTAGAGTCTGCCGAGAATACCGAATTCCAACCGTTACATCTCGCCACGGGCAACACTGCTGCGGCACTGGCAAAGGGTTGTCAGTGGTAACATGCAAGCAACAATGTGTGAAATAACCACAGAAGCCAATGTGGGAAATACAATGAATGTATATGTTAGGACAATGAGGTGAAATGGACTATGGAAGCAGACTACAATGCGAGTAGCTCTGGTAACAGTACATCGCTTCCAGTGCCTGTCCTAGCCTCGTGATCGTATAGTTTGGACGCTCGATGACTGGAAAAACCACGGCAAGGTCAGACGAATCCCAAGTTAAGACGGCGGAATTCTAGTGTAGCACAGAGCCTACGAAGCCACAGTTGTCAATAAGGCACTGTGCAACTTGGTGATGGCTCCATAATGGTGTGGGCTATGTTTACATTACACGGAACTGATCACTTACTGGGAAAGGTTATTTTCGGCTATCTTAGGACCATTTGCAGCAACTCAAGGACAATGGTCCTGAACAATGATGGATTTTTATGAATGATAACGTGCCATGTCACAGGGACACAACTGTCAGCAATTGTTTGAAGAACGTTGCGGATAATCCGCGTTAATGATGTGGCCACCCAGACCGCCCAATGTGAATCCCATCTAACATTTAAGGAATCTAATAGGGAGGTCAGTTCGAGCACAAAATGATGCACCAGGAATATTTTCACAATTATGGAGAGCAATAGAGGCAGCACGGCTCAATATTTCTACAGGGGACTTCCAACAACTTGTTTATTCCACACCACATTGAGTTGCTGCACTGTGCTTGGCGAAAGGTCCAAAACAATATTACGAGGTATCCCACGACTTGTTGCCTCGGTATATGCTCTCACTATTGTCACCTCTGAAGGATTTCCATCTTGGTAAGATATACAGAGCACACATTTCTAATGCAATTTATGGTGCAAATAAATTGCACAATTAATACACATCAGTTTTATTAGATGTTAGACAAGTCCCTGTAGAATAATTTGATTCCTGTCAAACATACACAGCACATCAGAAACAAACTGTATAAGGGATTTGGGATGTCTACAAAGCACCGCCACTAACTGGTACTGCAGAGGAGAATTCTCTATCTCACCTGATACACAAGCTAGTTGGCAATAAACTTAACATCCATGTCTGCCAATCTTTATTAACACAACCCAGAATGGAATGAAATTTTTATAGTTACAGGCAACTCACTTTTATCAGGTATCATTACATATACCAATATTACAAAAGCAACAACTAATATGTTCAAGAGAACCACACACCCGACCAGTGAGTGCATAACTTGTTCTGGGGAAGTTAATAGATCCATCCTTCATTAAATCCTCCCCACTCCACCAAGAGTGTCTTTCCGCTGTCCACCTAACCTTCGTAACCTCTTAGTTCATCCCTATGAAATCCCCAAACCACCTTCCTTACCCTCTAGCTCCTACCCTTTTAACCGCCTCCGGTGTAAAACCTGTCCCGGCACCCTCCCACACCACCTACTCCAGTCCTGTAACCCGGAAGGTGTACACGATCAAAGGCAGAGCCACGTGTGAAAGCACCCACGTGATTTACCAACTGACATGCCTGCACTGTGAAGCCTTCTATGTGGGAATGACCAGCAACTAACTGTCCGTTCGCATGAACGGACACAGGCAGACAGTGTTTGTTGGTAATGAGGATCACCCTGTGGCTAAACATGCCTTGTTGCACGGCCAGCATATCTTGGCACAGCGTTACACCGTCCGGGTGACCTGGATACTTCCCACTGATACCAACCTATCAGAACTCCAGAGATGGGAACTTGCCCTTCAATATATCCTCTCTTCCCGTTACCCACCAGGCCTGAACCTCCGCTAATTTCAAGTTGCCGCCGCTCATACCTCACCTGTCATTCAACATCTTTGCCTCTGTACTTCCGCCTCGACTGACACCTCTGCCCAAACTCTTTGCCTTTACAAATGTCTGCTTGTGTGTGTGTGTGTGTGTGTGTGTGTGTGTGTGTGTGTGTGTGTGTGTGTGTGTGTGTGTGCGCACTTGCGAGTGTATACCTATCTTTTTCCCCCCCTAAGGTAAGTCTTTCCGCTCCCGGGATTGTAATGACTCCTTACCCTCTCCCTTAAAACCCACATCCTTTCGTCTTTCCCTCTTTCCTGATATAGCAACCTTGGGTTGCGAAAGCTTGAAATAAATTTGTGTTTGTGTATTGTCTATCAGCATACCAGATGCTGTAACTTACTAAACGGAAGTGTTGGTATGTTGATAGAGACAATAAGAACACACACACACACACACACACACACACACACACACACACACACACACACTTCAAGCTTTCGCAACCCAAGGTTGCTTCATCAGGAAAGAGGGAAGGAGAGGGAAAGACGAAAGGATGTGGGTTTTAAGGGAGAGGGTAAGGAGTCATTCCAATCCCGGAAGCGGAAAGACTTGCACGCACACAGATCCATCAGCACATATACATATTGTCTGTATATTGTCTGTCTATAGGGTGACTGACAGATTTTTAATTCGTACTCTGCAATATTGTTATGTAGCACTTCCAACAGGTTTACATCTACACAGCACTGCAAAAAGCTAGTAGGACTGAATACAAAATTCTTGGGAAAAAATGTTTGTGTAGCTTACACCACAATAATGGACAATAAATTTCATAACTATTTCAAAATGTGTAAAAAATTAATATGGTTGTCTGTGAGGCAAAGGAACTGTACAACTGGCAGTTTATATTTTACTGTAGGAATAAATATGAAGCCATGTGGGGAGTTAAAACAATAAAACACGATATGCTGCCAGTCTAGAATTTAGCATAGAATGGCATTCTGAACATTTAAGACAAACACAAATTAAGAAAACTTCAGGCCTAGAGGACGTACTAGACAAGTGCCTCGTGATCAAACACCCTTTCACAGAAGGAAGATTTGTACAATTCTGCTACAGCTGTCATATTTGAAACAAAATATTTAGTTCAAAACTACTGACCAAATTTGCCTTATTAGTCAGCTTCAAGTCAATGTTTACCATATTCGTATGTATATAGCATTAAGAGATCTTACAGTGTCATGAAAGGAACAGGTCTTCAGAGACTACTCCAGCAACATCGGAATTTCATAAACCATATTAAAATGCTTCATTCCACTCTAATTACACGTTTCTATGTCCAGATGCACTCTGAAGTACCTGATATTCAGCTTTTCATGTGGTTTTCGCGATACCAATTTTCTTGGAGGTCCAGTACTATATTCTCATGTTTGGTTCTTTTTTATGGTATAATGTCATTCATGCCAGAAAATGAAAATTTCTGCTTGAAATTGAACGAGGTTGAAAGTAGCCAATAGTGCTGAATGAAACACTTCATTTCAAATTAACTGCCTCAGCGGAAAAAAATTAGTAGAAGCAAATTTATCTATAAAACAGACAAATAGCTTCTTTAAGACATTAATGGTTGATTGCTAATAACGTGGAAATAATATAAAATAAGAAAAGTGAAACTACTAACTTAATTTGATCTTTCATGCTTATGAGAACGTATAAAAATTCACTTGATGGCTCCCAGCCACAGAAATCTGTTTTGATTTCGTTTGTCGTGGGAGCTGTAAACGAAGAGACCAGCAACATTACGAAGACACGAAACACATACACGGGTCATGTGGGGAAGGACCCCCTCCCCCCACTATAACACACTGCACATGTGCAAATCTGGCAGCTTGGGTGCGCCAGCATCTGGCTACTTGCTGCTGCTGCTCATACGACAAACAGCCACACTTCAAGGAGCCACAAGCGGGAGGAAGGCACTGCTCATACGCGAATTCAGCTCTGCGTATGCGCACGAGCCCACTGGCAACTACTCATACGAACCTATAGTATCCTTTTCTTTAGTTGACCTACATAACTCAACTGAAGAATGAGATACTAGTGCAAAACAGAAAAGAGATAAATAACATTAACCTCTGTTGACATATGAGTTGTATCCCGAACTTGAGCTGATCTTCATAGGGTAACTGCAGTACGGTATCAAATTAGACGCATTGTAACTTTTCTGCCTTTGCTAGCACTAGTAACCTATGTAGGTCAACTGGAGCACAGGATTCAAATTTTACAGGTGTTGCTTTTTTCGCCTCTGCTACTACTAGCAACATATTCTTCAGCTGATACTAGTAGCAGCAGAAGTGAAAATATCGACATATGTAAAATCTGTATCCCAGGTTGCTAATGCTAGTAAAGACAAAAAAATCTAAGTAACATTGGTATCCTGTACCTCAGTTGAAAACCGCAAAGGCAAAAAAAAAAAGCGATACATAAAATCTGTATCCCACACTTCAACTGACCTAAACAGCTAAGCTGAAGTTAAGGGGTAGGAATTTTTTCCACCTTCGATACTAATATTATCAGATGAAAATTATCATAGGGGTACTAGTGACAGTGAAAAAACCAACAGTAAAATTTGTATCCCGTATTTCAGTTTATTTAGGTCAACTAAAGAATAAGATACTAGCATAGGTGAAAAACTTCAGCTGTAAAATTCGTATTCCATATTGCAGTTGACGCAACCTACCCTAAGTCTTCCATATTGATAGGAACAGATAAAATCCAAACCTACAAACAAAAACAAAAAATAAAAATTGCTCAGAATGAAAAACAATCTTCCTAAAAATCTCATACACACTAAGAATGAAAATATGTACTGAAAGAATTGGAATGAACAGATGGTTTAATACAAGTGGCAAAAATCTTACACAATGTCCAGCTCTATCTTTAAAAACATTCATTTATTTCAATTTACAATGATGCTATGCCACATAAGATGATCCATTTACAATGTACAGCTCGATAAAGGCATTACTGGTTGTGAGTAAACTATGATACATTGCTTCACGTGTAGGCTCCAGAATACAATCTGCAAATAACCAGCAGAACCCTCAGCAAGTGAACTATAGTGTGATACTGCCACTGCTGCACCGCAATCCCCCCCCCCCCCCCGCCCCTCCCACAATGAAATATTCGCACTAGTAGCTGTAACTGGCCTGGGGACACTGTAAGGTTTCAGATAGATTATATAATGGTAAGACAGATCTAGGAACCCAGTTATAAATTTTAAGACATTTCCAGGGGCAGATGTGGACTGACCACAGTTGTTTGATTTGTACATAAAAACTGAAGAAACTTCAAAAAGTCAGAAATTTAAGGTCAGAGATTACACCTGGATTAACTGAAAGAACAAGAGGTTTTAGAGGGGATATTATAGAAGAGCGATTCCACCCATCTGCTTTGACCCATTACGTCATGAACCTGGCGGAAATAGCTATTCCGAGGGTCTCCAATGTGGCGCCTATGATGCCACTACATACACACAGCAACAAACACGAAAATACATATAAATAAGACAATTACATTTCCCCAGAAGTACAATCATACTTAGGGGACAACCACAGGAAACTAGGGGTTTTAGGGCGAGGGCAAGCTAAACATAACAGTAAAAAGAACACACCATGATCCCAAAAGACAAAATTATGAACGAAATGAAAAAATTTACTACATTTCACTACAGCAAAAATGTGCAGGAATCTGACACTTCCCTTGAACTATGAAGGTGAAGATACCAAAACATCAATACCTACAACTAAAACAATGAAAACTGGCATCAGACATTTCCCTTTACCAATATACATCAACCACAAATGACGATACCAAAACAACACCTACAATTACAAAAACGGGAATCGGTCATTTCAAGTGACCCATATAGGTCAATCTTAACTGTTGATATCAAAAATCAGCACCTACAACTACGAGAAATAAAATCAAAACCTCAAAGATCCACAAATCAAACATCCAATAAATCAATACACCATTAATACACAAAACATCACAACTCGAGAAGAATAGACAAAAAAACCATTTACTTACCACCAGCAAATTCCCGCACTGAGACTAGATCGGCAACCCCCCCCCCCCAACATATACACGCATATTGAACGTTTTACCACAGTACAAACAACAAACCAGTAACACCTATCAGAAACAACACACACACAGTAATGACGTGTGTGTGTGTGTGTGGGGGGGGGGGGGGCGGTAGCCTGTCCCCGATATTAGATCGGTATACTGAGCATGCAGCAAAGGATACAAAAGAAAAATTTCGAGTATGAATTAAAACCTAAGGAGAAGAAATAAAAACTGAGGTCTGCTGATGACACTAATTCCGTTAGCAAAGGACCTGGAAGAGCAGTTGAACTGAATGGACAGTGTCTTGAAAGGAGAATATAAGAAGAACAAAAAGAAAAGCAACACGAGGACAATGGAATTGGTGAATTAAATCGGGTGATGCTGAGGGAATTAGATTAGGAAATGAGAAAGTAGTAAATGAGTTTGGCTATTTGGGGAGCAAAATAAATGTTGGTCGAAGAAGTGAGGATATAAAATGTAGACTATGGGAAGTAAAGCATTTCCGAAGAGAAATTTATTAACATCGAATACAGGTTAACTGTCAGTAAGTCTTTTCTGGAAGTTTTTGTATGGATGGTAGCCGTGTATAGAAGTGAAACATGGACGATTAACAGTTTAAGCAAGAAGATAATAGAAGCTTTCGAAGTGTGGCGATATAGAAGAATGCTGAAGATTAGATGGGTAGATCACATAACTGATGAAAACTGGGGAAAAGAGGAATTTGTGGCACAACTTGACTACAACAGAAGGGGTTGGTAGGACACGTTCTGAGGCATCAAGGGATCACCAATTTAGTATAGGACGGAAGCGCAGAGGATACAAATCGTAGAGGGAGACTAAGGCATGAACACAGTAAAACAGATTCAGAATGATATAGATTTCAGTAGTTACTCAGATGGAAAAGTTTGCACAGGAGAGAGTATCATCGAGAGTTGCATCAAACCAGTCTTGTGTATTGAAGACAAGTGGTAACACTACTCTGCGGTATAGCCTATTTAACATTTTATTCAAAAAACGCACGTGGCAAAATCAGAGAACTCACAGTAAATACTGGACAACACCCCAACTACTCTTTTTACGCATATAATGTACGTACAACTAAAACTACGAGAAATGCAAGAGGGTCCATTACAACTACTGCCAATGTTTAAGAAATCAAGACATAAAAAGCTGTATATGAATGCAATAATGCAATGCTTAAAGCAAACACATTGCAGTTAACTTCACTCTTTTACGTTTATTAATCTTAACGAAAATCCACCGTATTCACACATTCAACCTCGTTCCCGAACACGAATTTGAATACCACATGCTGTTCAAAACAGTTGGGCTGCAAAATGTGTTCAACAGTAACTGTTCTCAATCACTCACAACGTTACCGATGGCGAGAAAATAATCTTACTTGCTAGAATGGTCAATACAATAACTGCGATTAAAGAAAAAATACACATGAACTAACAAATTTTTCCAAAGCCTACTATTAGAATGCACAGCTTCCTTGAAGCTTACATCACATCATCTACAGTTACTACCACGTGGAACTAAGGGCAAGCATACTGTTTCATGCGCACACAATATTTTTGCGGCGAACTAATCTACAATGTATTGCAAGCAGAACACTGAAACACTTTTTCGCGTCATAAACAAAAAGTTAATGGCGCGACTAAAACCATTAGGACTTACCAGTTACAATGAATGAAGAAATACAGACAGCGAAAAACGAACGGCAAACAGAAACTCCTCTTCTGCTACTCAAATCGACGACCGCAAAACAAATGAACACGAGAGACGAGGAAATGACCAGAGTGTCTGCTACAATGCGAATTGCTACCAACTTCTTTCCTATATGGTCGAACTAATACATACATCTTTGGTTTTTTGTTTTAAGGCCACCTGATAATTTTCAAATAAGAGTGTTGGACAAATTATACAAATTTAAAGGCAGACACACTCAGACGGATGTCATATATGTGTTCTGACAGCATGTACCAGGTTATATTATAACAAGACTGAAATACAATATATATCCAGAATGTGGCAAATGTACAATTACAGAAAACAGAATTACACGTAACATGCACATAAAAAGTTATTAAATATTTTCAGTTACAATGTAATCTCTAAAATTTAGTCTAATTTTAAATACTTGCTCATGTTACAGACATATCTAATTTTTTATAACTGATTTCGGTTGCTTATTTAAGTCTTTTGACTGTTTCACGTGGTACACTCATCGTTAGTTTCAATTTTGGCTGTCTCGTGTAATACTTTCTTGTGTTATGTCCATGTATGTCTTTTTATAGGAGCCATAATATTCCGATATCCAATTTATATACTGAAACGTATTTTTCTTGCTGCAATCTATATCTAACTATACTCCAGTCAAGTTTCGCCTTTTACATTAAGGAACAATACAGTTTTACTTTTATATACGATACTGGTTGATCGGTAAATGATACACGCCACAGTTTTTACATTAATAAATTACTTCCTATTTCCGGCCGAAATCTGCGTTTCCTGTCATTTGATCAACTAAGTGAAGTGATAGTTCCTCTAACCTATGACGACAGGTGAAAAAATACAGGTTTTGCCTGGAAAATAAATTTGTTGGTGTGGCTATTATCCACAACAAATATATAAATATTGGTTTTAGAGTCTGAAATGTGTTTTTCTTGTACAATCTTTATTTATTTGTGTTTCAGGTGCATTTTATATTTATACCTACAGTAAATAAATTGTCGACATACACTGATGGTACAAAAATGCAGCACCCCAAGGACAAAATCTTTTTAATGACAAGTGAGTTGACAGGCAGTTAGTTATTCACTGTAGGAGTATATGATAACAACTTTTGATCAAATGAACACACATGTCACAGCAAAGGGTGCGCAAACAGTGGCATCAATTCACAATGTGTCCCCCTCTGGCAGACACGCAGATGTGAACTCTCACATGCAAACGATCATAAAGGTGCCAAATGGTATGGTGCAATAAACTGTCCTAAGGACCTTTTGCCTATTATTGTAATTGGGCAATGGCTCTTGCAAGCCCTGGAGAATGAGTAAATTACTGTGTCATCATATCTCACACATCTAATAATGACGAGAGATGTGGTGATCTTGCTGATCAGGGCAGTTGTTCCACACCACGAAGAGCATGTTGCATCAAAGAAGCCTTATGTGGACATGTATTGTCCTGCTGAAGAAAAGCATGAAATGGAATGCGCCTATGCAATGTATTGGGCACTGATTATTTTACCCCACAGAAACACCAATTATGACCATGAATTGTAACTGATCGCCCTCCCCCAACCCCCACCATGGAGTCTGGAAAGGGACCTATGTGTGTCACGAGACCTGCACATTACACGTGTATGTCCGTCACTTGCATACAGACACAACCTATTCTCATCACTGAAGACAACAGTGCCATTCCACTCTCCTGTCAACACCTTCATGACACCTGAGTACTAGTAGGCATCATTGGTGGTTTCATGGAGTTTGTGGTAACCTGACCAGCGGCATATTTGGCTTTATCCTGCTGCAAGCAGTTGGTTCCCAATGATGCCCTTATGACACAGCACATGCAACATGAGCCCAGATTTCTTCCCTTAATGATGATTGGCTGGCCACCACTCTTCACACACTTTATCGACATTGATGTCCATCTCTACAAAGCTGAAGACAAGATCGTGGTCTACAGCTGTGGGAATGTTCTACAGCCCACTGATGAAAGCAGCGACATATAACAAACACACTGTTGCCAACGTGTGAAGCACTCTGTTGATACGTCCATCCATCTTCCTGTAGGCTGTAGTTTTTCAACAAGAATATGTACTCTTCGCTGGGGAAGGGTTGTACCATAAAATGCATCTTTACTTTACAAAACAAGCAGAGTTACCGCATTCAGAGTCGAAACACAGGTATACAAACTCGTGAGGAACACATGATCCGCGATGACTGAGAGAGTTAAATCATTTATGTAGGGAATAAATCTCATTGACTCGACTATGTAACCTTGTAGCACACCATGTTGGACAGTATAATTCAGGTCTGTGATTGATTCTGTTTCTTCCTCTACTACTGAGAGAGGTGTGGTTAGCACACTGGACTCAGATTCAGGAGAACGAAGGTTCAGACCTGGATATGGCAAGATTTAGGTTTCCATGATTTCTCTAAATAGCTTCAGGTAAATTCCAAGATGGTTATTTGAAAGGGGATGGCTGACTTCCTTACCCATCCTCCACTAATCCGATAGGACTGATCACAATGCTGTTTGGTCGCCTACACGCAAATCAACCAACTAACCCCCTCTAGTGATTTGATTTCTATGTGCTGTTTCCAACTCATAATGTACTATTTCTTAACTTTTTCGTTATGTCTTTGTATTTCCTTTGAAACCCATTCTGGTAAAGTTTCTCCATTAGATCAGGATGATTTAGAAAGAACCATGAAGATCCCAAGTCTTCTGTTGTCAGTCAAAAGAGCTCAGAATATGTTCAGCTAAATCTGTTAATGACACTATCATTCACTTCATGACTCTGATATCAAGTTCTGACAAGTATAGTACTAAAAATTTAATTATAAAACTTACAATTCCATTACTTACTGTCATTTCATAGATTTTTGCAAAAGTGGAGATAAAAGAGAGTGGTCAGCGTTATCCAATTCACCTATGTTTCCCATGTGACTTCTGCAACTGTGACTTTGCACAGTTATCTTAGAAGAAATAAAGAAAGTGCCACCGTTTACTCACCACCTAGCAGTTTCGACGTGGAAGATCCAGAAACAGGCAGGGTTTCAGATGGCAGTTGGAGGATGTCTCCGCAAAATAAATGACTTCAGAGAAAGGGAGGCAATGAAGGAAGAACTGCAAAGAACATAAGGGATGAATTTGCAATCTACTTTGTATCGGATGTTGGTAAAGTGAAATGGCAAGAGAAATATGCATAAATAAATATCAAGTGAAAAGACAAATGTAATTAAAAATTTCCGAACAAAACCCTTATAGCTTTAGTTATTAACAATATAAGCCATTAATTTGCAAATTACTTTGTATCAGATGTTAACAAAATGAAATGGCAAGAGAAATAAATAAATTTCCGCGCGAAAATACAGGTGTAATTACAGAATTTCTGACCAAAAGTCTTACAGCCTCAGTTACATTAGTGATTGATATTTTACTTACGATTGTAAATATTTTTCTCCCTGGCTTGTCCACGCCTTCCAAAAACTTCATATGCTCGTAAAATATCCATTTCGGAACGTAGATCTCTGTTGTCCCAGACCCACTCTTAGTTTTGACCATTTTACAATGCTCACGATTGTAATGTGTCTTCATATTTGTCCATTTCCTTTCACACTCCACAAGCAGTACATCAATTTTATCCGAAACGTCTTTCAACAAATCTTTCCTTTTATATCTGTCTTTATATGCAGAATCAGAAGGGTCCTACAGAGATTTGTGCATTTCAATTTCTAACAAGAACTGAATTGTTAGATCTGTTGACGGCTCCTGGTTTGCCATTGTCGAAACAAACACAGCAGACGAAGAAAGGAACACAGCAGACGATACAGCAGATGCACATGCTCAGGTCACACAACTCTGACGTGTTTTTGCTCACTGACCTTCAACTACAAACTCGAGACAACACTTCCCTCAAGCAGTTGTTCAGACTCGCGACTTTAAACAACTGTTGACAACAGTTGAAAACTAAGGCAAACTTCGAGTTGATAACAGTTGTCAGCCGAGTTTGTTTAAGTTGGTGTTCAGAGTGAAGGCCCCTTTAAGGGACCACACAGTGGTTCAGGTCGAAAAAAATCGATTTTCGGTTTTCATCATATTTCGATAGACTAAGGTTTTATTTAAGTGCTTTGAAAAGAATTTTGCTGAAAAATTTTTTTTTCGAGCATTTAAAGAGCATTTCCCTACCATGTGTGTTTATGTGCAATGCCCACTTTTATGTCATCCACTTTTCTGCATATATTTTAGATCTTTGTATCCCCTACATTGCATGTTAGGGATTTTTTTGTATTCCCGAGTGTGTTGGCTATCCTTGGAATGCAACGGTCGGTATTCCTTTGTTTCTGCTGTTTGTAAACAACACGCTTTCAAACACATGGTTAGTTTTGTTCAAGTGTGATTGCAAGTAGTTGTTACACTTACGTATGCAGTGCTCGTTTACGTGTGTTTTGTTGTGTTTTTCAAAGATGACGAAACTTAAAGGCATTTTCAAAACGACAATTTAGAGGAAACAAGTTTAGAAAGCTTTCTGTACAAGAGGTTATGTAGCCTGGCAACGATGTTTCTAATTGTAATTCTTCAACAAGTGCATCATCAAAGAAGCTCTCACCATTTCAAGAGAGTTACAACTAATTTACTGTAAGTGACAATGGGTGCAGTAACATTATTATAAATTTAAGAACATTGTCAGATGTAATTTCTAAATTTGTACAATGTAGACAGTGTGCTGAGTCACAGAGTGTGAAAATTTGTGCGAGTGCTAGTGGGAGAAAAGGCCTAGCAATTGATTTGGATTTAATTTGCACTAAATGCTCAGCTGTGACTTCATTTATGAGTTTTTCAAAACTAGATGCAAGTGACCCTTATGAAATCAATACTAGATTAGTTTATGCCTTACGATCCATTTCAAAGGGCATGGCTGCAGGGAGAACATTTTGTTCAGTGATGAACTTACATCAACCACCAAATAAATTTGAAAAACTGACTGCAATATTAGAGAAAGGTGTATGTGAGGTCAGGGAGGAAAGTATGAAACTGGCTGCTAGGGAAGCAGTGGAAGAAACAGATGGATATTTGGATATTGCAGTTGCACTTGATGGAAGTTGGCAGAAAAGAGGACATACTTCTCTGAATGGCGTAGTGACTGCAACGAGTGTAGGCACCAGTAAAATGCTTGATGTGGAGATAATGTCTAAATGCTGCAAATGTTGTAAAGTCAATGAACAAAAAGAACAAAAATAGCTCTGAGCACTATGGGACTTAAATTCTGAGGTCATCAGTCCCCTAGAACTTGGAACTACTTATACCTAACTAACCTAAGGACATCACACACATCCATCCCAGGATTCGAACCTGCGACTGTAGCGGTCGCGCGGTTCCAGACTGTAGTACCTAGAACCGCTCAGCCACCTCGGCCAGCAAAAAGAACACAACAGTGTGGCTAATTTTAGAGGAACAAGTGCTGGTATAGTAGTTCATGGAGTACAACAAATATTTCATCGCTCTGTAGAAACAAGAGGCATAAGAAACACCAAATATTTTGGTGATGGTGACAGTAAGGTGAATGTGGTGAACTCTAAGCCATATGGAGATGCCATTATTAGTAAAATAGAATGTGTAGGCCATGTTCAAAAACGTTTGGGAACAAGGATGAGAAAACTAACTGTTGATATGAGAGGAAAAAAATTAGAAGATGGAGAATTGCTGACTGGACATGGTCAGTTAACTAAAACTGAAATAGAAAACTTTCAGGTATACTATGGGCTCGCAATTAGGAGAAATAAAGGAAATCTGGAGGCAATGAAGAGAGATGTTTGGGCCAAATTCTTCCATAAGTCCTCTACTGATGATAAAGCACGTCATGGATTGTGTCCATCAGGAAAAAATTCGTGGTGCAAATACAATAGGGCTCAGGCAACTGGAAAATCTTATTCTCAGCAGCATTCTCTTCCTGCTGCTGTTGTTACAGCAATTAAACCTATTTTCAGAGACTTGGCTCATCCTGACCTTCTAAGGAAATGACACAGAACCCAAATGACTGTTTGAACAGCATAATTTGGAACCGCCTTCCTAAAACTGTATTTGTAGGCATGGATACAATGAAACTAGGAGTTCATGATGCTGTTATTACGTTCAATTGTGGTAATATTGGAATGAGTTGGGTACTGAAAAAGCTGGGAATTAATCCTGGTGAAAATATGATCACTGGGCTGCAACACTGCGATTAAATGAGGATAGCCGATGCAGACAGGTCTGCATCAAATACGGACAAGAAAACAAGACAAACATCCAGGAAGGTGAAAAAGAACCTGTAAGACCTGTAAGAGGCCAAATACGAGCCATCATATGCAGCAGGACAGTTTTAATTAATTAACAAATTTCCAAAGTTTTTTCTATAAAGTCAATTTCCCACAAAATAAAATTTTCAGTACATATACCTCATTATATCAGAATCTATCATAGATAAATGAATGAAAATTTCAGACTCTGCACAACACAAAAATCCACCTCTGGTGCTACATTCATTAATATTCCCCCAATAGGAAGTTCACAAAAAAATATTTTCTGAAGAAAAACTTAATATTTTTTGTATAAAATTAAAAAAAAGTATTTCTTAAAAACTATAAAATGGAAAAAGTGGATTTTAGTACAGTGGACTCTATTAGAATCATGTAACATACAGTAAAATACACTCCTGGAAATTGAAATAAGAACACCGTGAATTCATTGTCCCAGGAAGGGGAAACTTTATTGACACATTCCTGGGGTCAGATACATCACATGATAACACTGACAGAACCACAGGCACATAGACACAGGCAACAGAGCATGCACAATGTCGGCACTAGTACAGTGTATATCCACCTTTCGCAGCAATGCAGGCTGCTATTCTCCCATGGAGACGATCGTAGAGATGCTGGATGTAGTCCTGTCGAACGGCTTGCCATGCCATTTCCACCTGGCGCCTCAGTTGGACCTGCGTTCGTGCTGGACGTGCAGACCGCGTGAGACGACGCTTCATCCAGTCCCAAACATACTCAATGGGGGACAGATCCGGAGATCTTGCTGGCCAGGGTAGTTGACTTACACCTTCTAGAGCACGTTGGGTGGCACGGGATACATGCGGACGTGCATTGTCCTGTTGGAACAGCAAGTTCCCTTGCCGGTCTAGGAATGGTAGAACGATGGGTTCGATGACGGTTTGGATGTACCGTGCACTATTCAGTGTCCCCTCGACGATCACCAGTGGTGTACGGCCAGTGTAGGAGATCGCTCCCCACACCATGATGCCGGGTGTAGGCCCTGTGTGCCTCGGTCGTATGCAGTCCTGATTGTGGCGCTCACCTGCACGGCGCCAAACACGCATACGACCATCATTGGCACCAAGGCAGAAGCGACTCTCATCGCTGAAGACGACACGTCTCCATTCGTCCCTCCATTCACGCCTGTCGCGACACCACTGGAGGCGGGCTGCACGATGTTGGGGCGTGAGCGGAAGACGGCCTAACGGTGTGCGGGACCGTAGCCCAGCTTCATGGAGACGGTTGCGAATGGTCCTCGCCGATACCCCAGGAGCAACAGTGTCCCTAATTTGCTGGGAAGTGGCGGTGCGGTCCCCTACGGCACTGTGTAGGATCCTACGGTCTTGGCGTGCATCCGTGCGTCGCTGCGGTCCGGTCCCAGGTCGACGTGCACGTGCAACTTTCCGCCGACCACTGGCGACAACATCGATGTACTGTGGAGACCTCACGCCCCACGTGTTGAGCAATTCGGCGGTACGTCCACCCGGCCTCCCGCATGCCCACTATACGCCCTCGCTCAAAGTCCATCAACTGCACATACGGTTCACGTCCACGCTGTCGCGGCATGCTACCAGTGTTAAAGACTGCGATGGAGCTCCGTATGCCACGGCAAACTGGCTGACACTGACGGCGGCGGTGCAGAAATGCTGCGCAGCTAGCGCCATTCGACGGCCAACACCGCGGTTCCTGGTGTGTCCGCTGTGCCGTGCGTGTGATCATTGCTTGTACAGCCCTCTCGCAGTGTCCGGAGCAAGTATGGTGGGTCTGACACACCGGTGTCAATGTGTTCTTTTTTCCATTTCCAGGAGTGTATTAAGGTCCTGCATCAAACAGTTTTTTTCAGAAATGGGTCAAATACTTGACTAAATTAACATGGGTTAGATAGGCAGGGTGCGGTCCCCTTAAACACAGGCATGTCCTGGATGACAACCGCATTTCGCTCCAACATACCATTGGTGCGAAGTTACGAATGTTCCAAAATTATTTGACCAGACTTTGTACGTTGTTCCTAAATAAATCAGCAATAATTCGTTATAAGAAAAGTCCATTTTAACCCTATCATCTACTAGATATGAGCGGTTAAAAACAAAGGGCGTTCAAAAAGTTTTGCACAGTCGTCTCTAATTTTTTTTATTTTTTGCAGGAGAATGAAATTTTTTGTTCAGAAGATAGGTTTTTCAGGGCACAAATATTTAGAAAATTGTTTCAAGCGCCGCCATTAACGCGAGCCATCATACCTTCAAAGTCAGCAGGGAGACAATCTGCAGCTGCTCTAATCGCGTCGTGAACTATATGGGCTCCATATCCAATCCCGGTGAGTTGCGACTGAGTGATAGATTGAATTTTGCTTAAACATTATAACTCCCTTTACTATTCTATCCTCCAAAATTGCAGTTAGTATTATTTTCACAAAGTGCCACTATTTTCTTACTTTAAATCATTGGACGATAATAGCTCCTTCAAATAATCGACAAAAGTATCCGATGTTTCATCAGGCTGCTCCCTAAACTGTACATTAATTGAAAGAAACGTTGTACTAAATTTTAATTTTCGTGAATTTTTTTGTGAAGAAGTTTCTAAGAGTTAAATGTGTAAAGAAAATTATGTGAAACAAAATGAAGGAGGCACATTCGTTTCTCTAGCGATATAAAAAAGCGGAACGCGGCTTTTTCACTCTTTCTCTCCTCTGTCCTCCGCTACCGAGATATGCTGTGCACGTGCCATTTGTGTAAACTCTACGCTTTTGTTGAATAATGACGGTACCTTGATGTTTAGTAGCCGTGTTTCATTTGAAGATCGCTTCCCTTGCTATTCATGACACATGTGATTTTACTACGCAACTGTTTCGTCCAGTATCAGGCAGCATCGAAGAGAAGTTCGTGGCGCATTCTTTGGTGGCCACGGCCGAACACTGTTAGTGCTTATTCGGCATTTAATGGATCAGATTGTATTTCCTGCGTCCCTGAGGTCATTTGTACCGATCTTTTTCTCTCAAAATCCGCGCGCGTGCATGTGTGTGTGTGCGCGCGCGCGCTGTGTGTGTATAAAGAGCCGGATGCAGGATTCGGGATACAAACATATCATCAAGAAAGAAATCCGGACAAGGAAATGGATGTGGACTAATGGCTGAGGCAGTTCGGCAGCGGCGTAGCGTTCGGGCGTGACATTCAGCGCTCCGATTCCAGCAAACCAGCTACAAAGTGTCAAGTAATTTCAGTCGGACTGTAGTAGACGTTGGAATATTGGTGATCGGGTAGTGTAAATGACCACTTGATGGAGAAATTTACATCTCGAAGTTTTTCTTTTTTCTTTTTTTTTTTTGGTAATATTTTATATTGGAGTCAGTGATGGCTCATAATAACATTTCTGCAGTTACCTCGCAAACATCCTGTTTACGACCCATGTTTGTTCCATCATTTTTGCTTTAGTTGTGCAGTTAGACAGTGTTACTTTTTACTTCCATTGCAATACACCCTGTATGTATGATTATAAACATTTTTTTAGAACAGTTTTTAGAAGTCTTAGCAAATACATTAAATGGCAATGGATTGTTTCGTTTCTTAGTATTTCGTAACGCAATAAATTTTCGAAATTCATTTCTGTTACGAAACAACCCACTTCGACGATCACCAGATTTGTAATTATTTTTAAAGGTCTTACCATGAGGCGAAAAATTTGTGTCAGAGGGAGACGAACTTTGAAGCCAAATGAAATGTTCTTGCTTGTTGAGAGAAATATTCTCCAACCGTCCCTGGGAATGCTAATTACGAAGTCCGCCGTCTCCAGACCAAACGTCAGATCTGGCGGATGCCAACAGTGAAGAGTTCCCGGCGTACGGAAAGGTTTCGTACATGCGAGTGAGTGTATACGACTTGCGGATGCCGGTATAGCAGTTCCCTACACGCGCACACCTGACATGACGGAGTGCCGCTGCTGGCACGACATCGCGGCTACTCAGTGTACTACCCGTCCGACAGATGGCACCGGCTGCGACATGCGCCGCTCGCCACCTCCTCAGTCTGTCTGGCTCCCTGTCTCCGCAGTCGCCACGACGCGCTGGCACATTCGAACACTTGGTACCACGCTTCTTGCTGCAGTGCAGGCAGCCGACACGGTTTTATCACAGAGCCTCGGTGAACGACGCCTTCGACCGCCAGCATGTGAAGACAAAGCCGCGGCGCGCTGGGTGTGATGTCACCCAGGGCGTTCCACGTTTGGCGCGGCGCTGAGTCTGGTGGAGTTTGGCACCCGACTTTCGAGAATATTTTTTTCCGAGTGCTATAGTTCTAGAGTTCCCTGTAAGTAATTTGAACAGTTTGCAGAATTTCGCGAAGAACGCAATACTTGGGAAAATTTTAATCTTGTACAAAAAAATTAATTGCCAGACTTTCAACAAACATTAATAATCACGATTCTAAATAGCTCCCGAAGAATTCTACACAAAATTTAATGAGTTTTTCGTGCAGATAATGTTTATGAGATAATTCCAATCACTACAGAGAATATACGAATTCCCTAGTATTCTGATGACAGTTCGGATCACAATTCTCGATACCATCCCAAGAGTTTTATCGAAAAGCTAAACGTAATTTCTTCCAATAATGTGGGACCCACTTCACTAACATATATAGCTTTGCGATCGGAAACCGACCTTCGCTAGCCCAGCTGTGATTGGTGCATGCACTCATCGTGTCGACTGTATCCGACTGCAGACAACCATAGCAACCTAAAGGTAGTTGTCATTTTTTATCTACTTATTACGTTTATTACAACCACTTTAATTTAATTCGACACTTCTTGCTACTGCTGAGCACCGGTTTTCAAGATAGCTTTCTCTATAATGTGGTTTCACGGCCTCCTGTTACTTCAGTGTTCGATACATACAGGGATTTTCCAACATTAACAAGGCACACGATTTTTATTCTACACTGCGTCGTGCAATTCAGGTACCTTTTGTACCTTCAAACGTTCATTGTCAGGCTTGGAAAGCAAGGATAGGGGTAGGACCTCGTTCGCTTACAGGAGATAAAAGAATAACAGACTCACGTAGTTTCATCGAATAATTTACCTCAGGTCAAGAGACACAAGCTTATTGCAGTGCCATTCATTAATAGCCGGAAATGATCTCCACGGTGAGAATGTGAGCTCCTGCTAACGTGTATCCCGCTTATGTTGCTACAGCTGCCAAAGAGTGTCGTTTCGTGAAGATAACTCTGGGCCAGATTCTTAGATGCTAAGAGTGTGTGTATGTGCGTCTGTGAGAGTGTGTGAGAAAGAGACGGAGAGGGGGGGGGGGGGGGGGGAGGGCGGAGAGAGACCTAGGTGCGAATTAAACTACACTGAAACGCCAAAGAAACTGGTATAGGCATGTGTATCCAAATACAGAGATATGTAAACAGGCAGAATTCAGTGCTGTGGTTGGCAACGCCTATATGCGACTACAAGTGTCTGGCGCAGTTGTTGCATCTGTTACTGCTGCTACTATGGCAGGTTATCAGGATTTAAGTGAGTTTGAACGTGGTGTTCGGTGTACGAGTGATGGGACACAGCATCTCTGAGATAGTGATGAAGTGGGGACTGTCCAGTACGACAATTTCACGAGTGTACTGTGATTATCAGGAATACAGTAAAACATCAAATCTCCGACATCGCTGCGGCGGAAAAAGATCCTGCAAGAAGGGTACCAACGACGACTGGAGAGAATCGTTCAACGTGGCAGAAGTACGACCCTTCCGCAGATTGCTGCAGGTTTCAATGCTGGGCCATCAAAAAGTGTCAGTGTTTGAATCATTCAACGAAACATCATCGATATGGGCTTTCGGAGCCGAAGGCCCCGCTGTGTACCCTCGATGATTGCACTACACAAAGCTTTATGCCTCTCCTGGGGCCGTCAGCACCGACATCGCAATGTTCATGACTGGAAACGTGTTGCCTGGTCGGAAGAGTCTCGTTTCAAATCGTTGTGTAGAGCGGATGGACGTGTACGGGTATGGGGGCAACCTCACGAATCCATGGAGTCTGCATGTCAGCAGGGAACTGTTCAAGCTGGTGGAGGCTCTGTAATGGTGTGGGCTGTCTACAGCTGGAATGATATGGGACCCCTGATACGTCTAGTTACGACTCTGGCAGATGACGTGTACATAAGCAACCTATCCTATCACCTGCATCCATTCATGTCCATTGTGTATTCTGACGGACTTCGGCAATTACAGCAAGATAATAAGACACCCCACACGTCCAGAATTGCTACAGAGTGGCTCCAGTAACACTCTTCTGAGTTTAAATAATTCCACTGGCCACCAAATTCCCCAGACATGAACATTATTGAGCATATCTGGTATGCCTTACAATGGGCTGTTCAGAAGAGATATACACTCCCTGGTACTCTTAAGAATTTATGGACAGCCCTGCAGGATTCACAGTCAGTTCCCTCCAGCACTACTTCAGACATTAGTCGAGTCCATACCACGTCGTGTTATGGCACTTCTGCATGTTCACGGGGCCCTTATACAATATTAGGCAGGTGTCCCAGTTTCTTCGACTCTTCAGTGTATAGGCAAATGTTCTTAGCTCTAGGAAATACTTTACTTCATAGTTTTGAGGTCCTTATTTTTGTTTACAACACATCGTTCAGGAACAAACTTTTGCATCGTCTGTTGAATGATACTTCCACGTAATAGACCACATGACTCTGATAGACACTACAAAGCACAAAATCGCTGCTACAGTAAGCTGCTTCTACACTCTTGGAAATGGAAAAAATAACACATTGACACCGGTGTGTCAGACCCACCATACTTGCTCCGGACACTGCGAGAGGGCTGTACAAGCAATGATCACACGCACGGCACAGCGGACACACCAGGAACCGCGGTGTTGGCCGTCGAATGGCGCTAGCTGCGCAGGATTTGTGCACCGCCGCCGTCAGTGTCAGCCAGTTTGCCGTGGCATACGGAGATCCATCGCAGTCTTTAACACTGGTAGCATGCCGCGACAGCGTGGACTTGAACCGTATGTGCAGTTGACGGACTTTGAGTGAGGGCGTATAGTGGGCATGCGGGAGGCCGGGTGGACGTACCGCCGAATTGCTCAACACGTGGGGCGTGAGGTCTCCACAGTACATCGATGTTGTCGCCAGTGGTCGGCGGAAGGTGCACGTGCCCATCGACCTGGGACCGGACCGCAGCGACGCACGGATGCACGCCAAGACCGTAGGATCCTACGCAGTGCCGTGGGGGACCACACCGCCACTTCCCAGCAAATTAGGGACACTGTTGCTCCTGGGGTATCGGCGAGGACCATTCGCAACCGTCTCCATGAAGCTGGGCTACGGTCCCGCACACCGTTATGCCGTCTTCCGCTCACGCCCCAACATCGTGTAGCCCGCCTCCAGTGGTGTCGCGACAGGCGTGAATGGAGGGACGAATGGAGACGTGTCGTCTTCAGCGATGAGAGTCACTTCTGCCTTGGTGCCAATGATGGTCGTATGCGTGTTTGGCGCCGTGCAGGTGAGCGCCACAATCAGGACTGCATACGACCGAGGCACACAGGGCCAACACCCGGCATCATGGTGTGGGGAGCGATCTCCTACACTGGCCGTACACCACTGGTGATCGTCGAGGGGACACTGAATAGTGCACGGTACATCCAAACCGTCATCGAACCCATCGTTCTACCATTCCTAGACCGGCAAGGGAACTTGCTGTTCCAACAGGACAATGCACGTCCGCATGTATCCCGTGCCACCCAACGTGCTCTAGAAGGTGTAAGTCAACTACCCTGGCCAGCAAGATCTCCGGATCTGTCCCCCATTGAGCATGTTTGGGACTGGATGAAGCGTCGTCTCACGCGGTCTGCACGTCCAGCACGAACGCTGGTCCAACTGAGGCGCCAGGTGGAAATGGCATGGCAAGCCGTTCCACAGGACTACATCCAGCATCTCTACGATCGTCTCCATGGGAGAATAGCAGCCTGCATTGCTGCAAAAGGTGGATATACACTGTACTAGTGCCGACATTGTGCATGCTCTGTTGCCTGTGTCTATGTGCCTGTGGTTCTGTCAGTGTGATCATGTGATGCATCTTTCCCCAGGAATGTGTCAATAAAGTTTGCCCTTCCTGGGACAATGAATTCACGGTGTTCTTATTTCAATTTCCAGGAGTGTATATCCTTACATTTGTCCTCTAGCCATTCCTGTAAGGATGCCATTCATGTAAGGATGTAGAAGATATATCACTAGGTGGTAACATAGATAATACCTACAGGAAAATTAAAGATACCGTTTGAGAAAAGAGAGCCACCTGAATGAATATCAAGAGCTCAGATGGAAAACCAGTCCCAAGCAAAGAAGGGAAAGCAGAAAGGTGGAAAGAGTATAAGGAGGATCTATACAAGGGAGACACACTTGAGGGCAACATTATGGAAATGGAAGAGGACATAGAGGAAGATGAGAAGGGAGGTATGATACTGCGTGAAGAATTTGACAGAGCACTGAAAGACCTGAACCGAAACAGGCCCCAGGAGTAGACAACATTTCGTTTAAGCTACTGATAACCTTCAGATAGCCAACCATGACAAAACAGATGCAATACCCTCAGACTTCAAGAAGAATATAATAATTCCAGTTCCAAAGAAAACATATGCTGACATGTCGGAAAATTCCTGAACTATCATTTTATTAAATCATGGCTGCAAAATACTAATACGAATCATTTACAGAAGAATGGAAAGCTCGTACAACCCGACCTCTGGGAAAATCAGTTTGGATTCTAGAGAAATCTAGGAATATGCAAGACAATACTGATACTACAACTTCCTGTAGAAAATAAGGAAAGACAGGCCTACGCTTATAGCATTTGTAGACTTAGAGAAAGTTTTTGACTATGTTGACTGGAATACCCTCTTCCAAATTCTATGGGTGGCAGGGGTATAACACAGGGAGCAAAAGGCTATTTACAATTTGTACCGAAATCAGATGGCAGATATAAGAGTCAAGGGGCAAGAAAGGGAAGCAGTGGTTGAGAAGGGAGTGACGCAGGGTTGTAGCCTGTCCCCAATGTTATTCAATCTGTATATGAGAAAGCAGTAAAGGAAACGAAAAGAAAAATTTGGAGTAGGAATTAAAATCCATGGAGAAAACTTTGAGGTATGCCAATGATACTGCAAAGCATTTGGAAGAGCAGTTGAATGGAATGGACTGTATCTTGAAAGGAAGATATAAGATGAACATCAACAAAAGCAAAACGAGGATAATGGAATGTAGTCGAATTAAATCAGGTGATGATGAGGGAATTAGATTAGTAAATGAGACACTTAGAGTAGTAAACGAGTTTTTCTGTTTGGGAATCAAAATGGTTGAAGTAGGGGGGATATGAAATGCATACTGGCCATGGCAAGAAAAGCGTTTCTGAAGAAGAGAAATCTGTTGACGTCCAGTATAGATTTAAATGACAGGAAGTCCTTTTCTGAAAGTATTTGTATGTAGCATAGCCATGTATGGAAGTGAAACATGGACGAGTAATAGTTTAGACAAGAAGGGAATACAAGCTTTCGAAATGTGGTGCTACAGAAGAATGCTGAAGATTAGATGGGTAGATCACATAACTAATGAAGAGGTACTGAGTAGAATTGGGGAGAAGAGGAATTTGTGGCGCAACTTGACTAGAAGAAGGGATCGGTTGGTAAGCCATGTTCTGAGGCATCAAGGGATCACCAGTTTAGTATCGGAGGGCAGCGTGGTGCATGAAAATCCTAGAGGGAGACCAAAAAATGAATACAGTAAGCAGATTCAGAGGAATGTAGGTTGCAGTAGTTGCTTGAAGATGAAGAGGCTTGCACAGGATAGAGTAGTGTGGAGAGCTGCATCAAACCAGTCTTAGGGCTGAAGACCACAACAACAACAACAACAGTAAGCTGTTAAAGTCCCCATTGACATTGGAGATAACATAGTGTCGAGTATAGACTCCTGATCACAGCTAGCACAAGTGTGCAGATGACAAGGATCCTACAGTATATGCGGCAAGGAAAACTAATACTCTTTTGGCAGTGGTGGGGCCTGAGGTTGGCGGTAATGTGCCGCCGAAACTGATCGTATGACAGAGTAAAGACTTTCTCAAGATACAGCCATGCTGGTGCTTTTCCTCATTTTTTGTGCATGTTGGATATAAGTGGGGTGAATACGTTTGTCCTTGACAGCTCCTACAAAGACGATACTCAGGTGAGCTGCTTTAATTTTTTGAAGAAGCTTGCGAACTCGTTGGTGACTCCACAGATAGAAAGCAAGTCGTCAAATAGGTATACCCCATGAGCTTCGTGCATCCATTCATAGCGTTTTGAGTGTAGCAGAACCAAGACTAGAAGTCACTGAAGAACGTAAAACATGCTCCACTTGTGACCCAAAAGAGAAGAGAAAGACGTCTTATATTTGTCGTTGTTGCAAGGAGCTAGTATAGTTTGATTTTTCTACAAAAGTTTCCAGCGAGTGCAAAGGAAATCTCTGAGAAGGAAACCAAAAACCTGAAAAGTACTAGTGTAACTTTGATATTTTGGAATGTTATATGGGAGTTTTTATATTTTTATTTTTACAGGTACGACAAACAACAAAAATAAGGCAAGAAGTAAAATTTAGTGTGCAGGGCATTTGCGTTTTTATATCATTAACATTGTTTCCATTTTGTGCAGCTTTTTTTTGTTCAAATGCGTTTTTTTATAAAAATAAAGTGGAAAACGTATTTGAATATATTTTTGTGTGATGTTAATGTAACCTGTTACATAAAAAACTGAGTTATTTTACTGAAAATTGCTAAATGCAGTTTTTATAGTTATTTAAATGTAACGGTCTGTCAGACCTCACCTGGGACAGAGTGTGACAAAAAAATTACCCGGGAAGCTAAAGGTTAGTGAATTTATTTCTTAAATCTAATACGTCTGTACCCTCGAGTGCTGCAGACAAACGACTTTTTTTTCTGCGAGTAAAGACATTTTGTCTCCAAAACGAGCCTCGTTCTCTGATAAAAGTGTTGAGCGTCATGAAGGTAAATATGCACCTTACTTCTCCTGTATTTCATTCTCCCCTGATTTAAATTTGATAAGTAAATAATTATAAAACTAAGTGATAATATAATTAAACTATTCTTCATTTATCTTTGATGTCCTACAATAGCCTCCCCAACCGAACGGTTTCGTTTAAGCAATGGTCATATGCTTCTTTTGTCTTGCTCATTTCGCTACACCCAGGACATAAAGAATACTTATTATGTATTGGTGCTCAACGATTAACTTTATCTTCCGATAAATCTCCTGCAAAGCAACGCCACAGTCTAATAACTACAATCACGACACCCAGGTGCGAAAGTTGTTACCGTTTAACAGCTGGAGCGACATTAACGCTCCAAACAGTGAGAAAGCAGTCAGTCACATTTGTCGTAAGGGTAATGTCTGTTTTTCGTTATTTTCTACTTAATTAACGGAATAGTTGTTTTATTTTTACATTCCATGCGTTAGTAAGTGAAACCACCCTGTTACAATTATTAGAAACTTAGTCAGCCGGAGTCGTAATTTTGAAATGAGAATTAGTATGAATGTCGTGTAATAAATACACATACCAAAAAAAGTTTGCATCTCCCCAGTTCCGAGAACTCCTGAAGATAGGCGTTGGCTGTGGATATTGTATCACAAGCACAGTCACTTTGACTATTACTAGTTAGTAGGGTCACTAAACCCACCCAAAGATGTAAACAACCATGGATGATCAGCACCTACTAGACGGCAGGGGTCCGACATCAGATCAGTTCGTCATTCCACTAGGAAGTAGGTACATGGCTCATCTTGTCTGTAGTCCAACCGTGCCTAGACAGTCAGTGCTGCAGTTCGAGCGCGTCCGCATTGTTACTTTGTTCCAGGAAGGGCTCTCAACAAGGGAAATGTCCAGTCATCTCGAAGCGAACCAAAGCGACATTGTTCAGAACTGTCGATGACACGGCTTGCTTAGGCCGCCCAAGGGCTACTACTGCAGTGGAAGACCGCTACCTACAGATTATAGCTCAGAGGAACCCTGACAGCAATGCCACCATGTGGGAAAGGAAGTCGAAGGGAACAGAGGTCAACGGGCGGACATAGATGGTGGCGCAGGTAATGGTAAGGCTGGGGAAGAAGAGACTTAGGATCAGGTGTTCCATGGTGTCGGGAAGGAGGGGTCGGAGCCGAACAGGGATCTAGCAGTGGTGGCCAATGGCTACCCCACCACGCACTATCGGGAGGGAATTATCGGAGCGGTGAAGGAGGCAGGGTGTCATGTGTGCGGTATGTTGGGGCTGGAGAAGGGTTTCATTCAGGAGGAAGGCATCCACGCGGTGGGTCGTGAGGGTATGCATGAGGAGGTTCTTGTTAACGGGAAGGGAGCGGATATTGTTGAGCAAGATATGGTGCTCTCGCGCCATGGTGGGAACTTAGACAAGGGTGTTGAGGTGGTAGAAGGTGAAGTGGGTCTGGTTATGGAAGTAGGTGGCATAGGTATTAAGGTGGAGCGGGGGATGAGGGAAATTTGTTGGAGGGTGTGGGGCCACTAAAATGGATGGACGTTTTGAAGGACGATGGTAATAAATCTGATGATGTCCTCGGCAGTGGGGGGGGGGGGCAAGGGAGTTCTCAGGAGGAGTGGGGGCATCCAGAGGGTGGACAGGGATGGTGAGTTCAAGAGTGGAGGGGGGTCAGGCCTTGCACCTACCCCACCCCACCTACTCCCAGTGTTACAGGAAGGGGGGGACTGTAGGTTGGGACACTTCCGGAGGAAGTGCACTTCCTTACAGTGTGGGCAGACAGGGACCTTGCGGCACTGTGATGTTTGATGTGCGTTATGACGCAAGCACCTCTGGCAGCGGACAGATTGGGGAGGGGATCAGGAGGGGTCAACTTTATGCCGGTGGTGGAACATGAGGCACCCTCTTTTAGGAGAAGGTCGATGGAGGGGCGTGCTCAGAGAAGACCCGCAAGAGGTGGGTGGGGCCAGTAGGATTGTAGATTCGACAGGCGGCACACACGTCCAGGTAGGGATGTGCCTGGAGCTCCACCAACACCTCCTCCTCTGTGATCTTCGGACTAAGCCGAGTGATCACAGCGGTGAGTGTCAGCAGGTGATGCGGGAGTTGCGGTTGGCGGGAAAAGGAAGGTGGAGGAGCTGGGGTGAGGGAGGCATTGGGGCCAAAACAGGCAATAGGGATTCGGGAGGGGATGTCGGTATGGAGGGTGGGGCTAGGGGAAGTGATGACGACGGAGTACCTACGGGGGGTGAGGAGGGAGGTAGTGGCTCCCAGGAAGTGTTTGCTTAAGAGCAGGGTGAGGTTCTGGGCCTCCGGGATGGTCAGGTCCAGATTGGACAGGAGGTATTTATGGGAAGGGGAGGGAGAGGGGGGAGTAGAAGAGGCAGGTGGGGAGATATCCATGGCATCTGGGGGGGAGATGGAGGGAGAGGTTGCTGCTCCCAGATCTTCTGGACATGACGATCTGCCTAAGCAGCCACGGTCGATTTCGTCGCAATGACTGTCCTGGAGTACAAATGGTAACAGGAGATTCACCATATATTACACTTTTTAGGCAGTTTCCAGAAATTACGCGACAGTCAGCCACACTTGCATAAGTATAACTTAATATAGTGCACCACATACTGCTGACAGTACTTCAAAACAAATGTAACTCTACATCCAGATGTGTCTCTGTGACACAGTATACCTCTAGGAAACAGATTCGAATCAATGTAGGTCATATAAATCACCAACTAGATTATGTTCGATGGTATTATGTGGACACCAGCTGTTAACATAGAATTGCATGCTGACCAGACAAATCAAAGCCAGTTGTTAGGAAGCAATTAGTAATATGATGATAATCAGAGAGAAATTATACAAGATTTAGTTAACTCCATGTCTGCAATGCTCATCAAGACATTTAGTAGATAAGAGGCTACATGGAACTGCATGAGGGAAACACTGAGATTATATGAACATACACACACATCCAGTTGAGGCACACTCTTCATCTAATGGCTCTGAGCACTATGGGACTCAACTGCTGGGGTCAACACTCTTCATCCGAATTGGACCAGTTAATCTTAATTCTTCTTTTGAATTCCTGAGTTTCAGCCATTTCCTGTTAGTACTTTTTTACGAATTCATAGACACAGTAATTTAGATATAGTAGAAATATATATCATAGTAATATATATCAGTGCAGTGTTTTGAACTGATTGATTGTTGTCGAGGAAGTTCGTATGTGTGCAGTTTTTAAGCAAAACTGTAGAGAAAACGATAAGAGAAAGCGAATTTTCAATGCTTTGAAACATTCTCTTACAGGAATTGAGACTGTCTCGATATTCATCCATGTGTTTATTTGTCGCCGAATCCATAAGTCATCATTATGCACACTGCCATGAATGGGAGAACTGCTGATCACCAAACTAGTTTGTACGCCTTCTCCTGCCATAATTCCTCAGCGTGAAGGGTGAAGCTGTCCTTAGTCCACACTTCTTGCACACCCCCAAAGTTTGGCGTCACTGACAGTCCTAGTAAACATGCATATGCGTACAAGAATGGCCTCCCACTGTAGATGACGTATGTGGCTGTTCAGCAACAGATTTAAAGCACAGAGTTCCCCTCCTCTCAATAGCAAGATACACAGAGCCACAGAAGCACCTATGCGAATGTCCCAGCATGCTGAATGTAGGCTTCCCATAACTCAACCATCCAGACCGTGTGTATAGTGCTAGAGCAGGGGGCTCTTGCATTCGAATCAATTGTGGAATTTTTGCAACAGTACGGGTAATGACATATTAATGTGTACAGTGCTGTAGGTATCCAATACCTTATTAGATCTGACGCCAAGCGGTATGCTTTTAGTATTAATGTTTAACATTTCACTGATTAAGAGAACAATCTGTCAATGCTGAAGAGTTCTCCCCTGCTGGTATTTATATGAACTATAATTTCTCAGTCTATTACTGTCATCCAAATTGTGACACGCATAGATCATGAACGATACAATTTACTTACGAAAATACAGTTAAATTTTATTCTGAATGGTGCACGATTTGAACTGCAGAAACATGGAAACATATATTGCATTGTTTTTTAAATATTGCAGTGCTATAAGAATTTCATCTAATTCTGTGATCTTGACTATGAGTAATGAGCTCAGACTGTCTCTCATGTAGGGTTGGTTGTGTAGATGTGTCTTTATCATTTTGGTTTGAATTAATGAATGATATGCAATTCCAAGTATTGAAACATTATTCTAGCATCATAGTAGTGTCCCCAAAAAAGTACTCGAAAGTTGATGTTTTGAAATTGCATGATTGTAACCATGGCCTACAGAGAAGATGTTCAGACAGGACATTGAGACAACTACAGAAGAGATAAAATAAGCAATGATTGTACAGGTAAGAATGAAGTGCAGTTTGGTAGAACTTACCTTCATGGTTCATTCATTGTAGCCCTCGATGTACAACTTCCTGCAAACTACTACTTCACAGTCAGTGTGTCTGCTTTAGTAATGCATCATACATAGCAAGAGCTTGTCGTTTTAAGGTGGAAAACATTACATGCTGATGAGACAACCAGATGGTAGTTAAAGTGCTGGTTCGAGATAATGCAAAGTATAAATGAGAGAATGTAGACTACATGTGTTTCGGCATCACTAATCCAAAGTTTGTAACTGATTACCATTACAACAGCAATGGTGACAAAAACAAATATCGATGTCTGCATGTGAGTCACTTGGGTTGCTCCATACCTGGCCAACTCTTGTTATGGATTTGGCTTACACTTGTATGACCACTTGTATGACTTGGTTGTTTTAAAACAAAGTATTACCACTGTTAGTACTCCATGTGAAATGCAGGTCTTTGTGAACCAATTCACACTCCATAGGCAAATGATGGCGGTGTAGCTCCATCAGCATTACTCTTAGGAAAGCACTAAGAGGATCAGAAACAATTCCAGTTTGTTGGCTGCTCGTATAATCATTAAAAATTAACATAGAATGATCTGTGACGAAATGTGACAGCAATGTTGGTTATGAGATGAAATTTAAGTTTTTTTCGATGGAATGTTGGATGAAGACTTTGATGAGAGGAGTCTGCTATACTGACTTTCAGAGTGTTCTATGAAATAGAAGGAAAAAATCTAGATTTCTAATTTGTCACTATATTCAAAACTACACAGTGTCACTTCTAATACAGTTTTCTCCATTTCGTATGTGTGATTACAGTAAAGTGTAAGAATCTCGATGTTTTGTGCAGGACACTTTCTCGAAAGGAGAGAGGTAGCAGGCTGATCCAGGCAGCTAAGCAGGGAGCAGTGGGGGAGATGCAGGCACTGTTCACAGCAGGGGCAGACGTGGGGGCTAGGGGCTCGGAGGGGACGACTGCTCTGCACTGGGCAGCAGTGGAGGGACGCGTCGAGGTGGTGAGATGTCTGGTAGAGGGTGGAGCACATGTGGACGCCAGGAGCAACTCGCAGAACACGCCTCTGCACACAGCCGCAAGGAATGGCCATGCAGCTGTGGTTCGCCTGCTGGTCGCGGCCTCAGCTGACCTCAACGCCAGGAATGAGGATGGGCAGACGCCGCTACACAGGGCCGCTTTCTATGGGCACCCAGAGGTTGTGGCTGTGCTGCTGGAGGCAGGAGCTGACAAAGGAGCGAGGATGACAGTGGGGCCACCCAACGTCATATCGCCAGGCAGAAAAACAATCAGTAGTTGGTAGAGATGCTGACGTGAAACTTCCTGTAGTATGAACATCTGGAATAAAACAATTACAGCTTCAGTAAACGACTTTTCGTTATTTTTATAATAAAAAATACAAAAAAGTAATCCTACCTACATTCATTTATACCGATCATTGCATACATAATAGAAGTAATTGCACCAGTTACACCACAACGAGAGTGTCACTGAACAATATAAGTAATGTTTCTTTTAAGGAAAGAGTCTGCGCTTAATTTCTCTAGATAATTTTGCAAAAAAATAATCAACTACTGAAAAACATTCCATTTAATACCAGTAAACACCAGTTGTCTGTCTTGATTTTAAATATCTCCCTGCACATAAAATGTTCAGGCAACTGTTTTGAATGCAGCTGGGTGAGATGCTGAATACACTCTGATGATTCAGTAAGTGAACACCCAATTTTCAAGGTAAAAGCGCAAAATATCAATGGCTGTTAAACCTATTTGGATCCCTGTAGGTCATTGTAACCAGTCCTTTACATTATTTGATTATTGAAATGTGTTTGGTACGAGCATGTACAGTGCTATATTAATCTAGTGTAAACTGTACCAAATCCAGATTACTCCCATATGAGCTTTGTCTTTAGAATGCATCTCAGACAGAATTTACCATGCTTATGGTTCAATAGTTTGTTAGTTTACAATGTGACATTGGTAACAGTAATAATTCCACATCATAGGCCTATAATCTGGAGTCGTATTATCAGTTTACATTTAATTAAAGAGAATCGAAGAGCCATCACAGATAATCCCATTCTCACACATTTGAATGCTTCAGTTCCATACTAACTTCTCTGAGGTAAAATCTATCTTCACTGCCACATTACAGGACCCTACAGCAAACTTTCCAGCTTTTCACATTTCTCAAAGTCTTCAGTGTACGTCGTACTATGCATCGGGAACGTAACACTTTACATAATTACTCTGTAGATACAATCAATGTACAATTTGCGAAAATAAATACAATAGTAAGTAGTTCAATGGTCATCAACGGGAATGAATGTACAATTTGCTAAAATAAATACAATAGTAAGTAGTTCAATGGTCAACAAGCGGAATTAATGTACAATTTGCTAAAATAAATACAATAGTAAGCAGTTCAATGGTCACCAGGGGACTGTCGCTAACAGGAAAGTAGTAACTACAGACTATCTTATGAGCCATAATGCAACAGCAGTTTACATAATCCTACTCTAACTTAATAAATTTAGTTGCAGAATCTTGGTATAGTCAAACAGACTACAACACAATATGTGCCAAACATTAATTTTATTTACCGTAAAACAGTTGAAAATGTGACCAGAAGCAAATATAATGTCAGATATGAAAACTAGCAGATGAAAAAATAAAACTTACATCCTCATAACGTTGTCATATATACTTACAGCCATCAAAAGAAAACTTTCTTGAGAATCGAAGTTGCAGTTGAGACAGGAGGTATGTCGTTAACTGTGACCGCCGTAAGAAGACAGCACGTATTTCACAGCACTGCACTCGAGATGTGACGCACATTGGTCACAATCGTCAAGTCAGGCAGTAATAAAATTCATAAAAGTACAAGAAATAAATTTCTTTACTTTGTCCCACAAATCAAATAACTAATTTTAACTGACAGTATTAATTTTTCAGGTGGAAAAGTGTTACTTTAATTAACTTAAGTGTAGGTATCAGAGGAGAGAGCAGATAAGTGCGTGGAGTACACTGAGGGCCTCTATTAGGGGAAGGACTTTTCTGATGACGTCATAGAAAAAGAAAGGGAAGAGATAGGAGAGCCACTGTCAGAATCAGAATTTAAAATACTTTTGGAAGACTTAAAATGAAATACAGCAGAAGAGGTCGATTACGTTCCCTTGGACTTTCTGAATTCATTAGAAGTAGTGGCAACAAAACGATTATTATAGTACAATGAATGAGACTGGCGGTATATCATCAAACTTCCGGAAAAAATTCATCCATTGGACACCACGTCCAGCCATCCTGATTCGGCTTTTCCATGATTTCCCTAAATCGCTCCAGGCATATGCGAGGATAGTGCCTTTGAAAGAGCATGGTTGATTTCCTTCCCCATCCTTGAACAATCAAAGCTTATGCTCCATCTCTAATGACCTCTATGTCGATCGGGCGTTAACCCTAATCTCCATTCCATTTCTCTTTCCGAACATTCACAACTAGGGTGAAATTCGGTGACCTTTATGGCCAAGTTAGCGTTTGGCAAACACGAAGCCAAGCTGTAGAAACTCTCGTCATGTTCAGGTGGGCATTGTCTTGCTAAAATGTAAGCCCAGGATGTCTTATCATAAAGGGCAACAAAACAGGTTGTATAATATCGGCTATAGGACAAATGTATGAATGTAGAGGCGTATATCACTAGAGGTAAGATAGATACTGCCTAAAGGAAAACTAAAGAGACCTTTGGAGAAAAGAGAACCCCTTGCATGAATATCAAGACCTCAGATGGAAATACAGCTCTAAGCAAAGAAGGGAAATCAGAAAGGTGTAAGGAGTATATAGAGGTTCTATAGAAGGGCGATGTTCTTGAGGACAATATTATGGAAATGGAAGAGGATGTAGATGAAGATGAAATGGGAGATATGATACTACATAAAGAGTTTGACAGAGCACTGAAAGACCTAAGTCGAAACAAGGCCCTGGGAGTAGACAACATTCCATTAGAACTATTGATAGCCTTGGGAGAGACAGCCCTGACAAAACTAGACTTGGGAGAGCCAGCCCTGACAAAACTCAACCATCTGGTGGGCAAGATGTATCAGTGAAATATCCTCAGACTTCAAGAAGAATATAATAATTACAATCTCAAAAAAAGCAGGGGCTGACAGATGTGAAAATTACCGAACTATCAGTTTAATAAGCCACAGCTGCAAAATACTAACACGAATTCTTTACAGACGAATGCAATAACTGGTAGAAGCTGACCTCGGGGAAGATCAGATTGGCTTCCGTAGAAATATTGGAACACGTGAGGCAATACTAACCCTACGACTTATCTAAAAAAATAGATTAATCAAAAGCAAACCTAAGTTTCTAGCATAGAGAATGCTTTTGACAATGTTGACTGGAATACTCTCTTTCAAATTCTGAAGGTGGCAGGGGTAAAATACAGGGAGTGAAAGGCTATTTACAATTTGTACAGAAACCAGATGGCAGTTATAAGTGTCGACGGACATGAAAGAGAAGCAGTGGTTGGGAAGGGAGTGAGACAGGGTTGTAGCTTATCGCCAATGTTATTCAATCTGTATATTGAGCAAGCAGTAAAGGAAACAAAAGAAAAATTCAGTGTAGGAATTGAAATCCATGGAGAAGAAATAAAAATTTTGAAGTTCACCAATGATATTCTAATTATGTCAGAGACAGCAAAGGACGTGGAAGAGCAGTTGAACGGAATGGACAGTGTCTTGAAATTAGGATATAAGATGAACATCAACAAAAGCAAAACAAGGATAATGGAATGTAGTCGAATTAAATCGGGTGATGCTGAGGGTATTAGATTAGGAAACAAGACGTTTAAAGTAGTAAATGAGTTTTGCTATTTGGGGAGCAAAATAACTGATGATAGTAGAAGTAGAGAGGACATAAAATTTAGACTGGCAATGGCAAGGAAAGTGTTTGTGAAGAAGAGAAATTTGTTAACACCGAGTATAGATATAAGTGTCAGGAAGCCTTTTCTGAAAGTATTTGTATGGAGTGTAGCCATGTATGGAAGTGGAACATGGACGATAAATAGTTTGGACAAGAAGAGAATAGAAGCTTTCGAAATGTGGTGCTACAGAAGGATGCTGAAGATTAGATGGATAGATCACACAACTAATGAGGAGCTATCGAATAGAATTGGGGAGAAGAGAAATTTGTGCCACAACTTGACTAGAAGAAGGGATCGATTGGTAGGACATATTCTGAGGCATCAAGCGATCACCAGTTTAGTATTGGAGGGCAGTGCAGAGGATGAAAATCGTAGAGGGAGACCAAGAGATGAATACACTAAACCAGGGCTTAACAACTGGCCGATTTTGAGCGCGAGTACTCGCGTCTGCTCAGGCACGTGCTCGCGAGCAGGTGCAAGGTCGGGGAGTAGGGTGGGAGGGGAGGGAAGGGAAATGCGCGCGCACGTTTGAATAGGGCCGCAACGTGCCTATTGAATTCGCGCCGACTGTGTAACGTTTAAAGTACTACGATCAGCTCTTAACAGTCACTTCGCTGGTTAAGAATCATCTCAAGTCGCCGTTGTGTAACCCCAACCGTGCTTTCGCAGTTCAACCCCCATTGGGAGGAATTGTATCTGTTTACTGAAAAATATGGTGTTGCAAAATGTATAGTATGTCACAAAACGCTGAATTCTTTTACGAAATTTAATTTGCAGCGACATTATATGTGGTACCACGCGAAAGACTACGGACGTGGAAAATGTGATTGACCAGATCGTGCTCAGGAAGTTTTTAAACTTAAAAGGAAGCTATCCAAAGAAGATGTGGACGACGAAGAAAAATCAACTGAGGTAGCTCTCAGAGTGGGTTACAAAATTGCTTTGCTTTTAGCAAAATCCCTTCGCCCCTTAACTGATGGCGATTTAATAAAAGAATGTTTGGTAGTTGCAGCGGAACATTTGTGTCCATCTCAAGTTGAACAGTTTCGGATTGTGCCATTATCTAACATGACCATTATGCGTCGCATACAGGACATGGCAGATGACGTCCAGAGCCAGCTTGCAAATATCTATAAAGATTTTATGGCGTATTCTCGAGTTCTGGACGAAAGTGTTGATATCACTGGAACAGCGCAGCTTGCCATATTTATTAGAGGTGTTAATAGAGATCTTCAGGTGAGGGAGGAGCTCTTCGATGTAGTAGCAATGTAGAACACTACAACCGGAGATGATATTTTAAGTAGTGTTGAAGAAAGTGTTGAAAATATAGGATTGTCGTGGAATTATTTAGTTTCAGTGTCTACAGATGGTAGAGGCATACACTAAGCTAATAAAATTATGTGGCACGTGTACATTCTCCTTTATTTGTTTCACTTGTCGCAGTAATAATTCGTGAGTGATATCCGTGCAGGTGGCCGCGGATTTACATTGACTGGCGGCAGCTGTTGTGTGCCCCACGTGACTCTCCCCACTCTCCGCTCTGGTCCGGTAGTGGGGGTAGCGTACTCGCGCTGCTCCATGCTCGCGCCTTGCTGCTCACAGCTTGCTCCGCGAGCACGTATGCTGTGAAGCCCTGCACTAAACAGATTCAGAAGGATGTAGGTTGCAGTAGGTACTGGGAGATGAAGAAGCTTGCACAGGATAGAGTATCATGGAGAGCTGCATCAAACCAGTCTCTGGCCTGAAGACCAGAACAACAACAACAATATCGGCAACATAGTTTGTGCTGAAAGGGTGCCGTGGATGAGTACAAAAGAGGTCCTGCTATGAGAAGAATCGGCACCTTCACTCCAGGTAGTCGATTCATACGGCTGGCAACAGTGAGGTTGGTATCCCAAGGCCGTCTGCAGCGTCTCCAGACACGTCTTTGGACTGGAATCCGATAGCTGCAGTAGAATTGTCTTTCGTTATGGTTCCTCTTGTACTGAGCCCCAGCGGCCAGCAAAGACGTGTCTAGAGATGCCCCAGGGAGTGGTGGAATATCAACATGACTGACGCAGGAGTCATCCTCGGATGTTACTTCATTTCATAGCAGAACCCCTCAGGAGGACATCCAACAACTTTGTCTATCAATGACAAGCTGACATGCACAATATGTAAAGGTCTTTGTCTTGAATAAATCATACACTTTTTCTAAAATTGTTATAATAAATTTGAATTTATTTGTCTGTACATGTACATCACATTTATCGATTTCCGTCCCATTCGAATACTTCCTCCGTGCTGCGTCCTTTTTTTGTTTTCGTCTTAGAGTGTACCTTGACATTAAAAAACGATTTCGATAATAGCCACAGCAATGTTCATTAATCAAAGTACCGTCATGTGGGATACACTACTGCCCATTAAAATTGCTACACCACGAAGATGACGTTCTACAAAATGGTTCAAATGGCTCTGAGCACTATGGGACTCAACTGCTGAGGTCATTAGTCCCCTAGAACTTAGAACTAGTTAAACCTAACTAACCTAAGGACATCACAAACATCCATGCCCGAGGCAGGATTCGAACCTGCGACCGTAGCGGTCTTGCGGTTCCAGACTGCAGCGCCTTTAACCGCACGGCCACTTCAGCCAGCTGACGTTCTACAGACGCCGAATTTAACCAACAGGAAGAAGATGCTGTGCTATGCAAATGATTAGCTTTTCAGAGTATTCACACAAGGTTGGCGCCGGTGGCGACACCTACAATGTGCTGACATGAGGAAAGTTTCCAATTTATCACACACAAATAGCAGCTGACCGGTGTTGCCTGGTGAAACGTTGTTGTGATGGCTCGTGTAAGGAAGAGAAATGCGTACCATCACGTTTCCGACTCTGATAAAGGTCGGATTGTAGCCTATCGCGATTGCGGTTTATCGTATCGCGAAATTGCTGCTCGCATTGGCCGAGATCCAATGACTGTTAGCAGAATATGGAATCGTTGGGTTCAGGAGGGTAATACGGAACGCCGTGCTGGATCCCAATGGCCTCGTATCACTAGCACTTGAGATGACAGCCATCTTATCCGCATGGCTGTAACAGATCGTGCAGCCACGTCTCGATCCCTGAGTCAAAAAAATGGGGAAGTTTACAAGACAACAACCATCTGCACAAAAGAGGTCGACGACGTTTTCAGCAGCATGGACTATCAGCTCAGAGACTGTGTTTGCGGTTACCCTTGACACTGCGATGGTGTACTCGATGACGAACCTGGGCGCACGAATGGCAAAACATCATTTTTTCGAATGAATCTAGGTTCTGTTTACAGCATCATGATGGTCGCTTCTGTGTTTGACGACATCGCGGTGAACGCACATTGGAAGTGTGTATTCCTCATCGCAATACTGGCGTATCACCTGGCTTGATGGTATGGGTTGCCATTGGTTACACGTCTCGGTCACCTCTTGTTCGCATTGACGGCATTTTGAACAGTGGACGTTAAATTTGAGATGTGTTATGACCGTGGCTCTACCCTTCATTCGATCGCTCCGAAACCCTACATTTCAGCAGGATAATGTACGATCGCAGGTTTCAGGTCCTGTACAGGCCTTTCTGGATACAGAAAATGTTCGACTGCTGCCCTGGCCAGCACATTCTCCAGATCTATCACTAATTGAAAACGTCTGGTCAATGGTGGCTGAGCAACTGCCTCATCACAATACGCCAGTCACTACTCTTGATGAATTGTGGTATTCGTGTTAAAGCTGCATCGGCAGCTGTACCTGTACATGCCATTCAAGCTCTGTTTGACTCAATGCCCAGGCATATCAAGGCCGTTACTATGGCCAGAGGTGGTTGTTCTGGGTACTGATTTCTCAGGATTTATGGACCCAAATTACGTGAAAATGGAATCACATGTCAGTTCTAGTATAATATATTTGTCCAATGAATACCCGTTTATCATCTGCATTTCTTCTTGGTTTAGCGATTTTAATGGCCAGTAGTGTATTTGCGTCTGCACTGAGGTTTTCTTAGAGGGGAGGAAGCGGCATCTTACATTGGATGGAGAGGCATCAACAGAATTATCTTCAGGCGTTTCCCATACAAGTATTTAGTTATTGTTGTTCTTTGTATTTATGTTAATGCCTTGGCAGGTAATATCAATAAAGTCAGGGCTTTCGTTGGTAATAGAGTTGTCTGTGATGAAGTGATATCCGACAAAAAAACTGCATAAATATTGAGATGAGAATAACAAGTTAAAGTGGGGCAGAGTTTGATAATTGCTATAAGTGTTCATAAATGTAATACTGTGCTGTCTGCAAAGTGCAGAAACATAGCACCCTATAATTTCTACATTAGTGAGCAACAACTGGAATCATCCGACTCATACAGATACCTAGGTAAAATAGTTTGTGGTGATATGGAATGGAATGATAACATCTTTTCGATTATAAATAAAATAGGAAATACACTTGCGGTAGCTGGTAGGCAACTGGAAAAAACAGTAACAAAACACCTAGTTTGTGTATGTTTTAGTATTGCTCTAGTGTGTGAAACCCACATTGAACAGAATTAAATGGCGATGGTGAACGTGTAGAGAGAAGGGGCAGCAGGGAAGTTTGCAAATTTGTTTCGTCCACAAGAGAGCGTCACAGAAATACTGAATGACCTGAACTGGCGGATGCTTGAAAATAGACCCAACAGTCCTGTGAAAGAACACTCAACAACTTCGAAAACTAGCATTAATTCAGGAACAGAAGAATGTACCACAACCCCCATGCAAGGGACAGCAAAGACATGGTCAGACTAATTGTAGGTGCTTAGAAGGTAATTATGGAATCATTCTTCTCTAGCTCCACACGTGAACAGAAAGGAAGACAGCTCGCTCTGTGGTACAACAGAAAGCATCAGCTAACATGTACTTCAATGGTTTGCATAGTATGGATGTTGACACACAGATTTTCAGAAGCCGACCTGATCACTGTACAGCAAATCCCACAGCGTACGTCTGCTTCATATCAGTTCTGTTTGAATTGCCTCCATATGTGGCATAATGTCCTTCTGTTGTTTTCAAGATACCTGTGCAAGTAAACGAAACAGACAAGAAAAGCGTTGCACATTTCAGCTTCAGTAGCTGTTTTCTATATTTAGCCAACAGAGTTTTTCGGATAGCTTACCTTTCTTCAAAACAGCCATATTTAAGTTCCCTGACGAGCCAGATACTGTTTCCTCTACAGAACACTCACCTGCTACAGTTATTGTAATGTGCCTTAAAACTCGTTTACCATATGGCATCACGCCTGCATACTGCGGATTTTAAACTTTGGGTAACGCAATATAGTACGTTGCAGTAGTCTGTGATATGCAAATTACAGAACAGATGACCGCATTTTCTAATAATCCTTCCAACAAATCTAAGTATCCCATGCTGTGTTGGTGGTGAAGAAGTAGATAATAGATATCCTTACACCAGCTTGAATAGCCACAATGTCGTCATGTGCTTACGATTAAGGTACGCATACTCTAGAAGATTTGTGTGGAAAACTCTGTTATACAGGGCATGAACTTCGACGATGACAAAGAAAGTACAAGAAAGGATCTATGCAGCCGAAATTATATACCGGACACTGTGTTGCAGAACCTCAATAATGTACAGGGCAGGAAATGAAAATATCAAAAGAATGGTGGAAATACACGTCGTTGGTAGAGAGAGTTGAAAGGAGACACATGAAGTGGTATGGCTACGTCAGACTTGTGGACGCTGTCATGGGGCTCAGATGGCTGGCTTATGCTTGCTCTACTTGTGTACATTTACCTCTGTACTCTCTCCACAAATCCACTTCCTGGTGTAGGACGACGACAGTATAACTTGGTCAAGAAAAACTGTAGGAAACCTTCTCTTAAATATTTATCTCCAGGTTCTGCATAACGTTAGCTGTTGGTCTGCTCAAATTTTGTTCATTAGGTCCAAATTCACAAGCTAATTGAAGTAAACATCTTGAAAAATAGCTATGTGGTATTTTCATATAAAAAAATCACAATGACTGCCACCAGGTGTGTGCTAAATATTAAGTAAACCTCTCAAATGAACAGTTCTGTGTGTGAATGGTAGTGTTTATTTAATTCACTCAGATTGTACTCTCTCAAACGATACAACTACCTATACTTAATAAGCCAGAACTACAGCCAATCTTTCCAGTCAAAAGCTTTTCCACACTATCCCATCATAAGACTGGCTCACTAAGATGATTCACAGCCCTTTGCTTCGTAGCGAGTGAGTTGCATGACACCAGTACAACATGAGAAATGTAATCTGATTAAAATAACTCTGTGATTGACTGTTGTCAGCAGTGAGAAGTGTAGTTACCATCTCATATGCATGCCACATGCCCACGCATCCACATCAGTAAAGAAGTACTAACCAACTGTTGTCAACATCTTCATCAGTAGTGGACATGCAGCTGTAGGAACAGCAGTGATTAAAGCCAGTAATCACAAGCAAGTAACAGCACTAAAATAAGTTTTGAGTCTCAGATATGTCACAAGAGTTAGTGATTACTCGCTTCCCATATTTTAATAATCACAGGTGTTAGAAGCAAACACAGAGCGTAACTCGTGCAGTCGCTATTCTAAACAGCTAAGAGCTAAGAAATTCAGAGACCACACATCGTTCGAACTGCCTTGCTGCCGAAAGGAAGCGTTTGTTATTTGCCAACATTTTCTCAGAGATTTTTAAATAAGCTTCCTGCTTCTGAAATATTTTTAATTTTATTTACCTCTTCCTAAACGTCTTTAATTTTGCTGAATTTTTCTGAAATACTGTCAGTTTTGCTAAATTCATCCGAAACTGTGTTTTTTAATTAATAACTTTTCAGAAAGATCATTATGCTCTGCAATTACGTCAGCTTCTTTAGTAGTCATTTTTTAATGTTTTTTCTCAAAGCAAATAAAAACAAACCTCGAAATTTCTTATTCTAGACACATAAAATAACCTAATCAATTCTGATATTAAAATGCTCATGCTTCATTCACTAATATTTTCATTCTAAAAACATTCACCCTCTATGATGCTCACTGATCATCATTCAGCTATTGTCGGACATTACACTTAGAGCTTCTGTTTACCTATATTATTACGCAACAGTCCACTGAAAAGGTGTTTTGGCAACAACTACTTGGTAATACTCAATTTTTAACTTGCGTTTCACGTGTCCTCAGTTCTCCTCAAGTCTAAATCAGTACAAACATCAGATGTGAATCTTTTTGACGTGTAGTCAGCAGACGTTGTAATCTCGTACAGCAATTCATTTCATGAAATAGAAAATTTAATGCTTAATTTTAAGTCATAATTGGTATTTGCTTTATACTTTCATCAGAATTATGTGGTCTCCTCCGTCAGACTGCAGCGAAGTCACAGAGGGATCTGGATTCCTATTCTACAACAAGGCAGTCGGACCGGACTTCAGTGGAAATTAATTAAGGCTTTACCTCTCGTCTCTCTTGTCCTCACTTTAATCTTGGCAGGACACATGCGATCAGACTCTGCTTTCTGATACCACGACTTCAGGAGCAAAGGAATTTGTGTTTATAATTAATAAATTAAGCATTTATATAATCATCTTGCTTATTCGAAGAATGACAGCTGCGTTTTCACATTGTTATGTGGCCTAGCACTAGAGCATACAGATGCCAGAGAGAAAGCTATTAGTCTGGAAGTGTCCTCATTTGTTCATCAAAATGAGCTGAACGAGAAAGTCTTCAATATAGCTACACAATAAATAATATTGCAGATAAAGGATGCTCCACTCATGCCTTTTGTTTATTAAGTGGAAAAAGGTTCTCCTATGGACGGCAATACGAATGTGTCTTCAGTCAGTCTGACGTTTCCTAGTACTTTCTAGTCTCCGAAATTATGGGCTAGTATAATCCCCACCCAGTGACAGCTTCGAACTGTTTCTGCAATGTGCATAATGGAAATTAAAACAGCTTAGAATACACTTACTGGCATGCATAAGATATTTGTACATTGCACAATCTCCTCCTCCTCCTTCTCAGATTAAATTAGGTGTTATTTTCTTTTCAATAGATCCAAAGTGAGGACATCCTCCCTGTTGTACAATATGTCAGAAAAAGATGAATACACAATAAATATTTACAAAAAAAAACTTGCTAATGTACCTCGACATATTCCAAGTGAAATTTTTCTTGTGGTTACAGGATGAGAGCAAAATTTTAAACAGGTTTTATTTAAAAGTTAATAATAATTTGTCGCAAAACATGTAAATGTTCAGTGCACTGACGTGCATATGATGATTCTTAAACTATTTTAGCCATGCCTCATCAAATAGAAAAATCGTTTTCCAACACTTACAATGATCGCATTACTGAGCTGAATATGTGTAGGTGTCAGATTGTATTAATACTCCCACTAACTGATATTATTAGTAACATATACACATCATTTAGTTCTCCTAAGATATTCATCGATGGAGTAAAAGGAATTTGCCACCAATGAATTCTTCAGGCTCCTCTTAAACTGAAGTTTGTTAGTAACTAAACTTTTTATGGCTGCTGGCAAGTTATTGAAAATTTGTGTCCATGAATAATGAACACCTTTGTGGACCAAAGTAAGATTTCGCTGGCACCAACTAGGAAATCGTAGTCTCTCTCTTGTTTTTAAAAATATTACATAATGTCTAATAGGTACATTTCATGGAAGAGAATTGGTTTGCAGAGTGAGTGTGTGTAAAACTAGTGACATTGAGAACACTGATATTTAATCGGTGTAGCATAGTCGATTCTGGCCTAACCCAATACAGAGTGAAAGGCTGTTCCAAAAATTTTCATCTTCAGAATGTTCTGTCCAAATGTAAATGTGAGGTCTATAGTACCGTTCATACTGGTATCTTGATCTACTGAAACTTCTATCAAACATTAAATTCTAGTAGCTCACCCACACGTAGGACTCACAGCAAAGTTTACCACATTTTAATATATTCAGAATTGTTAATCTACAAAAATTAAATTTTCTTCTGGTCAGAAGAAACTAATAAGGGTTATTGTCGCCATATGTTATGTTTTGCAGTTCATCTGTCTACACTATCTCGTCATCTAGATTTTGGTGAAGTCATGCTGTATGTACCTAATTCGGTCAAAATGACTTTGTATCACTATTAAATCTATTCTAGAAATAAAACTACATCTCAACTTTGTAACGGAGGTGTACTTTTGCTGAAACCTGAACCTCTGCTCGCAAACCAGAGACGGTATTAAATTAGGTCACTGTTACTAACGACCGGAGAAAAGATTTGATGAACTCAGTTAGACATTCTGTTTAACGTTTAATGTTTTAATAATAGACTGGAAGGGCATAGACTTTTCTGCCAGGCTCTATGGAAAATGCAGTAACAATCTAACACTTAATGATCTAAGCGATAAGTATATTACTATGAGCGCTTCTGTTACGTCACATACGTTGGCCCCATAACTGCGTGAGCTGGGCCTTAGATTCTTTTCTTTACATTCAGGGATTTAATACTTTACTAGAGTACCTTTTTAATCGATAGAAATTACACGGCTTCTCTGAATTACGTTGGATGTTAAAATTGAATACTTTTTTTGAATTTTGGTAAAGATAGCTGTTCCATACCAGGTGATTCAGAACAACATTTTAAAAATTTGGGGACAGGATGCTTATGGCATAACAATAAAAAAAAGTACAGTAAATATGGGCTCTAAAATGCATACCGTAAGGGCTATAAACACAGTCTCAGTAGAAGAGATGCGCCGCACTGTACCGAAGATGAACAAGTGCTCATAATTCTGAAGGGATGCACTTTTCTTTTCTGGTTTTTGTATAAGGAACCTGTCTCAAAATTTTTAAACCACCAGTCTGAAACGCCCTGTACTGATGCAAGCAACAACAGCTGCAGGCAGTGAGCTTTTCATACTTCAGTACCTTAATAATTATATACAAGTGTCCTTCATCTAGTAAGTTATCAACCATTGTTTCAACCCCTGGTGAAAAATTTTCATTTAAAAAGATGGCTCAGATCTTGTGCGTGCAATGTACAGAAGGTATCTCGTTACAACACCATTTGATACGATCTCAGCTTTTTTACGCCCTAAAGAAGGAAACGTGGACGACACCTATAAATCTGACATCCTTTCATGTAATCACTGAAAGAGTATCTTGAACAGCATGCCAACCAGCACGAACTCCAAAAACATCGCTCATGTAAAATCTAACCCACTCTTACCCATGTGACTTCAAAAAAACCATGGACCAAGGCTGTAAGGTGGATGCAATATTTCTTGACTTCTAGAGAGGATTTTACTTGCTGCCACAGGATTGTTTATTAACAGAATTAGAGTCATATGGCATACGAAGCGAAATCAGTGACTGGATTGATGTTATCTTGGTGTGCAGGGTGAAGCATCTTACCTTGGAAGAGAGTCATCATCAGAAGCAGAACTTCAGGTGTGTCCCACAAAGTGTTCATAATTTGTATTAATAACATGACACAGAATATAAATTACATCAGGGATTTTGTAGATAACACAGATATCTGTAATAAAGTGGAATCTGATAAAAAGCTTGACAAATATTCAGACCTTAACAAGATTTGATAGTGGTACAAAGATTGACACTTCCTTTACACCATGTTGTCAAAAGTATCCGGACACCTTGCTGAAAATGACTTATAAGTTCGTGGCGTCCACCATCGGAAATGCTGGAATTTAACATGGTGTTGGCCCACTGTTAGCCTTGATGACAGCTTCCACTCTCGCAGAGGTATGTTCAGTCAAGTGCTGGAAGGTTTCTTGGGGAACGGCAGCCCATTCTTCAAGGAGCGCTGCACTGAGGAGAGGTATCGATGTCGGTCGGTGAGGCCTGGCACGAAGTCAGCGCTCCAAAACATCCCTAAGGTGTTCTATAGGATTCAGGTCAGGGATCTGTGCAGGCCAGCCCATTACAGTGATGTTATTGTCGTGTAACCAGTCTGCCACAGGCCGTGCATTATGATCGTGTTGAAAGATGCAATCACCATCCCCGAATTGCTCTTCAACAGTGGGAAGCAAGAAGGTGCTTAAAACATCAACGTAGGCCTGTGCTGTTATAGTGGCATGCAAAACAGCCAGGGAGGAAGGCCCCCTCCATGAATAACACGACCACCGCCTCCGAATTTTACTGATGTCACTACACACGCTGACAGATGACGTTCACTGGGCATTCGCCATACACACACCGTGCCATCGGATCGCCACATTCTGTACTGTGACTCGTCACTCCACACAACGTTTTTTCATTGTTCAATCGTCCAATGTTTATGGTCCTTATACCAAGCGAAGCGTCTTTTTGCACTTACCGGCGTGATGTGTGGCTTATGAGTAGCCGCTCTACCATGAAACCCAAGTTTTCTCACCTCCCGCCTAACTGTCATAGTTGTTACAGTGGATCCCGATGCAGTTTGGAATTCCTGTGTGATGGACTGGATAGATGTCTGCCTATTAAACATTACGATGACTAATGACTACTGAGGTCGCCGATATGGAGTACCTTTTCTCTCACATCGTGAGAGAACAGAACGGGGCACTCCGCAGAACTCTTGGACTTCGAACGTGGTCAGGTGATTGGGTGTCACGTGTGTCATTCATATGCACGCGAGATTTCGACACACCTAAACATCCGTAGGTCCAATGTTTCCCATGTGATAGTGAAGTGTAAACGTGAAGGGACACGTACAGTACAGGCTGACCTCTCTGTCAGTCAACAGATGATTTCTCTCACGATGACTAATGACTACTGAGGTCGCTGATATGGAGTACCTGGCAGTAGGTGGCAGCACAATGCACCTAATATGAAAAATATATGTTTCTGGGGTGTGCAGATACTTTTGACCACATAGTGTAAATGTTCGCAACTACAGTACTGTACACTACACGAGAAGCTAAAAGATAGTACACTATGATTTCCGTATCAACGAGTAACAACTGCAATCAGCAGACCCACTCATGAAAAATCTGGGTGTAACAGTATGTGGAGATATGAAATGGAATAATAATATAGGTTCAGTTGCAGGTAAAGTAAGCGTAAGCATTCCATCACTGGCAGAATATTGGGAAAAATTTTTTACATATCACTTTTTCTGGTACTTTTTCTCTGACATGTCACACCCATACTGAATAGCACAAACAGGAGATATTAAACATGTACTAAGAATAGCAGCACGAGTGGTCAGAGGTGTGTTTGATTAATGAGAGGTCATCGTGGAAATACTGAAAAGCCTGATGTGGCAGATGCCTGAAAACAGCCAAAAACTGTCCTGTGAAAGGACACTTAAAAAACTTCGAGGACTAGTGTTACTTGAGGAGCACAGTATCTTGTCTCTGCAGTCCTTTGCATAGAGGACCATATTAATGTCCTCTATGCAGGGGACTGCAAAGACAAGCTCACCCAAATGAAACGAGAAAACAGCTTACTAGGTGGTACCATGGAAAGAGTTCTCTCACATGTACTTTAGTGATATGCAGACTATAGATGCTGATTCAGAAACGTTCAGAAAATCACCTGCAACAAATGCCAGGGTGTACTCCATATCACTACCGATTTATTTCTTTCACAACGGCGCCAGAGAAAAATATTGTCTCTGTATTCTCCATATGTGGCATTACGTCCTTCATCTTTATTCTCGAGGTGCTGTGCAGGTAAACAAAACAGCTAGCAAATGCACATTCTACATTTAAAACCTGTTTCCTATATTCAGCCAAATGGGTTTTGCGGGATGGTTGCCTTTGTTCGAAGCAGTCCCACGTAAGTTCTGTGTCGATAGCAGATACACTTTTGTAAATACAAGGGGATCACTGCTATCAACTGCAGTGGGACATTAAGCGCAGTCAGTGGCGACGAGTGAAAATGTTTACCGAACCGGGACTCGAACCCGGGATCTCCCACTTGCTAGGCAGGTGTGGTAATCACTGCGCCATCCAGGACGCATCATTATTGCAACTGCACGCACTGTCTCGGTATGCCTCACAGCCAATCCACACTCCGATCGAGCGCCACCTGTCTGTCCTATCGCTGTCCATTGTACTCCCGTTCGCTATTGAGATTCCCACAGGAGGTGATACATCTTTCGTGCATTCACACTGAAGGAAACAGATCGATTGCCCACGCCGGCTTATCGATTATATGAATGCACGAAGGACGCCCGAACTCCTGTGGGAGTCTCTGAGCAGTGAATGGGCAGGGACTGTGGATAGGTGGCGCTCGGTGGGAGTGTGGGTTGGCCGTGAAGCGTACCGAGACAGTCCATGCAGTTGCCATTGTGCTGTGTTCCGGATGGCGCGGTGCTTAGATTAGATTAGATTAATACTAGTTCCATGGGTCATGAATACGATATTTCGTAATGATGTGGAACGAGTAAAATTTTCCAATACATGACATAATTAAGTTAATTTAACAACATAATTAAGTTAATATAACAACTTTTTTATTTTTGTTTTTTTTATAATTTTTTGTTTTTTTTTCTTTTTTTCTTAATTTATATCTAACATTTCCTCTATGGAGTAGAAGGAGTTGTCATTCAGAAATTCTTTTAATTTCTTCTTAAATACTTGTTGGTTATCTGTCAGACTTTTGATTCTATTTGGTAAGTGGCCAAAGACTTTAGTGGCAGTAAAATTCACCCCTTTCTGTGCCAAAGTTAGATTTAATCTTGAATAGTGAAGATCATCCTTTCTCCTAGTATTGTAGTTATGCACACTGCTATCACTTTTGAACTGGGTTTGGTTTTTAATAACCAATTTCATAAGAGAGTATATATACTGAGAAGCTACTGTGAATATCCCTAGATCCTTAAATAAATGTCTGCAGGATGATCTTGGGTGGACTCCAGCTATTATTCTGATTACACACTTTTGTGCAATAAATACTTTATTCCTCAGTGATGAATTACCCCAAAATATGATGCCATATGCAAGCAATGAGTGAAAATAGGCGTAGTAAGCTAATTTACTAAGATGTTTATCACCAAAATTTGCAATGACCTTATTGCATAAGTAGCTGAACTCAAACGTTTCAGCAGTTCATCAATGTGTTTCTTCCAATTTAATCTCTCATCAATGGACACACCTAAAATTTTTGAATATTCTACCTTAGCTATATGCTTCTGATTAAGGTCTATATTTATTAATGGCATCATACTATTTATTGTACGGAACTGTATGTACTGTGTCTTATCAAAATTCAGTGAGAGTCCGTTTACAAGGAACCACTTAGTAATTTTCTGAAAGACATTATTGACAATTTCATCAGTTAATTCTTGTTTGTCAGGTGTGATTACTATACTTGTATCATCAGCAAAGAGAACTTTGCCTCTTCATGAATATAGAATGGCAAGTCATTAATATATATTAAGAACAACAAAGGACCCAAGACCGACCCTTGTGGAACCCCATTCTTGATAGTTCCCCAGTTTGAGGAATGTGCTGATCTTTGCATATTATGAGAACTGCTTATTTCAACTTTCTGCACTCTTCCAGTTAGGTACGAATTAAACCATTTGTGCACTGTCCCACTCACGCCACAATACTTGAGCTTGTCTAGCAGAATTTCATGATTTACACAATCAAAAGCCTAGCAAGCAGGAGATCCTGGGTTCGAATCCTGGTCTGATACCCATTTTCGCTCACCGGCACTGACTGCGTTTAATGACCCGCTGCAGCTGACAGTAGTGATCCCCCTCCCATTTACATATAACGTTTCACAGATGCGGGATCTGCACGGTGTCTCTTTCTTTCGAAGAAACGGACACCACACATTCATATAGTTACACTTTCCTCTACAGAACACCTGTCTGCTAAAACCATTGCAAGGAGCCTTAAAATTCGTTTACTGCCTAGCATCAAGCCTACATAACAAGGTTTGCAAACACTGGGTAGTGCACTAGAACTGGTTACAGTGGCTTGTTGCATGCAAGTTATAACACATGTGCTGGACATCGAAAGAATCCTCTTAAAAATGTATATGCTAATGCTGAAGAGCCAGGTAATGATGGGCTGACACTAACCTGCGTACCTACAAGAATATTGTCCTAATGTTGACAATCATGTTAAAAATGTAAAAGGTAAGAAGTAACAAAATCTCAATCGTTAATCAAATGGCCATGGAATGGTTTTGTAGAAAGTGCTGTGTCTTATGGACACAAATATGGATACTGACAAAATAACTAGTAGATAGGTTCCATGCAGTGGAAATTATGTATAGGACAATGTGTTGAAAAATCGCAATATTGGAGAGGGTGGGAAATGCAGGTATCACAAGAATGGTTTATAACTAGATTTCAGATTAGAATAGAGGACAGAAAGGAACAACCAGAGTGTGAGACATAGCACCTTCTATCATGCCTATATATAAGTTGGATGGCAGCAAGCAAACAACTTCATTATGAGTCACAGGTGTCTGGTAACAGGTGTGCTTTGGTGATTGAACCAGCTACAAGTAGTTATTACCGTGGCCGAAATGTGTCAGCTTCTTACAGACTATGAAATCGTAAGCTGTTGAAAAAGTGCATTTTGGAAACAAACCATATCTTCTGTAAATATTACGTCTTTTACAATTTATTACTGATTTAATATGTTTAGTTATTATCGTGAATGAAGGTGTGAACGCAAAGTAATATAATAAATGAATATCGTAATGTCTGTTAACAGGGTATACACTGATGAATCATAACATTATGACCACCTGCTTAATAGCGTGATGGTCCACCATAGGAACACAACACAGTAGCGATTCTGCGTGACTTGGATGCGACAAGTCCTCGGTTGGTTTCTCAATGCATGTGGTACCAGATTTCCAAGCATAGCTCACGCAGTGCCCGTGAATTACGGACAGGTGGTACCCGGGCGTGGAGCTGCAACTCGTTAGCATTTCAAATACACACACCAAAAACGTTTTGCATCACCCCAGTTCCCAGAACTCATGAAGACAGACGTTGAGTGTGGATATTGTATCACACAGTCACTTTGACTGTTCAGAGATTTCACTAAACCCGCCAAAAATTGTAAATAACCATGCATGAGCAGCCCCTATTAGACGGAGGGGTCTGACAGTCGATTACTTGCAGTCATTCCACCAGGAAGGAGGTACACGGCTCGTGTTGTCTGTAGTTCAACCATGCCTCAAGGTCAATGTCGCGGTTCGATCGCGACAGTATTGTTACTTTGAGCCAGGAAGGGCTCTCAACGAGGGAAGTGTCCAGGCATCTCAGAGTTAACCAAAGCATTGTTGTTCAGACATGGAGGAGATACAGACAGGAACTGTCGATGACATGCTTCGATCGGGCCGCCCAAAGGCTACTACTGCAGTGGATGACCGCTACCTACGGATTATGGCTCGGAGGAACCCTGACAGCAACGCCACCATGTTGAATATTGCTTTTAGTGCAGCCACAGGATGTCGTGTTACGACTCAAACTGTGCAGCAATAGGCTGCATTCTGTGCAGTTTCATTCCTGACGTCCATGGCGAGATCCATCTGTGCAACCATGACACCATGCAGAGTGGTACAGATGGGCCCAACAACATGCCGAATGGACCGCTCAGGATTGGCATCACGTTCTCTTCACCGATGAGTGTCGCATATGCCTTTGACCAGACAATCGTCAGAGACGTGTTCGGAGGCAACTCAGTCAGTTTGAACGACTTAAACACACTGTTCAGCGAGTGCAGCAAGGTGGAGGTTCCCTGCTGTTTTGGGGTTGCATTAAGTGGGACCAACACGCGCCGCTGGTGGTCATGGAAGGCACCATAATGGCTGTACGATATGTGAATGCTATCCTCTGACCGATAGTGCAACCATATCGACAGCATATTGGCGAGGCACCCGTCTTCATGCACGACAATTCTCGCCCCTGCCATGCACATTTTGAGAATTACTTCCTTCAGGATAACGACATTGCTCGACTAGAGTGGCCAACGAGTTCTCCAGACATGAACGCTGTCGATCATGCCTGGGATAGATTGAAAAGGGCTGTATATGGATGATGTGACCCACCAACCACTCTGAGGGATCTACGCCGAATCGCCATTGAGGACTGGGACAACCTGGACCGACAGTGCCTTGATGAACTTGTGGATAGTATGGCACAACAAATACAGGTATGCATCATTGCAAGGGGACGTGTTACTGCGTATTGGAGGTACCAGTGTGTACAGTAATCTGGACCACCACCTCTGATGGTCTCGCTGTATGATGGTACAACATGCAATGTGTGGTTTTCATGAGCAATAAAAAGAGCGGAGATGATGTTTATGTTGATCTATATTGAGCCATAGTAAAATCTGCTGTTTTGAAGAGCGCGCCGCAGCGCGTAGTGTAAAGCAGTCACTCTCCGTTTCTGGCGGTGGCGCCGCTATGTCAATCGCAGCTTTGGTTACTCACTCTGGTGGAAAAGGGGAAAGGTTGCTTGTTCATGTGCATTTAAGGGGCGCTATGAGCTCAGCAGTCGGGGAGTCTGAGTCAGTCAGTCGGAGGCAGTTGATCAGCCGGAGCAGTCTGTCAGTCCCGGCGAGTCTAGTCAGTTGGTCAGGCGGAGTGAGTCTGGGACAGTTACTCGCCACTGGTTGCTGGTCTGTCTCTCATTCACATTTGTGCGGCAGTCAGTGTGTTTGTCGTCCGGAGTGCTAGTATATGTTACGCCGCTAGTCTGCTCGAGTTTGTTTAGGCAATGGGCATTGGCAGTTGGATCGATTGGTTGCTCGGTCGCGCACTGAGACACGAGATGACTTGTCCACCTTGAGCGTTGGCGCATGTGAGGTCCCCAAGAGAGTCCAGTGGGCAGCGCCATATAGAAAGGGGTAGTGGCTTCGAGGTCGACACGACAGCAACAGTAGCGAAACCACGCCATGAGATGGGAGATCAGCGCGCCTTCCTGTGTCTGTTGAAGCTGCTGGCAGCGGACGGTTCGGGAGGGCGTTTTGGGGGGTGCTGCGCCAGGTCTTTGCCAATAATCGCAGTTATTAGAAGTAAAGTGACTGGAGATATGTTATTTCATTTAATTGTTAAATTTTACTTGTTTTCTTGGTGAGGTCACCATTCTTCTTCGTTTGCCCACCCGCGGGAAGGTGGTTATTGTGAATTGGGTGGTCCGTTTTCCCTTGTGGAATTGGGGAGGTTTAAAGCAATCTGCGGTTCGGGTTGTTTAGTAACCCCCCCCACCCCCCCCCCCCACCCCGTCAATCTGAATCTGCCATACGTTAATAGCTGCCCCTGTCTTGGTTGTCGGATTCGGTGTTGACGAATTTATTGCTTAAAGGCCAAATTCTTTAAATATGTTTCTATCTTGCTCATCATCTTGCGAGGTGGTATATGTGTAATGTAGAGCATGATGTACATTTTATGTAAGTCTGCATTTTATGGGTTTTATTTAAATAGTTAATTTCGGTTATAAACTTGCCACCCTTCCACCGTAAGAGTCCTTTAAAAAAAATTGCACTTTCGGTGACAAATAATTTGAGGGTTGTACCATTTCCATTCCTCTTATGGGGTGCATAGTTTACATGTTTGTGTGAGTTGTTAAAAATTTTTTGTTCAAAGTAATCTGGTGTGTTGTAGATTTGCACCAGTGTAGTCTTTCATAGGTTGTTGTGAGCGTTCATGACTACGGCCGTGTTGAAAGGGAGCAGGAAAGCTTCTCAGCCCGAAGGCTCTTACTGTTAATATTGTTCTTTGCCTCCAAATGAAACTGTAACTTGATATTTCGATGGTGCTTTTCTGCTTATAATTTTAAATCTGTTTTGAAAAGACTTTTAGGAATAAATTCACATTTGTTAAAAGTAATTTTCCATCAGTTACTTCCTGGCAACTACTTCCACGCTCACCTAGTGTGATTAAATGTGTCAATGTTCTTGATGAATCGCCAGTAAATTAAGTAAATTAAAAAAAAAAGGTTTGAAAGTAAATTCACGGTTCATATATTCCAGTTTTCTGTACAGGTTTCGAAACTCTCGGAACCGCGGTGATGCGAAACTTTTTGATGTGTGTTGTTTCAAATTTGTCGAAGTTGGTAGCAAATACATCAACATGAGTTACGTTTAATACTCGTCAAACCACTGTAGCACGGTTCCGGCCTTGTAATACTGATAATTATCCTTCTAGAAGGTGCTATCGCCGTTGGAAAGGACTTCAGTCAAGAAGGGATGCAGCTGATCTGCTGTAATGTAATGTTCACATGTTTCTCAGTTGTCACGTTGGCTTCAATTACTACCACGGGATCTTGGTGAACGTCCTCCATAGCACAACACTGTCCCCAATGGTGTGCATCCAAGGTGAATTGCACGTTTTGAACAGCCGTTCAGCTGGATGGCTGAATATCCAGACTCATCTGTCGTCCTGGTGTAACAGGATGGAACATTACAAACCATTTGGTTTGCATCCTTCCATTTACACTACATTTATCTGCCCCTGTCACGACTGTTGATAGGCAGGACACTTTAGGTGCATCTCATGACATTGATCTATTACAGAGAAATGTATTTTATGAAATTTCGGTGCTTGTTGGTAAAGGAGCTAATAGTTCCAGTCCGTGAATACCCGAAAAATGGACAGCTCGCACACTGCTTTGAATGTGGTAGGTGTGTCGTGGCCACCCAGAGCTTTATGCTGGCTTGCATGTGTCAAGTGGCTGTGGACGGTAACTTACAGAACCTACTGGTCATTTTTACTAAATTGCAGTTAGTGGCCTGTGGCGTGACTCCCCTCTTAAGATGACTGAGGGCAACAGTTTCATATGCTCGCTGGAACACCACAGTTTATGGCGGAAATGTACAAGCCTTCGAATGCGGTTTGGCCTCAGGAAATTCAAAACTGTTGAACGGTGCCCATCCATCGCTGACGTCACGATTAATTTCTAGAACAAAATGGTTCAAATGGCTCTAAGCACTTCGGGACTTAACATCTGAGTTCATCAGTCCCCTAGACTTAGCACTAAGTAAACCTAACTAAACTAAGGAGATCACACACATCCATGCCTGAGGCAGGATTGGAACCTGCGACCATACCAGCTGTGTGGTTCCGGACTGAAGCGCCTAGAGCCGTTCAGCCGTTCAACCACAGCGGCCGGCCTCTAGAACAAACTAGCGAGGAAGATGTGCTCTGATTGAACCGTGACTGACAACATTCTGGGATGGGAATTTGTTAAACGTGCCATTGACATGCTATTGGCAGAAAAGAGTAATAGTTTTCCTGACTGGCGTTTGCAGACAGATTGTCACAAACTGCTGCACTGGGAGCTGGTGGAAGACAAAGAGACACTCTTGGTTTGTTTGTGGATGTGGACAGATCGCTGGTTCAAGATATCGTGGCTCTTGGAGGTGTCTGAGTTCTGATGAATGAGATTCTGAGTCTCCACTGCGACCACGGTCCTCTGATTTACCACCACGGCACATTGGTGAGAGTATAGAGCCGAATGGCTCACCAGTTGGAGCTGAATGTTTATATACGACGCACACCATTGCCACACCTTCGCTAAACCGGACTCATGTCCTAGTATTGTTTGATATGGTATTCAATCGACCACTGTAGTTTCTGAATGAACCATTGGGCTGTAGAGGATTTTTGACTTAATACGCAGCCATCCCTTTGCTTGTCTATCTTGTCAGCTGTCCTCAGCAAAGAACTCCGTTTTTCGTAGAATGTTGATGCTAATATTTTGTAATCGTTTAAAATAATAAATAATCGGTTTATATTTCGTTTTCATTTTATTTGAAGGAGCACATAGTTCCCTTCAATTGATTAATTTATTCTGTTGACTGAATGAATATAGTAGGATTATTGCTATTTCCCATCTTATGATTCTATGTTAGGGCAGTTCAAGACAGCGATTCCATTGCGTAATTTACAGTTAACGTGGAGTCGTAAGGAGAGTGTGATGGAGTTACGGTAGGTCCATTACAGTGATCCTGATAGGTTTCACAGTCTACATCTACATCTACATCTGCATACATACTCCGCAAACCAACATACGGTGCGTGGCAGAGGGTACCTCATACCACAACTAGCATCTTCTCTCCCAGTTCCACTCCCAAACAGAACGAGGGAAAAATGACTGCCTTTAGGCCTCTGTACGAGCCCTAATCTCTCTTATCGTATCTTTGTGGTCTTTCCACGAAATGTAAGTTGGCGGTAATAAAATTGTACTGCAGTCAGCCTCAAATGCTGGTTCTCAAAATTTCCTCAGTAGCGACTCACGAAAAGAACGCCTCCTTTCCTCTAGAGACTCCCACCCGAGTTCCTGAAGCATTTCCGTAACACTCACTTGATGATCAAACCTGCCAGTAACAAATCTAGCAGCCCACCTCTGAATTGCTTCTATGTCCTCCCTCAATCCGACCTAATAGGGATCCCAAACACTCGAGCAGTACTCAAGAATAGGTCGCACCAGCATTCTATAAGCGGTCTCCTTTGCACATGAACCACATCTTCCCAAAATGCTACCAATGAACCGAAGACGACCATCCGCCTTCCCCACAACTGCCATTACATGCTTGTCCCACTTCATTACGCTCTGCAATGTTACGCCTAAATATTTAATCGACGTGACTGTGTCAAGCACTACACTACTAATGGAGTATTCAAACATTACAGGATTCTTTTTCCTATTCATCTGCATTAATTTACATTTATCTATATTAGCTGCCATTCTTTACACCAGTCACAAATCCTGTCCAAGTCATCTTGTATCCTCCTACAGTCACTCAACAACGACACCTTCCCGTACACCACAGCATCATCAGCAAACAGCCGCACATTGCTATCCACCCTATCCAAAAGATCATTTATGTAGATAGAAAACAATAGCGGACCTACCACACTTCCCTGGGGCACACCAGATGATACCATCACCTCTGATGAACACTCACCATCGAGGACAACATACTGGGTTCTATTACTTAAGAAGTCTACGAGCCACTCACATATTTGGGAATCAATCCCAAATGCTCGTACCTTAGTTAGCAGTCTGCAGTGGGGCCGGCCGGAGTGGCCGAGTAGTTCTAGGCGCTTCAGTCTGGAACCGCGCGACCGCTATGGTCGCAGGTTCGAATCCTTCCTCGGGCATGGATGTGTGTGATGTCCTTAGGTTAGTTAGGTTTAAGTAGTTCTAAGTTCTATGGGACTGATGACCTCAGAAGTTAAGTCCCATAGTGCTCAGAGCCATTTGAACCATTTTGTGCGGTGGGGCACCGAGTCAAACGCTTTCCGGAAGTCAAGGAATATGGCATCCATCTGATACCCTTCATCCATGGTTCGCAAAATATCATGTGAATCAGTGTCACACACTGCAGGATATTGCAAGGAGACGTGATTCATCTGACCAGACGACACGTTTTCATGGCCGAACCTGGATGATCCCGTGCCCACTGCAGTCATAACTGAGTATGTTGTGGGTCAATTTGGGAATACACTGGAGCTGTTTGCCACGGAGCCCCAAGTTCGACAGTGCGCGCCGAACAGTGTGCTCAGAAACACTTGTCACTGCAGCAGCATCATACTCTTTCGCCTGTTTCGTTTTCCAGGTCGGGCAAGCCTCTGACATCCACGTGCTGCGATGGCGCGTGGACGGGCAACAGTTGTCGCTTGTTTGTGTTTTCGCCGTCCTTCAACCACTTCCCATACATATTCACGATATCAGCACGCGAGCAGTTGACTAGGTATCCCTTTCCAATGTGATCGTTTCCGGGGCTGGGCCAAACAATCTGCTCTTTGTTAATGTCGCTTGTGTCAGTGGATTTGCTCTTTACTTCCCATATCGTCCGCATTCGTCTCTGCTCTCTGTATACACTGATGAGCCAGAACATTATCGTCGCCGACCTACTATTGATACAAACCCGTTCAGGCAACACCAGCCTCAACTGGCGAGGAATGACTGCTAGTCAGACACGTGCACAGTGCATATGGTATCAGTGAGAACGTGGTTCGTATGCACAATTGGGAAAACACACTATCTACACTACTGGCCATTAAAATTGCTACACCACGAAGGTGACGTGCTACAGACGCCAAATTTAACCGACAGGAAGAAGATGCTGTGATAAGCAATTGATTAGCTTTACAGCGCATTCACACAAGGTTGGCGCCGGTGGCGATACCTACAACGTGCTGACATGAAGAAAGTTTCCAACCGATTTCTCATACACAAACAGCAGTTGACCGGCGTTGCCTGGTGAAACGTTGTTGTGATGCCTTGTATAAGGAGGAGAAATGCGTAGCATCACGTTTCCGACTTTGATAAAGGTCGGATTGAAGCCTATCACGATTGCGGTTTATCGTATCGCGACATTGCTGCTCGCGTTGGTCGAGATACTATGACTGTTAGCAGAATATGGAATCGGTGGGTTCAGGAGGGTAATACGGAAAGCCGTGCTGGTTCCCGACGACCTCGTATCACTAGCAGCCGAGATGACAGGCATCTTATCCGCATGGCTGTAATGGACCGTGCAGCCACGTCTCGATCCCTGAGTCAACAGGTGGGGACGTTTGCAAGACGACAACCATCTGCACGAACAGTTCGACGACGTTTGCAGCAGCACGAACTATCAGCTCGGAGACCGTGGCTGTGGTTACCCTTGACGCTGCATCACAGACAGAAGCACCTGCGATGGTGTACTCAACGACGAACCTGGGTGCACGAATGGCAAAATGTCATTTTTCGGATGAATCCAGGTTCTCCTTACAGCGTCACGATGGTCGCATCAGTGTTTGACGACATCGCGGTGAACGCACATTGTAAGCGTGTATTCGTCATCGCCATACTGGCGTATCACCCGGTGTGATGGTATGGGGTGCCATTGGTTACACGTCTCGGTCACCTCTTGATCGGATTGATGGCACTTTGAACAGTGGACGTTACGTTTCAGATGTGTTACGACCCGTGGCTCTACCCTCCATTTGATCACTGCAAAACCCTACATTTCAGCAGGACCGCATCTTGCAGGTCCTGTACTGGCCTTTCTGGATACAGAAAATGGTCGACTGCTGCCCTGGCCAGCACATTCTCCAGATCTCTCACCAATTGAAAACGTCTGGTCAATGGTGGCCGAGCAACTGGCTCGTCACAATACGCCAGTCACTACTCTTGACGAACTGTGGCATCGTGTTGAAGCTGCATGGGCAGCTGTACCTGTACACGCCATCCAAGCCCTGTTTGACTCAATGCCCAGGCGTATCGAGGATGTTATTACGGCCAGTGCTGGTTGTTCTGGGTACTGATTTCTCAGGATCTGTGCACCCAAATTGAGTGAAAATATAATCACATGTCAGTTCTAGTATAATACATTTGTCCAATGAATACCGATTTATCATCTGCATTTCTTCTTGGTGTAGCAATTTTAATGGCCAGTAGGGTATGATGTACCATAGGCAAATGAGCATGTTGTCTACACAGTGCAGTTCGGCAATGTGGACTTCGTTTGTCCGCTGTTGTCTATTTTCATGAAATGATACTGTAACAAAGGAACCACTTTCGAACACTGGGAGAACGCAATAACAATGTCCTGCGGCTGTGCGGGATTTTGTATTATGCAGTATTGTTTACCACATCGAAGACACTAGTTACGTCGTATTTAATTTTCACCTATATTTTTTTCGCAGTGTTACATACGTGTTTTTGTTTTAGTTCATTTTCTTCGTAAATAATCAAAAATTCGACATTCTGGTGGTAAGAGGAGATGCGCTGAGAGTCAAGGACATAGACTGCATGCAAAAACTCGTCCATTATTGTGTCAGTTACGCCACTTACTCGGTGTTACTTCTTCACCTCCTGTATACTAACTTAGGATGGTCAGTGGAGGATTCTGTATGACACTGCTAACTTTGTTAATTTGAAAGTATAGTTATAGGTTGGTGAATTACATAGTAGTTTCTAAAAAGGTTTCCATTTTGAAAAATACATTATACTACATCTGCAGTGACTAGCATTAGGTCTGAGAAATGCATTTCATTTTCATCAAATTATCACAAAACATAATTAAAGTTTTTCAGCCATTTTTGACCAATTTCCTTTTTATTATTATTATTGTTATTATTTTTACGACTAATATAATTGTGGTAACTCTTGATAAAATTTCAACCTGTTGCAGAGATTGGCAACTTTCTTTAAGTGTTCAGAAATGTGAAATTGTGCACTTAACAAAACGAAAAAAGTAGTATCCTATGTCTATAATATCAATGATCCACTATTGGAATCGGCCAACTGGTACAAATATCTGGGTGTAACACTTCGTAGGGATGTGAAATGGAATGATGACTTAGGATCAGTTGTGGGTAAAGCAGGTGGTAGACTTCGGTTTATTGGTAGAATACTGAGGAAGTGCAGTCTGTCTACAGAGGAGACTGCTTACACATCACTCGTGCGATCGATTGCTCGAGTCTGTGGGACTCGTACCAGATAGGACTAACAGGCGGTATTGAACGTATACAGAGAAGGGCAGCACGAATGGTCACGGGTTTGTTCAATCCATGGGAGAGTGTCACAGAGATACTGAAGGAACTGAACTTGCAGAATCTTGAAGATGGATGTAAAGTATTCCGAGAAAGTCTATCAACAAAGTTTCATGAACCGGCTTTATATGATGACTTGGAATATACTACAGCCCTGTATGTATTGCTCACAAGGTGAGTATAAGATTAGAATAATTGCTGCACGTACCGGGGGTTGCAAACTTTCCGCGCTTCATACGGAATGGAAGAGGAAGAAACCCTAATAACTGGTACAATGTGGCCTACCCTCTGCCATGCACCTCAACGGTGGATTGCAAAGTACCGGTGTAGCTGTAGATGTAGAAATGCTTTCTTTTGGGTTTCCGATATCGTAACCGTGTAAAATCACATTGGCAACTGACAATATTAATAACAATAATGGTGGCGTTTGGGTTGCTTCAGTATACTGAAAATTTGACTATAAAAACTGAACTTACGCCAACGTCTATGTTGACAATAGTGCGCACAGTTGTGCACACAAATCTTTGCGTATTAAGCTAGCATTTAAACATAGCAACGTCGCAATCATTCCTGATTACAGTTCGATAGTTATGTAACATTAACTGTTAAATTTTGCAATTGAAAACAAAATTTATTTAAACTGTATCACAGAAGGTAAAAAAGAAAAATGACCTGTTCCATGTTCGAATCCAGCCAGTTTATTTGGCAACCCAATATCTTTGGCTGTGTCCTGTAGGTGCACACTACGCATACGCAATAAACATAGCTGAATGAGCACTTTATTTGCAAACAACGTTTTGATGATTTTTGTGACGATTTGTGTTTTTGAACGAAATGGATTGTTAGCTGGTGAGTTAATGTTTTCCACATAATTACATATATGTTATTATATAAATTGAATGATGAGCGTGGAGAAAAGAAGTAAACTGTAAGCTGTTTTTAACAGGTTCCGACAGTTTGTGTTTGAGTATAATGGGTTAACAACACTAGTTATGTGATTCTAAAAAAATCTGTGAAATTAGAGATCAAAATGAACCAGTGAAGGAGATAGCTTATTATTTCTACGTATTGTAATTAATTTTTCGTGCTATGGTTACCCGGAGATCATGTGCCAATTCGAATTCCTTTTGATATGTATTTCTGAATCGAACATCCTTGGTCATGTTGATTGCTTGTATCAAAGATCGTGAAGATCTAATTGTTAGTGTATTACGGTCATTGGAATAAATGTACATGTTTTTCTTATTGTGCTTCCAAGTTTCTGTGCGTGTTTTTGTCCTTCAATAATGGGCACTAGCTAGTTTAGTGGCAGTCTGACTTCATTGTAATGCGCTTTGTTTGCTGTTCAGGGCTTGCACTGTTGTTGACAATAACTTTTTCTTCTTACACCTAGTATACCAGTTCTGGTCGCTAATTCTCAGATTTTGTCAATAGTATTGCTGGTACATATGTATGAGATGATATTTACGTTGGCCATAGGAAGAAAAATTGTTCTGAAAAAGACCCACATGTTAACATTTAATAGAATTTAAATACCAGGCTGCCTTTTGCGAACGTATTTCTCTGGAGAGTGTTACTTTGTGGATGTTATTACTATGCTTCACAGATAAGGAGAACGAAATTTTGGAATGTGATGTCACACTATAATTGGATGGTTACATCAGAGACCTAATGAAGAGGTACTGAATGGAATAGGGTAGGAAAGAAATTCATGTATTAACTTGAATAAAAGAAGAGCTAACTTATGACAATTATTGAGGTGACGCAACGTGTGCAGAATAAAAATTCTGGAAGAAGACGAAGAATTTATCTCAGTGAGCATTTTCAAATAAATGTAGCTTGCAGAGGTAAAGTCAGCACACAAATGCCGATTGCGAAAAACTGTATCAAAGCAGTCTTGAAAATTATGTTATTCCAGTGTAAATCACATTTACACGGTAAAATGAAAACTGGTGCAAGTGTCTCACTTTAATAAAAGCTGAACTCTAAATTTTCTTAAAACCCTTGTCATTCCCTGTGAAAATTGGATACTTTGCTCATATACACTTAATTTCACAGAGCTGTTCTGTTGGTTAATTAATGGGTCAAAACTGTTTGCAGAAATGTGGCTAAGGAATTTTTAGTACTTGAGAAAGCTCTGTCATTCGAGGTGCAAGTCTTTGAAGCCTGAAATACATTTCAGTAAAGGTGCACAGTACCAGGTAACCTAATTTAATACATGATCGCATGTTTAAATAAACACTGTGATAAATTCCTTTATCAGAAGATGCAATAAATTTGTTTGTATTGATGGCAATGAGGAATATATGAAAATTACTACTAAGTCGTCATTTTTCAGATGGGAGCTGTATACTGATGAACAGAAGCTGTTGATAAACACTGTTAAGCACCATAATGAATATAGTAGGCTCTGCCGTCTACTTCCTTGAAAATGGAGGTCGCAATGACAGTATTGTGCGATCATTTGGAGATTCCATGCTTCCATTGCAGTTTTCCTCGGCTTCAAGGCAATTGTGGCAGCCGTGCAGCAGTAGAAGCATATTATATGAGGGGACAGAGATCTTGGGACATCAAGCACCACATTCTCCCACTTGTAACAAGTTCAGATTTAGCTGAGGATAGGTGATCAAGTGAAACTTCAAACTTAAGATTCAGTTGGTGTTATCTCTGCTGAGATGTTGCACAGTTGTTTTGCGTAGGTGTTACTCAGACACATCTAATCAGCCAGAAGACTGCTCGCCAAATTGTGATAACTCTTTCTTCTAAGGTAAGTTGTGATGGTTCAAATTCTGGATTCAGTGTATTTTGTTTGGTTACCATGTATTACCAGATTTTTAAATGTTCCCTTTTGTCGTGCATATCTGTGATGTCATTTTGTTCCCTGAATCATTGTAAGCTTTTTCCCAAATATCCAGATGTCTCATAATGAACCACAAAGTGTCAGAAATTAACCACCATGTGAAAATGAAGCAACTCAAGACTTCAATCCTATGCCACATGTTAAACTTTTAACAATGCTCAGTAGACTGATTGTGTTCACTAACATGCTCTGGGTTTTAACAGTTTATTCTGTCCATGTATTGAGATGTTTTGTGTTACATGAACTTAGTATAACTTGCTTTTGCTTATGTAAAGAAAAGCTTCTCTTCGGGCTAGTGGAATGGTTTACTTACGGATGAGGTGAAGTGGCGTGTCATGTTGAGGATATCATGAGTACAATGAAGAGCATTTGAATTTTCTGCAGATGTGTGAGCTGCGTGTGGCAGAACTCTATTCTTCTCTCTACTTGAGGCTTTCTACTGACATCACTGGCACACAATTGGAATTCATCTCATTGCTGATAAGGTGTGGGAGGTTACTGAGTATTATGGATTTTATATCAGTAAGGTGGAATTCTTCTGAATGCAGGAATTTGTGCTTTCACTTAATTTTTGTTAGTTTGAAAGTGACTGTTTATTTCTGTTCTGACTCCCATCTTTTATTGTGCATAAATGGGTATGTTGGTAACACTGCCACTACATATTTTTTATTTCACCGTGAACATAAATAAACATAATTTGTGGACTTGACAATAACTGAAAAGTTGTTTGGAGTATTTGCACAGAAAAGAATTGATAGCAAAAGGCCCAAGGTGATTAACTGTTTTGAGGTTTTGTATAATATTACTGCCACCACTGTTCTGATAAAAATCCCTTTCTGTATGTAATAACGTAGAAGTGATCGCCCAAGAAGTGCTGTGGTTGTATGCCTTTGTATCCCTCTGTGAGCAAGCATTGCCAAGGGTTACTGGAACAAGAGAAACAACCAATGCTGCATCTATATCTGTACTCTGCAGACCTCTGTAAAATGCATGGCAGAAGGCATTGTATCATTGGGGCATCCCGATCCATTCACATGTATAGTGCAAGAAGAATGTATGCACTGTAACTGCAATCAAATTAAAATTACTTGACAGTTGCCTCTTGCCACTACAGATTTTGCCACATCGGCTGCCGCACAGTTAAAGGGGATATGCAAACAAGGCCTGTCACTTGATAAGTGCTGAAGTACTGTTCGTGTAATGCGTACCACTGTTGGAAGCGACTACCACCAGCTATGGTGGGAAGGCAAGATACTCTGTCTGCAGCTGGTTTTAAGTGAGCAGTGACAGAACTGCAACAGACGACATGTTTTGTAGCCCTAAATTAAGTCTCATGTCCTGACCTAACCACAGCCTTGTAATGTGCAATGTATCCGAGAAAACAGCCATTAGCAACTTGCACCAGAACTATTAGTCGCTTTGTTTATGGAGAGTAAGTCTGATCTCTAACAGCGGATTCAAGACGGAAACATTTCACCACACCGTAACTTCTTGCTTTGATCAGTTATTTGTAACTATCCTCACACAAACAAATGCAGGGAAACGTGTTGTCAGGGGGGCAAAAAAAAAAAAGGCGTACGATCCCGCCCGCCTGCTTTGACCCATGACGTCACAAATATGGCGGAAACGACCATAAACCACGATTCCAATATGGTGCATATAAAGTCGATACGTACACATTATGAGGACGAAAATACATCGAAATACAAACACACACACTTTCCACAAAAAGCCTAATGGCACTAACGGGACATCACGGGAAAATGGGGTGTTTTTGGGTGGGGGGCAAACTAATTATAAACAAATTTAAACACCCACCCCCATACAAAACCACACAAAATGACGAAAGAAACCGACATCAAAGAACTCCACAAATACCACTAAACACTATATATGGAATCGGACACTTCCCTTGACCTATATAGCTTAACAGCAGCTCCCAATCCCACAAATCAGGATCAAACACTTTCCTTGGCCTATATAGCTCAAAAACATCTCCCGATACCAATATCAACATACAAAGCCACACATTGGGATCGAACACTTCCCTAGACCTGCGCACTGTTAATTTTATCCGTCATATCCATTCCTGAACAAAAACAACAACCAATTAATTTTACTAAAATTAGCACACGATGTACAGCGAACAACACTAAATTAACCTTTAAACAAAATCGTTAACTCACTGAAACGAATTCCACTACAAACACAGCCGACACTCGAACAATTCTGGATAATAAGCAAAAGCGAACTGAGCCCATTACACCACACCAACGAAAACCCTGAACATACCACCAGAGAGCACAACAAACCACAACACGATGACATATACAAACACGCCACACTCACAAACCAAAGTCCACGACGTCACACACGACAACACCCTTACGTCACGGGTGAAAGCCGACGCGTGGGTTCGGACGCTTCTGTCGACCCAAAAAAGAAATGGAAAAATCATGGTTTTGTCTTAGTAGATGAAATGGTTTGTTTACTGAGATGTCATGCATTGTCGTTGGCTGGGTGCAGCTGAGTACGTGCACCACTTCCGTACTCCCTCATTCTTACTGCTTCTCCCCTTCCTACCACCCCCCTCAGCTTGCAGTCAGTGCTGGCACCACTTCTTGTCGCTAGCAGATGCCGACAGGAGACATGAGGAGTGCTATGTTTGGACCTAATTCTCAGAGACTCTGCCACCTTGGACAGTGGTCACGTGTGCACGAGTTGGTGTCTGAGTGATAGTGTGAATGTTTGTGCGTGCTCTCGTTTTCTGACAAATGCTGTGGCTGAAAATTTAGTTATGAGAGTGTGATTGTCTCTTCTACGTGCCTGTCTACAGCTCAGCTATCATCTTTATGGTGAGTTGCTACCTATTCTCATTAGTATTCATTCTCAGAGTATTTGTGCAAGTTATCTGTTGCACGGATTGATTACTGCAGTCTTGATTCATCAACATTGTTTCTGTGATACTTGAATAGCTGGCCACACGAGTGGATTTCCGTGCCGGGCCAAAACCGCTGGCCATTTCTGTGGGCGTCTCTAACGGCTCGAATCCACTGATCTAAAGCCCATCATTTCCCACTAATCTGCAGGCCTTGCCATCGGATCTAGGCTCACCGATCTGCCTGTAGGCTGGGTCTGTTTGTGTGTCGCGTAATGCAGCCAGTTTATCCGTGGACTTAGGATAGAGGTGCTCCTCGGCAGGTCGGAGGCCGTAGGAAATGGATTTCAGAAATTGTGACTGTATCGTCACTGGTATATTGTACAGCGTGGCGTTTTATAGACTTTTATTTATTGTAGCACATTTTGGCACTTCGAAACTAGTTTATGTATTAGAAAGTATGGACAACAAGGAGGAGAAAATTGTGGCAGGTGCAGGCGGTTTGTATGTTGTGTACTCATATATTTCTCAAAAGAAATTAGTTGTAGTGTGTGATCGAGTTTCGTTTATTTTTTGATTTTTATTTGCTGGTGGATATTTGATTTTTTTGGGGGGTTGGTATGTTGTGCGTTGGTTGGGAGTTTGTTTTGGTCATTTGTGTGTGTGTGTGTGTGTGTGTGTGTGTGTGTGTGTGTGACACTGGAACTTTTTTGTGGTAAGTACCCTTTTTTGGGGTCTATTGTTAGTGTGTTATGATGTTTGGTGGGGTTTTTGTGTGTTGCTGTGTTGGTGGTTGATGTTTTGGTATCGTCACTTGTGGCTGATTTGTGTATCTTAAGGCGCGTTTACATTGTGCTCAGAACATGTTTTTGTTCGGAACATTGTGTGCAACTTGTTCCCTCAACATGTTGGCAACATTCTTTGTTGTTCACATTCCCGTTTATGCTAGTGACCAACTTTTCTGCTTATTCACATAGTCTGCTGCGGTGAACTGACAGGTTGCTTTGTGTATTTACATCAAGAGATACACTATGTCAAGTGAATAGGAAGAGTTAATGACATTCGGTGCTGCATTAATAATACTTAGCGAAATAAACAGACGAAGAAAACGATGTAGTCGTCGTCGATGGACCAAAACGTACTATAGAAGACATAGCGGGAATGACATGCTTTGTGAGCTGAATTTGGAAGACTGTTCTGGCTTTCGCAACTTCAGTAGGATGTCGCCGTCGGATTTTGAAATGTTGTTGAATATTATACGACCAGTTGTTTTAAAGAAAGTCACAGATTTCAGAAAAGCAATCCCTGTGAGCCAAAGACTTGCTGTTACTCTTCGTTCTCTGGCATCAGGAGACTCCTACCAAAGCCAGCCATATCTCAAATAGTTCCATATCATCCAGGAAATGTAGATATTTAAATCCGAACCACTTCGTTTCGTAAAGTGTGTCAGTACCACATCCACATTTTTTACTTTCCTCTATTTTTCGTTTCTCTCGTCGATACTGAGACAAGATAGATTTAATTTTTTTGTCCACGTCACTGCTGCTGGTGCCAAGTGCCGCAGCAACCTTTTGTAATGAATCATGTTTGATTTGAGTGTTTTTGTAACCTGTGCAACGTACATTCCACAGGCACTCCTCTGCCTCATAGAGCGACATCAGCCGGAAAATTTTGTTTCCTGACCACCCCATTTCAAATAAAAATGAAGGGACATAAAATAAACACACCACTACACTCCAGCAAAACAAACACCAAAACACTCACTCAGAGCGAACGAACACTAACGCTGCGTAGCAGAATTTAGTGGTAGCAGGCCACGAACAATGTTTCTTTGATCTCTACCGACATTGCCGTGGAACACTGATTTTGTGTTGCGAACATTGGTAGTCCATTACTAGCCACGAACAATGTTGCGAACTCAGTGTAAACGCGCCTTTAGGGGAAGTACTTGCTTTTAATTTTTTGATATTGATAGTTGTATTTGACCTACCGGTATATAGGTCATGGGAAGTGTCAGAATCCAATTTGTTGTCGTAGCTATGTGTGTTTTAGTATTGTGAGCTGCTGTTGACCTATATAGGTCAAGGGAAGTGTCCTATTCCAATTTGTCATCATAGTTGTTTATCGTGACGTGCTATTAACCTGTATAGGTCAGGGGAAGTGTCTGATTCCAATGTGTCATCATAGCTATGTGTGTTTGGTACTGTGAGCTGTTTTTTATCTATATAGGTCAAGGGAAGTGTCCGATTCCACTGTGTTGTCGTAGCTGTGTGTTAGTATTGTTAGCTGCTGTTGTCCTATATAAGTCAAGCGAAGTGTCCGATTCCAATTTTTGTTGTTTTAGGTGTTGGTTTTGTGGTATTGATAGTTCCGGTGTAATTTTTGGAATTAGTTTTTCTTTTGTGGTACTCACAATTGCGGTTGAGTTTTGTAGGTGAAGAGAAGTGACCGATTCCTGTGGATATTGTGAGTGTCGTGGAATTTGGAAGCTTTGTGTTGGTTTTATGTCGTCATCTTGTGTGGTTTGGGATTGTGGTGTGGGTCTGTATGTGTATATTTAGTTTGTCCCCACCCAAAACCCCCCAATTTCCCGTGCTGGTCGCGTTAGTTTGATTATATTTTTGGAGGAAGATGTGTTTGTTGGTTTTTTTTTATGTATTTTCGTGTTTGTTGTTGTCTTTACGTGATGAAGTCTCAGGCGCCATATTAGAGATGTGAATGGTCGTTTCCGCCATATTGGTGATGTCATTGGCCAAAGCAGATGAGTGGAATCGGAAATTTTGGTAATCCCGATGGAGGTAGATGTATTGGGTGAGGCTAGTATGATGAATGTAGTGGACTCTCTTATGTAGGAGGATATGATTCCTTGTTTGAGTGATACAGTGAAATGCTTATAATTTTATTGGGAATGTGAATTGCTTCCTAGTTGCTATGCGAGAAATTGCATGCACTGTGTGGTGCCGCAAATTCAGTTCACTGTACAAGAGAAAAGTCAGACCTAATTATCCGTATCAACTCATGAGCACAAAATGCAGGAGAAGAATTAGAATAAACATCAACCTGTGGTTTCAAGGTGCCAAATTAAGTATTCAGCAAAGCATCATAGTTGTTGCGTCTTGGATCAGAAACTGTATTTTGGAGGAGACTGTGGTGGAGTCTGACCTGGTAATGAATACCATCTGTGAGTGTTATGGATTTTGTAGAGAAGTCTGCTATGTTGTCGTGACTAATGACAGTGTTCTATGTTGTGTGTGTATTTAGGAGGGAAAGAAGTTCAGTACCTTGCAGTTAAGCACTTCATGTTACCCTGTATGTAGGTCGTCACAGATGGTGAGAAGTCATACGAAGCTTTGAAGGAGGAGGGCATTGATCATGATTAAATGAATCATTCTGTAGAATTCTTATCATCTGATCACCTTTCTATGCACACACAGAATATTGAGCATATGTAAAGTCTCTCAGATCATGTGTATTTCAGTTTCTGTGTTTCCATAACCTGAGACTATCTGGGAAAAGTCTGTCCCACGAGACTTTCCCATATTTACTCAACAACGTATCACAAGTTAAGAACGGTACGGAAAAAAAAGGAATGCACTTGTTGCGTACACTGCACACAGTACTATGGCGGATGACCCCCTGCGGGTCCGGGAGTTAGAATAGGCCTGAGACATTCCTGCCTGTCGTAAGAGGTGACTAAAAGGAGTCTCGTGCATTTCGGCCATATAAGTTCAGGTCCCATTCTATGGTGTGACCTGCCACTTTCCAAATTCCTCAGAAGTGCATACCATATGGGGAAGGATGCCTTACGTGGTGCACGAGCTATCTATAGTGGCCTTAGATTCGATCTCCTGAATCTCTTGTCTTCATGACTTTTCATCTCCACCCCTGCAAATCACCTATTTGGGCGAGGACATTTTGTCATCTACTTCCATTGTCTCCTGTCATCTTTTGCCCCCGTGACACTATTAGATTCCTCTGTGCCCAGTATCCAGCACCCTAACCACACCGTTGTGGTGGGGCCGTCGTGTACCCATTTGGTTGTAGCCCCTCGACAACACAGGGATCACACTGCTGATGCCTGAGCTGTAAACTCCCCTTGTATGCCAAGGAGTAGGTGCCTGTCTTCCTGGGGCATCAGGACTCCAAGCGACGACCATCATGCCGGCTGGCCTTTGCTGTGGCTGGGTGGTGCCTGTCGGGAGAGCCCCTGATCGGAATGAGTGGCATCGGCACAGATGACCCACAATGAAGTGGACTAAGTCAAATTTTGCTGGGGACCGAATGGCCCCAGCATTCTCTAAGAAAGGAAAGGTTGATTACAATGCTGACAGGTATGACCCTAAGTTATTCTTCTCCCTAGCAACACCTCGGGAGGAATATAGGGCGTCAGAGCGACAGGATCCCTATTCACCGTGTTACTGAGTTTGCAGCACAACTGATTGGTACTCCTTTCTGGAAAATAAGCCTCTTGTTATTTGTTGAGCTCCTAGAGGATAAGTTTGGGGAAGTGATAGCACTGTCCAAAATGCGCAATGGGTCTGATTTTGATTCAGATGGCATCCCCAACGCAGTCACCTGTGACCAGCTGGTTGATATTTCTGTTTCAGTCACTCCCCGCAACAGCCTCAATATGGTCCAGGGAATTATTTTTCATAGTGACCTCCTGTTACAGTCCGTTGACGAGCTACGTGCCAGTTTAGAACAGGGGGGAGGGGGGGTCCATTTCGTCCGGTGCATTTACAGTGGACCCGAAGACAATATGGTTGCTTCTGGTGTCTTCATCTTGGCTTTTGAGGATGATTCCTTACCTGAAAAGGTCAAGGTGATGGTTTACTGATGTGACGTCAAACCCTATGTCCCTCCCTCTATGCGGTGCTTCAAGTGCTGGAGATTCGGGCACATGTCCTCCCGGTGTCCTTCCAGCGCCACATGTAGAGACTGCAGATGTTTGCTGCATTGAAATACATGTGTGCCGCCTCCCACCTATGTGAACTGTGGACAGGATCACTCCCCCTGTTCGCCTGACTGCCCAGAACTTCAAAAGGAGTGCAAAATTATGGAGTACAGCCCTCAGGGCTGCCCATCTCCTTCCCCCCGTCCAGTTGGCTGGGGGCATGTCTTCTTCTGTTGCTCCCAAAGCTTCTACTTTGGGACCATCACTCCCCCCCCCTCCCCCCACCCCCAAATGCCTGGGACATTGGTCCCCTCCCCCCAGCCAGAGAAGCAACAGCCACCTCCGGCTCCTCTTATGCAGAATGGGTCCCTTGGGACTCTACCTTCCACAGTCCCACCAGTGGACACCAGCCAGTGGTTGAAAGAGCCACTGGCTGCTGGTCGAAGGGCTTCACGGTCTTCAACTGTCCCTGAAGCTACTTCTTAGAAAGCCCTCCCAGCAAGCCCCTCAGGAGCGGCGAGAGGGCAGAACTTCAAAGAAAAAGTCCGCCAAGAAAGAGAGCCTCCAGTGCCCCCTACACCAGCACTTCCCCACAGCACTGCGTCCGAGAACGAGGTGGATATTCTGGTGTCCCCTGAGGATCTAGCTCTTGCTGACACCTCGGATGCCGCGGTACTGGATGCGAACACTCAACCAGTGGCGACAGGTGATGCTGAGGCCTAATTTGTCTCTTTTTCACTTCATGTCACCCCAGATGACAGAAAGCATCATTCTGCAGCGGAACTGTTTTTTTCTCCCACCTGGCTGAGTTACGTCAACTTTTATGCAGTACACGTGCTTTTTGCATTGTCCTTCAGGAGACCGGGTTTTGCGCAATGCGGACCCCCAGTCCTTCGTGGCTACAAAAAACGACCTGCCTGTCACAGGGTGAGAACAGCGCAGGAAATGACCATCTGTAACATCTACCTCTCTCCAGATGGTGAAGCACCACCCCACGTTTTGGCTGCACTCATTTCGCAACTTTCCTCCTGGGTAATTTTAACGCCCATAACCCTTTGTGGGATGGAGCCAAGGTTAATGGCCATGGGTAAGATGTTGAGGACCTTCTAACTCACCGCGACCTTTGCGTCCTAAATACAGGCGTCCCCACACATTTCAGTGTGGCACATGGCACATATTCGGCCATTGATCTCTCGGTTTGCAGTCCTGGCCTTCTCCCATCTATCCACTGGAGAGCGCATGACGATTTGTGTGATAGTGACCACTTTCTACTCTTCCTGTTCCTACCCCAACGTCCCTTGTCTCGACACTTGTTCAGGTCGGTTCTTCCCGAGGCTGACAGAACACTTTCACATCCGCTACCAACATTGAGTATCCGTTGCATGCCACCATTGATGAAGTTATCCGTGTCATCACTAATACCATTGTTGCCGCAGCCCAATCAGTAATCCCTCGTTCCTCCGGTTGCCCCCGGCGGAAGTCAGTGCCTTGGTGGTCGCCGGAAATTGCTGAGGCCGTTAGAGACCGTAGGCGGCCCTCCGACGTCATAAGTGCCAGCCCTCCCTGGAGAACCTTATTGCCTTCAAACGGCTCTGAGCACAGGTTCGCCTCCTCGTCAAATGAAGTAAGCGGGAGTGTTGGGAACACTGTGTCTCCACTGTTGTCACACGAACCTACCCCTTCCAGGTTTGGACCAAACACCGTGACTTTACTGCTATCAGAACTTAGCAGGTGTACCTGGTATTTCCAAAAATGGAGCTGTGTCTGCCGATCCCGACATAATTTCAGGGCATTATTCTTGCATCTCTGCATCGGAGAATTACCACTCCACCTTTCGTCTCGGTCAAACAGAAGGTGGAGTGACAACACCTCTCTTTTGCTCCACGCCACCCTGAGCCTTATAATGCTCCCTTCAGTGAGTGGGAATTTCTCAGTGCCCTTGCCAACTGTCCTGACACATCCCCTGGCCCAGATTGTTTCCATTCGCAATTGCTAAAACATCTCAGCATATTCCCAACGCCACCTCCTATCTGTCTTCAACCGCATTTGGAGCAATAGCAAATTCCCTTTCCAGTCCTAAAGCCTGGTAAGAACCCACTAGATGTTGACATTTATCATCCCATCAGCCTCACCAACGTTCTAAGCAAGCTGCTTGAACGTATGGTGAGCCGGCGGTTGTGTTGGCTCCTTGAGTCTCAAGACCTTCTGGCTCCGTGCCAGGGCAATTTTCGCCAAGGACACTCCACCGTCTACAACTGGGTGTACCTGGAGTCTGCCATTCGATGAGCCTTTTCCCAGCGACACCTTATTGCCATCTTTTTCGATCTCACGAAGGCCTACGATACCACTTGGCGACGCCACATCCTCACTACTCTGCATGCGTACAGGGCCCACTCCCAATTTTTATACAGAACTTTTTTTCACACTCCACTTACAGAGTCGCGTCGGTGCTTCACATAGTTCACCCCCTATGCAAGAGAATGGGGTCCCGCAGGGCTCTGTCCCTTGTATCCCGTGTTTTTAATTGCCGTCAATGGTCTCACATTAGCAGTAGGATCGTCGGTATGTCCCTTCCTATATGCTGTCGATTTTTGTATTTCATTCTGCTCCTCTCCTCCTGCTGCAGGAAGCTATATATAAGGTGCAGTCTTGGGCCCTCACTCACAGCTTTCAGTTTTCGGCCACCAAAACTTGCACGATGCACTTCTGTCCTTGTCGTACCATCCACCCCATCCAGAAATTTACCTCGGTGACCAACTACTAGATGTAGTGGAGACTTACTGCTTTCTGGGACCGGTCTTTGATGTCCTCTTAAGTTGGCTTCCCCATCTTCGTCAGCTTAAAGACGAGTGCTGGCTGCACCTTAATCTTATTCGATGCCTGAGCCACACTGATTGGGGTGCCGATCGATATACACTGCTGCAGCTGTACCGAGCCCTCGTACAGTCCTGTATTGATTATGGGAGCATTATATATGATTCGGCAGCCCTCTCTACACTGAGCCTACTAGACCCTATCCACCACTGTGGAGTTCGCTTCGCGACGGGTGCCTTCCGATCTAGCCCCGTGAACAGTCTACGTGTGGAAGCTCGCATTCCTCCATTGCGGCTCTGGCGGCAGCTATTTCTAGCAAATTATACCGCCCACATACATAGTTCGCCTCGCCATCCAAATTACCGTCTTCTTTTCCCCAACACGGCGGTCTATCTCCCGAAGCGGCGGCCTAGAACTGGTCTTCCCTTCGCCGTCCGTATCGGTCACTTCTTCATGAACTCAGCGCTTCCCCCATACCATTTTTCCTGCGGGCCCACTTCTGTACACCTCCACGGTTCATCCCTGGGTCACTGCTTTGGCTGGACCTATTGCAAGGTCCTAAAGGCTCCGTTCCACCTGAGGCCCTCCGTCGGCATTTTATCTCTCTTCTCCAGTTTGATGGTCAGAAGTAATCTACACCAACGGATCACTGGTCGGCGGTCTCGTTGGCTACGCCGATGCTCACGTTGGCCGTACTGAACGACGTTCCTTGCTGGATGGCTGCAGCATTTTCACTGCAGAGTCGGTTGCCATCTATCGCACTCCTGATCACATCCGCTCCTGCTCTGGTGATTCCTTCATCGTTTGTAGTGACTCCTTAAGCAACCTACCAGCCTACAAGCTCTTGACCAGTGCTTTCCTAGGTATCCTTTGGTACTGTTAATCCAGGAGTCTCTTTATGTCCTCTGCACCAGTGGACACTCAGTGACCTTCATTTGGACCCCAGGCCATGTCGGGATACCGGGCAATGAATTGCTGACCGCCTGGCCAAACAGGCCACCGGAGACCGATTTGCGAGCTGTCTTCCACCACAGAGTTTTTGCGATCTGGGATACTGAATGGCACACTCTGAGTACGCCAAATGAACTCCTTGTTATTAAGGAGACGACGAATGTGTGGCGATCGTCAATGCGAGCCCGTCGCAGGGATTTTGTTGTTCTTCGCTGGCTCCCCATTGGCCATACGTGGCTAACACACGGTGACCTTCTCTGTCGCGAGGACCCACCTCTATGTCGCTGTTGCTCCCTTCTGACGGTCGTGCATATCTTGCTTGGCTGCCCACTTTTAGCCGCTCTACAGCAGGCTTTTAACCTTCCCGGCACCCTGACGTTGGTGTTGGGCGACAATGCCTCGACAGCAGATTTAGTTTTACGCTTTATTCGTGAGGAGGGTTTTATCGTACCATCTGAGGGTGGACGTTTGACCTTCTCTCTGGGGCTTCCACTCTCCCTCCATTTTAATTCTCTGTCACATTTTCTTTGCATTTGTTTGTCTCGGTGTTTGTCTTTTCCATTCATGTGTTCATCTCGCCTTGTCTTTTTGGGATGGACATTTTAATGTGTTGCAGAGTGGCAGGCTCATCCACTTTTATTCTTGTGATCTGCCAGCCCAGACAATCTGCTCTATGGTTTTAATATAATCTTACTATTTGATACGGTGTATGTTTTCCCCATTTCTTGTTTGTACCATTCATTTTCTTTATAGGTGCGGTTCCGCATTCATTTTTCCCCTTTTCCTTTCCCAAACGTACTTTGGGAGTTGTTTTACCCTGAGCCTTGTTTGCGTCTGGGACTGATGATCCTGTAGTTTGGTCCCTTTATCCCTCAAACCGACCAACCTATGGTGGACGAAGACATAACTTGTGAGAGTTCATTATATTTTAAGTTACCCCTGACTTGTTAAAAATTCTGTAGAATAACTTAATTTTTACTAAGTATCAAGACTTGACAACTCTGATCTTTTAAGGCTTTTATTGTGCCTTTAAATACAATACATATTAGATGATAAGTATCGTGTTATAGGAGACCTTCTGAGCAACGAATAACGTGTTTTTTCAATACATACATGTATACACTATTGACTTAAACTTGTGGTCATTGGTATTCCTTGACAGCCTGGCTGTTGCAGAAGCCTCTTTGCCGCCTTTGACTACTTTGCCTGTCAAAACTCCCAAGTATGTTGTCAACTCTCTCGGAACGGCGTGGAGACTAGACGGAATACTTCATGCAAATAATAAAATACACCAAACAGGACTTGCCCTCTAATAAATCATCTTACACAATAATTAATAAATTTTGTTCATTTATATTCAGAATTAGTACAGAATTTCACTTCCACACAATGAAATTGTTTATTTCCAAACTTTGGCTACAAAATATCTGGAAAATCTTGTACCTTCTCGAACTGATGGATAATGTGCATAATAATGTTGATGTCTGTTGTAAATTCATGAAAAATGATGAAGGTGCTGTTCATATCTCATTTTTAATGAGTTATCTTTCCAATATGTTCTCATTGTACGACATACATCGATAACCAGTTGTTATATGGATGTAACAGGTTTGTGTATGTCACACACATACAAAACTGTTACACCCATGTAGTGATTGGTTGTCGATGTACAATGTTATGATCAAGAGCAACCCTGTCAATGTTTCAATTTTATCGGCATACAGTATACTAGCAGAGAAAGGTATGCTATGACATATGATGCAGATGGTCACTCCTTTATCCCAAGGTTGTGACATTTGTATTCTTTCTTGTCACAAATATATGGGAACATACAGAATGAGATGAAAAGTTTAAAAACTTTTAATTGGCTACTCGAATGATGATGTGCGTCCTTCAATTTCTTATTTGATGAAATTGATAAGGAAAAGTTATAAGTCAAACTTCTGCTAGGTGTGTTTTCAAGACCTATTTCCAGTAAGAGCTGTGTATTGGCCGTGTTACATTAAATATATCGTGTCTACCAGCAACTAGACTTACAGTGCCTGCATGTCATGGACAGTGTTTATGTATGGACATGGTGCTCAATGTTACCATTTATGGTTTTTATTGAGAGGAGATAAGTCAATGCAAATTTTAACAATTTAATATATGAGGGGAGTAATAGACTTGGAGGAATTTTTGTAAATGGTATTATTTGAGGCACAGACATACCTACTGTGACTGGAACAAGTTTTACATTTGAGTATATATCCAGTGACTGTATCTAATTGAGGTTGTGGACTTAATTGACTCCAGTCACTCGATCGGTTTGATCACTTGTGATAGTAAGAGTATTGTGACATAACTTTTCTCTACAAATAGGCAGTGACATTACTGTCTAACTTGGGCTTGACACAAAGTGAAGTGAGTCTGTTTTTTGTTCACAGTTGCAGGTCACTGCCAGCGCTCTGTACGTCGGCGGAGATGTGCACAGCCTAACTCTTGATAGTTGTTGCTCAGATCTGGGATTTGCAAGTTCTGTAAGTACGAGCCCCATTTTATTTGTCGTAGACGAAGTCTATCGTTAGCTGTAACGAGCAGTGTTCTTTGACGTGCCAGTATAGAAGTGTGCACAGAATCAGCGAAGTCAAAAATCCGTTCAATATGCACATTTATTAATGTGTAAAAGCCAACTTAGAAATTTTCCCTTGCACGAGTCCACTTATACAAGACGGTGTGTCGATTTAAAGTTCTGTATTCGCATATTTTACTGTTCGCATCACTTCTTCTGCATAATCTTTAATTGATTATGTCAACTATATTTTCACGAATTAGTGGTAAACGTGTTTTGGATACATAATTTAACTGGTAGAAAATCAGCGTTTGTGGTTAACAGTTCAGCTAAGGTATACATCACCCCTGAATTTCATTCGGTATCGGCACAAATAAATGTGCGTTTTTGAGAATACTCTGAAACTACCATTGTCCTTTGCATAATGTATGAGCAATTGGGGCTTGTGGTTTAGTTACAGTAGCAGGTTTTCTAACTAACATGTTGTGTTACATCTAGTTTTTCCTTAAAGAGGAGTAGCCCTATGTATTATCTGCATTTACGATAAACTAATGCGGTTTTTGAGTTTGCTAACAACTATATTTAGCCGGCCGCGGTGGTCTAGCGGTTCTGGCGCTGCAGTCCGGAACCGCGGGACTGCTACGGTCGCAGGTTCGAATCCTGCCTTGGGCATGGGTGTGTGTGATGTCCTTAGGTTAGTTAGGTTTAAGTAGTTCTAAGTTCTAGGGGACTTATGACCTAAGATGTTGAGTCCCATAGTGCTCAGAGCCATTTGCACCATTTGAACTATATTTAACATCAAACTGTTTTATGAAATTAGTAATTTCTACCACAGGTTTTTGTGTTGCCTTAATAGAAATCTCATTTTGTGTATCTGCTTCAGTTCCTACAATGAATTAGTAACTTTTTAGCTCAACAGATTAAAAGATAATCAGGTGGTTTAATTTAAAGTCCTTTGTTCACTGCCTTCTAATACATTGTACCAGCCGAAATGCAGCCCCCGTGTGAATGGTGTTCTCAAACACGGGACGAGTCGGTCGACACTCGTGAGCAGCCGGAAATCGCCCTGACTACTGTCAAATGATCGACAGCTGCTGCGAATCGGTGTGTCGGAGGAACTCCGAGGAGTCGTGTACCTGTGATACCCCCACCAGAGGTACTTCAAGTATTATCCTCTCCTGTGGATCCCGTTTCCTCTGCAGAAAGTACAGGATCTATCATTATCTGTCCACTTGACTGCAAGTGGTACGTGGACGGTAGGTCTAGGCACGGACAGGGACCAGGGAGGATTCAGGGTGTTGTACCGATACCTGTAACCGATAAGTTTAAGGTGCTGTCTTTCACTGAAATTGAGCCAGAGGGACTCACTTCACCTGTTGTGGGGAAATCTGTTTTGTCCACTGTCAGGAGGAGGCAAATGCAAAAGGGTTGGGGTTTATTAATCGTCGGCAGTTCAGATGTGTGGCAAATGACGGTACTCCTTAGGGAAATCGCAGGAAGGGCTGGAAAGGACACCGGGTGCACTCGTTGTGTATACCTGGGAGGCTCATCCGACGTATTGAAGAGGCTGTTCCAGCAGCCATTGAGGGAACAGGATGCAACCAACTTCAGGTTGTGGCGCACGTTGGAACAAATGGTGCCTGTCGTGTGGGCTCTGAAGTCATTATCCGAAGCTTGTGGTCTAGTGCCTAGTGTTGCTGCCTCTGGATCACGGGGTCCCGGGTTCGATTCCCGGCTGGTGGGGGATTTTCTCTGCCTGGGGACTGGGTGTGTTTGTTGTCCTCACCATTCCATCGTCATCATCGTCATTCGTAAAAGTGGCGATATTGGACTGAGTAAAGATTTGGAATTTGTACAGGCGCTGATAACTGCATAGTAGAGTGCCCCACAAACCAAAACAGCATCATCTGAAGTCATTCTTGGGTCATTCCAGTGACTGGCAGAGAAGTTGAAGAAGACCAGCCTTGCGTATGGAGTTTTAATGAAGCTCACAATTCGCAGCATTGTCTCCAAAACTAATCGTGGCCCTTTGGTTCTGAGTTGAGTAAAAGGACTGAGCCACAGACTTCGAAGGTTCTTCGCCAAGCTGGGCTGCAGCTTCCTGGGCGTGTGCTATAGGGTTGAGAACTGTAGAGTTCCCCAAAATGGGTCAGGTGTGCACTACACATCAGAGGCTGCTACTCAAGTGGCTGACTAAGTGTGGGGTGCATAAGAGGGTTTTTTTTTAGATTAGGTGACTGTCCATGTAGGAAACCCAGAAGTATCAGTGTAAGAACAAAAGAAATGCCTCCCACTGGTGAGAGTGTTAAAATCCTAATGGTAAACTGCCAAAGCATTCGTAACAAAGTACTTAAGTTTGAAGTGCTCATCAAAAGCAGTGAAACTCACTTTATACTAGGTACAGAAAGCTGGTTAAAACCTCAAATTGATAGGAGTGAGATTTTTGAGGAAAATTTAAGTGTGCATCAAAATGATAGGCAAATGGGAAATGGAGGTGGTATATTTGTCGCAGTAGACAAAAAACTCGAATCCACTGATATAGAAATTGAAGCTGCATGGGAGACTGTTTGGTCAAGACTCAATATCAGAAATGGGTATAAATGACAATTAGGCCCTTCTATCACCCACCAGACTCATCTCCTGATGTAACAGAAAACTTCAGAGAAAACCTCAGTTCACATTTACGTAAGTTCCACAATCGTGTTGTAATCATCACCAGAGACTTTTATTGTCTAACAATTAATTGGGAAAATTACAGTTTTGTTAGTGATGGGCATGATAAGACATCCTGTGAAACTCTAGCTAGGTAAATGCCTTACCTCAAAACTACCTAGAACAGATAATTAAGAACCCCCACTCATTATGGGAATATTGGATCTAATGGCAACAAATAGACCTGACCTCTTTGAGGATGTCCTCATCAAAACTGGTATCAGCGACCATGACACAGTTGTAGCAACAATGTTTACTGAAGTACAAAAGACAACTGAAACGAGCAGAAAGATATGTATTTTCAGTAAACTGGATTTAAAAAATTAGAAATGTCGTATCTCAATGAGGAACTCGAAACATTCAGCACAGGTCAGGAGCATGTAGAGGAACCCTGGCTCGAGTTTAAAAGAATAGCTGACCATGCACTGGACAGATAGGTACCGAGTAGACAGTTCATAATGAGAGGGAACCTCCATGGTATAAAGTCACTGTAAAGAAACTTAAAAGAAACAGAGATTATTGCATAATAGGTGTAAAACAAAGTGTAGGGCTATAGATAGAGAGATGCAGAATGAAATGTGTTGAGCTGTTGAGAGGGTAATGCATGATGCCTTCAATGATTACCCCCGCAGAATATTGTCAAATGACATTTCACAAAATCCAAAGAAATTCTGAGCATATGTAAAGGTTGTTAGTGGCACTAAAGTTAGTAACCAATCCTTAGTGAATTAGACAGGAACTGAAATTTGAGAGTAGCAAAGTAAAAGCTGAAATTCTGAACACTGTTTTCAAATGTTCCTTTACAAAGGAAAACTCTGGAGAATTGCCCCAATTTAATCTTCATACCACTGAAAAGATGAATAAAATACATATTAGTGTCAGTGGGGTTGAGAAACAGCTGAAATCATTAAATTTGAACAAAGCTCCAGGCCCCGATGGAATCCCTGTCAGATTCTAAACTGAATTTGCGGCCGAGTTAGCTCCTCTTCTCACTATAATCTATAGTAAATCCCTCGAACAAAAAAACGTGCCCAGTTATTGGAAAAAAGGCATGATCCACAAAACTGCCCTCCAGTATCCTTGACATCAATTTGTTGTAGAATCTTGGAACATATTCTGAGCTCAAACGTAATGCGATATCTTGAACAGAATGACCTCCTCAATGCGAATCAGCATGAATTTCAAAAACATTGATCGTGTGAAACCCAACTCACACTTTTATTGTATGACGTACTGAAAGCTTTGGATTAAGGCAACCAGGTAGATACAGTGTTTCTTGATTTCTGAAAAGCATTTGACTCCGTATCACACGTACGCTTATTGTTAAAAATACAATCATGAGTATCAAGTTAAATTTGTGACTGGATTGAGGACTTTTTGGTAGCGAGGATAGCATGTTACCTTGGATGGGAGTCATGGCAAGATGTAGAAATAACTTCGAGTGTGCTCCAGGGAAGTGTGTTGGAACCTTTGGTGTTCATGTTGTATATTAATGACCTTGCAGAAAATATTAGTAAAATCAGGCTTTTTGCAGATGATGCAGTGATGAAGTACTGTGTGAGAGAATTGCATAATTCAGATCTTGATAAGGTTTCAGCATGGTGCAGAGATTGGCAACTTGCTTTGAATGTTCAGAAATGTAAAATTGTGCACTTCACAAAACGAAAAAACATAGTATCCTATATCAATGCCATTGTTGGACTCAACCAACTCATAAAAATACCTGATGTTTTTGGGACCTGTACCAAATAGGACTGACAGGGAATATTGAACAGATACAGAGAAGGGCAGCATGAATTGTCACAGATTCATTTAATCCATTGGGGAGTGTCACAGAGATACTGAAGGAACTGAACTTGCAGGCTCTTGAAGACATACTTAAACTATCCCCAGAAAGTTTGTCAACAAAGTTTCAAGAACAGGCTTTAAATGATTACTCTAGGAATGTACTACAACCCTTGATCTGTTGCTTACACAGGGATCGTGAAGGTAAGGTTAGAATAATTACTGCACACACGGAAGCATTCAAACAATCATTCTTCCCACACTCCATACGTGCATGGGACAGGAGGAAACCCTAATAACTGATACAAGAGGGTGTACCCTCTGCCATGCTCCTCGCGGTGGTTTGCAAAGTGTAGATGTAGATGCAACATGCTTAGAGGTCTGTTATTGAAGATCACAACGTACATTGAGGACCAGTCCCTACGTCAGTAAAGGAAATTGAACACGGAAGTTTTAGGTAGACCAAAGTGGCAACATGCTTAAAAGTTTGTTATCGGTCATTGTGACATGTTTTTGACAAACAATGTTATAAATATAATTACTGACCGTTTCGGTCACAGTAATTCAGCCTGCACTCTTAGGTTCCTGGATAACCACATATTTGTATATCATGACACATTTGTAGGAAATGTAAATTGTAACTTTCCCATACTTCTTCCATTATTTAGTAGAACTGTTACATCCCTGCAGTTGCTGGTTCTTGATATATGTCGTGATGCTCAATACCATGTACTATCTTTCTTTTTCAATACATTCATCTTTTGTCACGTCGCTTGTGAACACATTGAGAGTTGACCATTTGATATATATCGAAATGGGTCTGCAACTTCGATGTGCACCAATTCTTAGAAATTACCACCATTTGTTATGGCAGTTTGGAAACAATGGAACAGTGTGTCTTATGGACAATAACAGACATAGAGCATGGTTGACAAAAAGATTACAAGAGTCTATAGCCCAAGAATCTCCATAGAATTTATACCAGTGCCAGAGCCTCCACCCTCCCCCCCTCCCCCCACCCCTCCCCCCTCCCCTCCCCTCCCCTTCCCCTCTCCCTCTGCCTCCTCTGTGTGTGTGTGTGTGTGTGTTTGTGTGTGTGTGTGTGTGTGTGTGTGTGTGTGTGTGTGTGTGCGCATTGAAATTATCAAGTACTTAAAATGTGTAAGAAAAAGCTTTGAAGCTTGCTCTTTTACAACATTTCATAACAAAATAAGAAATAACTTGACATTTTTGCAGGATTCATGTTCACAAATGTTTGGGGCTTACATATTGCTGGTAAAATTCCTTTGAGAACTGAAAGATTGATGTCTCCTGAAATTTTTATTTGTAATTGCATCAGTGTATGAAAAGATAAGATCCATTTCTAACTAATTTTTTCATGCTTGTCACTTTTAAGTACTTTAGATGCTGTGTGACACAAAAAGCAGAAAAACTGGACACATTCCCCAAAATTGCACAATCTTGTGTCAGCTTAACGGGCTGGTTGCTACCTGATGTGCAAATGAAGAATTTTAAATCTTCATCAATCTCTTATACATTAATATAAGTTTTGGTTGAAAACTTAACCATTTTGCCTCTTTTTCAGTATCATTTTATTTGTGAGATGTATCCTGATTTGGATATTTTGCGATTAGAGACTGGATTGTTTGAATTGTAATTTGAGTTATAAAAGAGGTGTACGCTAAGGATGATGATGATGATGATGATGGGGCACTCAACTGAGCAGTTATCAGCACTTGTACAAATGAAGTAAAATAGAAATGCTGCAAAAGTAATTTAGTTACATATTTGTACTATAAGATTGAAACTACCAAAGAAATTGTTATAAATAAATGCATAAAAATATTCAACAGCTGATGCTACTCTATCCAGTGCAAGCCTCTTCATCTCTGAATAACTGATGCAACCTACATCCTTCTGAATCTGCTTAGTGTATTCATTTCTTGGTCTCTCTCTATGATTTTTACCCTCCACGCTGCCCTCCAATGCTAAATTGGTGATCCCTTGATGCCTCAGAACATGCCCTACCAACCAATCCCTTCTTCTAGTCAAGTTGTGCGACAAATTCCTCTTCTCCCCAATTCTTTTCAGTACCTCCTCATTAGTCACAGGATCTACCCATCTGATCTTCAGCATTCTTCTGTAGCACCAAATTTCAAAAGTTTCTATTCTCATCTTGTCCAAAGTATTCATCGTTCACATTTCACATCCATACATGGCTACACTCCATACAAATACTTTGAGAAAAGACTTCCTGTCAAATCTATACTCGATGTTAACAAATGTCTCTTCTTCAGAAATGCTTTCCTTGCCATTGCCAATCTACATTTTATATCCTCCCTACTTCTACAGTCTTCAGTTATTTCGCCTCCCAAAAAGCAAAACTCATTTACTATTTTAAGTGTCTGATTTCATAATCTAATGCCCTCAGCGTCACCTGATTTAATTTGACTACATTCCATGATCCTCATTTTGTTTTTGTTGATGTTCATCTTGTATCCTCCTTTTGAGACACTGTCCATTCCATTCAACTGCTCTTCCAGGTCCTTTGCTGTCTCTGACAGAATTACAATGTCAGGGGCAAACCTCAAAGTTTTTCTTTCTTCTCCATGGATTTGAATTCCTACTCTAAATGTTTCTTTTGTTTTCTTTACTGCTTACTCAATATACAGATTAAATTAAATTGGAGATAGGCTACAACTCTGTCTCACTCCCTTCTCAACCACTGCTTTCCTTTTGTGCCCCTCGACTCTTATAACTGTCATCTGGCTTCTGTACAAGTTATAAATAGCTTTTTGCTGCCTGTATTTCACCCCTGCCACCTTCAGAATTTGAAAGAGAGTATTCCAGTCAAAATTGTCAAAGGCTTTGTCTAAGTCTACCAATGCTAGAAATGTAAGTTTGTGTTTTCTTAACCCATCTCCTATGAGAAGTCGTAGAGTCAGTATTGCCTCAGTGTTCCAACATTTCTATGGAATCCAAAATGATTTCCCCCAAGGTTGCCTTCTACCAGTTTTCCATTTGTCTGTAAATAATTCCTGTTAGTATTTTGCAGCCGTGACTTATTAAGCTGATAGTTTGGTAATTTTTGCACCTGTTAGCACGTGCTTTCTTTGGGATTGGAATTATTACATTCTTCTTGCTCACCAGATGGAAGAGTTTTGTCATGGCTGGCTCTCCCAAGGCTATCAGTAGTTCCAACAGAATGCACTTAGCTTTCAGCTCTTATTAACTCCTGCATGATGTTTTGTCAGTAATCTCTGTCTTACTTATTTCTGTATCTTCCACCTTTAAGCTTTCAGGTTTTAAAATTACCGTCCAGTGCAATCCCCAACAATCAGTGTTTCCTTCTCATCCTGTCTGGTAAGTCTCCCCTGACATGGCTGTTTGGGTACCTTTTCCAAACTCTCCCCATTTTCTAAACCTTGGCAGTCCTTTTCCTTCATCCCTCTTTGGTCCTGCCAGAAGACGGAGCCTTGGCTCCAAAACCTTGCACTTTTCTTTAATGTTTGTATATGTTTTCCCCTGCCGCCACTTGATCAGTAGATTTTCTGTCTATTGAGTTACATAAAACTTTTTAGAAAGCATTTAAAAATGGTGGTTTTGGCTCTTTCCAAAGCTGTTGCTGTGCTTTAGAACCTGAGCTATAGGGAGTTATGACCAACCATTCTCCTTCTCTTGCTTAATGTACTTCCTTGTCAGAGTTTAGGTAGGCTTGTACTACTTACGATATTGAACACGGTTTGAAATTAAGTAGAAGCGAATAAACACACACACACACACACACACACACACACACACTTTTATTTCAAGTAAAACAAAGGAAAACGGAAGCACTAATAAACATTTAACGAGCTTGCGCATTGGGTTTTCTAGTGACAGTATGGTTCTGGGTACCTGCTCTCGGGTCGTCTGGCAGTGGCAGTCTCGATTAGCTTGCTGCACCATGAAATGGAGCTGGCAATACTGAAAACCTGCCTCCCAGGCCATAGGCCTCGCTGCTGTCCACTCTTCACACAGGTTGTTGCACTGGACCATTTGTTCCTTCGCGGTCTCCTCCAGTGCGCTGCTGCTTTTTACACTGGAAATTTTCGTGGTTATAATGAACTGTAGAAATATCAGGCTGCTTCCGTACTGATATTCTGTGTGCATTAGGACGTCTACTTTCATCATTTAGGTTCTTAACTGTACGTGCTTTACAAGATTAGTTATTGAAAAAATTGTTACTGCTGTGGAAAAACCACTTTGCTTAAGGGTTTCATTGTCAACTCTTCCATATTCGTAAATTGTAACTTGTCAGATAATGGAATGGGGCACAATATTTATTTAACCATAATTTGAGATGAAACCAACTATGTAACTCATCTCAAAAAAATTTAGGTAAAAAATCCTGTTTATTTGGCTTTTCAAAGAAAATTCTAATTGCTTAAATTTTTGTAGACGGACATTATTAAAATACTGATATTAACCATTACATCCCAGAATCAATATTTTTTTTAGTTTCAGGTTCTCTACCCAAATGGGTTAATAATCACATTGTTGTTGTTGTTGTTGTGGTCTTCAGTCCTGAGACTGGTTTGATGCAGCTCTCCATGCTACTCTATCCTGTGCAAGCTTCTTCACCTCCCAGTACTTACTGCAACCTACATCCTTCTGAATCTGCCTAGTGTATTCATCTCTTGGTCTCCCTCTACCATTTTTACCCTCCACACTGCCCTCCAGTACTAAATTGGTGATCCCTTGATGCCTCAAAACATGTCCTACCAACCGATCCCTTCTTCTAGGCAAGTTGTGCCACAAACTCCTCTTCTCCCCAATTCTATTCAATACCTCCTCATTAGTTACGTGATCTACCCATCTAATCTTCAGCATTCTTCTGTAGCACCACATTTCGAAAGCTTCTACTCTCTTCTTGTCCAAACCGGTTATCGTCCATGTTTCACTTCCATACATGGCTACACTCCATACAAATACTTTCAGAAACGACTTCCTGACACTTAACTCTAAATTCGATGTTAACAAACTCCTCTTCTTTAGAAACGCTTTCCTTGCCATTGCCAGTCTACATTTTATATCCTCTCTACTTCGGCCATCATCAGTTATTTCGCTCCCCAAATAACAAAACTCCTTTACTACTTTAAGTGTCTCATTTCCTAATCTAATTCCCTCTGTGTCACCTGACTTAATTCGACTACATTCCATTATCCTCATTTTGCTTTTGTTGATGTTCATCTTATATCCTAATAATCACGTTATGAATGCTAATTTATGATGGTGGCCTTAAATTCTCTCTCTCTCTCTCTCTCTCTCTCTCTCTCTCTCTCTCTCTCTCTCTCTCTTTTACGTGTTATATACAATATGTGGTCAAAAGTATCTGGACACCTCCAGAAACATACGTTTTTCATAATAGGTGCATTGTGCTGCCACCTACTGCCAGGTACTCCATATCAGCAACCTAAGTAGTCCTTAGGCATTGTTAGAGAGCAGAGTGGGGCACTCCGCATAACTCACGGACTTCGAACATGGTCAGGTGGTTTGGTGTTATACATCTGTGTGTGAGATTTCCACACTCCTAAACATCCCTAGGTCCACTGTTTCCAATGTGATAGTGAAGTGGAAACGTGAAGGACCATGTACAGCACAAAAACAAACAGGCCGACCTTGTCTGTTGACTGACAGAGATCACCGACATTTGAAGAGGTCATAATGTGTAGTAGGCAGACATGTATCCAGAACATCACACAGGAATTCCAAACTGCATCAGGATCCATTGCAAGTTGTAGGATAGTTAGGCGGGAGGCGATGAAACTTGGATTTCATGGTCGAGCAGCTGCTCATAAACGGTACACAATGTAGCGATCCGATGGCAGGGTATGGGTATGACGAATGCCTGGTGAACGTCATCTGCCAGTGTGTGTAGTACCAACTGTAAAATTCGGAGGCAGTGGTGTTATGGTGTGGTCGTGTTTTTCACGGAGGGTGCTTGCACACCTTGTTGTTTTGCATGTCACTATCACAGCACAGGCCTACATTGATGTTTTAAGCACCTTCTTGCTTCCCACTGTTGAAGAGCAATTCAGGGATGGCGATTGCGTCTTTCAGCTCAATCACATGTTCATAATGCACGACATGTGGCGGAGTGGTTACACGACAATAACATCCCTGTAATGGACTGGCCTGCACCGAGTCCTTTCCTGAATACTATAGAACACCTTTGGGATGTGTTGGAACTCTGACTTCGTGCCAGGCCTCACCGAGCGACATCGATACCTCTCCTCAGTGCAACACTCCATGAAGAATGGGCTGCCATTCCCCAAGAAACTTTCCAGCACATGATGGAACCTATGCCTGAGAGAGTGGAAGCTGTCATCAAGGTTAAGGGTGGGCCAACACCATACTGAATTCCAGCATTACCGATGGAGGGCGCCACGAACTTGTAAGTCATTTTCAGCCAGGTGTCCACACAATTTTAATCACATAGTGTATCATACAGTGGGCAGTAAGGGGGAGAATTCCTTACACAATTTTATCACAAGTAATATGTTGAATTTTTGGTGATTATCATTCATTACACGAATAAATGAAGAAAAAGTACAATAATTTCCAGGTTTTGTAATGTTCATTTTATTTATATTTTAAGGTATTATTTATTTATGCATTAAGTATATACAGCAAATTCATATAGATGAGCCAACAAAATATCTGTATTGCATTACACGAATAAAGTAAGACATTCAATAACAAAGAAAAAATGACAAAAATAATAGTTCATTTGACAGCTTAGTCTTCTTAGCATCGGTGATACAAAATAAAACATCGCTGTGGATGGAGTCCAACATTACATTTTACACATTTACCACACTGTCCACATCTTCTCTGCATGCTCTGCTTATCAATTATGTGTCCAGCATTATCAAAACTTATGTCTTCTTGTACCTGTGACAGAAATCTTGGCCTCACACCTCTTGGCTTTTCAATGTTGGGCGAAGTCAGAATTGAAAGTGCAATATGTCTGGTAAGCGTACATCGTTATTTAGCTGCCGGTATAGGATCCACATATTCACAGCAGCACCGTTTAGGCAGAACCTGATCATTGACCAGTACCATTTCTTTCATCTTATTTGAATGCAGTGTAGACTTTGCAGATTGTCAAAAAGATCTACCCCTCCCATGTGGCGATTCCAGCACAAGGGAAGGCTGTGGTATGGAAACTTTCTTTCTTGATTCTGTATTCCACCTGATGCATGTACTTTCACCTAATACACCTTCATCCAGTACATTTGTTCCCAGAGTTACTTTACTGTTGTCATTCCATCTTACAAGTGTGATAGAATTTTGTGTATCACATAACACGAGTAGTACCTCGTAGTGCCTTCTTTATATCTGGCGTGGGCGCCTTCTCCGAGTGGTCATTTCTCAGGGTTCCAATGCTTTTGATTCCATTTAAAGTAAGAGATTCAAGTAACTGCAAAGGGTTAAAGTAATTATCAATGCACACTGTGCTCTTCTGAAGCATGTAGCCCACACAGAGCTTTTCAACTGCAGAATGTCCCCATGGCTTACTGGGATCTCTTTAACTTGATGCAACAGATGGCTCAAATTTGATGAGATATCAATTAGATGTAGATGTAGATTTGAAACCATAGCAAATTGACTTGCCTCTTATAAATTGTTTCATAAAGTGGTGGCCATAATAATGGCCTCATCCGAGGAGAAATATGACCCTAGAGACTCTGATGTCCTGAAATTTCTTATTTAGATATGAAATTGATGGCTGAACTTTATAAACTTTATCTTCTTTTTCAATGCTGTCATTATCACTGACATGGAAGAATCTATGAATTTTGTCAAAAGTATGTAGTGGTTAATAAAGAAAAAGAGAAGAAAAGGTTGAAAATGTGGGAAGAAATGGTGAATAAAAAGGTGGTTTTAAAATAGGGGGTATTAAAATCGTTAATGACCGTGAAAAAGGGAAAGAATGAAATGCAAATCGGACTTCGTATTACAGAAAAGCTATCGGACTTCGTGATCCGGAAAAGCTATTGTTGGGGTGGTCCTTGTGGCATTTCTGAGCAAAAGTCAAATCAATTTCTACTACAGAAGTTATTTGAAAGAGAACAGAGAATAACAAAATGTGATTAACAGGGGGAAATGGCGTAGATAAGAGTTCATTCTTTACCAAGTTAATATGTCTTCTCTCGTGTGGCATCCAGGTCTTGTTCTCCAACAATCTCCTGCTTCATTTCTGCATGTAAAGTCGTAGCTGCTCCAAAATCTTGCAGTAAATTTCATCGTCCAGGAATTACTAATGTCTACAAATTAAAACCATCTTGATATTGAATGCAATGTATTTTACGGCTGCTTCCATCCTCCAAATTTCGTACAAGCTTCCACAATACAATATGTCTGCACATAAATAAGTTTTTACGTCTTAATCAGACCGAGACTAACGAATAAGTTTATACATCTGAATCATACCAAGACTAGCTAATAAGTGAAGTTAAGCTTTCGCTCTCAAGAGACAAGAGGGGGTAGAAAACAAAAAGGGTTACAATTTTTGTACCTTCATTTTCTTATAAATATTTTTTCTGCCGTCGTGCGCTCATACGGCTGCGACGGTATAATTTATATCTGAGGGAACCAGTGTAGCGCGGCGAATTCCGAAGTCGCGCTACAAGTATTTTTGTAGATAGAATTCGAAACAAGGACATACGGTTGTGCATGACCTTACAGTATCCAGCTAACAGAAAAATAGCTACGTATTTGTAGATGTCATCATGACTTATTTGTATGTTGTATCCCTTTTGAGCAGCATATTTTACTGTCTCTCTCGTCAGAATCTCAATCGATCAGCATGAAAAACTTTACGAAAAAGATCTATTGGAGTCGAGTTTGATGTGCAAAGATGTTCTATTATATCAGGTGTAGGATCATGAGATACCTCAAATTTTTGTGAAGAGTCTGGTCTTTCTTCTCCTAACTTGGGACCGCAGTCACGATTTGGAATGGCCGGGATAAAGATAAGGATGTAACATTTTCAACAAGGCCGTCAGCATGTACTGATATTATCTCTGCAGTTTGTCCCAGAATCTTCTTCCCTAAACCAATAACAGTGGTGGGTTGTCCTTCTGCATCACTGCCTGCATCATCTTATCAGTGTCTTCACCATCATTTTGTGGACCAATTACAAATTCAAGCTCCTGACATGTATCAAATATGTCAAAGTTTCATCATCTTCTTCTGTGGAGAACAGGACATTAAGAACCTCTTCTAAGTCCCTCTCCTTTTCCAAATTATATCTTAAATAAATCGGACCAACTGCAAGAAAATGACCCTTTACTGCCCACTGTATATTTCATACTTAAAAGATACAAGCCTGTACCACAACAAAGCAAATAAAGTACTCTTTTCCAATTTGTGCTTACATATTGCATTTAAGTATACATTACTAATCCATAATGAAATGAGTGAAATTATGAACCTGCACCTCATAATTTTATTATTACTTACTGCCTGTCCATGATGGGAAGCAGCATAGTCAATAGCCCAAGAACAAATGCTTTCCACCAGGAAATAAACAATCCTGATCTCCACTGCTACTGCTAGTTTTAACAATGGACTTTCAAACTAACAATAAAACATAAAATAAATATTTCAGTTGTTGACAAAGAGCTGAAAACAAATATGCCAGAAAAGAGTAAGTGCATGGTAAATCATACAGTGGGATATAATGGGTTAATTAGGTCAGTTACAAAAGGACTTTCACAAGCAGTTGTGTTAAGATTTAAATTCTATGGAAGTCGGTCAGCAAACTTAGCGTCAGTATTGCTCAGTAGCGAAACTGACATTCGGTACAGTTCCTCGCTGTCGTTCAGTGAATGCAGTAGGAGCGTGCAGTGTGTGGGATCACATCGGTGACAGGATTCAGAAGATTCTAGGATACAAGACTCAATATGTTGTTCTCGATAGGATGAAACTGACTGATGTAGAGATTGTTTTTGGAGTACCACATGGGGGTGTTAAGAGGTCATTAATGTTTAAAATCTATGTACATGATGTAGTAGGCAATTCAGGATGCTATGTGAGGTTTTTGTGCAAATAATACTTTGTTCCGTACGGATGTTGCAACACTGGAAGGCTGTAGTGAAAGGCGGGAAAAGCTGTGAGAATCATTTGTGATAGGTGCAGAGACTATAAGTTGGCATTTAGCAGAAACAAATGTAATGTATTGCGTGTAAATAGGCAGAAAGATTTCATTACTGTTCACCAATGGAATTTGTGAAAATTTTTACAGTAATAACTGCCAAGGACCCAGTAGTAACTGTAAAGAGTGAGCTGAAGTGGAATAACCACATAAAACTAATTGTAAAAAAAAAAAAAAAAAAAAAAAAAAAAAAAAAAAAAAAAATGCTAGGCTGAGATTAATTGGAGGAATCTAAAAAATAAGAATTCATCTGCGAAAGACGTGGTCTACGAAACACTCATTCGACCAATTCTCAGTTATGTTGTCAAACAATCTGGGATTGTTAAGGAGCAGGATTAACAGAAGAGATGGAGAAGATGCAACACAGAGTGACAAGTTTCGTTGTGGGCTCGTTTAGTAAGTGTGAGAGTGTTGTGGAGTTTCTGGAACTCCAGTGGCAAATGCTACAAGAGGGACATTGTGAATCACAGAGAGGATTGCTGTCATAATTCTGAAACACTCTGTCGGAAGAGGAGTCGGACAACCTGTTAAGTCCTCCCACGTATATCTCGCAAATGACCACAGTGAGAAAATCCGAGAGATTAGAGCTCTGCAGAAGTTTATCGACAGTCGTTCCCCCAGTGCACCTTTCGCAAATGAAACGGGAAAGGAGGCAGTGTTGGTGACATTAGAGGTATGTGCTGTAAGATGGTTAGTGGAGTACGAGTGTAGAAGAACAACCTCCCCCAACGGACAGGATTGAACCCTTTGGCTTCTCGTGCTGGATAGAGGCCACCTCCACACGTTTCCAGGCATTATACTCTCCCACTGTTTACACCTGCACTGCTCTTCCAGGTTTTCTAAAGCCATCTATCCAGGTTCCTTCAGGCTGCATCTCAGGCTTTTCTCACATGGCAGAATCTGATAGAGCACTGTCTTTGTCCACCTACCGCCTGTTCACCTGGCTGCATTTCCCACCCACCTTATTCCATTTTTATTATACCCGTCACTTGCATTTTTCACTCCTTCTTTGTTCTGTGGCCGGTTTTCATGTTTCAAATGTTTTTTTGTATTAAACAGGTCATATGTAATTGTTACAAGTAAAGGGAAACATTCCACGTGGGAAAAATATATGTAAAAACAAAGATGATGTGACTTACCGAACGAAAGCGCTGGCAGGTCGATAGACACACAAACAAACACAAACACACACACAAAATTCAAGCTTTCGCAACAAACTGTTGCCTCATCAGGAAAGAGGGAAGGAGAGGGAAAGATGAAAGGATGTGGGTTTTAAGGGAAAGGGTAAGGAGTCATTCCAATCCCGGGAGCGGAAAGACATATACATATGTGTGGATGGATATGTGCGTGTGTGCGAGTGTATACCTGTCCTTTTTTCCCCCGAAGGTAAGTCTTTCCGCTCCCGGGATTGGAATGACTCCTTACCCTCTCCCTTAAAACCCACATCCTTTCGTCTTTCCCTCTCCTTCCCCTCTTTCCTGATGAGGCAACAGTTTGTTGCGAAAGCTTGAATTTTGTGTGTGTGTTTGTGTTTGTTTGTGTATCTATCGACCTGCCAGCGCTTTCATTCGGTAAGTCACATCATCTTTGTTTTTACATATGTTACAAGTAAAGAGTTGATGAATAATGATTGCCAACTTTAAGTTTTAGTTTTGAAAACTAATTTTACCTGGTGCAGAGCAGCCTGTTTCTGCGATTTTCTTATATTTCTGTACAATGTGTTGATTATGTGAAACTTGCTGAGAATGTCATACCTGCTTTCTCAATCTTAGGTCAGTGTAGACAAGTTTTGTCTTTTTACTTTCACTTCACTATTGACATCACCTTCTTGACAGATGGAGTCTGGGTATCTGATCTTCTTTTTCGAAAGATGACACTTCATCGCACGACGATGTCAGGTCTGCACAAATGCCGAGTGTTCGATTCCCAGCCGGGTTGGGGATTTTCTCTGCCGGGGGGGAGGGATGGGTGTTTGTGTTGTCATCATTCATAACTGTGGCTAGATTGGACTGTGCAAAAAAATTGGGACTTTGTACAGGCACTGATGACAGTGCAGTTGAGCACCTCACAAACCAAACATCAAACAAATGCTGACAGAAACTTATCACATTTGTCACCTTAGTGGCTTTAAAACGTGTGCGTTCTCTTTAGGTTAGGAAGTTGTCAATTGTTTGCATAGACAATTAAATGAACTATGTGGAGGCCTTTGAGCATTTGTGTTTGTTCGAAAGACAGAAATAATAATAAATTTTCAGCTACATTTAAGAAAAATGTGGTGTGAGTGCTGTGTACCGTGTTTGTCAGAGTGTAAGACGACCTCGATATAAGATGATCCACCTTTTGTAAGAGGCTCCTTGAGAAAAATTTATTTTTTATGTATTCTAACTAATAAAATTACAAACTGATTATCATCCTGCTAGTAGCACAGCTGTGAAATTTATATCTTCGTTGTCACAATATTTAGCCCTTTCTTCCGAGTATGTTGCAATCTCTGATATTGTGATGACCGCGGGACACGAGAACACACGGGCCGGCCGGAATGGCCGAGCGGTTCTAGGTGCTACAGTCTGGAACCGCGCGACCACTACGGTCGCAGGTTCGAATCCTGTCTCGGGCACGGATGTGTGTGATGTCGTTAGGTTAGTTAGGTTTCAGTAGTTCTAAGTTCTAGGGGACTGATGACCTCAGCAGTTAAGTCCCATAGTGCTCAGAGCCATTCAAACTATGAAAACACACATTTTTATTCGAATACATATTGGATTTCGCTTCTGAGCTGATGTGAGAATGTCACAATGTCACTTGCTTGCACTGTCTGCCTGCCGCTGTCTCGTTGCCTTTGTTAACTAGCAGCTGACACACCCTCTTTTGTTCCCATCGTATGCCGTGGTGAGTGTCGACAACATTGTAGTGTGAAGCACATAAGTACGCCACTGGCCCCCACCTACAGTGTTGTAACCGTGACCGTTCTGGTTGCGGGGGTGCCAAGAACGATGCGCGACAGGACCAAACGTGAGTGGCCTGTTGCGAACAAACAAACGAACACGAAAGGACAGACACGAATGACTATGAACGACTAAGCGAGACCTTATGATGACAATACGCAAGAAGCGACAACTAAACGAATCCACAATGTCCACTCGTGAACGAAAACTAAGTACTGTAAACAAGCTGTCTGTTGCCGAGATGTCGATAGACTACACGAATTTCAGACTGCCGAACTGAGCGAGAGGCAGACGCTTATATACAGGATAGGGTACATCGCTGTTGGTTGCTGGGACCGCATGCTCCACCGTGGCACCCGCACATTGTACACAGGCCCGGAACGCGTGCAGCCACGGCTTACGGTGCAATGGCTGTAGAGACCTCTAGTGGTAATCGAGGTCCGTGCCGTCTGGTGCGTATTCGAAAGCCGCAGCGCCCATTACCAGATACAATTTTACTGTCTCCTGCAGAAAAGAATACAGTTGTGGAGTATTTGTCCAGTTTTAAAACCATTTTAATTCAGATTACAAATAGATTTAGGCAAACTGCAGTTTAAACACGGTAGATGTTTGTAAAAAGTGAAAGTACATGCTATAGATTCCCACAGTTGTCAATGTGACATAATTTGCTGCCACTCACTATTCCCCTCTCCACGCTCTAGTTCACAGCCAAGATGCTATTGCTGTTCCACCTCCAACGCTTTCGTATTGTGGTGCGTGAGCAACTGTGAAACACAGACTACAATACCTTCTAGGGTGCAAGTCATATGTAAGAACAGCAAGTAATACATAACAATTCAGTCCGATTATCGAACTTTTGCTCGCCCAGTGATACACTGACGTCTGTCAGTACTGTATCTACGACGGGTCTTTTCACTGTCATTTATTCTTACAACAATTACAGTGAGTTTAATATGAACGATTTTGTTTGTTAGGCATTTTGTTCTGGAATAAATTTTCTTCTTGTTTCATCTGAATGTCACTGTGGTACTGTAAAGCAGATTAAAAGCTGCTAACATTTTTATCTGGTGTTCTTATAAGTAATCAGCGACCATATTTCTCATTTGCAATCCATTTAGTAAATCATCACAGTCTCTCACAACAAAATAAAATTTTGGTCTGGGTTCTGAATGAAATAATGGTTTTTTGAACGACAACATTTCCGTTTCTGAATGTTACCTTTACTTAGAAAGTGGCATTAATGTTTGTATACAGTATCCATACAAGTATGAAGACGTTTATTGCAAACCTGTTCACATAAAACAAAACTATGTAAACTGAATTTAATGCTATTTCCTCCTGTGTTTCACAAATTATCAAATTTTAATCAGAGCAATTGACTGACGTCATGCTAGTTCATAGCTTCTCATGTATCTCTTGCAGTAGCGACGCAGGAGTCAGTGACGCGTGATAGTTCGAGCTGCGTCGATACTGTGTCGAGCACATCGGCATATCGGGAAATCTCGAGCCTCCTGGAACTCGAGTATTGTTTGCGGATCCCTGCCCTTCCGAATTCTTCAAAATAAACCTGCACGTGATGCCAGTAGCCAAAGGATCGTCTCCAAAGGTAAGACGACCCCTGTAAATGCAAGACAACCCCAACATACTAAACAATGTAAAAATGTTGTCCACAGCATCAATTAGTATAATCTGCGATTATAAGACGACCCTGTATTTTTTGAATGACGAACTTGAGAAAAATCCTCGTCTTATAATTGGGTAATATAATAAATTATATAGTGACAAACAAGAATTTTGTCTTGGGAAAATCTTTATGGGTTCATAAGGGATGTCTTGCAAGTGTGACCATGTAGCATTTCATGATGACAAAATTTACAGGCGATGATATGCGTACTGTAAGACAGGTACTAGGTCCTGTCATGGTTGTATAGGTGTTGTTATGTAAATAATTAAGAGTTTAATCAAACAATGGAAACTTGAGGTAAGAATATCAACAATGTACGAAAAGACAGGTTGCTATTTACAGTAAAGAAGATACATCAAGTTGCAGACAGCCGGTGTCTTTGTAATTGTGCATGTCTGCAACTTGACGTGTCTTCTTTACAGTAAATAGCAATCTGTCTTTTTGTACATCATTAATTAGAGTTAAAATATTGTGGTATTTCAAATTTTCCCCATCCTCATAATTGTTAACTGTCATAAAGATTTTATGCTTGAAAGTCACATGGTAAATTAAATTATCTTCTATCTCTGCTTCATTGTACGCAATGTTTTCTGTGGTGTCGACATTGATATGCATACATTTGTTTGTGTATCAGGGTGTATACGACCCAGGACAACCATGAGATCCGGGAAAAACCCAGAAATTTTCTCATCCGGGAGAAAACTGGGAAAAACCCGGGAATATTTTAGAATTCTGGGAATTTTTCATTGTTTTCCGTTAAATTTTTGTAATTTTGACCTGTAAGAACCGATACTCTAACAAAGGATATTACTGTATCCCGCTACTGCAGAATAATACTTCAGCAATAAAACATGAACGAGTGAAAAAACGAAAATAAAACTTAAACTGCAAAGTAAATGTGCCATATACATCAACAAAACAAAGTGCTCATACAAGGGTCTGCCAACAGCAAAATTTGTCAAAGGCTTTAGGAAGAATATGCAACGATTCGTAACAACAAATTGCCTCCGATGAGTGTGACGTCATAACTTTTTACATTAGATTCGTTTTAGTAGTTACAAGCGGAATCATGCACATGTGCAGTTGAGTAGTACCTTCTCCCGCTTCTGGCTACAGAAATGTGGTTGTTGGGTGTAAGCAGCTGCAGGTTCGAATGTCTTGTTTCTTTTATGACCTAATGTAAGATCTTTTAATGTTTTACACTTATAAACACACGGCTCCCTACGACAACGTAGCTGCGCAAGCACGGTGACGCCTGTCATCTGGCGCCCTCTGGCAACTGCAGAAACGAACCTATTTCTAACAGGTCGCGGGAAAATATCCCGAATGGTTGTTTGAAAAGCATTACTATCAAAGAAAATTTCCTTTTACGCAAGTTGAACTACGTACGAGAATGTACGATGAATTTTTTAAATCAAAGAGCGATTGACTCTCATTTAAAAATAAACTATTTGATGACGAGCCATTTAGACGAATTTCGAGCCCAAAAGAACAGACATTTATATCGTTATTAAAAAAATTAGTGGCACAGTTGTGTGATATATCTTAAATTGTAATATGCGCATAAAAGACCAACATTATATGTGAAAGTTTAGCTTCTCTTCCAGCGTATTAATCTTATAGACCAATATTATAAGTGAAACCTTTACTTTTCTTGTAGCAACACTATGTATATTAATTTAAACCATTAACTTTTTCTGTTTGTGTGTTCACGCTACTTAACAGTGATGTTGCTATTGGCTGACTTCATCACGTGTCATTAGCTCTGAATACCTGGTATCATCGGCTGGTGAAAATCACGTGACGTGAGCTATGACTGGCTTAAAAATGCACATCGCAATCTCGATTTCAATGCTTCGCAAAGTAACATGCGTTGTTTGGTGGAATTCGAATTTATACTTTCGTAATACGAAAATATGCAGCGTACATGTTACTGTACATCAAAGATCTTTTTTTTCCCCCCCCTGTGTTTTGTTTTCCAAAGTGCCGGGAAATTCTACACTCGTGTATAAAATCATAACCATTCAAAGGATGGATAAGTTATACAGTTCCGAGAGAAAAAGTACCGTCAGTTAACAGGGAAAAACTATGTTTTCACCCGGTAGAAAATGTATTTTTAACTGGGAAATCCGGGAGAAATCAGGGAATTTTTTTTCTTTGTCCGCGTATACACCCTGGTTTATCCTTGTTTTATCCTCTGGATTAGGTGCCACTGTTAATGGGCTGTATTCCCAATTACCGGTCAGGCAAGTAAATATGTTTTAGATGCAGCTCACAAAGTAAATCAAGATGTCCTTTATAAAATTCTTTTCTCTATTAGTAGCAGGAAGCCCCCGAGTCTTTTAACATGTCGCATAGTGCTCAGAGCCATTTGAACCATTTTTTTTTTTAACACGTCGGCTACCGTGTGGCTGCAGAGCACATGTGCCCAGCCTGGCGATGAAATGCCCATTACACAGCATGTGTCCGTCGACATGTTTAAAGAATCAAACTCCCGTACGCAGAATGATTCAGGAGGAATGTCACATAATTTGTGAGGCAGTTCTACATGTGAAAATAAACCTAAAGAGTTCTACGAACCTGTGTCCGATTTTCGATCATTGCAACTGGAGTGGGCTGAAGACGGTACACACGTGCGTGAATGATTATGAAGACAATTGTGAATATTACTTATTGAAATGCTGTGTAGGCACTGTGGTGGACAGAATAATGGTGGGACAGATGTAGTGCTCCATCTTACAAGAGGTTTTCAAAATATTCCCCACCCATCTCAGGGCACTTGTCAAAGCACAGGAGTGTGTATTGTGTCGCACGTGGAACATCATCTCGGCAGGTTTTAATGCGTGTAAAAGTGTCGGTGATGCGAGCGACAAGTTCTTCACGCGTATCTGCCTTCGTAGCACACGCATCCCCCTTCAATCGGTCTCATAAATAGACGTCTAATGGGGTTAGTTCTGGTGATCTGGCAGGCCAGTTAATGGGTCCGTTATGGCCATTTCAGCATTGAAGAAATGTGTTGCTCAGATACTGGGATAGATATCTGGTACAGGGAATAGGTGATCCAACATGAAGCAGATACAGTTGCTCTAATGTCACGTCTTCCAAAAGTGCAGGTAAGTCTTCTATCAGTAAATGAGCATTGCTGTGGCTGTCGTGCTATTTGGCAGGAACAGGGGCCCCTATCACCAGGTCATCAGTCATACCACACCAGACGTTCGCAAAGAACCTAACTTGGCATCTCGGTTCCCCTCACGACATGTGGGTTCTCCATCGCCTATGTACAAGAATTGCAAGTGTTCATTATACCGCTGCGTGTAAATGTAGCCTCGTCTGTAAATATGGTGTATTTCACGGCGTCTGTGTGCACGGCTAACAATTCACGAAATTGTTGTCTGCTTAATGAGTCGTCTGGATGCAGATGTTGCACGGGCTGTACCTGGAATGGGTACAAGTGTTTGGAATGTAACATATGCCACACTCGCATTTGTGGAATTTTGAGCTCACGGCTAATGCTCTGTGTACTGATATTTCCATTTCTGGTGCACACTAGGTAGTTTTCTGGTTTCCTGTAATGTTTGAAAAATTCCTCGGAAATACCCTAGAACATGGGGTTTGTCAATTGGGCAAATGTCTCCGGTATTCTGTCAAAACCACAGGGGCACTGCCATTACGTTGCCCGTACACAAACAACACGTCTGTCTATTCTGCACAGGTGAACATTATGTGGCATGTTGGGATTCACAGACTCAGTGGACTTGCTCAATTAAACAACACTTGAGCACGACACACACACGGCTTCACGATTGCCCACGGATTCGACTCACAGTTGCACGGTGGGTACGCTTGCAGCTCTTGCCTCGGTGCAATGTCACAGTGCTGCCATCTATCAGAGAACCCTCACACTTCTTGTAGGACGGATCAGTCATCTGTCCCTCCATTATTCTGTCCACCACAGCGCATACACACCATTTCGCTAAGTAATATTCGTCGATAGATTTGTGTAATCTTCAACCCGCTCCAGTTCTGTAGCGATCGTAAATCAGACCTTCCTTTTTTTACGCACGAAGAAACACCCCACAAATTATTCCTCTCGAATTACTTTTAAAGCGGCTTCAAACATCTGAATACTTTATGCGAAAGGGATGTCGAGTCGCTCTAAAGTAGAACACACGTACACAGTCGCATAAGCACAACTCGGACGCACATGGTCACTGTGTCTAGCCGTTGACACCAGACTGCACACAGCAGTTGCACCTGGTGGTAGAAGTGATCTGCGAGTGGTGGGGACAAGGAGGAGGTATGGGGCAGGGAGGTGGGTGAAGGTGTAATGGTGCTTGTGGGAGCATATAGGGACATGGTAGGGCTGCTAGCTGCAGCTGGGAAGTTTGGAATGGTGGGGCGAAAAGAGTTGTAGTTGTCATGAACCCTCTATACTATGCTGGAAAAGTTACCTCCATAAGGACACCATTACGGTGTGATTAATGGCTGTATAGTACTTTGGTAGAGCTGGCCACGATGTCTCCTTTGTTGATGCTGCCGAGTCTGCATTGTCCGTGTGGCTTCTCGTTGTCTAGGCGATGATTCCTTTGCTGCTCTGGGTCCAAGAAAACGTGCGGGTTTTTAAATTAACACTGGGCTAATCGTGACGCAGTATTCCACGGTTTATTTGTAACAAAAACACATATTTATTGCCAGAACTTGTAAAACGACTACGCTCAACCGCAGGCAAAACTCGAGTGATCGAAAACCCGTTGTAGACCAAAGATCATAGTCATAAGCTACAAAGAACATACAATTTCAATATGGATTATTGATCGCAACACCTAACCTAGTATTTATATTAAATAGATGCTTTTTAACACAACTCTAGTGTATAATATAACAAAATGAGGTCTATTTGCCAGTTCCATTACATGGTGGAGGGGAAAAAGGCTATGGGTGCATTGGTGGAATAGAGGATATGTAATAGGGAGGTGAGAACTGGGAAGGCTGTAGGTGGCTGAAAGACAGGGACTAATGAAGATGAGTCCAAGAGAGTTACAGGGATGTAGGATATATTGCGAGGAGAGTTCCCGTCTCTGTACGCAGAAATGCTGGTGTCGATAGGAGCAATCCGAATGGCACACGCTTTGGAGCAGTCACGAAAATGGGCAGCGTTCTCACCAGATGGGTGATCCAGCTGTCTTTCAGCCACAATTTGTCAGTTGTAGCGGGACTTTGAATTTCGCTGCGCTACATTCGTTCCCTCAGAAATAAATTATACCGTCGCAGCTGTATGAGCACTCGGCAGCAGAGAAAATACTAAAATTGTAACTCTTTTTTTGTTTTCTATCCGTTCTTCGTCTCTTGAGAGCGGAAGCTTAATGCAGACGTAAAAACTTATTAGCTGGTCTTGGCCGGATTAAGACGAAAAAACTCATTGGTGTGCAGACGTGTTGTGAAAGTTTGTATGAAATTTGGAGGTCGAAAGCAGCAATGTAAAATATATTGCATTCAACACCGAGATGGTTTTAGTTTGTATACATTAGTAATTGCTGGACAATGAAAATTTATTGCAAGATTTTGGAGCAGCTAAGACTTTTCACACAGAAATGAAGTAGGGGATTTTTGAAGACCTGGACGCCACACGCGAGAAGACATGTTAACATGCTAAAGGATGAACTCTTATCTACGCCATTTCTCCCTGTTAGTCACATACATTTGCTATTCTCTGGGGGCTTTTTTTTTTTCCAAATAATTTTTGTTGTGGAAATTGGTTCGACTTTTTCTCAGAAACGCCACAAGGACTACCCCAACAATAGCTTTTCCGAATCACGAAGTCCGATAACTTTTCTGTAATACGAAGTCCGATTTGCATTTCATTCTTTCCCCTTTTTCACGGTCATTAACGATTTTAAAACCCTCTTTTTATTTACCGTTTCTTCCCACATTTTCAACCTTTTCTTCTATTTTTCTTTTTTATAAACCACTACACAGTGGTCATTCGTGCAGGCAGACAGCTGTCATGCCCATGTAGAATGCAGCACAGTGGTTGCAGCTTAGCTTGTAGATTACGTGATTGCTTTCACAGCTAGCCCTGCCTTTGATGGGGTAGATGATGCTTGTGACCGGACTGGAGTAGGTGGTTGTGGGAGGATGTATGGGACAGGTCTTGCATCTATGTCTATTACAGGGATACGACCCATGAGGCCAGAGGTGGGAAGCAGCGGTTGTGTAGAAATGGACGAGGATATTGCGTAGGTTCGTTGGATGGCGGAATACCACTGTGAGAGGAATGCGAAGCGTGAGGAATGTCCCCATTTCAGGGCATGACGAGAGATAGTCGAAACTCTGGCAGAGAATGTGATTCAGTTGCTTCAGTCGTGGGTGGAACAGTGTCACGAGGGAGTGCGCTTTTGTGGCCAGACGATGGGTATGTGGAATGTGGTAGGTGGCTGGAGAGAGAGAGAGAGAGAGAGAGAGAGAGAGAGAGAGAGATCTGTTTCTGTACGAGGGAGGGAGAGAGGGTAATTTCTGTCTGTGAATGCTTCAGTGAGACCCTTGGTATTTTTGGAGAGCGACTGCTTTTCACACCTATCCTTTTCATGATATTGTCGCTATTCCAGCCAGGCTTTACCATTGTTAGAACACTATTTTAGTAAGCTATTGTGTTAAGTATTTGACGCATGTAAGAGAGAAAAAGTTTATAAAATGTATCAAATTATATGTAAACTTTGGAAGTCACTAAGTGATCCCATTATCAAACATCGGCTGTATATATCAATTTTCATTATTTGAGCATTATTAATTAATGGAAAGAAATTTGCAGAATCGGTAAGAAACAATCCAGTCATTGGCCTGGCTTTCTGGAAGCATTGGCCTGGCTTTCTGGAAGTTGATCAGATTGTTTGGGTATTTCAAACCTAATCTGTCAGATTGCAGTGTGTTATCATTACCTCAGACCACTTCTGAATGCAATGTCCACAGTACAGTAAGGCTTTTGTTTTAGGTTTACTGAAAACAGTAGGGTCATGAAACAGAACTAATGTGTATTAGTGTGGACTATAATGGATCTGGGAGATGTGTTATTTTCTACCGGATTTGTCGATACCAAATTGTAAATGTTTTCTTATATTTTTGTCAGAATTTTTTTTAATTGTAATTTGCCTTATTTTATGCTAATTTACTTATATTTTTTGAGAGTGACAGCATATTGATTACTATTAGTAGATGTGACGAAGAATATCAAAGAGACTGATTACTAGTGGAAGCTTGTATGTTGTGTAAAATGTCTTTCACACTGGAGTCGTCTTTGACTGTAGTCAGTCGGCAGTGAACACTTGGTGTATGTTGACGGTAAAACAATGTGCAGGTCGCCGTCATAATAATTTGTTAGTGAACCGGAAAAAATGAATTATGTTACTACTTTTTTTTTTACATAAACTTCAAGAAGAAACCACATTCGAAGAAATGGTATTTGAAGCACCGAAAATGAGGCAAACGCATTGAACCAGGTCATTTCTGCAGCCGACGAAACTGCATTGTGGAATCACACTTCCACTAGACGACTGAAGCCAAGACAAATATCATCTTGTAAACATTTCACAGAAAAGGTACTGTCACGAAATACGCCAAATTTAAGTAAATAAAAAATAGTGAGCATATTTCAGGACCCTTGAGTTGTGATACTTGCTCAAGATACTAATCAATCAGATTCTCCATAGAGAGCTTTCACATTGGAATGTTACACGTAGATAATTGTAGACTGCAAAATGTGGTTCGGAAATTAGTGTATGTCTGAAGCAACAAGTGGAACATCATTGAAATGAAATGTTTATTTATCCTACCTTTCTGAGGCACTCAAAACAAGCCTTTGGGGCAAGTCCATGTGTAATCTGGGCCATTGTGTCATAAGGGTTTGAATGTTCTTTCTGATTAATGTATTTCATTAGTCCATTGTCATAGTATTAGGCCGGTGCATAAGTTCATAGCGTTTTTGTTTTGCTTGTTGGTATTCTTATTGCTATGGGCTTATTTATCAATTGCCATTTCTTACATGCGGTTCACTGTTGCTTTCTGAGTGTCAAGCTTGTCTTTTGGAGATAGTGAGTGGAGCTGTGCACACCAGAAAATGGAGTGCCAAGTGGAGAAAGCAGAACTTTTTTGAGATATTCTTCTGTTTGAGTTCAGTAGAGGGGTGACAACCAGAAACATTTATGCCATGTACGGGGATAATGCCATTGAACAGGCCGCAGCAAGAAAATGGTTTTTCCCTTTTTAAGAAGGACCGTTTTGACACTAGCGACTCTCCACATTCAGGGAGACTTCCAGGGTTTGGCAAAGATGCTGTAAATGCATTACTCTACAATGATCCTCATCAGTGTATTCGAGAACAGGCAAGAGTGATCGTTCAAACTTCGTGAACATTTGCGTGCGGTGGGGAAGGTTCAAAAATCGGATATACGGATACCACACACTCTAAACCAAAATCACAAAAATCAGTGGCGTCTCTGCTCGTTCATCGTCAATTGGCCGACCATCCTATGCTTTATTGTTAATGGAAATGAGAAATGGTGTCTTTATGTTAACATAACTAAAAGAAAGGAAAGGTTGAGACCAAACAAAGCAGCATTTCTCCATACAAAGACCTGCCCAAATCCACAAAAGGTAATGTTACACATCTGGTGGAACAGCAATGGTGTAGTGTGCTAAAAATTGTTTCTCTGAGGTGTAACCATCACTGCTGACGTATATTATCAACAAGTGAGATGTCTGGCAGATGTAGTCAGAGAAGAGTGACGAGGAAGAGTGTGAGAAGTGATGCTCCTCTATGATAACCCGCCCACATAATGCTAGACTGACAGAAAACACTATGCACGAGTTGCGTTAGGATCTCATTTCAACCCATCTTATTCACGTGAGCCGGCCGCTGTGGCCGAGCAGTTCTAGGCGCTTCAGTCCGGAACCGCGCTGGTGCTACGGTCGCAGGTTCGAATCCTGCCTCGGGCGTGGATGTGTGTGATGTTGTTAGGTTAGTTAGGTTTAAGTAGTTCTAAGTGTAGGGGACTGATGACCTCAGATGTTAAGTCTCATAGTGCTCAGAGCCATTTGAACCATATTTACGTGATCTTGCACCCTCAGATTTTCACCTTTTCTGCTCTCTATCAAACATCCTTCAAGGAACTTCCTTTGTGGATGAAAATGCACTCCATACATGGCTCAATTAATTCGTTGCCTCAAAACTGTTTGGTTTCTACAGTCAAAAAGTTACCCAGTGTTGGCAGACTGCTGTAAATAGTGAAGGAGAATACATTATTGATGACTAAATTCTCTGTTATATGTATCTGTTGGGTTTATTAAACTTATGGAAAACCAGTACAAACTTGTGCACCAAATCAATATTAGGCATGAGCACAGGGTGTTGATCAAATTTTTTAATATTACAAGTAAAATAGTCTCATATTTCAGTTTTTAAATTATTTTTCATTTCGTCTGACAGGTTAGGAGTGGCAGCAGCGTTTGCCTAGCATCGGGGTACGGCACGAGTTTCCTTCAGGATGTGGAGATCGTTCAGCTTGCAGACATCAGACATTACCAGGAGGTGAAGATGCAGTGCATTGGTTACAGGAAGTGCTCCATTCCGCAGCTCTCTGATAAGTTACACTATTTTCAATTCTTGTCGTGGTTATTCACAACTTCAGTTTGAAGAAATCAGTGGAGTTGTGAGTTTTGAAGAATTTGCAGAATATTTATATGAAGCTGACAGATTTCACGTGAGGAAATGCTGGTACCGGTTCAGCTGAGATGGTAAATGTAAGAAATGTACATGTAGGTCGCTATTTTCATGTTATATTATAGCACAGATTTATCTGTATTTCTACAAGGTGTACAACTTTGTTTCCACCGTTTGCCGATAGGTGGCGACAACAGTAACTAGCGGTCGAAAGAAACAGATTGCAGACATCGGACAGTTAGCTTGGACCTCGGTCAACATAACCTCATTTAAACATTAGTCAATTTGTCTGCAATCATAAAGTTGTTCTTGTTTGAAAATGTCAGTTTACGAGCTTAATTCTCGTCATTTGCAGAGGTATTACTGTTTTGTTTCACTATGAAGAAAACAGTGGCCGAGTCTCACCGATGCTGTCAGGTATGTACGGTAAAGGTGCTATTAGTGAAAGATCATGTCGTGTGTGGTTTCAACGCTTCAAGAACGGTGATTTTTAACGTCGTAGACTGGCATAGTGGTGGAAGAGAGAATGTTCTCGAAGATGCAGAATTGGAGACATTGCCGAGTGAAGACTCGCATCAAACTCGAGAAGAATTGGCACGGAAGTGACACAGCAAGCCATTTCAAAATGTCTCAAGGCTATGGGCACGATTCAGAAAGAAGGAACTTGGGTCCCATGTGAGCTGAAACCGAGAGACGTAGAACAGCATTTGTGTGTTTGTGAACAGTTGCCTCGGAGGCAAAAACGGAAGGGATTTCTGCATCACATTGTGATCGAGGACAATAAATGGGTTCATTACAATAACCCTAAGTCTTGGGGATATCCTGGCCACGGTTCCACGTCGACGGCCAAACCGAATATTCACGGCTCCAAGATCGTGCGCTGTATTTGGTGGGACCAGCTCGGCGTCGTGTACTATGAGGTGTTAAAACCGAGTGAAACAATCACAGGTGCTCATTATCGAACGCAACTAATGCATTTGAGCAGAGCATTAAAAGACAAACGGCCGCAATACAGCGAGAGGCACGATAAAGTGATTTTGCAGCATGACAACGCTTGACCCCACGTTGCAAAAGAGGCCAGAACGTTAAAATGGGGAGTCCTACCCCATCCACAATATTCTCCAGATATTGCTCCCTCTGACTCTCAGCTGTTTAGATCGACGGCGCACGGCCTGGCTGACCGACACTTCTGATCTCGTGAAGAAGTCACAAATTGGATCGATTCGTGGATCACTTAAAAGATGAACAATTATTTTGATGCGGGATTTGTACACTGCCCGAAACATGGGAGAAAGTAGTGGCCAGCGATGGAAAATACTTTGAATGATACGTGTGTAACCAATTTGTTTCATTAAAGCCTCAAATGTTGGGGAAAAAATGGCGGAAGCAAAGTTGTACACCTTGAAGAAAATACAGTAGAATATGGAGATTACTAATATGAATTAGTTTTCATTGGCACAATGGGCACTGATTGAAATATTTGTCGTGTTGGCTACTGATTCCAATGTGTGTTATTGTAAAAGTAGCTTTATTGGGACATTTTAGAGTGTAAGTGTTTGCAAATGGACAGGCCTGTAGAATTTTTAACCCCTTAACATAAAATCCAGAGTTATCTTGTTTTTATTATTTTGACAGAAACTTAAAATCCTAAGTATACTTAGGCAACTTAAGAACAGACCTAAGAATAAATAAAACCCCGCTTATATCTCTTTTAGCACTGATAATTAAGTGTTCTGCCAGTAGGGAGCATCTGGTCCTACATTTGTAGACCGGCTGTCAAGTTTCGGTTGCGGTGGTTGCCACTAGATATCATCTTTACTGTGTGCAGCTTCTCAATCCTTGAAAACAAAATCCATGCTTGCAGCCTCTCTCCTGTATTGTTATCTAGGCACTGCTTTCAAAAAAGGATGGCTATAATGATCCTGAGTTTGACATGGAATTTAGCTGCTCAGAAGCGAGGGAGAATGTGAAGTTAATTCGTCAGACACCGTAAGTGACGACAGCTGGTCAATCGTGTGACAAGTGCTCACCTGTGATTTGATATAGACAGCTCTTCCAAGATTTATATTCAGAGGAAAGCATGTTGAAATAAATGGTTAGCCTTCATAGCTACACAGAAGCTAAAAAATGATTTCAAGTTTCAGGATATTTTAGTCGAAGTCCAGTGCACGAGTATGGTCGGGATTTTATTATTAGTGAACTTCAAAATTTCGTAACTCATTTGTTTAAGCTATAAAAGCTATCTTCATGTGTGTGTGTACAATGTCATTCATTATAGGATGTTTTTCATTAATAAAAAATATTTTTTTAACATAATGTGAAGAAGAAAAAAAAAACAATATGTTAAGGGGTTACTAAGCATGCTGAAAACTTCTCAAATGTTTAGAAACTAATATACAAAGGTCCCGAGTTCGAGTCTCGGTCGGGCACACAGTTTTAATCTGCCGGGAAGTTTCAACTGATATACAAGTTTCAGAAATATTTGTTAATATTTTTCCAATGTTTTTATCTATTTGAATAGTTATAACTACAGTTATACATGTTGTAACCAAAAACCTAGTTATTTAGGTATCAAAAATTGTGCAAAAGACAGCTATCTTCAGGGGGTTAAGTACTGTAATTGGGCAAAGTAGGAAAGGGAATAAAAGTCTGAGTTGTTACTTTGGAGCACCACACTCTCCACCTTGGTGGATTTCTTCAGTGTTTTACTATTCTGGAGTGCAACTGGAAGAGAAACTTTGGACAGTACCTCTCGTATTCGTACTATCTGCTCTGTAGCTGCCAGTATGAAGCCTATCATCTGGCCAGTGACTGAAATCAAACATGTCTACTGTGTCAAAGACCGTAGCCCTCGGATTAACTGTAACATCTTCGGTCTGCGTAAAATGTAGCTTCAACGATGTTAACTTTCTCAATGTTATTTTCGTGAACCATTGCAGCCAGATAGTTTTTTTGTGTGTCTCCTGCGGAACTCTCTCACTGGTCCAACCTTCTAGAGATTATAACCCCACACTGAAACTTTTCCCATTTTCCCAGTATCTCACTTGCTTTACTTACGCTGGAACATGGGCTGTAATTCCCGTTAGCAGTGGACTCGTTGGGGATCTGAGCCAGAGTTTGGTTTTAAGCGATGGCAACCTGTTTAACCCTGAAATGTGTCACTTACAGCTTGTTCCCTTTCAGGAAAGGAGACTAAAAAGAACCTTCTGTAATCTCTCTCTCTCTCTCTCTCTCTCTCTCTCTCTCTCTCTCTCTCTCTCTCTCTCGCTCTCCCCCTCTCTCCCCCCTCCTTCCCTCCTTTTTTTTTCCCCAACACTAGCCATATAACACATAAATACTGAAACAGAGCAACATAACTAAATTGGGGGATGGGCTTCTGTAATGTTTAGCTAATAATAAGCTTTTAACTCTGTTCAAGAAATGTATGGGATTTGATATACCTGCAGGTGTTTCACTGCGGATCTTAACCCTGTACACACCAAAATGCACAACTCTGCACTCGTCGATATAATGAAAGTTTCAGGAGGAGAGGATATGTCCCACCTCCCCGTTCTAACAATACCACCGCTAACAAAGTAGATTAGAAATCAGATTAATAATGTTGCTCAAGCAGCATATGTTCGCTTTATCGGGCAACTACAAAACTATTGACTGTGGATGGTATCTTCAGAATCGAAATAATGAAGTCACTGTAAAAAAGTCATTAATTTGGCACTTATCTCGAATGGATTCCCACGTAGATTTCGTCGAAGTCGTTATGGCTCACCTTGTTGATTCCACGTTGGCTGCTAGAAGGTCCGGATCTGTATTTTAGCAATATTTGAAGACCTAACAAATGCGTTTTTCAGGAAATTCTTAATGATCAAACAGTCCCAGATCAGAACAATGGCATGGTAGAAATAATTTTTGACTTGGTGTTCACAATCCACATTTTTAACACTCTCTGTACCAGGCCTATTTTATGCACCCGTCCCTAGAAACCGGGCAATTTTACCAATATTAAAAAAATTACTGCATCAAATCTACTGTTTGGATTGTGGCAAATTTGGTACCATCTTGAAGCTGCACATTTCTACTTTAATTCTGAGTGAAAGAAACTACTTTACAATGCACAGCTTTAAGGTACAGTTATAGAAATCACTTAGATGTTTTAAGAATTTAGAAAAAGTCATACGAATAAGGGAATACAATTGTGATTTATTTTTAACCAAAATTGTGGCACTACATTACATGTTTCTGATAGTATACAGTATTACATATAAATTTCACACAGAATCATATTGTTTTTTAGTGTGGAAAATTTTAAAGCAAGGTTCCAGGCAGAGTGCAACGCCACACTGTTCACATTCGTATCGTGTCTCTTTGCGAGAAGCCTTGCCACTCTGTTTCTTGCTCCTGGAACTGCACACGTGACACACACGAGCAGCATACTTCTTAGTAGTTGCAGGTATGTGCTGCAAAAAATGTCTCTTTGTTAGCCGACCTACAGTTCCTTCATTTCTTGGAATGAATTCAAGTGTGTCGTCTTCAACAAGCTGAACTGCAAGCACTGTTATAAAGTCTGTTATTGTAATATTCTTCCTGTGCACTGCATTGTACAGCCAAAATGCATTTGATACTCCCATAAGCAGCAAATGGAAATATAATTTTCGCCACCATTTCACAGTTCTGTGCTGGAACGGATTGTACTGCAGGCGTTGGTCTCCAATATCCACTCCAATTTTATTGAGGTTGTAATCAAGTACCTGAAGTGGTTTCAATACTACAGACCCATTTCTCTTAGTATGCGTACCAAATGTTGCTTGATGCCTTGTAGACAATGTATACACATCTCTCTTATCTTTCCACTTCATTGCCAATACATTATCTTTACGCCGAAAAGACATTTCGCCCTTTTTCAGCTTAGCAGATACTAAATCTTTAGGCAATCCTTTCCTGGATTTGTTCACAGTACCAACAGCTCCAGTGCCTTTCTCTGCCAGTTGCTGAAATAGCTCTGGACTGGAATAAAATCGATCTAAATACACAGTGTGGCCTTTGTTCAGCAAGCTGCTGTCAGACAACAATCGCAAAATAACCGCAGACGAAGAATTGTCAACAATATGCTTACCAGCATAAACTTCAAAATTTACAACATAGCCACTACTGGCTTCAGCAACAGCATATACTTTCAGTCCATACTTATGAGGCTTATTTTGCATGTAAACACGGAAACTCACACGACCTCGAAATGGGCAAATTCCTTCATCAATTGTCACTTTTTCTGAGGGACGATATGCCTGGATACATCGCTCCTTCAAATTATTATAATATGGCAAAACTTTGTAAAGTGGATGAAATCCATCTTCGCCTGTTTTTTTCTGATTTGAATTGTCAACAAGATGCAAGCATGACAGTATCTGAGTGAAACGCAAACGGCTCATGACATGGGGACAAAAGTTACAACTAAGAACAGGATTAGTGCTCCAATGGTCCGCAATTTTTGGCTTTTTCGAAACACACATGTGGAAAATAATACCCAAGAAACGCCTCATCTCACTTATAGTCACTGGCTTCCACGAACTCAAAACTGAATGGGGCTTCAGATTATTTCCTCTTCTTTTCTTCTGTATTGTCTGTGATGCATACAAATTTGTCTGTCTCTTGAGTTCATTTACGTCACTGTCAGTAAGGAACACTTTACTGCAATCCAGTACAGAACTCGACTCATCAATATCCACTAGTATCTGCCTGGGTGTCGTGTTGACAGGCAGAGGTCGGTAGGTGTCAACTGCAGTCCACTCACTGTCTTTCGGATACGGCACAGCTGCTGGATTTGAAGCAACACCTTCAACATCATTCTCGTCTTCATCTGAAGACAAACTGTCATCAATCTCGTCTTCTAAAAAGAATATCACATTATGTGTAACTACATACATCGTTTACACATGTTCAACAGATATGTGCGTACTGCACAATTACGTGGAAAATTCGGAAATACGTACCTTCAAACACACCATTGCATTCAGAATCGTCTGAATCACTCTCTACATTATCCAGAGTGTCGCTATGATTGATCAAATCCGCAATTTCTGCGTCTGATAAACCGCGCCGAAACATGATGACAAACAACTGAATGATATACAGACTGAGAACGCAAAGATAAGTTTTAACATGAATTACAGCGCTGCCGTGACATCTATGGACGCATTTTGTTAATAAACATCTGAAAAACGTATAGCGCTGGCCAAACCCGTAGAAATAACGTTGCAGTGTTTTGAATGAAATTAAATGTAGCGGCCCGTAAATTTTACGGGCTTGGTGATTTTCGCGCGATCCCAGGCCCGTAAATTTTACGGGCTTGGCGCTTAGAGTGTTAATAAACTTCTTGTAAATTCACATATACTTCATCTAAATTGTCACATCATCAAGAAAACAGTTTTGTATCAATCTTCATATATTTAATTTCCCCTTTAACCAAACACAAGACTTGACTGTTCTTTTACAAAGCGAAATAACAACATAACTTCTGCAAAGTGAAACAAAGACTGCCCTGTGCGCATTCATGCCAAAACGATTACAAGTCAGTCAAAGATTATGACAGTCTCACAGAAATGAATACACACAAGAACCATATCACTGTAATATAGCGATACATGGGAGTACCTATACATTAATAAAACTAAATGTGAATATTGTCATAAAAATATGTCTGTTCGCAGAAAAGTAGTTCTATATTACTGGTATCGAGAACTGGGGTTGGAGTGCCGTCGTCGGCTGATACTTGTATCCGAGTTTTCATGTCTCTCCTGAGATTTCCTTTGTCACGGTTCAGGCGTGGAAGTGTCGTCGATGGCTTAGCAATCCAATCCTAGCGTGGAACAGGCGGCCACAGACATTACAGCTGACGGGAGGTGTAGGGCGTGGCTGAGCCTGGAGGAGTTTACGTCTCTGGTGTTTGTCATTCTCCATTCTTCGACGTTCCGGCTCAAAGTTTTGAAGAGCATTTGAGGTAACCGAGCGCCAGCGACTTCGATCTTCTGCTATTGTGGACCAGTTACTCGGATCGATGTTCAAGTTTTTCAGATTTTTCTTGTACTGATCCTTATAACGCTCGAGAGGGGCTCCTCGTGGCCTTTTACCTGTGCTCACTTCGCTGTACAGCATTTGGCGTGGAAGTCTGTCATTTTTCATCCGCCGGATGTGGCCGACCCGTCTGAGTTGATGCCCAATGATAAGAACTTCCGTGCTATGCAGTTTTGCTTTTTCAAGAACAGCCTTGTGGGATATGAAGTCATCCCATTTCAGGTTCGTGATATATCTCAGCTTCTGTCGGTTGAAGTGTTCTAGTTTCTTCAGATCACAGCAATATAACGTCCAGGTTTCGCAACCGTATTGCAGGGTGAAAGTGACTACCGCTTTGTACACCGTCAGTTTGGTGTACAGTGTTAGGTCTTTATTCAGGAAGACACGCTTTGTAAGACATCCAAATGCTATGTGGGCAGCACATAATCTATTCTTCACATCTTTTCCAGATGAGCAGTTAGATGACAGTATGCTTCCCAGGTAGAGGAAATGGTCCGCTTGTTCCAGAGGTGTATCATAAATGGATATGCTGAAGTCAGGAACGGAGGAGCCAGGAGTTGGCTGCGCCGCCACCTTTGTCTTTGGAATATTGACGGAGAGACCAAATCGTTCGTACGCCCTGCTGAAGGAATCAACTGACAGCTCCAACTCTGCAGGTGAATGAGCTGGAGAAGCATTGTCATCAGCATACTGCAGCTCTGTCACACGAGTGGTACTGGTGAACCTTTTCGAATGGAGTCTGGACTGGTCGAATAATCCTCCATCAAACCTGTACTTTAGTTCTATTCCTGCATCGTTTACGGATGTCTCGTAAAGCACAGCTGCCAGATACGATTCAAATAATGTCGGTGCAAGAACGCATCCTTTTTTAAGCCCAATTGTTATTGGGAATTCACCAGTTGTTTCATTCTGGCAGAGGACCTGTCTAGTCATATCATCGTGGAGAGCTTCAATCTAGTCAACAAAATGTTCAGGGCAGCCGAAGCGTTTTAAGACCATCCACATGGCTTCTCTGGGAACTGCATCAAAGGCCTTTTCTAGATCATAGAAAACAAATAGTAAAGGCTTTTGCTGTTCTCTGCACTTCTCCTGTAGTTGTCGTGCACAGAAAATCCTGTCAATTGTCCCTCTTGAAGGTCGAAACCCGTATTGAGACTCAGGTAGTATAGTCTCTGAAAGTGTCTGGAGGTGATTTAAAAGGATTCTCGCAAAAATTTTGCCAGTGACAGAGAGTAGAGATATTCCCCGGTAGTTACCACAGACGCTTCTGTCGCTCTTCTGGAAGATGGTGACAGTTGTGGAGTTCTTCAAGTCAGCTGGTACCTTGCGGCTTTCCCACAGAATAGAATGAGTGAGAAGAGTCTAGTATTTAGAGGCAAGCCGCCACCCTCCATAAGCTCCATTGGGATGCTGTCAGGTCCAGGAGCCTTCCCAGGTTCCACACTCTTGAGTGCCTTGCAGAATTCTTGAAAAGTTGGAGGATCAGCCATCCGGGGTTGTGGAGGGTGCTGTGGAACATTTTTGAGAAAATCTCCAGCGGCAGTAGAAGGGCGGTTTAACAGTGAGCTGAAGTGCTCTTTCAAACGATTTAAGATGTCCTGACTTTCAGTAAGAATGGTGGAGTTGTCAGCAGCTTACAGTATTCCTGATGTGCCGTAATGGTCATGTAAATAAAGAACCATTACAATCCCCCCCCCCCCCCCACACACACACACACAATTCCATGCACAAGCTGCATGGGATTGGGTGTCTCAAAAACAAAGTTATTAAAAGAAATTATTCTCTAATTGACAATAAGTTGCAATAAGTATTATGAAAATAATGATTTCTGAAAATGTTCAGTGTACCTACAAAACTATTCAATAGCCATTATATACACAAAAAAACATTAGTAATGCTTATAGTAAATCAATTTAGGTCAGTCTGTCCTTCAATAATCCGCAGTATTTTGCATGTAAGGCAAAGTCAATAAATTATTAATTTTTAATCATTTGCTCACAGATCCAGTTCTTTGTATTTTTCTCCCAACGTAATTGTTTGAATTTACACATCTCCGTCCTTTAACAACATGACACACTATCCATTTCACCACTATCAATCTTGCTCTCATGGTCAAGTCTCTTCTCCATAGTTATGTCCATAAATCCTTCCTTTCATATAGTTTCTTTTTCTGCTAGTGTGTTATATTGGTTACTGAGGCAGTTAGTCTGAAATTATTACATGGGTCTTAATTCTTAGTTCATTAAAACATTCTATACAAATATACATAATAAAAATAATGAACTAAACTAAAGTCGTAGGAATAATACATTATGCAAAGTTTATCACATTGCAAAAGCCTGTTTGTCACAGTAAGTATATGGTTACAAATAGGAACAAAAAGAACATAAACAAACAACAGTAAATATAAATACATACAAAGACTACTTTTCTCTGTTGAAGTATTCATCAAGTGAGTAAAATGTTTTCTCTATTAAATATGTCTTTAGATTGTTTTTGAATGATGCACTGTTACTATATAGACTTTTTATATAGCTCGGTAATAAGTTAAAAATTTTGACACTGGAGTAATGCACTCCTTTCTGTAGCCGAGTTAAACTTTTTAGTTCAAAGTGGAGGTCAGCCTTCTTTCTTGTATTGTGATAATGGAAGCTTTCATTGGTTTCATAGTGGGCAGGATTGTCAACAAAGAAACTCATTAGGGAAAAAATATACTGGCAGGTTGTGGAAAGTATTCCGTTTTTTAAAGAGCGTACGGCAGGAGGTTCTTGGGGGTACTCTGCACATTGTACTTTTTTATGCACGAGGAAGATTTTTTTAGATGAGGGTGAATTGCCCCAGAAGATGATGCCATAACACATAATGGAGTGGAAGTATGAAAAGTATGTGGACTTCGTGACATTTATGTCTCCAAATTGTGAGATTGTCCTAAATGCAAAAATTGCTGAGGACAGCCTTTTTACAGTCTCGAGGACATGGTGGTCCCAGTTGAGCCTACTGTCTATGTGGAGGCCTAAGAATTTGGTGCAGTGTACCCTTTCTATCTGATTATTGTTATTTAAAACAGTAATCTCCTGGGGGAGTTTGTGGTCAAGGCTGAAATGGATATAATTTGTTTTGCTCAGGTTTACTGTGGGCGAGTTCACTCGGAACCAGGTTAATAGTACTGTAAGTAATTCGTTGGCATCAACCTCTATATCAGTGAGCTGTTTGTTACTAATCAAAATGCTGGTGTCGTCAGCAAACGTGGTGAACTAGCACGTATTGCTTGAAAAAGGTAGGTCATTTGCGTGTATCAGAAACAGCAACGGACCAAGGACGGATCCCTGGGGTACTCCATGGAGTACAGTGCTCCAGTCTGCCTCTACTACCTCCCCCTCTTTATTGCTCCCATTGAGAATTACCTTCTGCTTCCTGTTTTGGCGGTAGGATTTTAGCCAGCTTCCCAGTGCCCCAGTGATCCCACAGTGGCGTGCTTTGTCGAGGAGTATTTTGTGGTCCACACAGTCGAAGGCTTTGGACAGATCACAAAATATTCCAACTGCCTTCATTTTATTATTTAGGGATTCCAGTATATCATTTGTGAAAGAAAATATGGCCTCAGTTGTGGACATACTTTTCCGGAAACCGAACTGTCTATCATTTATGGTGCCAAAGTTTTCTAGGTGCCTTACAATTCTGGAGTGCAGTAGTTTCTTGAGGACTTTAGTGAAAGTGGACAGGAGGCACATTGGACGATAGTTTGAGACTTGCGTTGTGTCTCCCTTTTTGTGGAGAGGCTTCGCTATAGCGAGTTTCGTGCCCTCTGGGAAAACACCCTGGTACATACAGGCATTAAATATATGGGCTAATACTTTGCTTAATTGGTCAGAGCAGGTTTTTAGCAGCTTACTGGAGATATTATCTACACCAGATGATCCCTTACATTTTAATGAGGCAATGGTTTTTTTAATCTCATATCTGGTTATGGGGGATGTCCTTATCTCGCTCACTGGAATGGGAAAACTGTGCTTCAGTAGATCCGTGGCACTTTCTAAGGATCCCTTGCAACCTATTTGCTCTGCAGCACTTATGAAGTAGTCATTGAATGCATTCACAATAGTCTCTTGGTTGTTTACAGTATTGTTATCAATTTTTAGTACAATGTCTACTGGTTTACTGGCACTGTTCGTACCAGTCTCGCTCCTTATTGTGTCCCAGATTGCTTTAATTTTATTACTGGATTGGTTGATTTTGGATCTAAAATATATGCTTTTTGAAAGTTTGATTACCTTACTCAAAGTTTTACAATACTTTTTATAATGATTTTGACTGGGGTTTCCTGATTCTTTTGTTGTTATGTACAAAATTTGTTTTTGCTTGCAAGATGTCCTAATCCCATTTGTTATCCATGGTTTTTTTGTGTTTTCTTTTGGTACATTCCTATAAACTTTTTTTGGGAAGGAGGTTTCAAATATTGATGCAATTTCTTTACTAAACAGGCTATACTTGGAATTTGCATCTGTTTCGGAATATATGTGACTCCAATTTACATTATGGAGGCATGATTTGAATGCTTTGATTGTTAGTACATTTATGGGCCTGAATACCTTCCACATTGGCTCAGTTTTATTCTGAGGAACATTTATATTTTTGATGGTGAGTCTTTGACCATCATGGTCAGAAAGACCATTTATTATTTTACTAATGCTAAGACCATTTATTATTTTACTAATGCTGATACTGCCCAATTTCTCTTGGTCTACAAAAATGTGGTCAATTAGTGTGCTTGAATATGAAGTTACTCTGGTGGGAAAATTGACCACTGGCAGAAGGTTGTAGGTGTACATCAGATTTTCTAGGTCTGTCTTCCCACTACTATGTGTAAGAAAGTTGATGTTGAAATCTCCAAGTAGTACAACATCTCTTTTATAGTTGAATAACTGCAGTAAAAGCAAATCGAGCTGCTTCAAAAAGAGGTCAAGATTTCCTGAAGGTGCTCTATAAATTGCCACAATTAATAGGGCGGAATTACTTACAGAAATTTCGATGGCACACGATTCAAAATATTGCGCTAAACAAAAATTTTGAACATACATTTCTTTGCAATTGATACTGTTCTTAACAAAAATTGCAACACCACCACCTTTTCTTTGGTTTCTGCAGTATGAAGACGTCAGGTTGTAGTCAGGTATTACCAGCCTTTCCGTAGCTAAGCAGGCATGATGCACAGTGAAGCATAGTACATGGGCGTGATCTATGCCTCCATTGTCTTGCACATCGATTGAGAGTTCGCTTAGCTTATTAAACAGGCCTCTAATATTTTGGTGGAAGATTGCAAGTTGATCCGTTACAGAGGCCGTTACAGGGTTTTGCCTAAAAAATTATTCTTAACTGTCGAGTTCACGTATGCACTCTCGTCCTGTTTTTTTTAAATCCATTTGTCTATTGTAGTTTCTTTATACGAAGTGCATCTCGTAGAGTTGAGTTGTTCTGTCATTGCTGCTTTTAGGAGAATACCTAATGCTCTCTTTCCTGTCCAGTTTAGGTGCATACCACGTTTTGTAAACAACTCTCTTCTAAAACTGCTTACATCTACAACACAACTGTTAAATCGATTGCAAGTCTTTGTCAATTTATAGTTTGTTTGCGAGATAGCTTTGTTGACACGTGACTGTGGTTCCAAGTCGTGTCTTTTCGGGATGTTTACAACAAATAACTTGGAGCGATTTAGCGCTGAGAAATTCTTTTCCGGTGTTTGTATCACATTGTGGCCTTCGTTACAGGCTACATTGTTTGCACCACCGATTATTATCACATAGTCGTTTTTAACGTTCTCAGGATTGCAACCCGATAATACTTCCTCGATTTTTGCACCAGGTTTCTCTATTCCACGCACTTCGGCGTTGCTAAGATTGCTTTTTACGATATCTGCTAAGCCTCTACCCTGACTGTCCGCAAAAATGTGTACACATTTGATAGATTTATTTGGAGCAGAAAGTTTGTAGTTGTCAGAACTCAAACATTCATTTGGTGAAGATATAGGCTTTGAATTATCGAATGAAACTTCCTTGTGATAACTTTCACTTTTAGGGACTTTAACACACGATTTTAGTTTTGATTCTGTGCCAGTCACTGATACACTGTTATTAGGAGCAAATTTATTTACGTTCAGCAAGTTTGTGTCACTTACTGTTTGTGAAGTATTAGCGCCCGGTAATCTGTGTTTGTTGTTGACTTTCCTCCATTCCGTCGATTTATCCATTTTATCTTGTTGGTGTAAAAGCACGTTTACCTTCGTTCTTACAAGGGAACCTCCCCATCGCACCCCCCTCAGATTTAGCTATAAGTTGGAACAGTGGATAGGCCTTGAAAAACTGAACACAGATCAATCGAGAAAACAGGAAGAAGTTGTGTGGAACTGTGAAAAAAATAAGCAAAATATACAAACTGAGTAGTCCACGTGCAACATATGCAACTTCAAGGGTGATGTGCAGTCAGGAGCGCCGTGGTCTTGTGGTTAGCGTGAGTAGCTGCGGAATGAGAGGTCCACGGTTCAAGTCCTCCCCCGAGTGAAAAATTTACTCTCTTTATTTTTGCAAAGTTATGATCTGTCTGTTCGTTCATTGACGTCTCTGTTCACTGTAATAAGTTTAGTGTCTGTGTTTTGCGACCGCACCGCAAAACCGAGCGATTAGTAGACGAAAGGACGTGCCTCTCCAATAGGAACCGAAAACATTTGATCGCAAGGTCATAGGTCAACCGATTCCTCCACAGGAAAACACGTCTGATATATTCTATACGATACTGTTGACGGCATGTGCGTCACATGACAGTAATATGTTGTCGACCCACCTAACTTGCACACTTGGCGAATGGGTAAAAAGATTCTTCTACCTTGCCCGATTTAGATTTTCTTGTGGATGTGATTATCGCTCCCAAAAAAGTGATCGCATCGGACGGACAGACGGACAGATAATAATTGTCTGAAAACAAAAAATTAAAATTTTCAGCCGAGGGAAGACTTGAACCAAGGACCTCTCACTCCACAGCTGCTCACGCTACCCACAGGACCACGGCACTCTTCACTGCACATCACCCTTGAAGTTGCACATGTTGCACGTGGACTACTCAGTTTGTATATTTTGCTGATTTTGTTCATAGTTCCACACAACTTCTTCCTGTTTTCTCGATTGATCTGTGTTCAGTTTTTCAAGGCCTATCCACTCTGCCAACTTATAACTAAATCTGAGGTGGTGCGATGGGGAGGTTCCCTTGTTAGTAGTACATTTTCGAGCTTCAGGCTGTGGTTTTCTCTTCTTAGACCATCAATAACGAAATGTAAACTTGAAATGTGTTCACTAAATTTCGAGAATTCACTGAAAATTTTGTCTATCCCAATATTCATATCTTCAACACAGGTCCAACTTAACTGTAACATAATAACTTACAATGACATGTACAAAAAGAAATTTGCTCACTGAAATACTGAATTTTTTAATAACTAATGAAGTATCATTGTAACAAGTATGAAAAAAATGTTAGTAAATCAAGAAAACTCTTACTCTCCTCACAACAATGTGCATGAATGTCAAAAGGTAATATATTAAACTAAAACACATTACATACAAAGATACACTGATAAAACTGCAAATATTCAATAAGTATATGTTCTAGCCATGGTCAGACAAAATAGGTCACATACTCTCAAGAATAGCATAATCCAAACATGGTAAAAATGTTCAGTAGTAAAGAAGTTTCCTTTCCTAACACATTTCAACTTTTTTCATTATCAAATGAACGAAGTGTCTCGAATTATTGCCACAGTGTGGTAAGTTTATAATAATTGAGCTGCTCGGGGGAAAAAAATGGTAAGCACCAAAATCACAGTTTCGAGATATCGCACATCTAAAGTTTCAATTGATCTGAAAATCTGAATAATTTTTTTTTTAACAGTCCTTTTATTCTGTAGTGATTCTAACATCTATCTTCTACTATACAGACATAAATGAAACTCAGAACTGACTAAAACAAATGAAATATACAAAAATTATTACATTACCATACACCGTTAACAACACATAGTGATAGAACATTACATATTAAATTTTACAGTAAGTCTTCAACACTTTACTGAAACTGCAAAATCATTCAACACTCTCATAACTAATGTCTTTTTCATCTAAAACTGTTGGCTTTAGTGACAGGAAAAATCCATTGTGGACAGGAGGTATGTAATTTAGGAGTGACAGGACGTCAGCAACTTTCTTCTTTTCGATAAGCCTTGGCCCATTGTATTTAAGTGGAAGTGTAGGAACTGGTCCTTTGCGTTCCACGTTTCCTGAAGTTTATTTCATGTCATGACAAAATGTCTCGCTGATGGATATTCGGAGGTCACCTTCCACCTACATACTTTCCTTAGGTTGACATCTCGACCAACAACTGTCTTCTTCCTGAAGACAAACGCTTCTATAGCGTATCGTATTTGATAGAAATCCTCTCTTTTCATATTATATACAAGCAATGGATTCTTCTTAGCCGACTTCTTGATGATCTCGCACCACTGATCTGGACTGTACACATCTTGTGCCTGTCGGTGAGCGTAATTTTAATTTTCAACTGTCGCGAAATCTCTATCGGACGGCAACATTGTGTGCCCGCTCGCGGGGAAATGGTGTTCAATCACACGAAATCTACCAGTTGAAATTAGATATTTCCAAAGCAGTACCACATTCCAGTTCTTATTTTGGCCACAGCAGCACCTTTTTCGAGATGACCTCTTTGTCTGTTCGAGGGCCTTTTCCTGAACGGTTTCTGCAGGAGCGATACACTGTTCGTTGTTTTGGGCAATATGATCTGATTCGCTATTAACCAGTATAACAACGAAAACTACTATTACGGTTACCATTATTATTATTACATGTAACAATATAAATGAGAAATGCGCATTCACACACCACTTAGCCAAAAAATGGAGCCATTCTAAAATAACCTCAAAATTAACGTACTTCAGGAACATAATGGTGTGTACATGCACTTACCATTATGTTCGTGAAACGTACTAAAGACAGTATATTTACAAAATAACATATCTCTGAGTCATCTGAATCGTTAGGAATGTATTCTGGATCCCTCTCGAAGATATTAGTATCATTGGAAGTATATTTCTCGTCTTCTGCCATGTTCACTGTTGCCATAATCTCGGAGATGTTTTTACTTGCCGCCATTCTCTCTGTCACTTACCATTATGTTTCCGCAACAGACAGACAGTGGCGCTTACCATTAAGCTCGGCCCTGACATCTGTTGAGTCAATTTGGAACTACTAGTAAGTTTACTGCATTGTGCATCCCACAGGCGGTGTCATTAGCCATCTACCGCAAAATACACGGCGATGGCGCTTACCATTGTGTTCCCCCGAGCAGCTCAATTATGAAATAGGTAAACAAGCAGGTAAGACTTGCCCACAACAATCTAACTTTAATATGTTCAAAATTATTTCCATAGCCCACTTATCCAGGGTCCAATCACAAACCTAGTTCACTTAAAGACTGATTCTCAGTTTCTCTGCCCTCTCATTATTAATTTTCATCAGCAATATGTGACAAAATTTGAGCAACTTTCTATCATTCTTATGTTCCCGTCACACACAGTCTCTTCATTATGTCACAGTGCAAGTATTCCAAGGTCATTTCAAAATACTAAGGTACACACAAAAATATCAATGTCAGAATGTTCATATATGTTTAGCAAAAATGTTGAATACCTAACATGTATAAATTACAATTAACATGGTACATACCCTAACACACACAAAAATATAAATGTCAGAATGTTCTTGTATGCCTAGCAAGGCAGTCCAATGGCTAACATATGCAAACTACAACTAGCATGGTAAGATTCACAGCACACAAAGATATTATAAAAATCAAATGTCTTGTTATATCTAAGCAAATGTTCAATGAATGGTATGTATAAAATTGCAACTGATATATTACATGTCATAGCACATAGGTAAATCAAAATGTGAAAATAGGTATCTCTATACAACAAATGATTCATTAATCAACAAGCACGCAAAATAATCAGTGTTCTATATCTCCTTCAAACAGTAAGTAAATTTCATAGTTATGTGTAGTCCTCACAGCATATACTGTACATAAAGCAAAATATGAAAACAAGTATTCTCACACGATAATTAGTCCAATAAATGACAAGTGCCGTGTACAAAACACATTCTGCATCTCGTCCTAACAGTAGAAAAGTGTATAACAATATTCAGACTTCATAACATAAGGCATTGCATAAATTTCATAAGTAATGCATAGTGTGAAAAATCTTCCTTGTGTTTTAGGTTATTGAATTAGCAAGTTTCATCTTAGGTCTCTGACTTATATGGTTTCATGTGATTCTTGAGTTTCTCCCGGCGTATTTGATAATCAAAATATCCACGGGTGTACTGCCGGTCTACAGTGTCCAACGGGCGAAATATTTCGGCGATCATACATGTCGCCATCATCAGGTGAACTGACGGACTGAGCTCCTGTGAACGTGCCGGTACGGAGATCTGTATGCTATGGCTGCTCAAGGGGAACTGGCTTCGGTCGCGGCGGCGGCCAATTTAAATACCCTCCGCCCACGGCGCACTCCCTCTGCCGTTCGCGCCCCGCACCACGGTCACGCGGTGGAACGGATTGCGACGGCATCTGAGATGACGTCGGTGTGATGGCTCTGTCCACCGTGGTCGTCACAACTATACGTTTGCTCAATTTACTCTCGATTAACCCAATAGCTGGTTCCCAAGCCTTGCTAAGATTATAGCCACAGTCACGGTTTATGAGGTCGTCATCGGTGTGAATTTCGATGGCCTCTCTAACAACACTGTCCCAGTATCTCGACGTCTGTACCAGAATCCTCGTGCGTTCATACTCCATAGCGTGATTTTCCGACAAACAATGTTCAGCGACCGCTAACTTGCTCGGATACATCAGTCGAGTGTGCCTCTGGTGTTCACGGCATCGATCCTCGACGGTACGCATCATCTGACCAATATACGACTTGCCACATTGACACGGAATCTGGTACACGCCGGCCTTCCTCAGACCGAGGTCATCTTTGGCGCTCCCCACCAGTGCACGAGTTTTATTCGGAGGACAAAACACAGTTCCGACCCGGTGTTTCTTCAAAATGCGGGCGATTTTCCCCGAGAGTGCGCCTGTATATGGAATAAACGCAGTGCCTACCTCCTCCCTCGTGATTTCATCCACCTCCACAGGTTGTGCTGTAGTGGTTGGGCGGAGAGCACGTTGAATCTGCCTCAGAGTGGCTCAGTCCGTCAGTTCACCTGATGATGGCGATGTGTATGATCGCCGAAATATCGTGCCCGTTGGACACTATAGACCGGCAGTACACCCGTGGATATTTTGATTATATGGTTTTAGCTCAGTTACATTTCGCAAGCCGAATAATTTTCTAGACTTGGGATAAATTAATCTATAAGTATTGGGATGAGGGTTTTCTTTCACCTCGAATGGCCCTATATAATTGTCAAAAAATTTATTCAATTCTGAGGTCATAAGTTTAGATTTCTCCTTCATCGTAACTAAAACCAAATCCCCAACATTAAAATGAGAAAACCTACCCTTAGCATTATGTCTTTTCTTTCTGTATTCTCCCTGTTTTTTCATGGTTTCTTTTACAATTTGTTCTCTTTCCTGAGGTGATAAAATTTTACATGTTAGAATATCTATGTGTTCAGAAATAAAACTATCAGGTCTTTTGTTAAACATAATTTCAAATGGTGAAAAGCCAGTGGATGTGTGTTGTAAACTGTTCATAGTGTCTTCAAAGTCGTTCACATACTCAATCCAATTTACATGATTTTTACTACAGTATGTTCTACAAAGGCGCCATATCTCTCTCGTGTATCTCTCTTCTGGATTACTGGATGGATGATAAACTGAAATCAAAATGTGCTTTATATTTACGTTTTCAACAAAATATCTCCAAACTTTCGATGTGAATTGTGATCTGCTATCAGACAAGATGGTTTGGGGTGTACCTACCTTTTTGAAATATTCATTTGTTAGCTTGGATGTAATCTGTTTACTCGTGGCTTTCCTCAAAGGATATAATTTGATAAATTTTGAAAATATGTCAACAATCACAAAAATGTAGTAGTAACCTCCTTTTGACTTGGAGAGGGGTCCGTAGATGTCGCAAGCTGTTACCTCTAAATTTTTGCTGGGCAAAATGTTTTGTATCATCCCTCTGCATGTCTGATTACTTACCTTTACTCTTTGACAACGGTCACAGGCTGCTAGCTTTTTCTTCACTCTTCTGGCAATGTTATAAATATAGATGTTTTCCTGAATCTTTTGTATGCACTTGGTAGAACCACAATGTCCAAAGCTTTCATGTATGTACTTAATCAATGTGTCTATGTGTTGCTCAGACCCACATAATTTCCAATCATCCAAATCAGGTCTCAATCTTCTAAACAGAATTCCCTTGTGTACCTTGTAATACTCATCTTCCTTTGGTTTAACTCCCAAATAATTTTTTACCAGTCTCCAATTCTCATCATGATTTTGATGTCCTCTATTGTCATTACCAACTTTCAAAATTTCCCTTTCCTCTTTTATCCCCTTCAAATACATAATTTTGAAATTTCTATCATCAATTCCTGAGTTATTCTCAAAATTAAGCCCAATGGGTGACCTAGAAAGTGCATCGGCAATTACATTTTCCTTTCCCGTAACATATTTAATTTCATAGTCAAACTGTTGCAAGAATAATGCACATCTGGTGATTCTACTATGATACAGCCTACATTCTTGTAAATAGTTTAGTGCTTTTTGGTCAGAGTAAACAATTACTTTATGTCCAAGAAGATAATTTTTAAATTTGTTGAAAGCCCAATGTATAGCCAAAAGTTCCTTTTCAGTCACAGTGTAAGTCTTTTCATATTTTTGCAATACTCTACTGGCAAATGCGATGGAATGGTGTTCAACGTGATTTCCAACAACTTTTTCCTGGAATAAGTGTGCTCTTAATCCTGTGTCACTACTGTCGGTCATTAAACAGAAAGGTAAGGACATGTCAGGTCTATATAAAATTTTGCTCTGAGAAAGATGTTTCTTAATTTCATCAAATACTTCTTGACATTCCGCAGACCAATCCCACACAGTGTTTCTCTTCAATAGATCACACAAACAAGTGGCATTCATAGCTTGGGTACTGACATACCGTATTTACTCGAATCTAAGCCGCACCTGAAAAATGAGACTCGAAATCAAGGAAAAAATTTTTTCCCGAATCTAAGCCGCGCCTGAAATTTGAGACTCAAAATTCAAGTGGAGAGAAAAGTTTTAGGTCGCACCTTCAAATCGAAACAAAGTTGGTCCATTGTAATATGAGACACAATTTAGGTTGAATGAATGACGATACAGCTACAGTAGTTTTGTTCGAGATGTAAGCTTAGCAGCTAAGCTTTACCAGATAGCCATTGCTATGTGTCAGGCGCTCCGTCCGTATTTATACGGGTACCCTTTCTTTTTCACGTGCTTCGTCTGGTTTGAATTGATTGCTTATTTTTCTTTGATCTGATAAGTGCTGTTCTCTTTGTTATAGGTGTTTACGTCACTCTAAGCTGAAGATGCATTACTGTACTGTGTCATGCATTGTTTGTCGCATTCGGATAATGAGTGTTTACGGCCTGTCGCCGCTCGCGGCATGGCTCGCTTTTGTGCGTGCTACCGCCGCTTACATTCGTCTCATTAGCGAAACAATGGCAAGAGGCTGCTATTTGTTGTTAATTACACTGCTGCTTTCTTTGATAATGATCAACAAGAACCAAATAATAGACTGTGTATGATAGAATATGTTCTGAACGTGAGTTTAGCGAAAATTTTTCTCCGTTTGAAAATCTTTGCAGACGCCTCTTTAGTACATCACATTCTGCACAGAAATTAGAGTCATCTTAGATTTGAAAATCTAGTCAGTTGCCGTGCTTCATTTCTGACTGTATCACTATTCAGTATAAGAATAATACGAATATAAACTTGACATGATATGTATATTCTTCCGCGTTTGCTGTTGTCTCTATCTAGTTTCGTAGTTTATTAGGCAGACAGGATTTAAATGAGATAGCAGCAAACACGAAACGATACATGGCAAAATGTTTCTATTCGTATTATTCTTATGGTGAGGAGAATACTGCATGTGATTCACAATTCATAAAAGTTTCTATTAGCAAGCATCTCTTCTCACAGGTAGGAAAAAATTCAGAATGTAGAGTTGGCCATATTGACAAGCATCCGTAACAGTCTTGCCAGTCGGATTTACGTAGTACATTGAAACGCTGCAACATTTGAAGATAAACAATACGGAATTTGTATTTGTATCGATGGATAATGTAAATGCAGTGGTCGAAACTCGGGGCCAAGGAAAAAAAGGTCGTCTTCCACCTTTTTAAATTTATTTACTGACGCAGAGGTTTTGGTGCCAGTATTTATCTTCGTGCCTGTGAAGTCGACGGCAGAAGTTAGTTGTGGCGGCACGTACCAACATTTTTCAGAACTTCCACTTGCTTTGCACTCGATTCTAAGCCGCAGGTGGTTTTTTGGATTAAAAAAACTGTGAAAAAAGTGCGGCTTAGATTTGAGTAAATACGGTACTTTCTATAAAATCCAGCAAGACCGAAAAAAGATTTTAACTGTTTTTTTTTGTTTTTTGGAACAGGAAAATTCTCCATTGCTTCAGTCTTCTCTCTGTCAGGTTCAATCCCTTTTTCTGAAATAATGTGCCCCAAAAATTTCAATTCCCTTACTCCAAATTTACATTTTCCTAATTTCAAAGTCATACCCCCCCCCCCCTCCCTCAATTTTGTACATACCTGTGTTAACAATTCAAAATGCTCTTCCCATGTTTTTCCAGAAATCAAAATATCATCTACATATACAGTAACTAATAAATTCAGCAACAGAAACAGTCAGTCCAAATGACACAACACAATAATGGTAACGTTTACCTCCATACAAAAATGTAGTGTATTTTCTAGAACTTTCTAAAGAAATTTATGCGAAAGTTCATCTATGTTCTCAGGGTGATCATTTTCTCTTTTCAAAAATTTGTTAAGGTGCCTAGAGTCAAGTACAAGTGTAACACCCCCTCCTCGTTTGGAAGCCATCACTAAAGGATTATTGTAATCACTGTCACTCCTCCCAATTATACCACATGCTTCCATTTTTTGTATTTCATTTTCTACTTCGTTTCTTTTTTGCAAAAGGTATACTGTAAGGTTTGAGGAAAAAAGGTTAATGATTTTTAAGGTGTAGAGTGCATTGATAGTTCCTTACTCTTCCAGGTTTTTCACTAAAAACATCTTGAGATTCCCACAATAAATTTTCTAGCTGTCTCTTCTGATTAATGTGTAAGTTGACTGCCTCATCTACTTTATTTTTGACTAGGTTTTCATAATTTTGGCCAGTAAAATTCAACTCAGGTTTATTCTCATAAAAGCACAAATTCTCCTCATAATTTATGATTTTTCTGATGTAATTGCAATTTTCTCCACAGTGTATAATAAATAGTTGTGTACACACAGTTAGATTTCTTTTGGGTTTACAAACAATTAATCTCACTCCAGCTAAATGCAGCACTTACTTTTAACACCCAGTCCATGTCAAATAATATGTTTTCTTCTATATTTGGAATTACAAGACAACCCTGCTCAAATTTTACATCTTATATTTCAAATGATAAAAATACTTTATTTTTAATAACTTTACTATGCTTTCCTGTGGCTCCTCTTATTTTTACTCCTAAAACAGGTGCTTCAACAAAATTAACACTGTTCCTAATTTTGTTCCTAAATTTTTCTGAAATGGCTGAAATTGGACTCCCTGTATCAATGAGACATTTACCTCCCAATTGTTAACTTCATCTTTGATGTAAGGACATCCTAATTCACATTCTTCCGCCTTTTATTTTAATGGTTTATGTAACAAATCACCTTCAATTTCCTTAAAATTTCCCTCATTACTTTCCTGACTAGTTTTTAATGTCTGTACATACACATTAACACTTTCATTGCCATTATCTATGGATACAACAGGTTGAGTATACAATAAATATTCATTACTTTTTACACTTTGCCACCAGTGGGGTTATAATGTTTTACAAATTTTAGCTAAATAGTTCCAAAATTCTTTCCTATCTGTTTTGTAATTGCAACTGTTCCATAATATTTTCAAAAACTTCTCACTTTTTCCTTCAGAATTTATGTATTGGTTTAAATACTGTACACTATTGTTCGACACAACATTACAGGTCTCAACAACCTTAGATTGATCACATTGACTTAATTTTACCTGTCCTTCAGATGCATGAATGTTAACCTTCTTATTGCCAACCACACTTACCTTATTACTATGCTCACAATTATAAACATCATCACCACACAACTTCACCACTTCACGTGGAATAATCTTGACAAATTCCTGATACTCATTTTTACCTTCAACCACAGCTTCACTTACCTCGATATCATTTTCAACAACAGCATTAGCCTTCGCATTCTCATCAAAATCAAAACCTTCTCCTTCATGCATCTTATCCACAGTTACATTAAGTTCTACATCACTCTCTTTACATATTTCTCCACATTCATCCAATAATCTATTTAAATCAGAACTGTCATTTTCAATCCCACTGGGTTTTTGATAATAGTAAGTTACATTTCTCCTTCTTCCCCTGTCTGCTGTTTCCCAATTATTAGTGTAGATCCTATTGTAATTAAATTTCATTGCCCCAAAACTGCGGACCCTTATTGTGGCGGCCCGGAGTTTTCCTGCCTGTTTTCCCTGTTATTTGGCCTCCAATATTGATCCCCTCTGTTTCTGTCTTCCCACCCGTTCCTATTTCCAAAGTTTCTGTTCTATCATTACCATTATGATCCCTGTTATTTCCCCTGTGTTGTTCATATCTGTTATCTCTGTTTTCCCTTCTTTCTCCATACCTATTTGAATACCACCACCCCTGTTGGTGTTCACCATTATTAAAGTTTTGCATACTCCCTCTTTCCAAAGCCCTGTCTAATTTGTCAACATATTTTAAAAATTGTTCCAAAGAATCATCAGGTCCATGGACTAAATCCCATTGTAATTTTTCAGGTAACCTTCTTTTCAGTGCATCTATTTGCATTATTTCATCAAAAGGTTTATCTAAGTGTATCAGTTTTCTTAATTGCTCATTACAAAATGATTTCATGGTGCCTACTCTCCCTCTAAAAATAGGTCCATTTAAAAATTCAGATTTTATCCTCCCCTGCTCTGATTCTGACCAAAATTTGTTTAAAAAACTTTTTTCAAAATTTTCGAAGGTCTCCCACTTATCGAAATTTTTGTTTGCCCAGGATAGAGCCTCTCCTTCAAGAAATTTTTTGACACACTTAATTTTCGAATTATCAGACATGCCTGACATGAAGTTGTCCTTACAATGATGCAGAAAATCGACTGGGTGTAAATTATCTCAAGGAGAACTTTTCACTAACAGGTTTGGCCACACTGGTCCATGACTGTACAAATTTTTGTTGACAAAATTTTCTTCAATTTCAGTTATTTTGGTTTTTAGTGAATCTACTTTATTAGTAAGATGTGATTTTAAGCTATCAACTTTTTTCTCAACACTACTGATTGCATTAACATTATTTGTTTTCAAATCGTCTAATTTTGTTTCTAGTGACCTATTTTCATTTTGAAGTTCTTGAATTTTCCTGACTCTGTTACTGTTTTGTGCAACAAATACATTTTCAAAGACAACTAGTTTCTTTTCTACTCTCTCTACCCTGGATTCTATAGCCTTTAAATTATCTTCTAACATGTTTTTGACCTCATCTATTATTGATGATTTAATGACATTTAATTTTTTGTCTAGTTTTTCCCCAGTTATTCGTCAATTTCAGCTTGTAAATTTTCACTCTGCTTTTTTATAAAATCAAAAATGAAATCTATTTTGTCTACTTTGTGTTCATCTTCCATGGTTTCTTTCCCTACTTCAACTTTTTCCATTTTTGATAACAATGCAATACTTGTTTAGGTAATTAAAGTTTCTGAAAGTTAATAACAAACAAAAAATTGTGGTCACTTATCTCACTGTTGATGTCTTCTCCGTTGAAAATCCTTTATCTCCTCTGTCGTATTGTTAATCCGTTTTCGTAATGTGGTTGCGTCCTGTTTGATTCTTGATTATTCAAATTTTAATTGCTGACTTGTACTTTTATAACAAAATCACAGCACTCATTTCCTGTTACATATTTATAATTAGTCTTCAAATACACAGTGCTGCCTATCCCGGCAAGAGCACCCAAATTCTAAGAATACCACCACTAACAAAGTAGCATATGTTCACTTTATCGGGCAACAACAAAACTATTGATTGTGATATGGTATCGTCAGAATCGAAATAATGAAGTCACTGTAAAAAAGTCAGTAATTTGGCACTTATCCTGAATAGATTCCCACGTAGATTTCGTCGAAGTCGTTATGGCTCATCTTGTTGATTCTAGAGTGATTCCACTTTGGCTGCTAGAAGGTCCGGATCTGTATTTAAGCAATATTTGAAGACCTAACAAATGCGTTTTTCAGGAAATTCTTAATGATCAAACAATCCCAGATCAGAACAATGGCATGGTAGAAATAATTTTTGACTTGGTGTTCACAATCCACATTTTTAATAAACTTCTTGTAAATTCACATATACTTCATCTTAATTGTCACATCATCAAGAAAACAGTTTTGTATCAATCTTCATATATTTAATTTCCCCTTTAACCAAACACAAGACTTGACTGTTCTTTTTCAAAGCGAAATAACAACATAACTTCTGCAAAGTGAAACAAAGACTGCCCTGTGCGCATTCACGCCAAAACGATTACATGTCAGTCAAAGATTATGACACTCTCACAGAAATGAATACACACAAGAACCATATCACTGTAATATAGCGATACATGGGAGTACCTATACATTAATAAAACCAAATGTGAATATTGTCACAAAAATATGTCTGTTTCTTCGCGGAAAAGTAGTTCAATATTACTGGTATCGAGAACTAGTGTCGGAGTGCCGTAACGGTCATGTAAATAAAGAACCATTACACCATGTAGTTAACTCTTCAGTGCCCTTCCTCCGAATGACAGTGCCAGGCGCTCTGCTCACGTGACCAATACATTCGCTGATGTCGCCCGTTGCTATGTATAGCTGGGAATGCTTAGAATGGAAGGAGACAGTCATAAGGGTATTTTATTCTTCACACTGATAGATTATGTTTCAGATTTACAGTATGTTCAAAGCATCTACAGATGATGTTCAAAGTGTCCACCATTCCATTCAGAACTCTGCTCTGCCCTTCTACATCGTGGCTCTCGCACGCATTGGGAAATCGCTGGCATAATCCGGATTGCACTTGCAGCAGCCACTGTTGAATTCCACAGATCTGCTCTTGCGTTATGCCGTTGGAGTACACAAACTCTTTTACACTGCACCACAACCAGAAGTCGGAGATAGAGAGATTGTTCTGGCCATAGAACAGGTACATTACGTCCAACCCGTGTCCGGGGTTAACAGTCACGCAAATAGCGAACCGCAACATGCTGATAATGTGCAGGGGCTTGTATTAGTGCCACTTAAAGTTCACGTCACAGCCGGATGTAGTGAAACATTTCCTCACCCAGTAGATAGTGCGCAGTGTTCCTGACCTACCTTGCCTTGCTTATTCAATATTGTCTTCTCGGTAGCTGTTTCTCAGTAGCTGCGTTCGTCTCACCTAAATCCCACTGCAATTAAGAAGCCAGGATCCTAGATTATGTTTACCAGAATTAAAAGTCAAGACCGTATTCATTGTTGAACACTTACGACAACCACAGTGTGATTTATTTGTTATCACTCGCACACACAATATTTGTGTGACCAGGCCTCTTACACTTAATAATCGTCACATTAGGTAGGTCAAAAACCTACAGCCTTTAACAATGTTCACAATACGCGTTAAATGTTCAAAGCCGAATACAATTACACTTTTTAGGTACCAACTGGAAAAATTAATCTTCTGTTTCAAGTATTATCACATCACATTCCGGCACCGACTTGCCGCACTTTTGCTCCGTGAGAATCTGACCGAGAACTAACTGAGAACTGCACCAGCTCGGACCTTATATAGACGAGTGCTTGAATATTTGACTATTTCTGTTGATATATTATAGTTTATAATTTCCCTGGGTTAAAATGATCGTTTCTAATTGGTTTTGAAGTTAACTATTGGGTTTTATTACTTAAATAACTTGAGTGAGCTGTATCAATTTAAATATGCAGAACTAACTTACGCATCTGCAGTGGGAATTCCCGACTTATAACTGTGGCAGCCCTCTTGAACGATAATTTTTACTTATTCAAATTTACTTAATTCTTAATTAATGCACGTACAAAGTTGAGACTGGAGTCATTTTACGTAGAAAAATATAGGTGGCAAAAGTATCAAAACAGATCTCGGAATTATTCAGTAGTTTGGTCACAATTGGCACTGAAAGTCATACAGGCTACAGATTTTAAGTCTTAACATCTATTTAACTAATAGACTTTAGGTTAATTTAAGCACTTTGCTGGAATCAGTAAAATTCAGGTTTTCTTTTGGATGCAGTCTCATAGCTGAATTTGATCTATTAGTTCACTTGAATTTTACTTAATACGTACTGCGCAATATACATCATTGTTCATAACTTTTAATAGGATGCATTTCCAATAAAACTAATTAGCTCATTACTTTCAGAATAGACATTAGAATGTACTGAAATAATAGATTTTAGTAGGGGAATTTTATTTAAACTATTTCTGAATTCTGTGCTATGAGGCTGAAGGCCACAGAATCTGTAGTCGGAATCTGAGTAGTGAAAATGGAAAAAAATAAAAGTTCATTCCTTAACTAAGTTACTGAAGGAGCGCAAAATCAAAACAGGATAGCAGTGGGCAACCCTGCTTCGTCACAAGTGCTCATGACAAATTTAGAATTGTTGTCTTTTTTTAATTCTCCATAAATTTCAAGGCTTTCTCTCTCTATTTGGTGAAACCAAATTCAAAGTGCTTCATTTACCTCATTACACTCACTTTCTGTCATACTTTTCCTCACTTCAGCACTTTTGAGCAAATTCGCTCAACGCGGCAAGACTCGATTTCTGTCCGCCACTTCTTCCGGCCTCCGACTGAACTTTTGCTGACACCCGATTCCTCAGCCACTGCACTGACACTTTCTACCTTACCCGGTCTCTTTAATACGCCCAACTTTTGCTCCGTAGACAAGTTAACCCTTTTCTCTTAACAGAAGATGCCATAGCAGAGTACTGCACTATAAAGCTCGCAAAAACTTTGAAACGACCCTGAACAATATTCACTCACGTCAATTTGTGCAGATCGACTGACTGTGCCAAAGGCTGCAGGTAGACTCGAGTAGCTGCGCACGTGGCAGACGAATGCGAGTGTGGGTGCCAGACAATGGATTTTTCCACCCTTCCAGGAGATGGCTGAGTTATCCGGACTGACGGGTTGTCAAATGCAGAGTTTGTAGGACTCTACTTTACCTTGCAGTTTGGTTCAGCTCAAATCGTTACTTGTAATGAACAAAAGTGCTTTAATTTTGTTGTTGTAACTTATATACTTCTGAAGACTAGTTAATTTATCATAAAGTTACAAACTTTAGTACAAAAATATATTTTACGTAATAACTAAAAAAAATTTTTTTTTTCTACAGTAGGATTTAACATAACACCATCTCTGCGACGATGAAAGTCCTGTTTTGGTATCTTCCAAAGTCCGTCGTCATGTTGGTTTTGATTTCTTCCACAGTGGCAAAACGGTTACCTTTGAGGCCGTGTTTGATGTTGGGAAAGAGCCAGAAATCCATCAGTGCTCAATCCAATGAGCAGGGAGGCTGGTAGAGGAGTGGACTGTTCATTTCTAGAAGCTGTGTCCCCATAAGAAGCAGTGTGTGGGAGTGAGCACGTTACACCCCACCCGTTGCTTGTCCGATTTTGCGTGTGACAAGCAACCTACAGAGAAATTGGAAGTGGAACTGTATGCAGAAATGGATAATGTTAGATTTAAATGTGGCCCTGTCACCCCTAGTTAACCTGCGGTGGTAGTGTGGACGATAAATCACACCAATTTTTCCTTCCAAACATTAACGATCACGAACGCTTAGGGTGCGGTCTCCAATGACACGGCCGTGCGGTTGGCGCGTGGCGTCACGGAAAGTACAATCCTACAGTATTCGAACAACAGACCGCTGTCCGTAAACTTCTCTAATTGCGACAATGTTTCCGTCAGCAATGAGCTGGTGCAGCTAACGTCCTCTCAGAACAAAAGATCGAGAGGGGAGACGACTTAGCTAACGTGCTCTCAGTACGAGAGCCCAGTACGAAAGACCTCTACCGAGAGTCGAGCAAGGTCACTCTTCACCTCTCTTTTCCCACCTCAACTTTTACCGAGCGAATCGCATCATTAGAAGCTCTCAAAATACCCAGTTTGCCAGTGCCGACCAATGTACGGCCTGGGAATAGAACTCTTTTGCACAATTCTCCCCTTTCTACAAAATTTCACAAGTAAACTCTGCCCACGCCGGCTGGGGAGAACCACAGCTGTGGGCAATAACACGTTTACTGGAATTTTTCTCGTAAGGCACCACTCGAGATTTTCCCGGCGAGATTCCCCGTCGTAGCGAACACAGACTCTTCCATTGAAAGTGTTTGTTATTCGGAACTCCTGGCCTGCCCCACTCGAGTTACTCGAGGTTAGTTAGGTTTAAGTAGTTATAAGTTCTAGGGGACTAATGACCACAGCAGTTGAGTCCCATAGTGCTCAGAGCCATTTGAACCATTTTTTTGTAAAATTAGTGGTACGTAGGCGAAAGCACGCACAGGACAGCCCGTCCAGCTATCCACTGTTCTGTTTTGGTAAACACTTGAACACCTGCAGCCACACATCCCTCAGAGGCTGGCGGCCTCTGTGGCCTCTCTAAACGGATTACAGAACTAACTCCAGTTCACCATTCAGGCCTTTGGCAGCTAGCCGGGGAGGTGGCTGAGCTCTGTCTCGCTTGCAAAATCTTATAATTACAATATCGCGGAATTCTCGCCGTATTACCTAGCCAGCGTGCCGATGCATTTCCACATAGATTTCCTACACTGTAATTTAGAGTATTAGTCCAACAAAACCTAAAGTGTCACGTTAAATGGACTCGTGTAAGGTGCAAGGCCGTTGCCACCTTACAAGCATTTTTGTTGTTCGGTGTCTGTTCTTCTTGCCATATTGCGGGACATTTTCTTCGGTTTAGCTCCCTGAGTCATTTGAAAACCTGCAGTGGGAAAGGACTGTTCAGCAGTTTATGCAGCTGGTACCAATTCACGGTGTACACTTGTTGACAAAAAATGCAGTGAGCATCACGTTTTTGATTTCGAACACCACACTGTCTTTGATGGAGGATAGGATGTCGTGTACCGTTCTGATGACTACCTTTATTGCTCCACGTTGTATGCGTACACCAGGAACGTTGGGTGCTCTGTGCTTTTTTCAAAACGTGTGGCTGCAGTTGACAAAAGAGTTTCCGTTTTATCTGGAGTCTGCAACTGTGGGACAAACATTGCACTGACACACTTAAACTTCAAACCATCTGACAGGATAGTGCGAATGGATCCGTGAGAGACCTGCAATTCTTCTGGCAAGTTGTTACACACAATCGTTGGTGTGATCTTATTAACTGTTTCACTCGCTCAACCATTTCTTCGTTTATGGAGATTGGCGGTTTTCCTCTGAGGTGCTCATCGTCCAGTCATTCTCTAACGTTTTTGGCGACTTAGAGTGTGTGAAGTGTATGTGCGAACTCCCCACTTCTCTTACACGAGTTGGCTTACTTGGGAATGTGCAACCGATGTTCTTCTCTGGATAGCCGGCTTCTGGAATCTCTACAAAGTTCTTCTCTGAAGAATGATGCTAGTCACAGGAACCTTTAAGACTCTCTCTCTCTCTCTCTCTCTCTCTCTCTCTCTCTCTCTCTCTCTCTCTCTCTCTCTCTTTGTGAACATGGAGAATACTTTTCAATAAGTATCTGTACATTCGAAATTCTAAAGCTGGCAGGGGTAAAATACAGGGAGCGAAAGGCTATTTACAGAAACCAGATTGCAGTTATAAAGAGTCGAGGGGCATGAAAGGGTAGCAGTGGTTGGGAAGGGAGTGAGACAGGATTGTAGCCTCTCCCCGATGTTATTCAATATGTATATTGAGCAAGCAGTGAAGGAAACAAAAGAAAAATTTGGAGTAGGTATTAAAATCCATGGAGAAAGAAATATAAACTTTGAGGTTTGCCGATGACATTGTAATTCTATCAGAGACAGCAAAGGACTTGGAAGAGCAGCTGAATGGAATGGACAGTGTCTTGAAAGGAGGATATAAGATGAACATCAACAAAAGCAAAACGAGGATAATGGAATGTAGTCGAATTAAGTCAGGTGATGCTGAGGGAATTAGATTAGGAAATGAGACACTTGAAGTAGTAAAGGAGTTTTGCTATTTGGGGAGCAAAATAACTGACGATGGTCGAAGTAGAGAACTGATGAAGGTCGAAGTAGAGAAGATATAAAATGCATACTGGCAATGACAAGGAAAGCGTTTCTGAAGAAGAGAAATTTGTTAACATCGAGTATAGATTTAAATGCCAGGAAGTCTTTCTGAAAGTATTTGTATGAAGTGTAGCCATGTATGGAAGTGAAACGTGGACGATAAATAGTTTAGACAAGAAGAGAATAGAAGCTTTCGAAATGTGGTGCTACAGAAGGATGCTGAAGATTAGATGGGTAGATCACATAACTAATGAGGAGGTGTTGAATAGGATTGGGGAGAAGAGGAGCTTGTGGCACAACTTGACTAGAAGAAGGGATCGGTTGGTAGGACATGTTTTGAGGCATCAAGGGATCACAAATTTAGCATTGGAGGGCAGCGTGGAGGGTAAAAATCGTAGAGGGAGACCAAGAGATGAATACACTAAGCAGATTCAGAAGGATATAGGTTGCAGTAATACTGGGAGATGAAGAAGCTTGCACAGGATAGAGTAGCATGGAGAACTGCATCAAACCAGTCTCAGGACTGAAGACCACAACAACAACAACAACAACATTTGAACTTCCACAAAGAACAAAGTTCACCCTTCTCACATAAACAATTGACTTCTTGTAAGTCAACCGTGTTGTCTCACATCATAAACAATTAAGTTACATTTACAACAGAGTTGGCTTGATAACCACGACTATTATACAGGAATCATACACATCTTGCCTCTAGCAAGTTTAAGTTAAAAGTTACTAAAAATATTTTTCCACTCAATTGTTCTTTCGTCACTAATAATAGTCACAGTTACAAAACAGCACAGAACAACACAGAAGTTCCTCGGTGCTGCCGTGTGCTTTCATTGCAACTTCTGTGGACCGACCGACAAGTACTTGTCCGTGCCACCGCGGTGTCTACCGTCTCCGTACGACAAACCTCAAACCTGCACACACAGACAGGTGACGTGCAGTAGATAGGGTTCCTTTCTCCCACACATATAAAATATTGTGTGTTCAGTGATTCTAGAATTTGCGCAGAAATTCTCGAAACACTACAATTCCTGTCCATCCCGAAATCATGAAAACCACTTGTAAATGGGTTTTGCTTTAAGTGGACCAAGATGTGAACAGGATGTTTTTTTACAGCTCACTTTCGTTGCACATTACTCTTGATCTACAGTGCAGAGGAAGTTGGAGTTTTGTGCCAATACTGAATGACATTACCTAAAGCAGTACAAGGAAACTTATTTAATTGTCTGTTATAGTTTAAGAATTACAACAGTTTGTCTAATAGATGGTTTTATGATATTCATTTCCATTCTGGTTCTATTTTCTGGTGCGTAATCAGTCTAACAGCATTCACACTGTGGCAGGCTGCTGTCAGCATTCATAGGAACACATTATGCCTCTCATTTTGCACTTTGCAATATCTCTGAGGAAACAGAAAAACTGTTATTATAACACATCAGCATTTTATTTAAAAATTATTGCTAAGATTATACGCAGAATGACAAATTTACTGCAATGTATGAGGCATGATACAAAGGGACTATCCCATTCTTCAGTTGGGAGAAATTTAGTGAACACAGCTCAAATCATTGCGAATACAAAGACAGTGAAACCCCGCTTTAAAACTTTTCGATGGGGAAAAAAAGTGTGTAAAATGCGGGAAAATATAAAATGTGGGAAATAACGTTTTAAGTTGTAAAAGTTATGTATAGGATACCACCTGGCATTTTCGAACTTTGTATGTGACGTATGTACATAACAGGCATCAAAAGACTTGTCAGGGGCTTGTTTATTATCTAATAATGGTTTATTATCTAATAAAAACAGCTGATGTAACTGGAACTGATAACTCTCAGGGAAGTAGGAACGTTTGACTCAATTTCAGACGTCATAATTGATGCTTTTGAAAGCCTGCAGCTGTCATTCGTTATTTAAATAATGAAATACTGCGCTAGTTACGTACTTTTCATGCTTAGCATGGTGCGTTTTGAAAATTTTTTCTCGTTGTCAAATGCAAAAATGTAGATAAGTATTTTGTGTTGCATTTGCGTGTGTTCTGCGTCTCTCCTGTAGTCGCCTTTTTGTGGTTACCAGGTACTGTGCCTCCTGAGTTATGTAAAAAAACCACACACATGCAAACGAAAACTCACATTGTTTGTGTATCGAAAAAAAAAAAAATACATACGTAAATACTGCTCTTGACAATGTCTGTGTCTGTACCCTAAAAGTAAAATCATTTGAGCAATGCAAAAAAGAATGACAGTGTCAGTTAGGGCTACAACAGGGTGTATACGTGGATGAGGAAAAAAAATTCCCAGGTTTTTCCCGGATTTCCCGGTTAAAAATACACTTTCTCCTGCTTGAAAATACACTTTTTCCATGTTAGGTAACAGTATACTTTTCCTCGGAACTGTAAAATAATCAATCCTTTCAATGGTTGTGGGTTTATACCCCGGAGTAGAATTTCCCGGTACTTTAGACAACTAAACTCAGGGGGGAAAAAACACTTTTTGGAAAGATGTCTGATGTGCAGCAACATGTACTCTGCATATTTCATATTACGAAAGTATAAATTCGAATTCCTCCAAACACCGCATGTTATTTTCCAAAGGATTGAGATCGAGATTGCGATGCGCTTTTGTAAGCCGGTCATAGTTCATTGAACCGATCTCGCCAGCCGATGACAGTGGATATTCAGACCATAGGACACGTGATGTCGTCAGCCAATAGCAACATCACTGTTACGTAGTGCGAACACACAAATACAGAAAGGTAATGGTTTAAATTAATATACATAGTGTTGCTAAAAGAAAACAAAACCTTTCATGTAGCCTATAATATTGGCCTCTAAGATTGATAAGCTGCAAGAGAAGCTAGGCTTTCACACGTAATGTTGATCTTTTTTGCGCATGTTACACTTTAAGATACATCACAGAAATATGTCAGTAAATTTTTTAACGACGACATAAATGTCTGATCTTCTGGGCTCGAAAATATTCTAAATGGTCGTTCTCAAAGATTTGAATTTTGGATGAGAGTCAGACGCTCTGTGATTTAAGAAATTCATCGGACATTCGCGCATAGAGTTCATCTTATGTAAAAGGAAATTTACTTCACTTGAAAGTAACGCTTTTCAAAAAATCATTCGGAATATTTTCCCGCGACCTGTTAGAAATAGATTCGTTTCAGCAGTTGCGCCAGATGACAGGCGTCGCCGTGCTTGCACAGCTACGATGACGCAGGAAGCCCGTATGTTCGTACTTGTAAAACATTAAAAGACCTTACATTATGCCATAAAAGAAACAAGACGTTAGAGGGTACTCCAAGAGCATGGGAATTTTGTGAACCCTACTAAAATGCCTAATTAGGCTTAAAGTGCAAATTCGTATGTCCAGATTCAGATGTACCAGTACTGCATATATCATGTTTGGTTATTTATCATGGCATAATGCCATATGTGCTAGACGATGAAAACGTGAACTTGAAATGTAGCGAACAGTTGAAACTAGGCAATAGTGTGGAGTTAAACACTTTGTTTCAAATAAATTGACTACCTCAGCAGAAAAGATTAGTGTCAATCCATTTAAAATCACCCAATATGAATAAAATTTGTTGCTCAACATTTTTTTATTTTCTTGATTTTTTTATCGTGAGTTCCCTATAGGCAGGCATTCACGAAACACCGTTTAAAAAATTTTTATAAGTCATAGTTTTTTTTTTTTCTTCTGGCAGCAATTTTTACAATGGCGGTTGGGCAAATTTTAGTGGAAATTGACGTTTGTGGAAAGTTTAATTGCCAAGCTATTTTAAAAGATATCAGAATAATTCAAAAACCAGTGTGCTCAGCATGAAATGAACTTCAGGCATAATTTTTTTAAATTTTTCTATCATGCAAGAGAGTCACTCAAACTCTTTCTGTAAAGACTCTGAAAAAATTTATCGATCTTCACTTTTTAAGGCCTTCAATTTTCATGAAGGAAGAGAGACTAACTAATAATATGTTATCTCTGTGTTGTGCACTTACATAACTACCTGCAGTAAAAGTTGCAGTCCTGAGAATGCACTCCTGTTTTTTCTAGAGCTTTTCAGAAATGGCCAAAACCCTTCTAACGTCAATTATCGCAGGTCAATATCTAAAAAGGGACTGAATGAAAACAAGTGTAAATTTTACAGAATGTTCTTTATTCTCATGGGAATATCTCACAAAAAAATTATGACTTAGACTCAACTACATTGAGATTAATAGAGCAGCAAATTTCAGTAAAAATGCTACCCCTCTACATGCTTGTGCAGTGCCAAGTTAGCAAACAAGGGCTTGAAATTATTACAGTTGACATTGGTCAAATGATGTTTAAATCATTACATACAATAAATGATCAAATATTTCTACTTTTTAAATAACAATGGGCAGAGATAACAATTGGTAAGAGTTCTAATTCTTAAAATGAATGGTACATTAGTTGTACTACACTTGCGTACAGTATACACATAATAATGTTTCTCCATGTATACAGATTTAAAACTTCAGTTGTAACTACTTGCCAGCTGCAATTTTCATTAGGGAGTTAAATGAACACGGTATTTCATTGCATAGTTTATCAGTTATGTTGTGTGTTCTGCCAGAAACTGTTGTGAGTTCCAGTGGAGTCAGCTTTCATACTATTTTATTTGCAGGCACCCAAGCAGTGTCATTTTTGGAAAGTTGAAAGGCAGTTCTTGGACCAGATGGGTGAAAGAAATGCACTAAAACATCATTGTTATCTTCACTTTTCTCTTCAATTTTTCCAAGCCACCACTGCTCATCATACATACAAACAACAAAATCGTTAGTATTGAAGTTTGATGATCATCAAAGTTGGAGCCTTTGGAAGTAACAAAACATCTTATTTGATTGTCACTTATGGGAACATATCTGTGATAGCTTCTTGTTCCTTTCAATGGTAAACAACAATCAAATCTCTCAGTCAGCCTTGTTTTGATTTGTTCAATTTCAGTTGAAGAAACAAATATATATCTAATTCCAGTAATATTCTGTTGACAGTATTTGAACAAATCTTGTGGAGTCAGGATCTGCTCTGTGTAAGGTCTTTGAAGGGAAGCTCGTGTAACTTCTCTTTTTGTTGTTCTGCCTAGAAATTCCACTCTGTTGCTAAACTAAAATCATTTTTGTGTTAGCAGATATTAATGAAGTTTTTCTTATTTTTATACTGGCTGCTTGCGACATCACTAAAGTAGATTATCTTTTCAACATTACGTATGATATTCTTAATTTCTCTAATGAGGTGATGTTGAAATGCATACACAGTCGTGGTATTATGTTCTAGGTGGTCACTAATTACACATACAGATTTGCAACAAACGTTGTCTTCTTTTTTAAAGTAGATGACAAAGGGATGCAGTGTCGCTTGTGCATTAGTCCAGTGAAAACTTTTAATTTCATCCTGTACTGTAAATGTATAGTTTTCTGCAAAATCACCAATCACTAAACAGTGGGTTTCTTTCAGGTTTTCTTTCATTTCCTTAAAATATTGAGCTTGAGCTTTTGAGATAAAGTGATGGGATTTTAAAAGCACCAGCTTATCAACAAGAGACTGTAAAAATTCCTCACTGGGCATTACCTGTGTAATAAGATCAACTCTATCAGTTTGTACCCATTGTTTGAAAATTACTTCATCAGGCAAGATGTCAAGTTCATTTTTTAAGATATCAAGTAGGGTATCTGGTCCAGGACATCCTGCACATATGTCAAGCATACATTTTTCATTATCAATATCACATACCATGAAAGCTATCAGGTCTTTATAATTTGCATTAAGCTTTGCTCCTTCCATCATAAGCTTTGTGTTTTGATGATGCTTGCAAACGCATACAGTAGAGTTCCTGATGAACCCGGAAGAACACAAAACATAGAGCGGCCAATTTTTTATCTGGGTATTTTTGTTTATAGAGGCTGTAGAACTCATTCAGCGAGAGAAGAATTAACCTTTTCTGCTTCTGCACCTTAACATTGTCAATCACAGTTGAAACACATTCCTTTTTACCAGGACACATGCGACTATTGTCATCATCCTCGTAAAATTCTTTAACAATATTAATAACAACTTCACTTATTTTGTTGGCACCTTGTCTTTTCGAAAGATGTGGTAAGATACCTTGATCCATAACTAGCTGCCTAGTTAACTTCACCATGTATTCAGATGCACCAAATTCCTCGATTATTTTTTTCCTTGACCATCATCTTAATTTTGTCATCTTTACTGGAAACTTTGAATTTTTCTTTCATTTTGGTAATAAGTATATCATACTCACTTTGTACATTTTCTGTGCTACTTCCATTCTGAGCATCTAAGTCATTATGGAAAGATTCTTCCAATTTTCGCTTGACAGCACTTGTAATTTTATCAGTTTTTCTTTGTAAAGCTGATAGTCGCTGGTCTTTGTTGAGCTTTGTTATTTTACGTAAAGGAAATAATTCCAAAGTTTCGCAGATTGATTCTATTTGATGCAAAGGCTCATCCTCAACCAATTCAAAAGGCCCAGGAAGAAATTCAGGATCATTCTCAACACTAATTGCCACTTTTTCAGCTGGTTTATTTTTAAATATTTTTGATGTGCAAGTTGGGCATAGAGCTTGTCCAGGAATTAGGTTAATATCCACTTTTTTTTGTTTATGTGTTCAACTAGTATTTTACGCAAACCATTTTTAACTGGCTTTTTGTGAGTACCAAATGAGTCACAACACTTTTTACCAAAAATGTGGTTGTATTTGTCTAAATATTTATCTTTGTGGTAATAACAAATATTAGAAATTTCTTTCAAAATTCTTAATTTTAACAAACATTGTTCTTCAGCTGGCAAGTCACTCACTCTTATTAATTCTTGATGCACTTTCTTCTTGTAGTGTTGTTTATGGCACTGTTCACTAATTAGTTCACCCACAAAACAACTCATATCAATACTTGAAAAATCTGTTATTCTTGAAAACAGTTGAACAGGGAGACTTCAGATCTACACTTCAAAACTCGTATTCACTTGTTTATGGTCTTGGGTCCGGCAAAGAAAGTAATATGAAAAGTAACTCCAATGGAATTCACAACAGTGTCTGGTAGAACACACAACATAACTGATAAACTATGCAATGAAATACCGTGTTCGTTTAACTCCCTAATGAAAATTGCAGCTGGCAAGTAGTTACAACTGAAGTTTTAAATCTGTATACATGGAGAAACATTATTATGTGTATACTGTACGCAAGTGTAGTACAACTAATGTACCGTTAATTTTAAGAATTAGGACTCTTACCAGTTGTTATCTCTGCTCATTGTTATTTAAAAGTAGAAATATTTGATCATTTATTGAATGTAATGATTTAAACATCATTTGACCAATGTCAACTGTAATAATTTCAAGCCCTTGTTTGCTAACTTGGCACTGCACAAGCATGTAGAGGGGTAGCGTTTTTACTGAAATTTGCTACTCTATTACTCTCAATGTAGTTGAGTCTCAGTCATAATTTTTTTGTGAGATGTTCCCATGAGAATAAAGAACATTCTGTAAAATTTGCACTTGTTTTCATTCAGTCCCTTTTTAGATATTGACCTGCGAAAATTGACGTTAGAAGGTTTTTGGCCATTTCTGAAAAGCTCTAGAAAAAACAGGAGTGCATTCTCAGGACTGCAACTTTTACTGCAGGTAGTTATGTAAGTACACAACACAGAGATAACATATTACTAGTTAGTCTCTCTTCCTTCATGAAAATTGAAGGCCTTAAAAAGTGAAGATTGATAATTTTTTTCAGAGTCTTTACAGAAAGAGTTTGAGTGACTCTCTTGCATGATAGAAAAATTTTAAAAAATTATGCCTGAAGTTCGTTTCATGCTGAGCGCACTGGTTTTTTAATTATTCTGATATCTTTTAAAATAACATGGCAATTAAACTTTCCGCAAACGTCGATTTCCACTAAAATTTGCCCAACTGCCATTGTAAAAACGGCTGCCAGAAAAAAACTATGACTTATAAAAATTTTTAAAACAGTGTTTTGTGAATGTATGTCTATAGGGAAGTCATGATAAAAAAATCAAGAAAATCAAAAATGTTGAGCAACATCGCCTGGGTGATTTAAAATGGATTGACCCAACTAAAATTCAGGGAAACATTTCCGATCGACGAAGGACCTGCTGTTACTCTTCGGGTGTCTCGTATATTTATTTCACATTTCTAAGGAAGCTATGTCCCAAATATGACATAAGTTTGTGAAAGATTATGTAAAGGAAACTAAATGAAAAGCACTGTTAAAATATATATTATCGAATTTTTAATCGTGATATATAACTCGATACAAATAATCAAAAACGACTGCCTCTACTGTGTCGCCCATCAGTTCAGTTCACAATCTTTCTGTTCTTCTGTCACTACTAAACTAACTCATTACTTCCAGATGAAAACCCAACATGACATAAATGTGTGCTTGTACTGTGCAGTGGTGATATGTGGTAGCTGGCCTGAAACATTATTTTCTTTGATCTGTACCGACTTACTACAAATAACTGTCTGCACGGTTTTGAAACGTTTTGCAACTCGGAGTGAATGTTACTTTATGAATGTGGGACAACTGAAAGGACACATTATATCACTTGCCTTCTTCCGTGCGATCAGTGTGTAATAAACCACACCTCGTTACTTGGCTAACCTACCTTACACAATGCTGGTATGATAAAAAATGTTTTTCAGTGAAGCGTACACGATTCCAGTTATTGGCAAGAAATAGGTCAGTGTAATTATATACAATAATAAACTTTTCTGAAAAGGTCACATCAAAAACCTCCCCTAGAAGGCATAACTGTCCCTGTTGTACGCATTTTCATTTTAAATACTTCCTTAGCAAGTTTAGGACTTGTGTGGAACGTGCCAGTTGCAGCCTACCCAATTTGCCTGTTCCATTGTCTTTGATAGCCGGCACCTCTGCCAAAAACTGGTTGAAATTTTGCGAGTGTTTGTATGAGACGGAGGGTTGTTGGGTTCAAACACTCCAGTACCGAGTTTGGTGTTTGATTATGGCCAGTTCAGATCCCACATACATCATTTTACCACAGATAAATGGGTAGCTGTGTACTACAACTGGCAATAAATCCATAATTGCAGTCCGAGTGCAGTAACCTAATACCAACACAATAATCCGTAACTGTTCACACGTGGAAAATAATGATCGACAGACATTACAAAACAAATTATTCTCTACAATAGTAACACAGTTTAGATAGGATATCACACAGTTTTCAAACTCAAATAGAAATATTAACATTAGCTAGAAGTGTACGGTAATACATTGTTCTCCTTTATCAGCAGTGTCATTATAAGTCAAACAGTGGAGAATTTGGTATGGAATAACAATAATACTTTGAAAATTGCAAAATGCTACTCACCATGTTGAGGAGATGAGTGGCAGACAGGCACAACAAAAAGACTGCTATACATTTAGCCTTTCAGCAAGGCCCTCTTCTACAGTAAAAAAGAAAAAGACACACACACACACACAAGCACAACTCGCACACAAACACAGCCGAGTCCAGTGTCAGCAGCTAGTGACACTGGTCGTGTGTGTGTGAGTTGTGCTTGTGTGAATGTGTGTGAGAAGAGCTTTACTGTTTCAAGACGAAAACCATTTTTGATTTTCTGTGTGCAATTGTGGTGGTGAAATGGATGCGGGGGGTGGGGCGAGAGGGGAGCGGCAGGTTTCGTAGAGACCATCTTCAAATTATGTAGGCTGTGAAAGTTTTTCCAAATTATTAAGCAGGCGTGTCGGTTGAGCTGTCCTGGGCACGACTCAAAACTGCCCCCCAACCCAAGGTGTGGTGCGACCCGTGCCGAGGGGTGCGTGGCACAGGGGAGCTGTGCCTCGAACGGGGCCTCTGGGATACCGGGCGCCCTCCCAGAGTATCCAGCCTAGCCCGGGCATGCGGGGCTCTGCCCGTGTGGTCCACACTTTCCTCAGCTTCTCGTGGGATCATAGAGAAAAAGTGTGAAATAAGCTCCGAGCGAGCAGATGTCGAGAATTCCAGGGGACCTCTCCGTGAGGTGACCCGGGATTCAGAAAATACCGAATGTGAACTAGGTACGAGGGGACCTCGAGGTGAGGCGACCCCGTGCCTCGTAGATGACAAAGATACAGTTGCAGAGGGAGATTGTTCTAAACTCGCAACAGGAGGGACCTCGGCTGCTGTTCTCGGCATTGAGGATACCGACACATCCAAAAACGGAAATGAAAGAGTAGCCTGTGGAAGGGGCAACAGTTTTGCAGAGGGGAATAACTTGAAACTTACAAATAAGTCCGTGGAAGATGCTCACATCACAGAGAATACAGCTTCAGCTGAGAAGTTGATGAATATTTTGGATGAAATTCATGTGGCAGAGGTTGAGGTGAAACATCATTTGGAAACATCTGTAGAAAGTGAGAATTGTGTAGGGATGGAGGTAGAACAGAAAGAGGGACAAGAATGTGAGGTATCAGCGGAAAAAGGCCTACCTGAAGTTGAAGAAAACGAACTGAAACCAGGGAAAGATATTCAGAACTCTGAAATGAGTGATAGAGATGCAAAAAGAAAAAAATATAAACTTGAACCAAGGGGATCTCAAGATAAACTTGCAACAGGAGAGCCTTGGGCTGCTGTACTCAACACTAAAGAAAATGACACGTCCAAAGACAGCTCCGAAAGGGCAGTCGGTGGAAGGGGCGACAGTGCTGCAGAGGGAAAGAACTCGAACCTCGTAGATAAGACTGTGGAAGACACCCCCATCACAAATAATGCAGATATGGCTTCAGCTGAGAAGCCTGCAAGTATTTCAAATGAAAGACAAGTGACCAAGATTAAGGTGAAAGAGGAAATAGAAATATCTGGAGAAAGCGAGAATTGTGAAGTAATGGAGGGAAAGCAGAAAGACGGACAAGAATGTGAGGCAGTGGGGGAAAGAGTGCTCTGTAGAGATGAACAAAACAAACGGAAACTGGAGGAAGATAATCAGAACTCGCAGATGAGTAATGGAGATGCTAAAAAGTTAAAAACTGGCAGTGGAACAGGGGAAGCACCTGTTCAGCAAAAATACAAATTGGAAGAAGTGAAATCAACTGTTATAACTAACGCCGATGGCTCTGTTACCGAAGAGATAAATGAAAATGGTACTGGTGTTTCACATCAAGAAATGGTAGTAGGGGAAAACACAGTTGGTTCAATGAAGCTTGCTGTCATGTTAGTGGGTTATCCTGAACTTAAGTTGACGGAGAAAGAGGCGGAGATGGTGGAGGCTGCACTCCTGAAGAAGATGAACCAATATGACCAGAAGAAACCTATCATGTTTTCTGCAATGCAGTACGAAAAAGGGAGCTTGGTATTCACATGTGTCAACAAGGTGGCCAAAGCGTGGCTCCGCAAGGCTACTAAGTCAATTACTCCCATTCGGGGAGCCAGATTGGCAGTTGGACAGGCGGAAACGACAATCGAGGGTACCAGGCTCTTACTGTGGGTGACGCCACCGGTGAAGGAAAAAAGTAACCAGTACATTCTGGACTTGTTTAAGAAGCAAAATAAAGACATCTCCACCACCAGCTGGAAAGTCATCAGGAGGGATGCAGATCCAAAAGGTGAAAGGCTGACTATTTGGATTGATGATGATTCTTTAGAGGACTTGAAGGCACGTAATTTCGAATTATTTCTTGGTTTAGTTAAAGTTAAACTCACGCAGTTATCAGAATGGATAAAGCTGCTAGCTGAAATATGGTTAAGTGCTTCAGACAGTAAGGAGCCTCATGCTTCAGCCCGTCGCAGGACTCGTGCCTCGACCCGCCAAAAGAGTCGCGCCTCGACCCGCCAAAAGAGTCGCGCCTCGACCCGCCAAAAGAGTCGCGCCTCGACCCGCCAAAAGAGTCGCGCCTTGCCCCGCCGAAAGAGTCGCGCCTTGCCCCCCTGTGAGAGTCGCGCCTTGCCCCCCTGTGAGAGTCGCGCCTTGCCCCCCTGTGAGAGTCGCGCCTTGCCCCCCTGTGAGAGTCGCGCCTGGCCCCCCTGTGAGAGTCGCGCCTGGCCCCCCTGTGAGAGTCGCGCCTTGCCCCCCTGTGAGAGTCGCGCCTTGCCCCCCTGTGAGAGTCGCGCCTTGCCCCCCTGTGAGAGTCGCGCCTGGCCCCCCTGTGAGAGTCGCGCCTGGCCCCCCTGTGAGAGTCGCGCCTTGCCCCCCTGTGAGAGTCGCGCCTGGCCCCCCTGTGAGAGTCGCGCCTCGCCCCCCTGTGAGAGTCGCGCCTCGCCCCCCTGTGAGAGTCGCGCCTCGCCCCGCCGAGAGAGTCGCGCCTCGCCCCGCCGAGAGAGTCGCGCCTCGCCCCGCCGAGAGAGTCGCGCCTCGCCCCGCCGAGAGAGTCGCGCCTCGCCCCGCCGAGAGAGTCGCGCCTCGCCCCGCCGAGAGAGTCGCGCCTCGCCCCGCCGAGAGAGTCGCGCCTCGCCCCGCCGAGAGAGTCGCGCCTCGCCCCGCCGAGAGAGTCGCGCCTCGCCCCGCCGAGAGAGTCGCGCCTCGCCCCGCCGAGAGAGTCGCGCCTCGCCCCGCCGAGAGAGTCGCGCCTCGCCCCGCCGAGAGAGTCGCGCCTCGCCCCGCCGAGAGAGTCGCGCCTCGCCCCGCCGAGAGAGTCGCGCCTCGCCCCGCCGAGAGAGTCGCGCCTCGCCCCGCCGAGAGAGTCGCGCCTCGCCCCGCCGACAGAGTCGCGCCTCGCCCCGCCGACAGAGTCGCGCCTCGCCCCGCCGACAGAGTCGCGCCTCGCCCCGCCGACAGAGTCGCGCCTCGCCCCGCCGACAGAGTCGCGCCTCGCCCCGCCGACAGAGTCGCGCCTCGCCCCGCCGAGAGAGTCGCGCCTCGCCCCGCCGAGAGAGTCGCGCCTCGCCCCGCCGAGAGAGTCGCGCCTCGCCCCGCCGAGAGAGTCGCGCCTCGCCCCGCCGAGAGAGTCGCGCCTCGCCCCGCCGAGAGAGTCGCGCCTCGCCCCGCCGAGAGAGTCGCGCCTCGCCCCGCCGAGAGAGTCGCGCCTCGCCCCGCCGAGAGAGTCGCGCCTCGCCCCGCCGAGAGAGTCGCGCCTCGAACCGCCGAGAGAGTCGCGCCTCGCCCCGCCGGGAGAGTCGCAGTTCGCCCCGCCGGCTGGATCGCGCATCGCCCCGCCGGGAGAGTCGTGCACTGCCCCGCCGGGAGCCTTATGCTGGAGACCATCAGGAGTCTTGTGAGACAGATTACGGGATTCCTGATCCTCCAGATCCTCCCATCCTCAGTGAGATGAGATGTATGGCATCAGATCTGTCACCAACTCATGATTCCAGGTACTTAATCCCACACCACAATCTGTCCGAGATTCCAAGGTTCGTAAGCTCAGGTCAACCACCATCCTATGACTTCAGTTTCAGATACCTGGATGAGCCTCTTACAGGGTCTGCCAAACCACCTAATCTTGTGTCTATATTCCTGGCTTCAGAGCAGCCTCATGTGCAGGGATTTGGAACATTGGAGCATTCACAGTCACATAGGGAGTCTATATACACGTCAGATCAACCCCTGGAAATCAGGTTTTCCCCTTCAGACATTCAGCAGCCTCATAAGAGAGGTTACAGAGCTACAGATTCTTCGCAGCTCCGTGAGACAAAGTTTATAGTTTCGGGTCAATTATCGCCTAAAGAGGCAAGGTGTACAGCCTCAGATTGGCCACCGTCTTGCGATTCCAGATACCTGACTCCAAACCGGGGTCAGTCAAAGAACCCAAGGTTCAAAAGCTCAGATCAGCCATCATCTAAAGACTCCATATTCAGAGTCCCAGATGAGCCTCGTACAGAAACTGCCGTACTACAGAATGTCACGTCTACATTTCTGACCTCAGAAAAGACCCATGGGTGTGGCATGTTGGAATTGCCAGAGTCACAAGAAGCTAGTTACATCGTATCGGACCTAGCGCGACATAGGAGACCTAGCCACATGTCGAGTCAACCCCAAGGAAACAAATACCTTACTTCAGACTACTGGCGATCTTTTGAGACAGGTTACAGAGCCGCTGATCCTCCTCAGATTAGTGAAACGAGGCTCAAAGTTTTGGATAAGATGTCACCTCAAAAGACTAGGGATACGACTTCAGATCAAATACTATCTTGTGATTCCATATACGTGAGAAAGCAGAATCAGTCTGAGAATTTGTCCACCACACTCAAAGTCCTGGATGAACCTCTTACCGAAATTGCCTTACTGAAGAATCTCGCGTCTAAATTCCTGATTTCAGGACAGCCTCAAGAAATTGGGTTCAGCATGTCGGAGTTACCGCAGTTTCGCAAAGCCAGTTATATTGTATTGGACCAGGCACAGGGTAGAGAGCATAGACACATCTCGGATCGACACCAGCAAAGCAAATACTTTACTTCGGACCATAGGCAGCCTCGTGAAACAGATTACGGTGCTGCAGATCCTCCCCAGCTCTCAGGACCGAGGTATACGACTTTGGATCGAGCACAGGTTCACGATTCCAAGTCCGTGGCTACAAACTGGGATAAGTCTCAAGATTCCAGGTGCGTTGCTCCAAATCAGGACCAGTCCAAGAACCCAATGTTGAGAGGTTTGGATCAACCTTCATTGTGTGACTCCAAATTTAGAGACCCCGATAAGCCACCTTTCCAGAAATTTAAGTTTATAACTTCAGATCAGATGCAGCCCAGGGAAGGTAGATTTGTGAAACGAGATCCTCTGTGTTGTCTCGAATCTAGATCCAGGTTCTCAGATCCCCAACAGTTCAGAGAACTTGATAAAACAGTTTCTGGCGTACCACGTTCCCAGACAACGAGATTTTCGGGTCCAGCTTTTCCACCCAAGCAATAGGTCATCTTACATGAGCTAGACACATTCTCATTGTGGTAGGCCTCAGAGTCTAGCAGGGCCAGCAGTTATATATTCTCCAGCTGTGATAGCTCTTCATTGGTAGTTGCATATAGTGGCTTTTTTTTTTTTTTTAGTCTCTAACATTCCAAATTGTGAGGACATTTGTTGAATAATATTAAAATAATATGTTTGATAATTACTATGAACTGTCCAGTGCTGGACTTGCGCATACTCTTTGAAAGTACCAAATTTGCTTAAGCTCCAAAAAATGTTGATAGCAAACTTATAATTAAATTTTGAATTATTTTGTTTTAAATTCTGTTACCTAAAGAGTGCCTGTTAGTGAGTTATTTATCAACAGTCCTGTCCATTTGCTCTTAATTGCGAAAAGTCTTCAAACAGGTTAATAAAATGTTTTGTCTCATATTCACCAGAAACATCTGCTTTTGTTACTCAGTTTTTTTGTTGGTTTATGTAATTTAATGAAAGGAGTAAGTTTAAGGAAGTATGTCAGATTTTGTACACATCGAGTGATGAGAATAATGTACTGTCATCATCACAAATGTCAACACGTAATCTTGAATTCTGTGTTGGAAATTTTGTGAAGCAAAAGCTTAAATACCCAGACTGTACTTCCTACACAAGCTTGTACATTTATTTTTTTTTAGTTGAACAATTTTGTCATTCAGAATAAGTACTTTAAAATTTTTTATGCAGAATAAAATTAATAAAAAGTTGTTTCTGAATAAATAACAAATGTGAAATAAAACAATTTATTGCTATGTGTTCTTTCTTAAACATGAAGTGCAGGAGCACAGAAAAGATGAAGCATGCATCTGTCTATCTGAACAGGAGTTTTCCCATGATATTGAACAAAACCTCTTCTTAGTCCAGTTGCGGGTCTTTGAAACACTACAGACACTAGCACAATTAGCAGTGCGCATTTTATTATTCCTGGCATATTAAGACAGTCATTATTTCTAATTGCATTGCTGAAAAAATGTGATGGCCACAAGATTCAGTGCAGTGTCACACAATTAAATACCCAAAAAAGAATAATAGGCCAAACGAATAGTAGATGTACAAAAAAGCTGCATATGAACAATAGGTAAGTACAAAAATATTGTCCTTAACGTTGCAGCCTAATATTTTATCAAAAAGAAAGTTTGTGTGAGAAAACTGTGAAACTGCAACACCTCGCCAGCATTTCCTTTGAGAGGGAAATCCCACACTGTCAATTTACACATTTAAAAGTGAAACCCTATTCTTGGCTGTCAGAACTGTACTTTCCTTCCTCTCATCATGGGGTTCGAGTGATCATCTGCTCATTTCTAACCATCTCCAGCTTATTCCTTGTGTGAGAAAGTAGCTAGTGGTTTCAAAAACTTGGGGTAATGTTTTCACCTTAGAAAACATCAGTTGGATGTGTGACTGAACATTGTGTTTCTTTCCGATTGTACAGCATAATATATTGACTCGCATAGTTCCTGTACAGGTAAGATAGATACTGCCTACAGGAAAATTAGAGAGACCTTTGGAGAAACGAGAACCACTTGTATGAATATCAAGAGCTTAGATGGAAACCCAATTCTAAGCAAAGAAGGGAAACCAGAAAGGTGGAAGAAATATATTGAGGGTCTATACGAGGGCGATGTACTTGAGGACAATATTATGGAAATGGAAGAGGATGTAGATGATGAAATGGGATATATAATACTGTGTGAAGAGTTTGACATAGCACTGAAAGACCTAAGTCAAGACAAGGCCCCGGGAGTAGACAACATTCCATTAGAAGTACCGATAGCCTTGGGAGAGCCAGCCCTGAGGAAAACTCTACCATCTTGTGAACAAGATGTATGAGACAGGCGAAATACCCTCAGAATTTAAGAAGAATGTAATAATTCCAATCCCAAACTAATAAGCAGGTGTTGACAGATGTGAAATTTACTGAACTATCAGTTTAATAAGTCACAGCTGCAAAATACTAACACGAATTCGTTACAGACGAATGGATGAACTGGTAGAAGTTGACCTTGGGGAAGATCAGTTTGGATTCTGTAGAAATGTTGGAACACATCAGGCAATACTAACCATACAACTTATCTTAGAAGAAAGATTAAGGAAAGGGAAACCTACGTTTCTAGCATTTGTAGACTTAGAGAAAGCTTTTGACAATCTTGACTCTGTTTCAAATTCTGAAGGTGGCAGGGGTAAAGTACAGGGAGCAAAAGCCTATTTACAATTTGTACAGAAACCAGAAGGCTGTTATAAGAGTCGAGGGGCATGAAAGGGAAGCTGTGGTTGGGAAGGGAGTGAGATGTTATTCAATCTGTATATTGAGCAAGCAGTAAAGGAAACAAAAGAAAAATTTGAAGTAGAAATTAAAATCCATGGAGGAGAAATAAAAACTTTGAGGTTCGCCAATGACATTGTAATTCTGTCAGACAGCAAAGGACCTGGAAGAGCAGTTGAACGGAATGGACAGTGTCTTGAAAGGAGGATATAAAATGAACATCAACAAAAGGAAAACGAGGATAATGGAATGTAGTCGAATTAAGTCGGGGTGATGCTGAGGGAATTAGATTAGGAAATGAGACACTTAAAATAGTAAATTAGTTTTGCTATTTGGGGAGCAAAATAACTGATGATGGTCGAAGTAGAGAGGATATAAAATGTAGACTGGCAATGGCAAGGAAAGCGTTTCTGAAGAAGAGAAATTTGTCAACATCGAGTATAGATTTAAGTGTCAGGATGTCGTTTCTGAAAGTATTTGTATGGAGTGTGGCCATGTATGGAAGTGAAACGTGGACGATAACTAGTTTGGACAAGAAGAGAATAGAAGTTTGCGAAATGTGGTGCCACAGAAGAATGTTGAAGATTAGATGGGTAGATCACATAACTAATGAGGAGGTATTGAACAGAATTGGGGAGAAGAGAAATTTGTGGCACAACTTGACTAGAAGAAGGGATCAGTTGGTAGGACATGTTCTGAGGCATCAAGGGATGACTAATTTAGTATTGGAGGGTAAAAGTCGTAGAGGGGGACCAAGAGATGAATACACTAAGCAGATTCAGAAGGATGTAGGTTGTAGTAGGTACTGGGAGATGAAGAAGCTTTCACAGGATAGAGTAGCACGGGGAGCTGCATCAAACCAGTCTCTGGACTGAAGACCACAACAGCAACAGTTCCTGAATAGTTTCATCTGTAAGAAAAAGTGCAATATACTTTACCCTCTGGCTGCTGGACTGTCTTACAAAGGTGCACTGTGTCACAAGTGCTGTAAAAATTTTAGAACACACAGTTGTTTATTGATTAGGATTGGTGGAATAAGATAGGTTGGAAATTGTATTATAGTGCATGTCATTTACGACGGCATCCGAGTTTAGGTTCGTTCTGCGCTACTGACGTCACAAAACAGTGTCAGCCAATGAACAGAGAACGAAGTTGCCAGAGCTTGAGTGCATTGCAGAGCACGGACGAGTGGCTTCAGTTTTAGAAACGTTCAGTCATAGATAAAGTAATTGAACAAAAGCAATGTCTTGATAGCAAACTTTCTTTTATAGAAATTTTGGAAAAAGCATTCTTTATACCAATTGCTTCACATTCTATTAATTAATTAAACCAAACAGGCAATAAGCCACCTAATTCAGGCGATAACAAGGAAAGGTTTTTGTATGATTCTCACGAACCACTTTTTCCCAATAAAGAACAGCGGTAATTGTTTATTTCCTATTGTACTTCGACGAAAAGTGAATAATTGATAGTCGTACCAACAGTGTTTGACGGTATTTTGCGTGATGTTTTAGAGTCCTCCACAGTGTATGTGAATGACAAGCTGCGTTAGCGTAATGGTTAAGGTGTTTGGCTGTTGATCGAAAGGTCTGAATTCAAACCTTGTTCTATACTTCATATTTTGTTTATTTAAAAACATTATCGAAGTGTCTTACTTCATGAATTTTATTCGTTTGAATGTAATTTTTTGAAATTTCTAGTTCTTTGTCTCATCATTATTATCATAATAAGTTTTCGGTTTTTCTAATTTTGTCCTCCAATATTTCTTTTCATAGCAATTAAAAACAATGAAGAGGCACACATACAATATTCATGTTATCTGTTTTGTTTCTATATCTTCTCTTCTGCAGTCGCTGTTCTACTATTCATATTGAAATATATTCTTTGCGACAGTATTCAAAGTATTATTTAGAGCAGAATTTCGGCTCGTACGTTGCCGAGCTACTTGATTGTCTGACGCAATTCTATGCTTCGCTGCTTTGGCAACATCATCATATTCAATGTTTCCGTCAACTGATCTATGTTTTGGCAAGTACTTGCTGTCCGTTGTGACAAACACAAATTGTTTGCACATTGCGCCTGACTGACAGTATATTTTAGAACCTATATTTTATCACGTCCACAATTCAGTTTTGTGTACTCCGCCAATTTTGTTTTAATCAGAACTTTTTACTAAAAAGCGAAATGACTCTGGTATAAATAAAACTTTTATTACAGTCGCGAAAGACGGAATATTTCTCAATATTTCATACGACACCTATCTGGTACTTAAATTAAATGAGATATTGTTATGCAGTAAATTTTATATGAAATTTAGGTATATTGTGCACATTTCATTCCCAACATTGTGGCAACTAAAATCGACCATACGGAAAGTATACGCTATTAACTTTTATCTCTGCAAACTCTTCAAAATTTCGTGCAATGGTTTCCTACATTTAATGCTGCACAATAACTGCGTTGAACATCGAAACAAAATTAAGTCATTTACGGGAGGCAGGTATCAGTCAAGAAGATGTGTAAAAATCAAATTTTTGGGCCAAATAGTTTTTGTGAAATTGAATGATAAGTGTGTCAAAGCAGTCGGAACACCGTGTGTCAGCACAGGCGAGCAGTGCAATGATGAAAAAATCGTGCACAGCGTGGAATGCAGGGAGCACGTCTCTGTAGCAGTGAAAGGGTTAATGCGGCCGTGGTGGTTTTACTTCATAAGCTGCGCGCTCCCCCCCAAATGTAAGTTTGCGAACTACACTATACTATTGCGCTGCTTCTCTTGGCGCGTGCGTCGTTTGCAGCTGGCAATGCAGCAATCTCCCGCGTCTGGGCGGGCATGCGCGAGCCGCCAAGATAAAAGAATTCAACTGTAATGGCAGTTGATTTTGAGAATGTTGCAAGATGTGATTTTTGGCGAGGTTTCATTGATCTCGGCGTACACCTAACCTGGACCGTAAAGGGAAGATTAGTACAGAGGGTATCCAGTGCCTTTTCGGAAGATTTACTTTTTTTTCTAAAACCCCTGGAAAACGCACGTGTTTGATTTGCTTTTGGGTAGAGACAGTAATTTGCATTCTGCTCAGCTCAATGTAGGGCCTCACCCACCACTCATCATAAGCACTGTGCTACTGTCTGCAACCTGTATTTGGGCATCATTTCCTCCCTTTGTCCAGTGCAACAGAATACCTTCTTTGCACACCAAGAAATAAAATGTGATGTCATTATGAATTGTACACGCTACATCAGAGATGGCAGAGCTGTGCATCAACCTTTGTGTGATAGTTCAAGATGCTGAACTGTGGTAGCCATTTTAGTAAATGAATTAAAGAAGCAGCACCTGATATCCTCAGTGCAATTTGGGAAGGTATTAGTGTCTTTTCTTTAACTGAAAGCGGGAAACAACCAACTTTATGGAAATGACTGAAATACATGGTTTGTGAATGGTAAGTCAGCAATTTCAGATGGTATGTCATTGTGCTGTTGTACAGTGGTAGAAGTTCCTTTTTTAATCTACTGGGATTCTGACTTTTTTGTTATTCAAAGACTGTCTCCCAGTTGCACCACAGTATGGAATCCTCATTAAACTTGATGATGACAAACTGTGGAGACCAGACTACAGAGTGAGTATGTGTGCTGCAGTATTTTGATGTGTCTGACATCTAAGGCAACACAGTATATCTGGTTTTTTTTTTTTTCCTTGCCAAAAATAGAAAGTAAAGGAGCTGCTTAAAATAACAGAAATTTTTATTTACTTTCAAAAGTAATGTAAAGAATTGTATTGATATATGTGTGGACATATCTTCAGTGAAAAGACTGTGGATATCGTAGTAACTGAACTTTGTCGGCAAATAAGTACACTTTTCACGAAATGTTTTCCGTGCTGTTTGCAAGGCTACTGTAATGAATATTGGTATGAATATCCAGCTCTTTTTATTTCTATTTTTGGCAAAAAACATAGATACCGCGACACAGTTGTTTTTGATTGTTGGGCACACAAAATATGCTACTGCACGTGCTCACTCCATAGTACGATGTATGTAGTTTGTCGTCATTGAGTTTAACGTGGACCCCACCAAACAGTGGAAGTTGATGTAATCTACGAATAAGAAAAAAAATATCAGATTCCCTGTAGGTCTCAACATAGAATCTCTACCGTGATATGTCATCATTTTACTGATTGATCCAAACTGACACTGTATATGAAATTGCTAAATTACCTTCACAAACCATGTTTTAAAGTCCTGTCCATAAAGATCGCAGTTTCTCACTTTCAAAGAAAGAAAATACAGCAAGAGTTTCCAAAATTGCAATGAATATATTAATGGTAGATATCGTGAGCTGCTTCTTTAATTTGCTGAAATGGCTACCATTTTAGTGTCTCAAACTATCCCAAAGATCAGTACGCAGTTTCTGTCACGTTTGATATGCTTGGCACGCAAGTAACATTGCCAATACACAACGGCCAGCCGGCCCGGTGCGTCTCGCATCCTCGGCACTGAGTAAGGTGACGCAGTGGTTAGCATACCGGACTCGCATTTGGGAGGACGGTGGTTTAAACCGGCATCCGGCCATCCTGATTCAGGTTTTCCATGGTTTCCCTAAATTGTTTCAGGCAAATGGCAGTATAGTTCCTTTGAAAGTGCACAGCCGACTTACTTCCCCATTCTTCCCTAATCAGATGGGACAGGAGACCTCACTGTTTGGTTCCCTCCCCGAAATCGACCGACCGACGAGCATCCTTGGCCGCACTTCCTACGTAGTTGTGATGCAGTATGACCCTTGAGGAGCTGAAAAGTTTATTTGGTGTGATATACATTTGCATTTGTTCAAATGTGAGTGTAATGTGAACACTTTAACATGGTAGGCATTTCAATTTTGATTGCATCAAATATTGTTTATAACACCATCAGCAAGCAATTCCATCATAGGTTTTACCAAATGCTTTGTGTTATCCATTGCTCATTGTTTTCCTTTCCTATTTTGAAAGCCTGGTCCACCACAGAGTTTTGACCGTCACAACTCCAGAACAGATTGCGAGCTTGTGTCCTTATTTCAGTTCTGCTTTTGACGGCTGTATGCTGACTGACAAGAGGGAGGTGAGGTTTGTTCTGTCACATTGCTCCTCTCCTCTCTGGCACTCACAATTCTCGTTCGTTTACGATCACAGACATCTGCCGGTGGCCTTTACTCTATTACGTGTGAAACTTCCTGGCAGATTAAAACTGTGTGCCGGACCGAGACTCGAACTCGGGACCTTTGCCTTTCGCGGGCAAGTGCTCTACCGACTGAGCTACCCAAGCACAACTCACGCCCGGTCCTCACAGCCCTACTTCTGTCAGTACCTCATCTCCCACCTTCCAAACTTTACAGAAGCTCTCCTGCGAACCTTGCAGAACTAGCACTCCTGAAAGAAAGGATATTGTGGAGACATGGCTTTGCCACAGCCTGGGGGATGTTTCCAGAATGAGATTTTCACTCTGCAACGGAGTGTGCGCTGATATGAAACTTCCTGGCAGATTAAAACTGTGTGCCAGACCGAGACTCGAACTCGCGACCTTTGCCTTTCGCGGGCAAGTGCCCTACCAACTATTACGTGTGTTAACATGGTGTGGTGACAAAGGCATTTCCTTTTAGAGGATATTGTGGCTCATTTGAATCTATTAATTTGATCCAGGGTTATAGGATGTAACAGGTTTACATAGGGCTAGAGGCTGATGCATGATCATCGTGCATTTTGATGAAATTTTGGGTGAACATTCGCATTTGCTTCCAATAAATATTATCACAGTTTTACGACCACCAGTTTAGTACTTGCGGAAATATAATCATTTGTTTTACCACACAATGTAGCTTTCAACATGCACACCTGAGTTTTCAGCAACAAAAACACATCTCTAGCAATAATTTCTTGAAAGACACAGAACTAGGTAGCCTTGTACAGCATTTTGTGCTCTCTTAAGTCAAACAATAGTTACAAAACAAAAAAAAGTTTTCATGAGCTATTTTCGTGCAGTGAATTTGAAGCAAAGTCTGTCAAAACAGGTCAAGGGTATATATATATATATATATATATATATATATATATATATATATATATATATATATATATATATATATATCTGCTTGTGTCTGTGTATATGCGGATGGATATGTGTGTGTGTGCGCGAGTGTATACCCGTCCTTTTTTCCCCCTAAGGGATTGGAATGACTCCTTACCCTCTCCCTTAAAACCCACATCCTTTCGTCTTTCCTTCTCCTTCCCTCTTTCCTGATGAGGCAAAAGTTTGTTGCGAAAGCTTGAATTTTGTGTGTATGTTTGTGTTTGTTTGTGTGTCTATCGACCTGCCAGCGCTTTTGTTTGGTAAGTCTCATCATCTTTCTTTTTAGATATATTTTTTCCACGTGGAATGTTTCCCTCATAACAGAGGGAAACAGTCCACGTGGAAAAAATATATCTAAAAAGAAAGATGATGAGACTTACCAAACAAAAGCGCTGGCAGGTCGATAGACACACAAACAAACACAAATATACACACAAAATTCAAGCTTTCGCAACAAACTGTTGCCTCATCAGGAAAGAGGGAAGGAGAGGGAAAGACGAAAGGATGTGGGTTTTAAGGGAGAGGGTAAGGAGTCATTCCAATCCCGGGAGCGGAAAGACTTACCTTAGGGGGAAAAAAAGGACAGGTATACACTCGCAAACACACACACATATCCATCCACACATACAGACACAAGCAGACATATTTAAAGACAAAGAGTTTGGGCAGAGATGTCAGTCGAGGTGGAAGAGTAGAGGCAAAGAAGTTGTTGAAAGACAGGTGAGGTATGAGTGGCGGCAACTTGAAATTAGCGGAGATTGAGGCCTGGCGGATAACGAGAAGAGAGGATATACTGAAGGGCAAGTTCCCATCTCCGGAGTTCGGATAGGTTGGTGTTGGTGGGAAGTATCCAGATAACCCGGACAGTGTAACACTGTACCAAGATGTGCTGGCTGTGCACCAAGGCATGTTTAGCCACAGGGTGATCCTCATTACCAACAAACACTGTCTGCCTGTGTCCATTCATGCGAATGGACAGTTTGTTGCTGGTCATTCCCACATAGAATGCATCACAGTGTAGGCAGGTCAGTTGGTAAATCACGTGGGTGCTTTCACACGTGGCTCTGCCTTTGATCGTGTACACCTTCCGGGTTACAGGACTGGAGTAGGTGGTGGTGGGAGGGTGCATGGGACAGGTTTTGCACCGGGGGCGGTTACAAGGATAGGAGCCAGAGGGTAGGGAAGGTGGTTTGGGGATTTCATAGGGATGAACTAACAGGTTACGAAGGTCCCCACTCCGCCAAGAGTGTCTTTCCGCCGTCCACCTAACCTTCGTAACCTGTTAGTTCATCCCTATGAAATCCCCAAACCACCTTCCCTACCCTCTGGCTCCTATCCTTGTAACCGCCCCCGGTGCAAAACCTGTCCCATGCACCCTCCCACCACCACCTACTCCAGTCCTGTAACCCGGAAGGTGTACACGATCAAAGGCAGAGCCACGTGTGAAAGCACCCACGTGATTTACCAACTGACCTGCCTACACTGTGATGCATTCTATGTGGGAATGACCAGCAACAAACTGTCCATTCGCATGAATGGACACAGGCAGACAGTGTTTGTTGGTAATGAGGATCACCCTGTGGCTAAACATGCCTTGGTGCACAGCCAGCACATCTTGGTACAGTGTTACACAGTCCGGGTTATCTGGATACTTCCCACCAACACCAACCTATCCGAACTCCGGAGATGGGAACTTGCCCTTCAGTATATCCTCTCTTCTCGTTATCCGCCAGGCCTCAATCTCCGCTAATTTCAAGTTGCCGCCACTCATACCTCACCTGTCTTTCAACAACTTCTTTGCCTCTACTCTTCCACCTCGACTGACATCTCTGCCCAAACTCTTTGTCTTTAAATATGTCTGCTTGTGTCTGTATGTGTGGATGGATATGTGTGTGTGTTTGCGAGTGTATACCTGTCCTTTTTTTCCCCCTAAGGTAAGTCTTTCCGCTCCCGGGATTGGAATGACTCCTTACCCTCTCCCTTAAAACCCACATCCTTTCGTCTTTTCCTCTCCTTCCCTCTTTCCTGATGAGGCAACAGTTTGTTGCGAAAGCTTGAATTTTGTGTGTATATTTGTGTTTGTTTGTGTGTCTATCGACCTGCCAGCGCTTTTGTTTGGTAAGTCTCATCATCTTTCTTTTTATATATATATATATATATATATATATATATATATATATATATGCGGAAGTAAGTGTGAGAGATAAACCTGAATACCAACAAAAGATCTTAGAATATAAAACTTTATTCTGCTCCTGATTTGCAATAGTTTACAGATCGAGGGCAAATTTCATGATTTTTATATAAATGCCAAAAAATGAGATTTGTAGCCCATTTTTACAGAAAATCAATTTCTGCAAAATATTTTAAAGCATTTTCATTAGAAAGACTGTATTCCACATCACTTAAAAGATTAGCTTTGGTTTCAAAATTTGAGGATATAAAAATGTCAAAATCAGAAACGAAGTGGAAGCATAGTGAAGACGCACATATTCCACTAGTACTTGAATTAAATTATACACACTGCATTATGTTCCTATATATCAACAAAAGTTTTAGACATTGTCATGAAACCTGTATCAAAATTGTTTCAGTAGAAAACAGAGACGACTACCCTGGAAAATACAAAAATTGTTGTGGAAATCTCGGTGAATTTTGTTTTTGAGAATCGCTGGACACCTTGTGCAGCTGATTTATGAATGTAGACGGACGAGGTAATCTGCTACACATTATGAAATGCTTGTCGTCATGGGGAGGAGAAGGAGATCTTTTTCAAGAAACACAGTTATTGAGGGAATACTGAAGAATGGTATAAAACCTGTCAGCTTTGAGCAATGGCAGCACAAGTTAACTTAGAAGCAGCATTGCAATGATGTAAAAGTGTAGACAAATATTGAGAAACAAAGGAATGTAGTTGAGAGAAAACAGACAGTGAACATATATCACATACAGTGGTGGGCAGGAAATCGCGTATGTTAGAAATCACAGTGATTGAGAAGTCATAGATATCACAATAACATCTTTACAGAATCTAACTGCGATTTCATTTGCAAGTAGCGTTCAGCGCCTTGAGCCATCTGTTGGCCGTATTTCGTACTGCTTTCTGCGATTTCAGTGACAAGTCGGGACCAAAAAGCGCATGTAACAGTGCCATCTGTTGGCCAAAGTTCGTACTACGCTCCTTCCCTGCGATTCGCTATCGAGTCCAACAGTGATGTGTGTGACAAGTCGCGACTAAAATTCCCAAGTTGCAACTAAAAAGCGCAGTTAACAGTGCCATCTGTTGACGAAAGTTCGTACTACTCTCTTTCTCGGCGATTCGCTATCGAGTCCGACTGTGATTTCTATGACAAGTCGCGACTAAAAGTCGCAAGTTGCAACTAAAAAGCGCAGTTAACAGTGCCATCTATTGACCTAAGTTCGTACTACGCTCTTTCTCTGCGATTCGCTATCGAGTCCAACTGCGATTTCTGTGATGAATCGCAACTAGAAGTCGCAAGTAGCAACTAAAAAGCGCAGTTAACATTCTTTGCCTAGTGCCATCTGTTGTCAAACGTTCATACTTCGTTTAAGAACCTCACGAGATCGATGTACTTTCTCTGCATATTATATGACGACATGCGCATTCAGCACCAGTTATGGTTGGTCAAACACAGCTGTGACTCTGAATGTATTATATCAATAAGAAGCAACATTGCCTTTTCTCCTGAAAATATCATTTAGAGACAAGTAACCCAAAAAATGTGTTTGATTCTGCTTCTAACATGACAGTTATGGTTAATACTCCACATGCCTACAGGACTTTGCAATGTTAACACAGCAGGACTCAGACATCTGTATAAGTGTAATGAAATGAAAACAGTAGCATTGAGTCATACGAATGCTTCACTTTTGTTCCGACACAATTCAAGACTCTGGAGAAATATTTTACACCTGGTGTTCTACATGGCAACTGCACACACAAGAACTTTTTGCCAACACTACAACCACCTACATAAGTAAGCTTTTCCTGTGTTACCTTCAAGTACTGCACTTAAACTATTCCTGATTTAACTGGAAAATCTGTACTTCCCACTTTCATATCTACAGCCTAAAAATGCATACTCTAGACCTCGGGCTGTATTACAGGTCAGTGTCACGCCACGTTTGGTGGGAAAAGGGGCGTATGTCACTCTCCAACAAGTCTTTATGAAGAGGACCAACACATAGCGCGGCTTCCTTTTTACAGTGCTACAACAAGCAAGATAGGCAGAGTCCTAAAGAGACAAGGAATAAAATCAGTTTTCCGACCACCTAGGAAAATTAAGGAAATGTTGAGACCAGTTAAAGATAGTCTCGGCTTAAGAGTGCCGGGAATTTATACTATTCCTTGCGAATGCGGCAAGAATTACGTGGGCCAGTCCGTAAGAACCGTTGCCGACCGCTGCATCGAGCACCAGTGCCACCTGAAATACAGGTATTTGGAAAAATCAGCGGTGGCTGAACATAGCCTGCTCAACAAGCATAAGATTTTATTTGAAGAAACCAGAGTAATAGCCCACGCATCGAATTACTGGGACTCTGTGATCCGGGAAGCAGTCGAAATTAGACTTAGCGATAATAACTTTAATAGAGACAACGGCTGTGCACTTAGCAACACCATGAACAGTGCACTGGACAAAGAAAAATCGCAGAAAAAAAACTTCCCGCACTTCACCTGATTCGAGGGATGTGCTGCAAGCGACGCGGGATAGAAACTACATCTATGGAAATAGAGGGCACCACGTTACTGCGCACCATATTCCAGCCAATCAGAAGCCATCCTTTGCATATAAAAGTGGGAACCTCGCTAGTTCACGGCAGTCAGTTTTAGCCCTGACGACGACCATGGAGGTAGTGGCCGAAAGCTTGGAGTTTTACCCTGAATTGACGCGGCATGTACACCAAGAGATTTTTATTCAACTTGGCCAGATGTTGGAAACAACATGAAATAAGACTCATCTGAATAAATGTCTTTATTCTATTACCTCTTAGTCCAGAATTTATGGCTTCCACACCATATTTTCCTGTTCCAGGCATTTGCATCACTGATGAATGGTTTCAGAATTCCAGCTCACCCTGCAGTTCAGTTCTTGTGGAGCTCCATTCATGGTGTTTTGATGCTGACAGTGTTCACAGGTGTGACATTCAGTTCTGCAGTGACTTTTGCAGCTGCTGTCCCCTCGTTTTCCGTCCATCACAATCACCCGATACACACTTTGCGTTGTGACAGTGAAAGATTTTTCTCTTTCTGCTTTCCACGTACGGCGGTTGAATGAAAAGTAATACCTCCACCTTCATTAATTGGGTTTGGATGGGAATATTGTAATAAATCAAACGTAGAAATAATCCTTAGAACGTTATCTTTAATTACCAATATTCACTTTTCTACATAATCACCAGACAGTTGGATACATTTATGCCAACGATGAACAAGTTTTCTGAAGCCATCGCGGAAGAAGTCGACACTCTTTTTCCGCAACCACAGTTCTCTCAACGTCTTCATCAGAAGCATAATGATGTCTCCGCAGATCGTCTTTCATTATCGGGAACAGATGGAAGTCAGACGGTGCTAACTGTTGTTAGCCGTCGTTTTAGTGTTCGCAGCGTTGTGATGTAACTCTCTGAATTTATTGTTGTTTCACAATGGAGGAAATCAACACGGATAACACCATCTGTGTCCCAGAACACTGTAGCCAAGATTTTTCCAGCTGAGGGACGCTAATTTATTTTTCTAGGGCGAGTCTTTGTGTCAATATTCCATAGACCGACGTTTCGTCTCCTGGTCGTAATGGTGTACCCACATTTTGTCTCCTGTCACAATCAAATGGAGAAAGGCGTCACCTTCATTCTCATAATGCAAGAGGAGTTCCTGGCAAATTTCAAGTCTGTGTGCTTTCATTTCAGTAGTCAGCATCCGGGGTACGCAATGTGTACACATTTTCCAACAGCCGAGCAAAGCAATAACGTGATGCACACATTCTTGTGAAATGCCGATTTTGCTTGCAGTTTCTCTCTGAGTGATACGACGATTGTCCTGCACCAGTGTGTCAACATTTTGCCTGTGAAACTCAGTGGTTGCTGTCACAGGACATCCAACTCTTTGTTTGTCACGCCTCGACATCTTTAAACTTACTCGCCCAACAATGGACAGTACTCACATCAACACAATCACCATAAACTGCTTTCATTCTCTGATGAATCTCCTTTGGGGTGACACCTTCTGCTGTCAAGAATTCAATGACTGCACGTTGCTTAAATCGCATTCACCGACCGTCTGCTCAGGGTTCCATACTTTACACTGTAACAACACAACCGTTCAATGCTAAGGCTTCCTGCCATCTGGAGCCGTAGAGAAGAGGCTACGGAACAAGCCTGTACCTGCCACATGCCAATGTTGCCAACTGTTGAAGAGTTACGAACGTGGAGGCATTACTTTTCAGTCAGCCCTCGTATGTAATACAAATCTTTGATACAATATTTCTTGAAACACCAAATGCTTTGGCTACGTTCATTACAGAAGCACCGAGTGTAAGGACACTGAAAATTTGTCCATGTTGAAATTTGTATAGCTCTGACGTGACCCACAAGTACACAGAACACTGTTCTGACACTTGCAGCGTGTAAATGATATTGCATAGGGTGGTGTTTGTGGTGTGATATTGCATAGGGTGGTGTTTGTGGTGAAATAGAACAGCACAACATGTCGATTTGGTTAGCATCTGCATTTGTGTTCAAGCATGCACTTCTTGAAATGTTTCCATATTTTTGTCAACCTGTCCACTAGAAAGTCCTCCCACACTCTGAAATAGGCCAACCCTCAGTTCCATGAAAATGTCGAAATGAGCAAGAATTTTTAAATTTCTGCTGTAGGAAAAAAAAAAAAAAGATACGAGGAACGTTCTGATTAGTGCGGAGGTCATTTCGTGAAAACATAATGTGGGCTGCAGAGAATAGGAGCAAAGCAGTTTGAGATGTGAGGAAGCAGGGAGATTGGAACAAAAGCTTAACAACAAACTGGTGAAGGAGAGAGATACAGTAACAAATGAGCCATGCATTATCAAACTTGTGAATGAACATTTCTCAAGTATTGGAGAGGAATTAACAAAAATTTTCAAAAACAACAGCTGTATTTTGAGTAATAGTAACTTCAACAATTTTTAAGTAGCTTTCTTGAAATATTTAATGAAACTTTTCCACTTAGAACCACACACAACAAAATGACTAGCAAACTTAAATGGATAAACCAGGTTGTAAAAAATTTCTAGTGCCATGAAGAGGAAAACTCCACAGTTGATTGAAATATAATAAAAACAGATCTTTTACAGAGTCATTATAAAGCTATATGTAAAAAAGTTGTGAAGGCAGCCAAACAAATGACAAATAAGAACTTCATTGTACAACATAAAAGTAAAACAAAAACAGTGTGGTCTGTTGTCAAGTCAGAGTTAGATGTTAGAGTTAGTTATAATGAAATATCTAGGATTAAAGTGGATGATAGATTTATTGTAAATCCAGTTCAGTATCAAGAGAGTTTAAATGAATTCTTCATAAATGTGGCAAAGTCAGATGTATCAGAGTAAAATAAATCTGTTTGGAATCCGCAAAGGAGCTGAGTGTCTTACAGATTTTAAAAAAGTCACAATAAAGGATTTGGGAAATGTTATATTATCATTACAAAATTAAAAACTCTGCTGGATGGGACAGGCTACCCACTGAAATGATTAAAACAATATGTGGCATAATAGCACTTCCCCTAACTAAAATATTCAACCAGTCTTTTGAACAGGGATTCTTTCCCAATGTTTTAAAGTATACAGAAGTCAGACCTCCGTTCAAGAAAGGGTTGGGGGAAGACATGGGAAACAATCGGGCTATTTCAATTCTTCCAATCCTGTCAAAATTCTTAGAGAAAGTAGCTGCAAACCAGATAAAAAAATTTATTGTAAAAATGATATTATTATAAGTAACCAATTTGTATTTCAAACAGGAAAAAACACTCTGGATGCAGTGAATAACTTTATTGAGAAGATAGGCAAATCATTGGTTCAGGGGAGTAAAGTTGCAGGTATTTTCTGTGATCTCACAAAAGCATTTGACTCCGTGAACTGTGACATGCTTATCTACAAATTAAACAAATACGGGATTAAGGACAATGTTCTAAATTGGTTAACATCATACTTACACAGCAGAAAACAAAGGGTAACTATGACCTCATATGCAGTGAATTATTATTCATTTCACAAGTTATGCCTCAATCCTGTTCATATTCTTTGTAAATGACTTACCCATAAATATAGATTCCCCCATCAGTTCTGTTTGCAGATGATATTTCTGTTTTAATTGAAGATGATGATGCAGAAAAAATTCTGAGGTCCACCGTAAGCACACTGTATACCTAGAAAACTTGTTCCAGTTAAATGGGTTGAAACTGAGCATTGCAAAAACCGATATGGTACATTTCAAAACCAATCATTCAAAATGTGTTGAACTTAAAACATAACAATCAAGCTGTGAAAGAAATTGAGATGGTCAAATCCCGGGGACTAAATGTGGACAAGAATTTAAGCTGGATTACACATATTGACTTCCTATCAAATAAACTAAGCAGTTTTGCACTTGCAGTGCAAATACTAGCAACCGAGGACACAGATGACGTATGTAGATTGTGGACAGTTGGGAATGTGGGACTTGCGGGAATCGTGCAAGGGATAAGTCCCTGCAGTTGCACTATTCATCTGTGTCCTCGGTGGCTCAGAGGGATAGAGCATCTGCCATGTAAGCAGGAGATCCCGGATTCGAGTCCTGGTCGGGGCACACATTTTCAGCTGTCCCCATCGAGGTATATCAACAACACCTGTCTGCAGCTGAGGGTTTCAATTAATTATCAGTAAGTATTTTGTTCCCAGGAGTGAGCCTACCATATGGAAGCTACAGAAGTGTAATAGGTGAACAAAAAGACACAATTCAGTTATGATGTACCAAAGAAATTATTTAAACAACACTGAATACCAGCACAGCTGATAATTACCGTCCACAAGAATCCCTAAACAGGATAACTAACAACGATACCTTCCATCTAAAACATGTAACAACAAATACGGCAAGAAATGCAATAATGAGAATCTCTTCTGATGCAATAGGCAACGACAGTATCGGTATAACCATGATTAAGAATGTTGCCGATATCTTAGTGCCTGTCTTAACTGACATATTTAATTTTTCCCTCGTGAACGGAATATATCCCACTGCATGGAAAAGAAGCCTAATTCGACCCATCCCTAAGATCGAAAACCCGCAACTGCCTAGTGATTACCGACCAATTAGCGTACTGCCTGCTGTTTCCAAAGCACTTGAATATATTGTTCATGACCAAATCACTGAACACTTGCATGAATTCAGCCTATATGACAAATTTCAATCCGGTTTCCGTAAACATCACAGCACAAACACTGCTCTAATTAAAGTAACTGATGACCTGAAATATGCCATCGACAATCGAAAGGCAACAATATTGACGCTACTGGACTTCAGCAAAGCTTTTGACACTGTTAACTTTGACATATTGCTCAGAAAAATGCAACAGCTTAATTTCTCTGATAGTGCAATGAGATGGTTTGAAAGCTACTTAAAAGACAGACAGCAATGTGTTGTCTGCGTAAATGAAAAATCTTCCTGGAAACATGTTTCCTCGGGAGTGCCACAAGGATCAGTCTTAGGACCACTTTTGTTTTCTTTATATGTCAACGATATTCCGTCGGTTCTGTCCTCCTGTAAATATCATTTCTATGCCGACGACCTCCAGCTCTACCTAAGCGTCAGACCTGAAGATGTAAACACTGCAATCGCTCAGATGAATGATGATCTGTCTTCAGTAGTGACATGGGCGAAAAACCTGGGGCTTAAACTAAATGCAAAAAAGACGCAAGTAATCTTAATAGCCCATCAGAAATTAATAAGTTCAGATTTCCGCGAACGGCTACCTCCTATTCTGCTCGACGGTACTCCAATACCATATCAGAAAACAGTGAAGAATTTGGGTGTAACTTTGGATGAGCATCTCAACTGGGCGGAGAATACAGTCGCAGTGTGCCGAAAGACGTCTGCTTGTCTCTATGCTCTCAAAAAGTTTCGGAACATATTTCCACAGGACCTGAAACGCCAGCTCGTGCAAGCACTCGTTCTACCGAACCTCCACTATTGTGATGTGATTCGACAAGGCATGAGTAGTGAAAACAAAAGACGGCTAGAGCTAACCATGAATGCCTGTGTGCGTTACACCTGCAACATTCGCCGATACGATCATGTTAGTGCTTCATACTCCGAGCTAGGGTGGCTGCGGCCGGACAAATTGCGTGACTACCACACTCTATGTCTACTCCACCGACTCTTCGTCGCGCAAGCACCCCAGTACCTTGCTTCAGAGATTAAAAACCTGTCATGTCATCATAATCGAAACACGAGATCACTCTTATTTGGTATCCTAACTGTGCCCACTCACAAAACAAAAACTTTTGCAAACTCCTTCTCAGTTGCCGCTGTCCGCCTCTGGAACAAACTGCCCCTTACCTTGTGCAAAATTCAATCTCCTGCTGCTTTTAAGAAGAAGTTGAAGCATTTCCTACTATCATCCTCATAAAGTTCTCCACAAAATTAATGTACAAGGGAAATCCCTTCATCTGTCAAATAGCAAAGCTAGCGTCTCCTATCTTGCTCCTGAGATGCCTTCCTCTTCATCTATCTCTATTAGCCACGCAATATTCTTTTCCTTTATATTTCCTTAATTATGTTTCATCATGTCTCTTTATTCTTCTCCTCCCTTCACCATGAGTCTCCCTCATACTCCCTGCTGCCAGCACTCCTACCTCAAATCTGTCTGTTCAATAATGTCTAATTATAACAGTACTTGTGATCTAAGAATATAAACTCTATATGTATGTATTTTTCCAGGTGTACCTTTCAAATTGTTTATTTCACTTTTTGTACTAGATGTAGTTTAACATGCATACTAGAACATATGAATGTAAAATAAGTAGAATGCCTGGTTAGATGTAAGAGAGGGCCTGATGGCCCTAATCTTGCCAGGTTAAATAAATAAATAAATAAATAAATAAATTTGTTGTGAAACCATGAGACTGCTCAGTCAGTAAGGTGATTTGCTCTATGTAGACTAAGCAATGGCATGTTGATATTTTACTTGATGCCACCACATGCACAACAGCAATAAAACTAATTAATGGTGTACACTATAAAAGTTACTGGGTGACTACTGTGTGTTGATTAATTTCTCTCTCTCTCTCTCTCTCTCTCTCTCTCTCTCTCTGTGTGTGTGTGTGTGTGTGTGTGTGTGTGTGTGTGTGTGTGTGTGTGTGCGTGCGTGTGCGTGTGTGCATGCGTGCGTGGGGGGAGGGGAGGACATGTGCCTTGGATGTTTCAGAGTTGTTTTTCATATTGCTCCTTTCACAGCTGCACCCTTAAGGGTGTCTTACTCCACACTGATTGTTTTTTCCAAATAGGAAGCAATATACACATGAAATTGATTGGAAATCCCCAAGTGCTCAAGAGGTATGATTACATTGTGATGGTGATTATCTGCAGTATCCATTAAGCCCTCAGAGTCTTGATGATCAGTCTCATAGAATAGCAGTAACTGGATTTATACGAATTGTGCAAATGATGTGTACTACAAAATTTTGCAGTAACACGACTTTTTTCCATACTTATTATCACCAAAGAAACATTATGATGACGAAATCTGATTGCTCATCAAAAGGTTTCTAAGCAAGTAGTCTCCTATGACATAGTACCACAGTGGCAAAAACTTCTATTTAAATGAGTCAGCAGTTCCAAAACATTCTTTAAATGTTCATGTTTGCCCATCCTAAATAATTATGTATCCATACTTGTAGATACTTCTTGCAAGATGTTTGTTCAGCCACAGCCCCAAATTTAAGTAGTGTATTGCTTTCAATTGGTGAGTAAATAGAAGTAGATGCCAAGCTCCTCAGATGCATTTCCCTGACCTCACTTCTAACTTTTTACTATGGGAATATATACACCATATTGTGTACTTAACGCTAATAAGTACAGTAGTTGTGTTTTTTAAGTGTATGTGTGCACCTTTTCATAAACTTTTTCTACAGGATGGTCCATTGATCGTGACCGGGCCAAATATCTCATGAAATAAGCATCAAACGAAAAAACTGCAAAGAATGAAACTTGTCTAGCTTGAAGCGGGAAACCAGATGGCGCTATGGTTGGCCCGCTAGATGGCGCTGCCATAGGTCAAACGAATATCAACTACGTTTCTTTAAATAGGAGCCCCCATTTTTTATTACATATTCGTGTAGTACGTAAAGAAATATGAATGTTTTAGTTGGACTACTTTTTTTGCTTTGTGATAGATGGCGCTGTAATAGTCACAAACTTATGGCTCACAATTTTAGATGAACAGTTGGTAACAGGTAGGTTTTTTAAATTAAAATACAGAACGTAGGTATGTTTGAACATTTTATTTCGGTTGTTCCAATGTACCTTTGTGAACTTATCATTTCTGAGAACGCATGCTGTTACAGCGTGATTACCTGTAAATACCACATTAATGCAATAAATGCTAAAAATGATGTCCGTCAACCTCAATGCATTTGGCAATATGTGTAACAACATTCCTCTCAACAGCGAGTAGTTTGCCTTCCATAATGTTCGCAGATGCATTGACAATGCGCTGACGCATGTTGTCAGGCGTTGTCGGTGGATCACAATAGCAAATATCCTTCAACTTTCCCCACAGAAAGAAATCCGGGGACGTCAGATCCGGTGAACATGCGGACCACGGTATGGTGCTTCGACGACCAATCCACCTGTTATGAAATACGCTATTCAATACTGCTTCAACCACACGCGAGCTATGTGCTGGACATCTCTCACAGTTTGTCTGCTACTGATGTGTGGATTAGCCATGACAGCAGCTAAAACACCTACTTGAGCAGCATCATTTGTTGCAGGTCATGGTTGATGTTTCACATGTGCCTGAACACTTTCTGTTTTCTTAAATAACGTAACTATCCGGCGAACGGTCCGGGCACTTGGACGATGTCATCCAGGATACCGAGCAGCATACATAACACACGCCCTTTTGGCATTTTGATCACAATAGCCATGCATCAACACGATATCAACCTTTTCTGTAATTGGTAAACGGTCCATTTTAACACGGGTAATGTATCACAAAGCAAATACCATCTGCACTGGGGGAATGTCACGTGATACCACGTACTTATACATTTGTGACTATTACAGCGCCATCTATCACAAAGCAAAAAAAGTGGTGCAACTAAAACATTCATATTTCTTTACGTACTACACGAATATGTAATAAAAAATGGGGGCTCCTATTTAAGGAAACGCAGTTGATATTCATTTGACCTATGGCAGCGCCATCTAGCGGGCCAACCATAGTGCCATCTGGTTTCCCCTTCAAGCTAGATGAGTTTGTTTCTTTGTAGCTTTTTTGTTTTATGCTTATTTCATGAGATATTTGGGCCAGTCACTAGCAATGGACCACCCTGTACAGTGAAATGTAATGCTTTTCGCGACAGTCGTAAGGCACCATTAATGCATTATTAGGACTTGCTGGTAAATTTCAATATTCTGCAGGCATACGGAGAGAAAGATAAGCACCGTTCACTATTACAAATGAATCATTCTTTGTTACAAAATATTTTTATTAGGTACATATTAACAATGGAACATTATTCTCCATGGTTACTATAACACTCAAATCAACTCTCACCAAAGAACCACTTTTCATTTTTACTTGTAGGAAATTTATTCCTCTACATCTGAATTAAGTAAGGAGGTGCATAGTGTTTATTTAGTATAAATAGAACAGTTGGCCAACAGCTTGATAGCTTCTTTATCAAACAACAAAAATTTATTTCCACACTGTTTATAAGACTTATCACATTTATTGTACTGATAACTGTACATACAACAATTACATTACAACATACAATTTTAACAAGAAGACTATGTTTTCATAAATACAATTATTACTTTATTTCTGCATGAGACGTTGCCTTGCTTCTGCTAATTGCATTATTAAAACACGAAACATGACAGTTTGAACAATGACGTTGTTTCTAACAAGTGTAATCACCTGTAGTCTGATGCATAGAGCAATACCAACATAAAATAATCTCCAGTTATCTTTTTTTCATTTTTAAAAACACATTAATATTTCATAGTATTAATTAACTCATATGTTCATAACAGAGTGACTTTGGCACACGTGTTTCAAACAGCATCTTAGCGACGATGATTTGAATTATACATTACATATAGGTGTACTGCACACTTTGAATTGGCTTTTGTTGGAACAGGAAGGACAAATCTTTACATTGCGTCGCCGTGGCATTTGCCCACAAGTTGTTAGGGAAATGCCCCTTTAAAAAACACAACAGGACGACTTCTGCATCTCTCTTGCACCTGATTTACAATGCAATGCAATGGCTTGAGGACATCTTCAGGTTGATAACAACAGTAGGTTGACAATTACAGTAGTTTGATAACACCAGAGGGTCAGTAACAGCAACAAGCCGGGCCTGGAGATGTCGATGGGAACACGGCTCTGCATATTCTTCAGGATCTCGTGATGGCAATCGTATTGCACGTGCAACAGATCGTACAACTCATACTAGTTTCAGGTCACAGTAAACAAAAATAGAGTCCCGGAAGCATTCACAGGTGCATACATTGACACTACACTTAAGTGAGAAACGTAAGGACAAAAGTGACATTCTCGTGATGTGTCACTGCCAAGTGACATACACTACGTGACCAAAAGTATCCGGACACCCCGAAAAACATACGTTTTTCATATTAAGTGCATTGTGCTGCCACCTACTGCCAGGTACTCCATATCAGCGACCTCAGTAGTCATTAGACATCGTGAGAGAGTAGAATGGGGCACTCCGCAGAACTCTGGGACTTCGAACGTGGTCAGGTGATTGGATGTTGCTTGTATCATACGTCTGTACGTTCGATTTCCACACTCTGAAACTTCCCTAGGTCCACTGTTTCTGATGTGATACTGAAGTGGAAACATGAAGGAACACGTACAGAAAAAAGCGTACAGGCCGACCTCATCTGTTGACTGACAGAGACCGCCGACAGTTGAAGAATATCACAATGTGTAACAGGCAGACATCTATCCAGACCATCATACAGGAATTCCAAACTGCATCAGGATCCACTGGAATGTACTATGACAGGTGGGAGGTGAGAAAACTTGGATTTCATTGTCTAGCGGCTGCTCATTAAGCACACATCACGCTGGTAAATGCTAAACGACACCTTGCTTGGTGTAAGGAGCATAAACATTGGATAACTGAACACTGGAAAAACATTGTGCCGAGTCACAAATCACGGTACACAATGTGGCGATCCGATGGCAGGGTGTGGGTATGGCGACTACCCAGTGAACGTCATCTGCCAGCGTGTGTAGTGCCAACAGTAAAATTCGGAGGCGGTGGTGTTACGGTCTGGTCATGTTTTTCATGAAGGGTGCTTGCACCCCTTGTTGTTTTGCATGGCAATATCACAGCACAGGCCTTCACTGATGTTTAAGCACCTTCTTGCTTCCCACTGTTGAAGAGCAATTCGGGGATGTTGACTCCATCTTTGCCGGCCGGTGTGGCCGTGCGGTCTAGGCGCTTCAGTCTGGAACCGCGTGACCGCTCCAGTCGCAGGTTCGAATCCTGCCTCGGGCATGGATGTGTGTGATGTCCTTAGGTTAGTTATGTTTAAGTAGTTCTAGGGGACTGATGACCACAGCAGTTAAGTCCCATAGTGCTCAGAGCCATTTGAACCATTTTTTGACTCCATCTTTCAACAAGATCGAGCACCTGTTCATAATGCACGGCCTGTGGCGGAATGGTTACATGACAATAACGTCCCTGTAATGGACTGGCCTGCACAGAGTCCTGACCTGAATCCTATAGAACACCTTTGGGATATTTTGGAATGCCAAATTCATGCCAGGTCTCACCGACTGACATCAATACCTCTCCTCAGTGCAGCACTCAGTGAAGAATGGGCTGCCATTCCCCAACAAACCTTCCAGCACCTGACGGAATGTATGCCTGCGAGAGTGGAAGGTGTCATCAAGGCTAAGGGTGGGCCAACACCATATTCAATTCCAGCATTACGAATGGAGGGCGGCGCGAACTTGTAAGTCATTTTCATCCGGGTGTCCAAGATACTTTTGATCACACAGTGTATAAAAATAAATTATGATTAATTTATGGTCAGTTAACAATTCTGTAAAAGTGCCTTTCTTAAGAAAACACATTTAATCCTGAACTAAAATCAACATAATCTCATCTCATAACTGTGCAAAAACTTTATACCATAAGAAGAACACAAGTTTGATTCTTCAACGTAACAACTATTCCTGAATCAAGATTTCTCTTCATTCTCTTTTTTATTTTTTTAGGGGGGGGTGGGGTGGGAGGGGGGGGGGCTGTGAATATCACACTGACTCACAAAACAGGGGCAAAAAATTTATTACACAGAATGGAATAAGCGAATGGCATTGTTGGTTGGGAGGCCCTTTTTGGGGAAGTTCAGCCACCAAGTGCAAGTCTCGTTTCTGTAGACGCCACATCGGGCGACTTGCGTGCCGGTGATGAGGATGAAATGATGACGAGGGCAACACAACACCCAGTCCATGAGCAGAGAAAATCCCCAACCCGGTCGGGAATCGAACCCGGGCCCGTTGCATAGGAGGCGAGCACGTAACCAGCCAGCCAAGCAGGCGGACTGTAGCACAGAAGGCTGTAAGCAATCACATAAGCTACACACAAGGAACAAACAGGAGGTAATTACTGGTGTCTACAAATACTGTGCTTGCCTTTCTTTTATTCTGCAAAATATGGTTAGTGTGTGATAATGCCCACCACCACCCCACGGAATACTGGACGAGGTGACGGACTGATCCACAGTATACCCTGAGATCTAAGTTAGGTCGATAGGTGGCAATCTGTTTACGAGTCTGTGAACCTGATATGACTAAAAGAGTGATTTATAGCGTAGTCCAGTGTTGGAAGTTTTTTACTGCAAAGGTACAAACCAATACAAATCCAGCAAAACATGCTGTAAATATGTTTCCTTACCTGTCTGTGTAAATTAGGATCTCAATTCCTCCCATTTAGAGCATATGTAAGCTTCACTTTTTGTGCATGGCACCTTAATAAAGAAACAGGATATGTGGTAAGCATTTTCATAAAGCAAACCAACTAATACATTATTCATATTAATCATCGCACTTTGTGCACAACAGCTCAACAGAGGAACACGATACGTGGTAAGCGTGTTCTTAAAGAAACTAGTAAACTAGCGTCGTACATACACACACAATATTACAGTACATCATATTATATTGAATACTTTCCTTACCTCTCCTCCTGTAGGCCTAGCTGTCACCATTGAGAATGCCCTATGTTTCTGTAAGTTATGGCTGTGTACAAAAATCTTCCTGCAAACATATCAGTATACTACACATTTGATCAGTATTTAAACTACACGAACCACAACAGTCTACGCAATGTGCTGCTCGTATCAGAATGTTTTCATTGTCTGATTGTAACCTTTGTTGCCATTGGATGACTGCAAAATGGAGCAAATACCTTTGGAATGGAATGTACTTTAGGTTGGGAAAATAAGCATTTGTCAAATCATCGCGGCACATGGGCGAGTAGGCCCTACGTGTGGTTGCATCGGGCTACACGATGAGACAGTGCAGTTCTCATCAGAAAGGGTGAGACATTCAGAAAATACAGAGACCAACTTTGAAAACTTTTTTTGTTTCTACAGTGATGCAGTGTTTCGGTGTTACCATGTTTATGAAAACTGTGCAGTAACCATTTATTAGTGTACCAGGAGGTACGTAATAGAGAATATTTGTGTTGTATGTTTTTGCTACTAGAAAAATGGTTGTAGAGACTACAGAATGGTTTGAAGATTTACTACAAGAAATGTCTGACAAAATGAATTCCAATTTCAAGAAATTATTTGACAAATTAGATTTAACAAATAAGAATCTATCTGACACTAGGAAGGAAAGTAGATTCTAATAATAAAGAACTAGAAAATATGAAAGAAGAACTAGAATTAGAGATAATAGAAGCTAGTTTAACTAACCTTGCAAATACTTTTAATGAAGTTGCCTCAGGAGTTGAAGGATGAGGTCAATAACAAATGCAGTTTAGTTCACGAGGAAGTACCGGTTAAAGAGCAATTCAAAGAATTACTTGGTAAAATTAACAAAGTAGGTCAATTTGGCATTAGAGAGTTCAACCAGGTTAAAGAGCAGATCTCAGCAGCAAAAAAGCATGTAACTGTCTAAGAACAATGCAAAGAATTTAGAGAAATGATTAACACACCAGAAATGGTGTCTAATTTGGAGGAACAATTACACGAGACTATGGGAGGCCATTGAGAGTACTAAAAAGGAAATCTGTAAGAAGAAGATGAGCATTCTTTTCAAAAGTTCAGAATATACAGGGTGTCCGAAAAGTCTTTCCCTGATTACATAAATAACTCGGGATAGAAGTAAGATACAAATAGGAAACTGCTGTCTAATTGTTTACAAACCATCAAAGTTGTTTTCAAACATCAGTAAACTTCCACATGAGCACCCTCAGTAACACGTAGCACATCTAGGCAATATTCAATTTCCGTCCACACATTAGCCAACATCACTGGAGGGATCGATTCAACGACTGTGGTTATCCGCTGCCGCAGGGTTTCAACATCTGGTACACGTGTTCAGTAGACCTCGTCCTCAGCATAACCCCATAAATAGATGTCTAATGGTGTTATGTCAGGAGAGCGTGGAGGCCTAACGGTTGGCTCATCACGACCAATCCATCGCCCAGGAAAGGTCATATCGAGATAGGTATGGACGTCCAAACCCCAATGAGGTGGTGCACCGTCTTGCTGAAACAGGACATCGGGGTGATAATGAAGCAGCTGAGGAACAGCATACAGTTGCAACATGTCCAGATACAGTGCAGATGTGACGGTAGCCTCAGCGAAGAAGAATGGCCCGATAATTCGATCGTGCAATAGCACGCACCAAACATTCGCCTTTGGACTGCCTCTGGTGCACTCCGTGACCTCGCCAGGGGGTTGTGAATCCCAAATGCGCACATTATGGCAATTCACTACTCCACTGACGAAAAAGGTCGCTTCGTCGGAAAAGGCAATTCGTCTGAGATAACTGTCATCGTCCTCAATTCGTGATAGCGTTTCGACCGCAAAGTCGTATCGACGTGTCCTGTCATTGGGCAACAAGGCCTGAATGATTTGCACTTTGTATGCACGAAACAATAAACATTTGTGTAAAATGTCACGGAGAGAGCTTTTTGGCATCTGTAATTCACGTCAGGCCCTGCGCACCGATTTCTTCGGACTTTGCAGAAAAGACTGCCTTACAGCTTCCACCCTGTCTGCTGAGGTTCTCGGTCGACCAGACCTCGGAAGGTCGGCAACCGATCCAGTGTTCTTGAACCTCTCATACCAGGCTTTAATGCTCTTGACATCAGGTGGATTCCTTCCAAATGTTGTCTGAAGTGTCTCTGCACTGTGGTTGGTGATCGTGTCTCACGGTACCACAGGACACACTGTGCCTTCTCCTGATTGGTTAACGTGGCTTCTTGGGCACTGCACCTCATCCACTACTTACGTATTGCGAACCTCAAACAGAAAAAAAACTTTGATAGTTGTTGTAAACAATTCAACTCAAGTTTCATATTTGTATCTTACTTCTAGCCTGAGTTATCAATTTATGGAATCAGGGAAAGTCTTTTCAGACACCCTGTACGATACCACATCCAAAAGTGGTATATTTAATAGACCCTGATACAAAGCAACATAAAGGGTCACAAAATTATAGATATGATTAAAAGATTTAAGGTGCAAGGAGAGTTCACGCCTTTTGCAGATTTGGTGGATTGACAACCACAGGTCATCTCAGTTAAATTGTTCCCATATCTCTACCTTAGTTTTTTTGGGGACAGTGTGTATCTGCTTTGACTATTCTATTATCTTTCATTAAAATTATACCTTCCACTACTACATCTTCCAGAAATAGAACCATACATTTAAAAAAAATACCTCAACCCCTGTATATGTAGTGTATAATGTTTATTCAATAATAATTGCATTGGTACATTTGCAAAGTTAGTCACGAGCTTAGCTAATAAATTTAACTATGAATTAACATTTCAAGGAAAATTCTGAAGATGTACGATCTACATGTAGTACACGAAAATCCAAGAATAAGAATTATATTAGCTCTATTAATACGTGATAGTAATAAAATGTGGAGGAAGTTATAGCACTATGACACTTGCAGAGAAATGCTTTAACTCACAAGGTCTTTGCACAAATTATGAATATAGTAAGCTAAATACTCTGGAATTCAGAAGAAGTAGTTGTTGGTTGTGTACATTTTTTAACATAAAGAAAGAAGAACGGTTGGGACCACAGAAATTATACTGACTGTTGACAATGACTTACTCGAATGTACTGGCCTATTCCATTGCATTTCATGGGGGCTTGTTAGGATTAGTTTTTGCGGCATCTGTGGTGCCGATGCCACAGCAAGCCCATTCTGTAGGGAATGCTGAACAACTTATCCCTCCGGCACCACACTGGCATACCTTGGCAGATGGGGTATGTGGTGGTAAGGGAATCCATCTGCGAGGTACTGTCTTCTTTTCTTCTTCGATCCTAACATACTTTCCTCCCAAGTTCCTTTTTGTTCTTCGCCCTTAGAAGTAACAAATCTATCTTCCCTCTCTCCATATGCAAAGTTCCTATCGCATTATCTCTTGTTTTTACCGTCTCACAGGATTTTTTTAAAGTTTAAGTTAGTAACACATGCTAGTCATACCACAAGTTGTAGGGCAGAAAAGTCCAGGTAGGAGATGGAAGGCAAGACAAACTGATGGTGTGTTACATGCATAACTGAATAAGAAGCAAGATCTTAAGAGTTAACAAGAGAACAAGAAGGTTTGATAACTAGCACTCAACAAAGAGTATGTCCATGAGGAATAAATTTTAATAACAGGAGACAAAGTGCTAACATTATCCTAGTGTATTCACAAGAAATACCTGGAATAAAATCTTTTGTGTTGTCTACATCTAGTAATTATAAGAAAGAAAAGGATAAGCTATATGTGTTGTCAGTAAGCAGATGCAAGATACATAAGCATGAGAAGCATGTTTATATAGTGATCTTATGTGTGTTATAAACAAGAGTAAGAAAAAAGAAGTTAGAAGAGAGGAGTTAAGATATTTAGACAGACAGCAATCGAGTAATGTCAGCAGGAAGCAATTATGGGAGAAACTTATCATTTAGAGTGAGAAAAGGTAGTAAAAGAGAGCTAGTAACTGAGTTTACTGATGAAAATAATAGACGGATCCATAGGAGGAATGGCCTATACCGTGGGAGGGGAGGACCTGTACCATTTAATGTAGGTAGGAGAGCAGACCCATAGAAGGGACGGTCTGTACCTTGGTCAGACGAATCCATTGATATAGTGACCTGTACCTTACTTTTATTAAGAAAATGAGGGTGCACCCACATGTATAATGATATAGACATCCGGCACAGTCACTGCCCTTAGAAGGAGTGTAAGTGCAGTAAATGCAGGAGTATGAATTGAAATTGTGGTGCTTACAATATGAAAGTTTTCTCCAAATTAGTTATATAATTGAATAGAGCTACCTGATACCAGAGATGAAAATGGTTGGAGCAGGAATGCTCTACGTTTGTTGACTAGAGCTTGCACTGAGATTTCACTCTAGAGCCCGAATAGTAGGCATATACCCGACAGGCAACTCCTCGGGTAATAATAATGTGAGAAAGAACAAAAGGTAACTGTGTACATAAACAAGAAGTAAACAAGAAACTCTCAAGTATACTGCCTTGAAGGCAATGTATTATTAAGTCAATAAATATATCTAAAAACAAAGATGATGTGACTTACCAAACGAAAGCGCTGGCAGGTCGATAGACACACAAACGTACACACAAAATTCTAGCTTTCGCAACCGACGGTTGCTTCGTCAGGAAAGAGGGAAGGAGAGGGAAAGACGAAAGGATGTGGGTTTTAAGGAAGAGGGTAAGGAGTCATTCCAATCCCGGGAGCGGAAAGACTTACCTTAGGGGGGGAAAAGGACGGGTATACACTCGCACAGATGCACACATCCATCCACACATATACAGACACAAGCAGACATATTCAAAGACAAAGAGTTTGGGCAGAGATGTCAGTCGAGGTGGAAGGGCAGAGGCAAAGATGTTGTCGAATGACAGGTGGGGTATGAGTGGCGGCAACTTGAAATTAGCGGAGATTGAGGCCTGGTGGGTAACGGGAAGAGAGGATATATTGAAGAGCAAGTTCCCATATCTGGAGTTCGGATAGGTTGGTGTTAGTGGGAAGTATCCAGATAACCCGGACGGTGTAACACTGTGCCAAGATGTGCTGGCTGTGCACCAAGGCATGTTTAGCCACAGGGTGATCCTCATTACCAACAAACACTGTCTGCCTGTGTCCATTCATGCGAATGGACAGTTTGTTGCTGGTCATTCCCACATAGAAAGCGTCACAGTGTAGGCAGGTCAGTTGGTAAATCACGTGGGTGCTTTCACACGTGGCTCTACCTTTGATCGTGTGCACCTTCCGGGTTACAGGAGTGGAGTAGGTGGTGGTGGGAGGGTGCATGGGACAGATTTTACACCGGGGGCGGTTACAAGGGTAGGAGCCAGAGGGTAGGGGATTTCATAGGGATGAACTAACAGGTTACGAAGGTTAGGTGGACGGCGGAAAGACACTCTTGGCGGAGTGGGGAGGATTTCGTGAAGGATGGATCTCATTTCAGGGCAGGATTTGAGGAAGTCGTATCCCTGCTGGATAGCCACATTCAGAGTCTGGTCCAGTCCCGGAAAGTATCCTGTCACAAGTGGGGCACTTTTGTGGTTCTTCTGTGGGAGGTTCTGTGTTTGAGAGGATGAGGAAGTGGTTCTGGTTATTTGCTTCTGTACCAGGTCGGGAGGGTAGTTGCGGGATGCGAAAGCTGTTGTCAGGTTGTTGGTGTAATGCTTCAGGGATTCCGGACTGGAGCAGATTCGTTTGCCACGAAGACCTAGGCTATAGGGAAGGGACCGTTTGATGTGGAATGGGTGGCAGCTGTCATAATGGAGGTACTGTTGCTTGTTGGTGGGTTTGATGTGGACGGACGTGTGAAGCTGGCCATTGGACAGATGGAGGTCAACGTCAAGGAAAGTGGTGTGGGATTTGGAGTAGGACCAGGTGAATCTGATGGAACCAAAGGAGTTGAGGTTGGAGAGGAAATTCTGGAGTTCTTCTTCACTGTGAGTCCAGATCATGAAAATGTCATCAATAAATCTGTACCAAACTTTGGGTTGGCAGGCCTGGGTAACCAAGAAGGCTTCCTCTAAGCGACCCATGAATAGGTTGGCATACGAGGGGGCCATCCTGGTACCCATGGCTGTTCCCTTTAATTGTTGGTATGTCTGGTCTTCAAAAGTGAAGAAGTTGTGGGTCAGGATGAAGCTGGAAGGTAATGAGGAAAGAGGTTTTTGGTAGGGTGGCAGGTGATCGGCGTGAAAGGAAGTGCTGTTGAAGAAATTTACTTAAGTTGGATCACAATATAAATATATATTAAAGTGATATCTTGCTATATAGAAAGACTGGTCATTATAGGACAATTTCTCGCATCACACAGGATGTGAAGTAAACAATATGAAGGTACACAAAGTAGACTAACACTTTTCAGCACAATTTGCTTGAAATGAAACAACAAAATTGAAACGACTTGTTATTAACCCTCGAGCAGGCGTGCTGGCGCACAGTGTGTCCAAATTTATATAATCGACATATCCGATGTGTTGGCAACATGGAAACCTCTGAAACTTGACGTATTCCTTCATTAGTGTTCTGATGACTGTTATGTGCAGTGCAGTAATTGTCAGTGCTAAGGAATTTGGTCAACCGAGATTTTAGTGTAATGCTGTCACTTCTGACAAACTCAGTGCACTACGCAACTGGTCATGTAAGTATTTTTTACATCTTTGAACATAGTGGTTATTTTGCTTACAACATACCTATGGGCTGTATTCAATATAAATTTTTATTTTAGGGCAAGAAAGTGTTTAACTAACGAGAAACTCAAATGGCTCTCGAATGAAAATCCAGATTTTACGAAAGCTGTAGACACGATATCATCGATGAGGATGTTGAGGTAATCACTCGTAGTGACCGTGACACTGAAAGTGAACAAGTGTATAGGTCAGACGGAAATGAAGACAATAATTATCAACCAGGTTCTATTGGTGATTGGTTTGTGGGAAGAGAGGAAACTTGTAAATGGAGGAAAAGTACTAGTTCTGCCACAAGCAAAATATTGTAAAAAATTTTCCTGGATCCAAGGCTTTTGCCAGGTATGTAACAACCAAGATTTATGGATTCCTCAGGATAATGAACATGGAAATGATCGATACTATTGTGAAATATACAAACAAATATATTTGGCTCAAACCAGAATTTTCTGATTATCAGAGAGAGAGAGAGAGACAAAAAAGAAACAAAAGAAGTGAAATATTGGCAGTCCTTGGGTTACTTTACCTCTTCGGAATGAAGAAAGCTAACCACATGAATGTAATGGAACTGTGGAATACTGATTGATCAGGAATCGAAATTGGAAGAGCTGTGATGAGCTACAAACGGTTTCTATTTTTGCTGCACTGTATTCATTTTGACAATAAAAGCACAATAGAAGAGGAGGTAAGATCTTATAAGTTGGCCGCAGTATGTTCAATTCTGGATGAGTTTGTAACCAATTCCAAAAGTACATACAGCATAGGTGAGTTTGTAACCACTGATGAGAAACTTCAAGCTTTTCGTGGTCGTTGTGGCTTTGTGCAATATATTCCCAACAAACCTGCCAAACATTGAATTAAGATATTTGCTCTTTGTGATGCGAAAACATTTTTTATGAACAACCTTGAGGTATATTGTGGAAAGCACCCCAAAGGACTTTACACAGTCTCAAACTCAGCGTCGAAAATAGTTCACAGGCTTGTGAGTCATATAGGGGGATCCGACAGGAATGTAACTGTGGACAATTGGTATACAAGTTGCCCCTTGACTATGTCACCAGTAGGTAAAAGGCTTATGTGTATTGGGACATTCAGAAACAATAAACGAGAAATTCCCTTGGAATTCCTGCCTAAGAAAAATCGAGTACCCGGTTCATCCCTCTTCGGATATAAAAACGATTTAACGTTGGTTTCGTATGTACTGAAGAAGAACAAGGCAGTTTTGTTGTTGTCAAATATGCACGATTCAGGTACTCGAAAGCCAGAGATTGTGTTAGATTCCAATGCCACTAAGGGTGACACCGACACAGTCGACCAGATGCGTGGCACGTATTCTGTGGCTCGTATAACGAGAAGGTGGCATTTGGTAACCTTTTTGCTCTAATGGACATTGCTGGTATCAACACCCAGATCCTTTTTTACACAAATGGACAAAATTGAAAGGTTGCAAGAAGAGTATTTCTGAACGACGTGGCTTATTATGACCTCATGAAACCACATCTAATAGAAAGAGCCAAAATTCAGAGTCTTCCCGAGGACGTATCGCTGTTCCTTCAAAGGTACCAGACAACATCGGAGCAAGCTGAGAAGCATTTGGCTAAGAAACGAGGACAGTGTGTTGTTTGTGGAAGGGCCAAGAATATTAACACAACAATAAAGTGTGATTCTTGTAATAATTTTGTTTGCAGGAAGCATACGAGTGTTAGTTACACCTGTGCAAAGTGTCAAGTTGCACCTGCAGACTCAGATGGCTAGTCATTTGAATCTTGACGTCTCTTAAATTACTAAGTAGTGAATGTGGCCTGTATGTAAGCTGTTATAGTATGGTTTCTGTAGGCATTCACTACAAATATATTAATTTTCAACGCCGACAGCAAAATGTAGATTTTTTAGAACTAAGTCATTTATGTGTTTAGATGTATATCAATTTTTCTAAATAAAGTATATATTAATAGCTGTGTTAAATAATGAAACATTTTTCCCTCTGTAAGTAAGCAACAGTGTATAGACATTTCTTGGCTAGATATGTAACATTATTTCTTAGTATTTTCCACTGTGCCCAAATAAATTATTTGCATTAATTGCACAATAAAATTTGTTATTTCGATATCATTAATACCGTTTTGAGTGACACTATATCTACCCTTAAAAACAATAAACTAATTAATATCTATACTAGAGTGAGAACATATGAAAATAGCTATAGAAGTGAGCAGTGAAAGTGGCACACAAAATGCGCCACGTGACTCCTCGTGCAATAAAAAAATGCACGCCTGCTGGAGGGTTAAAAGTGAAGTGTTATGCATTTTTAAAGAAGAAAAACATATCAAGTGTTTTTAAGTAATTAGGTTGCTTATGGTTGTATGGAAATGAGAAACTTTTCTCTCTCTCTCTCTCTTTTTAACGATCTGTACACCCATTCAAGGAAATATATGTTTGTAAAAGGAAAGTAGTGGACGTGCTTTTTCATTATATGAGTAGAAAATATCTTCTTTTGCTCCGACAACAGCTGAAGAACATGAAGAAGTTAAGCCTTTCCTCAGTTACACACGGGATTTCAGAGGCTCTGATTAGCAGGACATCTACTTGAAGAGAATCAACTACATGGACTGGATTAAAAGAAAAAGGTAAATATGCCAGATATTACATCAGGTGACAGATCTCGTGAACTGTTCTGACTCAGCTTCAGTTACAAGGAGTGAGCCAGCAGCTACATAAAACCCTCAACCAATAAGAAAGACACTTAAATGTGATTACACAAAAGACATTGTTGTGGTGTAGGACTTTCTTCCACTGGTCCCTTCTGCTCTATTAATAATATTGTGTGACTTTGGTCCTACAACAGTATACATATCCTTATCCTCCCTCATATAATTCTTAAAATTTTCTGTTACCCACGAGACCCTGTTCACACTTGTTGTCAGATCCATGTTCTCTGCACCCCTTACTACTTTAAACTTAAATTCATTTAAATATAAAAAGCAACAGTCCAAATTGCAGTTGCTTGACATTCTCCTGGAGGCTGTAATCACTGTCATCAGACTGAGATTCCAGACCAGGCGGAAACGAACAGCCAGTTGTTGGAGTCACTGTGCAATGCTGTGAGATATCCATGTCTTCATGTCACCTGGAAACCTGATCTGATGTTGGTTACTATAACCAAAAAGTGCTTACCTCCAGTAGAATAAAAGTAAATTGTGATTTGGACTGTTACTTTTATTTATGTGTGAAGTACAATCACTGGAATTCTTTTAAATCCATTTCCTAAGTTATCTGTAAAAATTCTCTTACACTATGCTCATACCTACTATAAATGAATGAATGAAATCTCTTCTTGTTTGTGGCTATCTTAGGCAAATTCTTGTAACTCTACATAATCAACTGAGCATGATAGTCTCTTACTATCTCACATAACTTCCTTGTGTTTCTAATAAATACACCACACTCTCTTCTTTATCTGCTTGCCCAAGACCTCAGATTATCTAGACCTCAAGCAAATTGTAATATTTACACAAATGTGAAAAAAATAGGTAAAAAAGAAAAGTACCCACCCCTCCCCATTATCCTTAATTTTTTGCTTAGGGATGTATCTTGTCACCAATACTATTTAATATACCGGGTGATCAAAAAGTCAGTATAAATTTGAAAACTGAATAAATCACGGAATAATGTAGATAGAGAGGTACAAATTGACACACATGCTCGGAATGAAGTGGGGTTTTATTAGAACCAAAAATTCACAAAAGTTCAAAAAATGTCCGACAGATGGCGCTTCATCTGATCAGAATAGCAATAATTAGCATAACAAAGTAAGACAAAGCAAAGATGATGTTCTTTACACGAAATGCTCAACATGTCCACCATCATTCCTCAACAATAGCTGTAGTCGAGGAACAATGTTGTGAACAGCACTGTAAAGCATGTCCGGAGTTATGGTGAGGCATTAGCATTGGATGTTGTCTTTCAGCATCCCTAGAGATGTCTGTCGATCACGATACACTTGCGACTTCAGGTAACTCCAAAGCCAATAATCACACGGACTGAGGTCTGGGGACCTGGGAGGCCAAGCGTGATAAAAGTGGCAGCTGAGCACACGATCATCACCGAACAACAAGCGCAAGAGATCTTTCACGCGTCTAGCAATATGGGGTGGAGCGCCATCCTGCATAAACATCGTACGTTCCAGCAGGTGTTTATCAGCCAGGCTGGGGACGATGCGATTCTGTAACATATCGGCGTACCTCTCACCCGTCACGGTAGCAGTTACAAAACCAGAATCACGCATTTCCTCGAAGAAAAAAGGCCCGATAACAGTAGATGTGGTAAGTTCAACCCATACTGTGACTTTCTCATCGTGCAATGGAGTTTGCACGACAGTTATAGGATTTTCATTAGGTGGGCGTTGACAGACCCTCGGAGCGTGAAATGAGCTTCGTCAGTCCACAACACGTTACTCAACCAATCATCATGTTCTGCCATCTTTTGAAATGCCCACACCACAAATGCCTTCCGCTTCACTAAATCGCCAGGTAACAGTTCACGATGCCGATAGGTTTTGTACGGATAGCATCGGAGGATACACCTAAGTGCCAACGAAACAGTAGCGTATGGAATGCTGGTGCGACTGCACGAGCGCTGACTTCCCCGTGCATAGACGAACCCGCTACAGTCTCCATTTCTTCCTGAACTTCCTCAGCAGCATTACGCCTTGTGCTCGGTCGGCCACTACGGGGGTCTATCGTCTAAACAACCCGTGGCTTCGAACTTCAAAATCATTCTCACCACAGCTGCATTTGTCAACGGACCTTTACCCGTTCGATTCCCCTTCCTATGGCGATAGGATCGTAACGCTGAACTAGCATATTCCCCATTCTGATAACACAGCTTCACTAAAAGCGTCTTTTCAGGTAACGTCAACATGCTGCGACTGCTGGCGCATCTGATTCTCTCTCTCATTACAGCTCCTCTTATACACGATTGTCATGCGCAGTCACTGACGTTTTGCTGTCCAACGCCATCTGTTGGACATTTTGTGAACTTTTTTTTTGGTTCTAATAAAACCCCATGTCATTCCAAGCATGTGTGTCAATTTGTACCTCTCTATCTACATTATTCCGTTGTTTATGAAGTTTTCAAATTTATACTGACTTTTTGATCACCCGGTATACACAAAATTCATTTTTAGAAAAGCCTGGAAGAAGTAGAAGAAGGAATTTTGATAAATGAAATAAGATTAAACAACATTTGCTATACTGGTGATACTATTGTATTTGCTGACACTATGGCAGTGTTACAATTTATAGTAGATAGAATGGTAAGAGGCAGCAGTCAGAGTTGATTTGAAATAAACACCACAAAGACAAAACTTATGGTCGTAAGCAAGGAAAATATTACAAAAGTAAACTTAGTCATAAACTAAAAAACTATATAAAGGATACAACAATATACACACTTTGGAACCATAATAAATGAAAACTGAGATAACTCACAAGAAATCAAGATTCACACTGAGAAAGTAAGAAGTGTCTTTCAGAAAATGAGTGTCGTCTTCAACAGCCACAACCTGACTCTAACACCCAAATTCAAACTTTCACCCTGCAATGTACACTGAAGGGCCAAAGAAACTGGTACATCTGCTTAATATTGTGTAGGGCCCCTGCAAGCATGCAGAGTGTCACAACACAAAGTGTTATGGACTCGACTAATATCTGAAGTAATGCTGGAAGGAACTGACACCATAAATTCATAAGTGCAGGAGGGGTGAAGATCTGTTCTGAACAGTACATTGCAAGACATCCCAAATATGCTCAATAATGTTCATGTCTGGGGAGTTTGATGGCCAGCAGATGTGTTTAAACTCAAAAGAGTGTTCCTGGAGCCACTCTGTAGCAATGTGGGGCGTGTGGGGTGCCACATTGTCCTCCTGGAATTGCCCAAGTCAGTCTGAATGCACAATGGACATCAATGGATGCAGGTGATCAGACAGGATGTGTCACCAGTAAGAGTTGTTTCTAGACATATCAGGGGTCCCATATCACTCCAACCACACATGCCTCACACCATTACAGAGGCTCCATCAGCTTGAACAGTCCCTTGCTGTCATGGAGGGTCCATTCATGAGATTGTCTCTATACCTGTACACGTCTATCTGCTCAATACCATTTCAAACAAGACTCGTCTGATCAGGAAACATGTTTCCAGTCATCAACACTCTAATGTTGACATTCGTGGGCCCATGCGAGGCATAAAGCTTTGTGTCATGTAGTCATCAAGGGTACACGAGTGGGCCTTCAGCCCCAAAAGCCCATATTGATGATGATGTTTTGTTCAATGGTTCACAGTCTGCTACTTGTTGATGGCCCAGCATTGAAATCTGTAGCAATTTGCAGAAGGGTTGCAATTCTGTCACATTGAACGGTTCTCTTCAGTCGTTGTCAGTCCCGTTCTTGCAGGATCTTTTTCCGACCACATCAATGTCAGAGATTTGACGTTTCACAGGATTCCTGATATTCACGGCAAACTCGCGAAATGGTCGTACGGGAAAGTCCCCATTTCATCGCTACCTCGGAGATGCTGTGCCCCATCGCTCGTGCACCGACTGTAACACCGTATTGAAACTCACTTAAATCTTGATGACCTGCCATTGTAGCAACTGTAACTGATCTAACAACTACATCACACTTGATGTCTTATATAGGCAGCGCCGTATTCTGCCTGTTTACATATTTCTTTATTTGAATGTGCATACCTATACCAGTTTCTTTGCTACTTCAGTGTATATTCTGTCCTCCTGTATGGGGTAGAGATATGGACCTTAAATAAAAACACAGAGAAGAAGCAGAAGCCTTTGAATTGTGGAATACCTCGAATTGTGGAATACCTTGGACCAAGAGTGACAAATGTAGAAGTAATAGCTGTCATGGTTTGTGAGTAGTTGTGCTGTGAATTTTTTCGCTGTCATCAAAAGTTTGAAAGGTTAGTGTTTATTTGAATAAAACTCAAATTTCTAACATGTTATTACTAAAACTAAGGTAAGGTACGTATTTGGCTTGTTGTTGGGATGCCGTTTTACATTAAGTAACGTCGGTTGCGAACCAAACTAACCGTAGGCAAAATCGTTTTTCCCAAGATGTCGAGGGTGGATATATGGGCCCCTTTTGCTGCTGGTATTATGGGCCCCATAAAATCAATCAGATTTTATGGTACCATTTACAAATATTGCTACTCTTTACGTTTCAGATGCCTCGAAGACATCTTGTACCACCAAAAAAATCGAAACGACAATCGTGGGACAAAGCAAATACGTCAAATGCTATTGCACCTATTAAAGAGAAAAAAATGGGGTTGAAAAAAGCGGTTAAAGTGTACTCTGTCCCTCGTTCTACGCTCCAAAGGCTTTCATGAATCGATAAGCTGGTCGAAGAAATAGTTAATATTAAACTGGGCCGTCCACCGGTTTTACCACAGGGACTTGAGGACGAACTGGTTACATATCTTCTCATTATGGAATCCGAGTTCTACAGCCTCACCAGAAATGACGTCAGGCGCATGACCTACCCGCTTTGTACAAGAAATAAAATCCCTCATCCATTTGTAAAGGGCGAAGTTTTTGGTCGAACTTGGTTTGACCATTTTATGTCACGGCACAAAAATATTCTGTCTATTTTGAAGCCATCCGCAACTTCGATTTCATGTGCTAATGGGTTTAATAAACAAGCTGTCGACAATTTCTTCAGTTTACTTGAAGCTGCGTTCAGTAACTACAAATATCCTGCGGCCAGAGTTTTTAATGTAGACGAGTCAAAAAATGGCTCCGAGCACTATGGGACTTAACTGCTGAGGTCATCAGTCCCCTAGAACTTAGAACTACTTAAACCTAACTAACCTAAGGACATCACACACATCCATGCGCGAGGCAGGATTCGAACCTGCGACCGTAGCGGTCACGCGGTTCCGGACTGAAGCGTCTAGAACCGCTCGACCACCCCGGCTGGCAGACGATTCAGGTCTTAGTGTCGTTCAAAGAAAAATTTCTCGTGCCATCGGTCTGAGGGGAAAAAGGCAAGTTGGTGCATTATCTGCATTAAAAGGGATCACTTGTAACGTGTAAAAAGATGCTTATGTGTGTGACTATTGTGAATAGACTAGGCATAGGCTGTGAAAATCATCCCACCAGTAGACTAATTAACAATGTTCAGAGTGAATCTTTCTTTCATTATACACAAAAATAAATAAAGTTATTTTTTCAGATTTTTGTTTCTTTTTATTTCAAACTACCTTGGGGCCCATATTACCAGCACAAATTCTTGACGCAACAAAATGCAGAGTATCAGGAAAAAAATAAAATTTTGTTTTAAATATTAAAAAGTTGAACCAAAACATGTCGTAACTATTTGCAGGACATACTAGAGAAATGTTTTATGTTAATTTCAGGTGATTGTACTAAAAATAAAAGGTGTTATATATAAAAAAAACAAAGTGGGGGCCCATTTATCCACCTTTACCTCTAGGTGCACGTTCGTCGTAAAGGGACGGAAAGAACCGCGCCGCCGCACCTTCATCACCCCAGACTGGAACAAATGACTGCATTCACTGTCAGGGCTTTGATTATCCATCATCGTGCCCTGAAATAAAGGACATCCTACCCAAGATCTTTCCCTCCTTTCTAAAGTGGTGTTCCATCATCCACCCAACCTCCCCAACATGCTACTCCATCCCTACGGCACTCCCACTCCAAACCCCATACCGCAGGGATGATGTCCCTGAGGTGCAATACCTGCCCAATCCACCCACCCAGCACTGCCTACTTCAGTCCTGTCACAGGTTTATCCTACCCCATCAGAGGCTGGGCCACCTGTGAAAGCAGCCATGTCATCTACCAGTTCTGCTGCAACCATTTCACAGCTTTCTACATTTGTATACCGTATTTACTCGAATCTAAGCCGCACTCGATTCTAAGCCGCACCTGAAAAATGAGACTCGAAATCAAGGAAAAAAAATTTCCGAATCTAAGCGGCTCCTGAAATTTGAGACTCGAAATTCAAGGGGAGAGAAAAGTTTTAGGCCGCACCTCCAAATCGAAACAATGTTGGTCCATTGAAATATGAGACACAATTTAGGTCGAATGAATGACGACACAGCTACAGTAGTTTGGTTCCAGTCGTAAGCTTAGCAGTTAAGCTTTACCAGGTAGCCATTGCTATGCGTCTGGCGGTCCGTCTGTATATATACGGATACCCTTACTTTTTCACGTGCTTCGTCTGGTTTGAATTGATTGCTTATTTTTCTTTGATCCGATAAGCGCGGTTTTCTTTGTTATAGGTGTTTACGTCACTCTAAGCTGAAGATGCATTACTGTACTGTGTCATGCATTGTTTGTCGCATTCTGATAATGAGTGTTTACGGCCTGTCGCCGCTCGCGGCATGGCTTGCTTTTGTGTGTGCTACCGCCGCTTACAATTAAAAAAAGAGAGAGAGAGAGAGAGAAAGGAATCATCTCATTAGCGAGATAATGGCAAGAGACCGCTACTTGTTGTTTGTTACACTGCTTCTTTTCTTTGATAATGATCAACAAGAACCAAATAATAGACTGCGTGTGATTGAAGATGTTCTGAACGAGAGTTTAGCGAAAAATTTTCTCCGTTTGAAAATCTTTGCAGATGCCTCTTTAGTACATTACATTCCGCACAGAAATTAGTCATCTTAGATTTAAAAATCTAGTCAATTGCCGTGCTTCATTCCTGACTGTATCACTATTACGCATAAGAATAATACGAATATAAACATGACGTGATATGTATGTTCTTCCGCGTTTGCTGTTGTCTCACTGTAGTTTCGTAGTTTATTAGGCAGTCAGGATTTAAATGAGATAGCAGCAAACACGAAAGAATACATGGCAAACTGTTTATATTCGTATTATTCTTATGGTGAAGAGAATATTGCATGTGATTCACAATTCATAAAAGTTCCTATTAGCAACCATCTCTTCTCACAGGTAGGTAAAAATTCAGAACGTAGAGTTGGCCATATTGACAAACACCCCAAACAGTTTTGCCAGTCGGATTTTCGTAGTGCATTGAAACGCTACAACATTCGAAGATGAACAATAAGGAATTTGTATTTACTTCGAGGGATAATGTATGAAAATGCAGTGGTCGAAACTCGGGGCGGAGGGAAAAGCTCGTCTTCCACCTTTTTTTTTTTAAAAAATTATTTACTGACGCAGAGGTTTTGGCGCCACTATTTATCTTTGTGCATGCAAAGCATGCCTGTGTAGCGCTACATATATTCGACAGCAAAAGTTAGTTGTGGCTGCACTTACCAACATTTTTCAGAACTACTGCTTACTTTGCACTCGATTCTAAGCCGCAGGCGGTTTTTTGGATTACAAAAACCGGAAAAAAAATGTGCGGCTTCTATTCGAGTAAATACAGTAACTACCAATCAGCTCACCGCCAGGATGAATGGCTCTTGCCAGACTGTGGTCAGTAGGAAAGTAGACCACCGTGTGGCAAAACACGCAGCTGAACGTAAAGTGCTCGATTTCGACGGTTGCTTCACAACTCGACCCCATCTGGATCCTCCCTTGCACCACCACCTCTCTTGAACTACACAGACGGGAGTTATCCTTGCGACACCTTCGCCGCTCCCAAAATTATCCCTGCTCCAGTTTACAATAACCTACTGTCCCCACACTCTCCACCCAACAATTTCTGCCACCTCGTCCTATCACCTCCTCCCTGCCGATAGTAGGGACCGTGTGTGTGAGGTGTACTTGCTTGTGTAAATGAGTGTGTGTTTTCTTTGCTGAAGAAGGTTTTGGCCAAAAGCTGTAACATGTAACAGTTTTTTCACTGTGCCTGTCTGCAGCTCAACAGGTCGTATTTACGGTGAGTAGCAATCTGTCCTTTTCCCAATATTGTTGATATTCCAACCTGGAGTTTTAATTGCTTGATTTTATATCTGATAGGCATTCATTGATAACAATGTATAGATTAATTTTTTTTTTTTTTTTCGTCCCGTAAACTTTCATTGGTCCAGCATACGATGAGCTTTTTTTCGAGGGAATGCTCTCTTTGTTCTGTCATATGCTGGATCTTCTGCTTAAAACATTATTAGTAATGTGACCTTTGAGCCTTTCTGAAGAGATCAGTCGTATACACATTTACTGAGTCCGCAACTACATCGTGTGTGTATTCAATTGAATCGAGTGCTCCACTAATTCAGGTGACTGTTATCATGTGTCACCAGTGACAGTCTTCATATGGAGACGCATCTGGAAGTCAATCTTACTGTATTGGCAGTTAACAAGCCACCGGCAGGAAGTATCTTGAGCTTCATAAAGCAGCTATCAGCAGTTTGAGTGAAGTTATGCGGACTTATGACTAATTTTTGTTCAGGCTTTAATAATGACTTCCTGCCAGATAGTAATGACTGAGAATACTTAGAACTGTTGATGTCCAGCTTTGGATTATTTTCTACAGTAAAATTCCCTGTGAGTATTGAAGGACATAGCTCAACAACTATCAACTGCTTGCTTTTAGACCCAACAGCCTGCAGTGATTTGGTATAGTAAATAGCATTTTCAAAGAGTAATTATTGTTCTGTATTTTGCAGTATATTCTTCAGATCAATAAATATGTTGTACTGTACACTTTCTAAAGTAGCTTACGTTCTTCTCCAGCCTTCGAGCTACCTCCATACCAAATTTTATGAAAATTGGTTAAGCTGTTTAGTTGTGAAAGCATAACAGAGAGAGTTGATTTTGCATTTATAATATTAGTATCAATATGGATTTTATACCAGGTTATATCAGTCTATATCTTCTCTCATGGTCATGCACAGAGCTGTTTGTGCACTAAATCTCAATGGCTTTTTGACATGCATCACTAATTAATAAATGAACTTACATGATGTAGCTAAAATCCCAATGCCATGAACAGACCTATAAAATGAGCCTGCTTTCTATTTTCCATTATTCTTGTGGCCCTTATCAGTAATCTGCAATCGTTCTCCTATTTCGTTCATTTGTTCATGTGAAAAGAATTCTGTAACTAATAACTAAAAGACACTGTCTGTTCCATGCTGATGGAATTCATTTTACAAGTATCTCTGTCTCTTCACACCATTTCAACTGGAATCAATATTCATCCTTAGAAATTTTTGTTTTATTTCACAATCTACAGAGTTACCATCTACTTTTAATTCAACAGTGTCATTTTCCCACTTCTAACAAAGTCATGGCATTTGTTTTCTTTATTTTCAGTGTAAATGTATTGCATGTTGACTAATTGTTAACTTCCTTGAGGATTTCATTTGTGTTCCTAACGACCTACTTCGAGGAACTGATATTATTATATATTTGTTCTGACACATGTTCCACTAAAAGTGTAGCCTTTCCCTACTCTTTGTACCTTATCTGGTAGGTATGACTGAAACAGGATAGCTACGTCTCTTATTCCTCATGCTTCTGATTTAGTAGAGACCTTAAAAATATCTATGTATATGCATGTGACACAATCATACTTGTCAAGAGCAACTAGTAGGACTTTTGGGAATTTTACTGTGGCTAATTCTGTACTTCTACCACTCTGAAACCAAAATTTGATTCAGATTGAGTATTCATGGAATTCTTTATAATGTAAATGGATAGATAAAAAAATCTGCTCACCAAGTGGTGGCAGGGGAACATACCCACAAAAGGGTTTAACTTTTACAACCTTCTAGAGCCAATGGATCCTTCTTCTGGCAGAAGAGTTTAAGGGCAAGGAAGAGGGGTGAAGGAAAATGACTGGAGAGGTTAAGGTAAAGGGGTACAGTTCAGAAAAGTCACCCACAACCCCGGGTCAGGGGAGACTTACAGGATGGGATGAGACTGAAAGACTGATTCTGGGGACTGCACTGGACAAGATTTAAAACCTGAGAGTTTAAAGGTGGAAGACAAGATAGTATGCAAGACAGCGATTACTACTAAAACATGGTTAAGGAGTTAATAAGAGTGAAAAGCTAAGTGAATTGTATGTAACAGAGGTGGGAAGGGGGACGGGGAAAAATAGACAGGTCAGAAACTGAAAGATGAAAAAACTAAAATGGAACGAAGAAAAGAGTAGTTACTGTGAAGAAATGCTGAGACAGAAGGAATTAACATAAATTAAGGCCGTGTGGGTGGCGAGAGCCAAGGACATGTTGTGATGCTAGTTCCCTCCTGCAGAGTTCTGAGAAACTGGTGTCTGGCTGAAGAATCCAGATGGCACGTGTGTTGAAACAGACACCAAGGTCACGATTGTCATGTTGTCGGGCATGCTCTGCAACAGGGTATTGTGTTCTGCCTGTATACACCCTCCACCTATGCCCATTCATCCTGACTGACAACTGGGTGGTAGTTATACCAATGGAAAAGGGCTAAGAGTGTTTACTTAACAGATGGTATATGACATGCCATTTCACAGGTGGCTGTCCCTTTGATGGTATATGTGTTGCCAGTTACAGGGCTGGATGCATAGGGCAAGTCTTGCAGGGGGAATGGGAACAGTGGTAGGAGCCAAAGGGTAGGGAGATGGGTGCAGAAGGAGCAGAGGGTCTGACAAAGATATTGCAGAGATTGGGAGGGTGATGAAAAGCTATTCTAGGTGTAATGTGCAAAATCTCAGACAGAAAGGATCTCATTGCAGGACATGATTTTAGGAAGGCATGGACTTGTGTTAGTAGCTGATTAATACATTCAAGAACAGGATACTACTGGGTAACAAGTGGTGTGATGCAAAGTTGTTTTTTTTTTGGAGGGATCAGCAGTAGCAGGATTGAGTGTGATGGCCTGGGAAATCTGCTTCTTAGCAAGGCTGTTGGGATAATTATGTTCAGTGAAGGTTGAAGTGAGTATGGTGACGTATTGCTGTAAAGAGTCTGCATCGTAACAAATACTTTTGCCTCGAATGCCGAGGCTGTGTGGGAGGGAACATTTGATATGGAAAAGATGGACACTGTCAAAATGTGAGTACTGTTGTTTGTTGGTAGGTTTGATGTGGACGGAAGTGTGCAGCTGGCCTTCAGTGAAATTTAATTAGGAGAAGGTATTTAAACAGGTCAGTCTCACCGTGAGTCCGTACAGCAAAGATGTCATCAATGTATTTAAACCAAACCAGGGGCTGAAGGTTTTGGATCCCAGGAAAGCCCCCTCCAAGCAATCCACAGAAAGGTTGGCACAGAAAGGAGCCACCTCGGTTCCCGTGGCTGTACCCCTGATTTGTTCGTGTGTCTGCCCCTCAAAGGTGAAGTAATTGTTGGTAAGTGTAAAGTTGATTGAGGAGAGCAAGAAGGATATCATAGGTTTGGAATCAGGTGGGTGTTGACTGAGGAAATGTTCAGCAGCAGACAGACCACGTATATGGGGGATGTCGGTATAGAAGGAGACGGCATCAACGGTGACAAGTAAGAGTGTGATGGGCATGGATTTCAGATGATCTAGGAAGCAGTTGGTATCTTTCAACTAAGGCAGATACACGATCAGTAGGTGGTTTGTAGCTAGCAACTATAGGACGGCCAGAATGTTTGGGTTTGTGGATCTTAGGAAAAAGGTACAAGGTGGGAGTGCATGGTTTGGGTGGGATAAGAAGTTCTATAGATTGAGATGTAAGTCCATGTATGTGGCCTGAGGTTTTTGGGAGGGACTGCAGGTCACTTTGAATCGCAGGAAAGGGACCCTGATGGCGGATGCTGTATGTAGAGGTGTCAGACAGCTGGCGTAGACCTTCACTAATGTACTCCTGTCGGTCAAGGGGTTGGGTCGGATTGTTTGGGGTAAGAGACTAAACAGCGAGGTTATCGGTCTCATCGGATTAGGGAAGGATGGCGAAGGAAGTCGGCCGTGCCCCTTCAAAGGAACCATACAAGCATTTGCCTGGAGTGATTTAGGGAAATCACGGAAAACCTAAATCAGGATGGCTGGACGCTGGATTAAACCGTCATCCTCTGGAATGAGAGTTGTCGGTCAAGTACCACAGTGGTAGATCCTTTGTTGGCTGGGAGGATAATGATGGAGTCATCAGTTTTAAGGGCATATAGAGCCTGGAGTTCTGCAGAGGACAGGTTAAGGTCACGTTGTAGGCACCTGAGGAAAGGTTGCGAAGCAATGCTGGCTGTAAGTAATTCTTAGAAGGCGGGTAAGGGATGACTGTGAGATAGTGGTGGTGGATCAAGTGGGGCACATGGTGGGAACTGTTCAAGGCAGGGGTCAGTTTCAGGTTTGCTGTTGGAATAGTTTTAGGACTGGGTTGTGAAGTGATATTTCCTGTTGACATTATATGTAAAGGAAAGTACGTCCTTCACCAAAGCAGCATGCATAAATGCAATGTACAGCTGAAAGTGAGACCCTTGGATAATATAGATAATTTTTTTTTTGGGAGGGGGGGGGGAGTGGTTTGGATGAGGGGTTGTCAGATTATGAGTTATTACTGATCTGGGAGGCAGTGGTGAAGGTTCTGGTATGTTAAGCAGGTTGGCCAAGCTTGGAAGGGTGGTGATTGATGGTGTGGATGTTTGGAGAGCTTCAGAGGGACAGGAAGGGAAACACCACTGTTGATGAAGTTTAGGAGAAGGTTGGATAGCTTTTTGAGGTGAAGTCTGGAATGTTGTTGCAGTCTGAGGTTGGCCTGGAGGATGATACCATCCAAGGAAACATGAGGGGCAGACACCTGCAGGATTTTGTAGTAGTACTTTACATGCAATTCTTTCATACTTTCACTGCCATCTCCTACATTACCTTATTTGTCAAGCAAAGTAGTTTACATTATCTCCTGTGACATCATCTTTCTGTCTGGACAGCTTTTAAAATTTTATCTCCTTTCACACCTTTCTCTATCATTTTTTTCTTCTTTCTTTCTTTTCCAATCTCTCTTTTCATATCATATAAACCACTCTTGTGGTGAGAAGTTCTTGCCCACTCACTGCCTCTTGTTAACTACTTTCCGTTCTCAATATTTCCGTGCGAATTTTTTTCCTGCTTTTCTTCCATTTTTCTATCTTTTTCCACCCTCTGTCTCTCGTTTTTGCCACTCCCAACATTTCTAACACTGCAAACTGACCTTGCTTGCCAATGTGAGTCCCATTGCATATTACATATATTCTTTTCAAAAACATGCTTTTGCACTATCAAAATTAAGGTACCACATTCTGTTTATTGAAACCTGCTGGTCCCAGAGGCCTAACATTGAAAGTTCCTGTTTCTGGATGCAATCCTACTCCACACCAGCCTCTTTTACAGTTTCAACTACAGCAATATCTGACTAATCAGTGACCTATATGCCTCATCTGCCAGTTTTGCACTCTCCCCCACCAAATTGTCAACATTATCCAAGGGTTTCTCACTTTCAGCCCTAAACCTGCATTTAACCATGCTGCTGTGGTGAAGGATCTTTACATGTAATGTCAACTGGAAATATCATCTGCAACCCAATCCCAAAACATTTCCAACAGCAAATCTGACATTGATCTCTTTTTGAACAGTTCCCACCACAATCCCAACTTAATCCACCACTACTACTATCTCACAATCATCCTTTACAAGCCTTCTAAGAACTCCTCACATCCAACATTGCTTCAAACCTTTCCTCAGGTGCCCACAACATGACCTTAACCTGTCCTCTGCAGAACTCCAGGCTCTGCATTCCCTAAAAGCTGATGACTCCATCATTAACCTCCCAGCAAACAAAGGCTCTACCTCTGTGGTACCTGACTGACAGGTCTACGCCAGCTTTCTGACACCTCTATATACAGCATCTGAAATCAGGATCCCATCCTTGTGATTCAATGTGACCTGCAGTCCCTCCTAAAAACATGAGGTTCCTCACAAGAACTTACACCTCAATCCATACTATCTTTTACCTCATTCCCAAGATCCATAAACACAAACAACCTCACCATCCTATAGTTGCTGGCTTCAAAGCACCCACCGAACGTGTATCTGTCTTAGTTTATAAACACCTGCAATACGCAGTACAAAGAGTTCCCTCCTATGTTAAAGATACCAACCATTTCCTACATAGTCTGGAATCTGTGCCCATCCTACTCACACCACACACCTTGCTTGTCACCATTGATGCTATCTCCCTCTATACCAACATCCCCCATGTACATGGTCTGTTTGCTGCTGAACATTTCCTCAGTCAACACCCACCTGATTCCAAACCTATGATATCCTTCTTGCTCTCCTTAACCAACTTCATACTAATCAACAATTACTTCGCCTTTGAAGGGCAGACATAGAAACACATCAGGGGTATGCCCATGGGAACCAGGATGGCTCCTTCCTATACCAACTTTTCATGGATCACTTGGAAGGGGCCTTCCTGGGGATCCATTAGGCTTCAGCCCATTGATGACACCTTTGCTGTATAGACTCATGGCGAGGCTGACCTGTAAAAATTCCTGGACTCTCTAAATACCCTCCCCCAATTAAAGCACATGTTCCTATTCCAAATCCCATACCACTTTCCTTGATGTTGATCTCATCCTCACCAATGGCCAGATACATACTTCTGTCCACATTGAACCCACCAATAAGCAACAGTACTTACATTCTGACAGTTGCTATTGTTTCCGTATCAAATGTTGCCTCCCATACAGCTTTGGCATTAAAGCCAAACGTATTACTTCGAATGCATACTCTTTACAGCAATACACCGCCATTCTCACTTCAGCCTTCACTAGGTGTAATTATCCCAACAGCCTAGTTCAAAAGCAGATTTCCAGGGCCATCACATCAAATCCTGGTTCTGCTGATCCCTCCAAAAAATCGACTTCGGTGTACACCGCTTGTCACCCAGTATTATCCTGGCCTCGAACGTATTAATCAGCTACTAACACGAGCCCATGCCTTCCTAAAATCGTGCCCTGCAATGAGATCCTTTCTGTCTGAACTTTTGCACACTACACCTAGAACAGCATTTCGTCACCCTCCCAATCTCTGCAATATCCTTGTCAGACTGTGTGCTCCTTCTGCACCCATCTCCCTACCCTATGGCTCCTACCCCTGTGATTGTCCCCCCTGCAAGACTTGCACCATGCATCCAGCCCTGTAACTGGCAAGACATTTACTATCAAAGGTACAGCCACATGTGAAATGACATGTCATATACCATCTAGTAAGTAGACACTCTTTGCCCTTTTCCATTGGCATAACTATCACCCAGCTATCAGTCAGGATGAATGGTGGAGGGTGTATACTGGCAACACACAATACCCTGTTGCTGAGCACACTGTGCAACATGACAATTGTGACTTTGGCGCCTGTTTCACCACACGTGCCATCCGGATTCTTTCCCCAGACACCAGTTTCTCAGAACTCCGCAGGTGGGAACTAGCATCACAACACGTCCTCAGTTCTCACCACCCACGTGGCCTTAATTTACGTTAATTCCTTCCGTCTCAGCATTTCTTCACAGTAACTACTCTTTTATTCACTCCATTTTAGTTTTCTTCAATTCATTTTCAGACCTGTCTGTTTTTTGCCATCCCCCCTCCCACCTCTGTTACATACAATTCAGTTAGCTTTTCACTCTTATTAATGATGTTTTAGTGGTAATCTCTGTCTTTCATACTACCCTGCCTCCCACATTTAAAGTCTCAGATTTTGAAAGCTTGTACAGTACAGTCCCCAACAATCAGTCTTTCCTTCTTATCCCTTCCTGTAAGCCTCCTCTGGCACAGGGCTCTGGGTGACGTTTCTGAACTGTACCCCTTTCCCTTAACCTCTCCAGTCATTTTCCTTCACTCCTCTTCCTTGCCCTTAAACTCATCTGCCAGAAGAAGGAGCCACTGGCTCCAAAAGCTTGTAAGAGTTAATTCCTTTGTGTGTGTGTGTGTGTGTGTGTGTGTGTGTGTGTGTGTGTGTGTGTGTGTGTGTCCCTGCCACCACTTGGTGAGTAGACTTACTTTTATCTTTTCTTGTAATTCTTTGTAAGAACTAAAAATCCATGATGGACTGTAAGAATACTAGGCAAAGGAAAGTTGCTACTCATCACATAGCGGAGATGCTGAGTCGTAGATAGGCACAACAAAGAGACTCTCACAAACAAAAGCTTTCGGCCAGTAAGGCCTTTGGCAAAAACAGACAACAGACACAGACACAACGCAAACGTAACTCACACCCGCATGACTGCAGTCTCAGGCAATTGAGGCCACACTGTGAGCAGCAGCACCAGTGCATGATGGGAGTGGCGGCTGGGTGGGGGTATGGAGGAGGCTGGGGCTGGGAGGGGACAGAGAGTAGGGTAAGGGATAAGTGATGTTTGTGACCAAACTGGAGTAAATGGTGGTGGTGGTGGTGGTGGTGGTGGTGGTGAACCATGACTTAAGAGTTTGGGAGCTGGGGTTGTGTAAGGATGGGCAGGTATATTGTTAAGGTTTGGTGGACAGCGGAATACCAATGTGGGAGGGGTCGGAAGGATAGTGGGCAAGACAATTCTCATTTCAGGGCACAAGGAGAGGTAGTCGAAACCCTGGCAAAGAATACAATTCAGTTGCTCCAGTCCTAGATGGTACTGAGGTATGAGGGGAATTCTCCTCTGTGGCCAGATGGTGGGACTTTGGGAGGTGGGAGACTGGAAAGATAAAGCACAGGAGCTTTGTTTTTGTACAAGGTTGGGAGGATAATTAGAGTCTGTGAAGGCTTCCGTGAGACCCTCAGTGTACTTCGAGAGAGACCGCTCATCGCAGCAGATGAGACAACTACAGGTGGCTAGGCTCTATGGAAGGGACTTCTTGGTATGGAACGGGTGGCATCTGTTGAAGTGGAGGTATTGCTGTGGTTAGTAGGTTGGACATGGACAGAGGTACTGATTTAGCCATCTTTGAGGTGGAGGTCAACATCTAGGAAGGTGGCTTGTTGGATTGAATAGGGGCAGGTGAAGCAAATGGGGGAGAAGGTGTTGAGGTTCTGGAGGAGTGTGGATAGGGTGTCCTTACCCTCGATCCAGTTTGCAAAGATGTCATCAGTGAATCTGAACCAGATGAGGGGTTTAGGGTTCTGGGTGTTTAGGGAGGATTTGTCTACACGGACCACGAATAGGTCGGCATAGGATGGTGCCATGCGGATGGCCATAGCCATACCCCAAATAAGTTTGTGGGTAATGCTGTCATAGGAGAAGTAATTGTGGGTGAGGATATAGTTGTTCAAGGTGATTAGGAAGGAGGTTGTCGGTTTGGAATTCATCGGGTGTTGGGAAAGATAGTGTCCGATAGCGATAAGGCCGTGGGCATTAGGGATGTTAGTGTAAAGGGAGGTGGCATCGATAGTGATGAGCAGGTCAACGTGTGGTCAGGGACAGAAACTGTGAAGAACTGGTGGAGGAAATGGTTGGTATCTTTTATATGGGGGGAGGAGGAGGTTCCAGGCTGAAGTTGTCGATCTACTGAGCTGTGCACGGTTCGTGTTCATGCCGTTTATTACTCGACATCTTGTCTTTGCGGTACTGCCATCCCGTTTCTTATTCGACTTACTGGCGTCACTAAGTTGCCGACATGCCTGCCCGTGAATGGCAGCAGCAGCACTTATCGGTAAGAGCACTCTCATACTATCTTCGGAGCGAATGCTAGTATTTCCGAGTCGTCGTGTGTCGGGAGTTCAGTCGGGTTGGAGCTCCAGTAAGGTCTGCACAGCCAGTACTCGCCGACTGCTGGCGACACACGTGCATTGTCCGGCAGAAGACTCGAGCGGGGTACGACCGTCGGTCGGTCGTTCGGTCAGTCGCCTCATCGGGTGACGTGTATATTGTCTTCTGACCGCTTCAGGGCCCCTTCAATTGGTCGCCTTGAGGGACGTGGGTCGGTTCCTTCCTCGTGCAGAGATGTCGCGTGGGCAGTGGGTCAGTGTTCCCTCTGCACAGTTGGGTCCGAGCCAGTGTCTCCGGGTTGTCGTGTGTCTGAGCTGCGAACGGACATCGAGGGAGTCGGGACAGAGCAGCGGTGAGGTCCGGACAGCCGTGACTCGCCCGACAGTTGCCGACACACACGACTCGAGTGGATACGACCTCGGTCGGTCGTTCGGTCGGTCGTCTCATCGGACGATGTGTATTCGGTCACCGACCACTTCTGGGTTCTCCGTGTGTGTCGACTTGTGATTCGTGCTTGTTGTTCCACAGTCACCGGTGTTAGTATTGTTCGAGTAGTTTGTGGAAGTATTTCGTCGAACCGTGTGTAGCTCATACGGTTTGACTGAGCAGCTATTTTAATGCTGTCTGCATGCTGTAGGTGGTCGGTCGGTTCGGACGGAGCAGCGAGGAAGTCTCTGTGATGCGAGCCCAGGCCCGGACCGCTGGCGGCATGCACGCACTGTCGCGTCGTCAGATGCTAGCTGTGAGAGCGACACTGAAGTTGAGTGATCAGTTAACCCGTTATGAAATCTCAACTATTGTAACATCTCTTCGTTCATTTGCGGGCTGTTGCTCCCTGGGCTGTTTTTAGATGCCAATTTCTGAAGAGGTAGTGCTGTTCGTATCCTCGTCCTCCGCCGATATTTTCCTTCGTCGTGCTGTGGGCTGGACCGAAGGGAATTGCTTAAATTGTTGGTCGGTCCTTGGGCCGTCCCTAGTTTGTGTTGCCATTCGATTATTTAACTTCAATTCTTGGTTGCCTGTCTCACCTCACCTTACGTTTGAGCTACCTTCTCAGGTCGACCCATGGAACACTTCTGAGCACCATTGTTCTGTTGTTTTTAGATTGTGATTTTCTTTTAGTCTGAAGTACTGTGTGAGGCCTACAGCTGTCTATTAATTTAGTTTGTTTCAATTTTAAAATAAACGGCACGAACACGAGCCGTGCTCGGCTCGACCTCCCCCCCTCAAACATTAACCCGGGGGTCACATGCCAAAATTAAATTGATCGGCAGCTCCTTAACAAAAGCAAAAGACAATGTCAATGAGAAGCTGAAAGCGAGACACTCGCTCGGGTCCATCCGTGCAGAGGAAAACACTTGCCCACTGGCCACACGACATCCCTGCAGGAAGAAGGTACCGAGCTAAGCCTCACAAGATGAACAACTTCAAAAACTATTCAAAGTTGACAACAAAAAGAGGTACCAGAAATTAAGGCAATAAGATGCATTCTTGGAACTAATGCATTAACTGTGCCCGGACCCCTGTCTAATTGACTGTCACTAGGTTGAGTGCCTTCAGCTGACTTAAATTAAGGTTTCAAGACTGATTGGTAAAAAAAAAAAAAAAAAAAAAAAAAAAAAAAAAAAAAAAGGGACAATGTTCGCCGGCCGGAGTGGCCGTGCGGTTCTAGGCGCTACAGTCTGGAGCCAAGCGACCGCTACGGTCGCAGGTTCGAATCCTGCCTCGGGCATGGATGTATGTGATGACCTTAGGTTAGTTAGGTTTAATTAGTTCTAAGTGACTGATGACCTCAGAAGTTAAGTCACAAAGTGCCATTCTTCAATGTCCAGTATGTGGCCTCCAGCCGAGCTTTTACGTAAGATATTTTTTAGATAAGGCCTTCAGCCGTCTTAAATTAAAATTTGAAGATTCTTGCTTAAATTATTTTTTAAAGGGGATTTTGCTCTATTGCAAATCCTTACTATCCATGCCTTAAGCCTCGAGTTGTTCTATGTTCAGTATGTGGCCTTCAGCCGAACTTTTACGTGAAATATTTTAAGATAAGGTCTTCTGCTGTCTCAAAATTAAAATTTGAAAATTCACTTGTTTGAAACTTCTTGAAGTTTTCTTCTCTATCTGAAATGCTTTGATTCCTTTTAAGGGCATGCGTGATTAAGTGTTTTTAGGAAAATAAAGTCTGTGTGTTTCGTCCAACTGACAGTAACTAATTTTGGTCCCATTCCACAATCATAACCTGATCCACTCTGTTCTGCAAATCCAGATTTCATCTACAAAAGCAGCGATTTTCTCAGTGGGGCGCAGTAACCAGACACAATGGGGCATCCTGTGTGCCTGGGTTTATGGATTTTGGGAAGCATGTAGAAGGTACGAGTGTGGGGGAGCAGAGAGATGATGAACTCTGGGGAGAGGTTCTGGGATGGGCCTAAGGATTTGAGGAGTGAGTGTAGATCTTCCTGGATTTGTGGAATGGGGTCACTGTGGCAAGGTTTGTAGGTGGAAGTATTTGACAGGTGGAGGAGTCCTACTGCCAAGTAATCTTTGTGGTTCAAAACAACAGTGGTGGAGTCTTTGTCTGCATGTAGGATTATAAGGTCAGAATCAGTTCTTAGATGGTGGACTGCAGTTCTTTCTGCAGATGTAAGTTTGCGTGTTGGGGGATTTGGGATATCTTCCTAGATGTTGACCTCCACCTCAAAGATGGCTAAATCAGTACCTCTGTCCATGTCCAACCTACTAACCACCAGCAATATCTCCAATTCAACACTTGCCACCCGTTCCACATCAAGAAGTCCCTTCCGTACAGCCTAGCCACCCGTAGTTGTCTCATCTGCAGTGACGAGTGGTCTCTCTCGAAGTACACTGAGGGTCTCACTGAAGCCTTCACAGACTGTAATTATCCTCCCAACCTTGTACAAAAACAAATATCCCGTGCTTTATCTTTCCAGTCTCCCACCTCCCAAAGTCCCACCATGTGGCCACAGAGGAGCATTCCCCTCATAACTCAATGCCACCCAGGACTGGAGCAACCGAATTACATTCCTCGCCAGGGTTTCGACTACCTCTTGTTGTGCCTGAAATGAAAGGTGTCCTGCCCACTTTGCTTCCTACCTCTCCCACAGTGGTATTCCACTGTCCACCAAACCTATACAATATACTTGTCCATCTGTACACAGTCCGTGTTCCCAACCCCTTGACGTGACCCTCACGAGGGTCATTTTTTTTATCAGTTGCTGAACCTCGAATCATGAAACGACGCGACGCAGTCATGTTTCGATTCATGAGGGTCAGCAACTGATTAAAAAAATGGGGCCCCGCGGGGTCCCAAGGTCGCGATGGCGGCGTCACTGTCCCGCTGAGATAATTTGTCCTTTTAGGACAATTATCTGAGCAAGCACCCACGCCAGCAAAAGGTTGCCCGACATGTGTTGATAACAGGATTTATTTTAACCGGCTGTACTCGAATTTTAGTATATAAGGGGGGTGATTTGGAGCACAGCACATCATGTCCTCTGAACCGATAACGTCGACATCTACGAGCAGCAGCAGCAGCAAGTGTGTGTGTGTGTGTGTGTGTGTGTGTGTGTGTGTGTGTGTGTGTGTGTGTGTGTGTGTGTGTGTAACCTTCTTTCAAGATGTATACTGTAATCTTCGACTGTCAAGGCTTCAAGACATGTGCAAATGAATTTGTTCCTAAGGACTTAGCATTCCAAATGCTGTGCGATGATGGAACAGTGTTTGCCTCTGGAAGTTACATTCTTCAATGTACAACACTGTATCACGAACTTGATATCGAATCAGCAAAATGGTTGGCAGAGAACCATCACCACTACAACATTAATTCAGTTGGAGTCTCGTTGGATAGTGCATTAAACTCCATCAAATCAGTGGTACCAACAAACTGCACTGTACTTGTTAAAGGTACTGAAAAAGTGAAATGGGTAAGAGAGTTCTTACCTGATTGCCTAATAACTAATGTGGAGGAGAAAGGCTGCCCTTCACTACATGCTCTACGTAAGCTGAATGGTATTGGCAGGTACCAACCAGTAACTGCAAAATTGAATACAAATCTGCTGGTGAAGTGGTACAAAGAGTACTACTTAAAAAATTATGCCGAACAGTGTGGAGTAAAGAGTGTAATGGACCCTCACAAAAGGAGGCAAGTGTGAACTGTTAGACAATTGTGAATCATGTGAAAACTGTCAAGCTTATTTTCATTTCCTAGTATTCAGGCCTTTTTTGTAAATGCTTTAAAATTCCTGATGTGTTGTGTGATGGTGTGCATCTGTGGTATAACTATTAGGAACTTGAGGAAGCAGTTGTTCATTTGGTATATCTTTAAAACATAACTGTAATTTTTATATAATTCTTTAAAAATAACTGTAAATTCTTTAAAAATAACTGTAATTTTAGATAATAAAATTACATTTTATGTTACTGTAATCCAACTGTTATGTTTTCTATCAAAACCTAACCATTTCACAAATGCCTTATTTCCTTTCCTGTACAATACTTTCTCTACTAGATAAGTATTGGGGTATTTTGTTTTCTGTAATTCATGACCATAAAACGCACCAGCAATATTATTTAGTTCAAAATCTTGCAGAGAGTGTGTCCTAGGATTTGTTTCTTGGACTCCAATTATCTTAAATATTTCTGTAGACCAATTTGGTGTGTATCCTTTATCAAAAATGCCTTTGTTTTTACTGATTCTTACGAACTCTCCTACTTTAAATTTCTGCTTTGATTTGTCTATGGTACGTATTTTATTATATACTGTGGATAAAAGGTGATTATCATTAACATCGCAGGGTCGCATCTTAATTGTGGAATGCTTTGTTCTATTATATTTATCAATTAAATGTGGTAGAATGTTAATCCACCTGTAAGAGCCTGTAGCTGTAAATTCTTTAAACATTAGTCCTTTTAATGTTCTGCTGAAACATTCAACAACTGAAGCCTTCAAATTGGAATAAGTAGAATAATGATGGATGTTAAGTCGCATCATTAACATTTTAAATTATAGAATTCTTTCCCAAAATCTGTTTGTAAAAATGCAGGTACTCTCTCACTATGTTTGTACAATTTCTTAATAGACTTGGTCTTTAAAGCAACTTCCAAAGCATATTTCGAGTACACATCAATCAGTGTTAGTATATGTTACCTGAATTGTATTTAGAATATGCACTCATTTCCACTAAATCAGCTTGTTGCAAGTCATCAAGTCCTTTGGTAATAACTGTCCGCCTAGGATACACTTTTCGAGCACTACGATGGAGCTCATTAGCAATGGCACGTTGTGTCATATTGAGTTGTGTAATTAGAGAAAAGTGATGTCATTTACACATGTCTGATGTTCTTTATACATGCAGAATATATGAAAAAATTCAATGTCACTTAGGAGGGGACAAGAGGAAAAATCTGTCAATGATATCACAATGAGCAAAAGACGTCATATTATGTAAGGTTAGTGCCATCAAGTACGTCAGAGGAGGGGACAAGAGGAAAAATCTGTCAATGATATCACAATCAGCTAAAGACGTAATATTACGTAAGGTCAGTGCCATCAAGTACATCACCATGACATCATCATGACTTAACAAAATATCAGCGAAATCAACATCTTCCTCCTCTGAATCACTTACAGCATCTAATGCTCCACCACAACGTACACTTCTGAATAATGGCGTATTAACGCAAAAATAAATTATTACCAACTTTTATATACATTACGTTATCAAACAGCACGTGTCGGGCAACCTTTTTCTGGCGTGGGTGCTTGCTCAGATACACTCCTGGAAATGGAAAAAAGAACACATTGACACCGGTGTGTCAGACCCACCATACTTGCTCCGGACACTGCGAGAGGGCTGTACAAGCAATGATCACACGCACGGCACAGCGGACACACCAGGAACCGCGGTGTTGGCCGTCGAATGGCGCTAGCTGCGCAGCATTTGTGCACCGCCGCCGTCAGTGTCAGCCAGTTTGCCGTGGCATACGGAGCTCCATCGCAGTCTTTAACACTGGTAGCATGCCGCGACAGCGTGGACGTGAACCGTATGTGCAGTTGACGGACTTTGAGCGAGGGCGTATAGTGGGCATGCGGGAGGCCGGGTGGACGTACCGCCGAATTGCTCACCACGTGGGGCGTGAGGTCTCCACAGTACATCGATGTTGTCGCCAGTGGTCGGCGGAAGGTGCACGTGCCCGTCGACCTGGGACCGGACCGCAGCGACGCACGGATGCACGCCAAGACCGTAGGATCCTACGCAGTGCCGTAGGGGACCGCACCGCCACTTCCCAGCAAATTAGGGACACTGTTGCTCCTGGGGTATCGGCGAGGACCATTCGCAACCGTCTCCATGAAGCTGGGCTACGGTCCCGCACACCGTTAGGCCGTCTTCCGCTCACGCCCCAACATCGTGCAGCCCGCCTCCAGTGGTGTCGCGCCAGGCGTAAATGGAGGGACGAATGGAGACGTGTCGCCTTCAGCGATGAGAGTCGCTTCTGCCTCGGTGCCAATGATGGTCGTATGCGTGTTTGGCGCCGTGCAGGTGAGCGCCACAATCAGGACTGCATACGACCGAGGCACACAGGGCCAACACCCGGCATCATGGTGTGGGGAGCGATCTCCTACACTGGCCGTACACCACTGGTGATCGTCGAGGGGACACTGAACAGTGCACGGTACATCCAAACCGTCATCGAACCCATCGTTCTACCATTCCTAGACCGGCAAGGGAACTTGCTGTTCCAACAGGACAATGCACGTCCGCATGTATCCCGTGCCACCCAACGTGCTCTGGAAGGTGTAAGTCAACTACCCTGGCCAGCAAGATCTCCGGATCTGTCCCCCATTGAGCATGTTTGGGACTGGATGAAGCGTCGTCTCACGCGGTCTGCACGTCCAGCACGAACGCTGGTCCAACTGAGGCGCCAGGTGGAAATGGCATGGAAAGCCGTTCCACAGGACTACATCCAGCATCTCTACGATCGTCTCCACGGGAGAATAGCAGCCTGCATTGCTGCGAAAGGTGGATATACACTGTACTAGTGCCGACATTGTGCATGCTCTGTTGCCTGTGTCTATGTGCCTGTGGTTCTGTCAGTGTGATCATGTGATGTATCTGACCCCAGGAATGTGTCAATAAAGTTTCCCCTTCCTGGGACAATGAATTCACGGTGTTCTTATTTCAATTTCCAGGAGTGTAATTGTCCTAAAAGGACAAATTATCTCAGCGGGACAGGGACATCCGCCATCGCGACCTTGGGACCCCGCGGGGCCCCATTTCTTTTATCAGTTGCTGACCCTCGAATCATGAAACGACGCGACGCAGTCATGTTTCGATTCATGAGGGTCACGTCAGGGCTCTTACCCCTGTAACAGACCTACATGCAAGACTGGTCCCATAAATCCTCCCACCACCACCTAACTCCAGTCCAGTCACTAATGTCACCTGTCCCATCAAAGGCAGGTCTACCTGTGAAACCAGTCATTTGATCTACAAGCTAAGCTGCAACCACTGTGATGCATTCTATCTAGTCATGACAACCAACAAGCTGTCTTTCCACACGATGGCCACCGACAAACTGTGGCCGAGAAACAAGTGGACCACCCTGTAGCTGAGCACGCTGCCAAAGATTACACCCTTCATTTCCATGACTGCTTCACAACTTGTGCCATATGGATCCACAGCTTTTTTTAATTGCACAGATGGGAACTTTCCCTGCAATATATCCTAAATTTCTATAACCCTCCTGGCCTCCGTGTTTGTTAGTCATTGTCCTCACACATCCAGCCCCTTCCCCATTCCCATTCCAGCACTACACAGCCCTCATTCCACCACTGCACCCAGTCTTTTTAGTTCTCTCCTTTTCTGTTACCCCTCCCACCCCACTACCCACCTCTCACTTGCAGCACTTCACTGTCCGCCACCCCTACCCTACTGTCCCTCCACGTCCCTGCCCCAGCTACCTCCTTATCACCACCCAGTCATCACTCCCATGATGCACTGGTGCTGCTGCTCGCAGTGTCGCCTCTGTTGCCTGAGACTAGAGAGAGAGAGAGAGAGAGAGAGAGAGAGAGAGAGAGAGAGAGAGAGAGAGAGAATCTCCACTACATCATGAGTAGTGACTTTCCCTTCAAATTATGTAAATCGTTAGTGTTTCCTAACTGACGACAGCAGGAAAATGGGCCTTTAGTTTTCTATGTCTTCTGCATGACCTTTCTTTAGCAAGAGCACAGTTTTTGCCTGTTATCCTTTAAGTTCCCTGCTGTGAATGTTTCAATTACTATGTTAAGGGGAAACTGTATGCAATTTTCAACACACATACTTACTGACTTCATGGTTTGTGAATGGTAATTACACAATTGTACTTATTGCGTAATTATTTATAGGTCGTATTTGTTCTTGTAATTTTTTGTTAATTCTTCTCCAATACTTGAGAAATGTTCATTCAGCAAGTCAGCTAGTTGGTGTGGATCATTTATTACTTTATTCCCCATCCTTATCAGTATGTTGTTATGGTTTTCTTTGACTCTCTCAGTCTCCTAGCATCTGAGACTGCTTTGCTTTTATTATTGTTGTTATAAGATTTTTTTCCACCAATTAGCAACTTCTGTACCTATGGCAGAGATATAAGAAGTCTGGCTGATCACTATATTTACATGGAAGTGAGATACTTAAGGATGTGTAAGGATTGAAAATACCTGCTCCTATCCATTTGTTTGTATTTCTGAAAATGTCTTTTCAGTATAAATTATGTTGAGAACAGAGCTTTCACATTACTATTGGTTTCTCTACAAACTTTGGTTTACTGATTATCATGAAAAATTTGCACTTTGACTTCAAATAAAAGTCCTTTTTAGATCTCTAGTTAAGAAATTTTTTCCGTACTTGATTTTGCTGCTGTTAGAAATTGTCATAATACATGATAGTTTACAGCTACATCACGCTTTTCTCTGTCCATATTTATGACTGTATGGTTCATTTCAATGCTGCTACAGTTAACCTTGTTGCACTGTTGAGTGCCATGGACATGCTGAAACTTAAGGATGTTTATGAGGTGTTACTAGTTTTAGTTGAGATATTTGTGTGTAAATGTCCATAAAAATTATGTTGCCATTTCAGTTTAGCCTATGAATTTTTGTTATTTTATTAATAAAAGTATGCATACTACCATTAGGTAACTGATAAACAAATCATTATTTTTTTATTGGTGTCAAATGCTGTTTATTCAGTTGCTCATATTTTGAAGTTTCTCTTTTCACTTACTGTACTAAAGGCAACCACGCATACTTGTTATCACCGATTTTGTCTAAATTTATGGAATAGATAGGGTGTGACACAAAATGAAAGTGGCAAAAGTGGAAATTCCAGATGACCAAGCGCTCAGAGAAAATTGCGTTTTTGGCACAGTTCAGGCAATGCATGGGCCATTTATGCTAGCATAGTTTCCAGACAGTGGCTGGTGCAGTGGAAGGAATACAGAACAGCAATCTGAGTATCATTGGTTAAGAGTCATTATACAAAAACTTTTGTTTTAACTTCAGTTTTTATTTTACTTACACTGTAAATGAACCAAAACAATGCTCAGTATGTTGTAGTTGTTACAATTTTCGTAAGAGTCATGAAAAGTTAAGGCAAAGAAGAATTTTGAACCAAGGATCCCAAAAACAGTGTACAAGTTCGTGGCAAAATATAGGAATGCCATCATTACTTGATCAGAATCTGGATAACTTACAACCACTTCATGCAAAAACATTTTACTGATGTGATGAAGCCCTACATGCAGGTGAATATATTTACTCTGTATGAGGTGGCAGCCAATCGAGGAATATTTTAGGGAATTGGTTTAAATTTGTTTTCCCGGTGGCACCAGTCACGTCTTTACAAGATATTTCCAACAGTAACATCAATTGCCTTTCCAAGACACAGGCTGCCTGCGTTTTAGAACTACAGAAATTCTGTCTGGTTAAAACTGCTGAGAAGAGACGCCTTCAGCTCTCTGTTGAAGTTGGTAGTGAATTCACACCAACAGCGTGCATCGTAGGCAGATAAGGTGCATGGATGCTGGAGAACAGAACATAGTCACGTCCCTCTAGGAATCCAGGGCTCGAGTAGAACATACATCTTTCCGAGGAGCCAGTCTCTCTGGCCACCACCAGGAACTTAACATGAGCAGCCATATCTCCCTGTTGCCCACTTTTTTAGTTTATTTGACATTCTAGATTGGCCTATACCTGGCAGCTCCCTACACTTGGTGTGCCCCCCCCCCCCATATCCCATATACTGAAATACGAGGTCTGTCTATAAAAAGTATCAACCTCTGATTTTCCCACGTAAATTAAAGACGATAGCGTGGTGCCGCTGCATACAGTAAAGGAAGAGACCTTTATGCGCATGCGCGAATTTTGTCCCCGCCTTCCAGCGCGTCAGTCACTGCCTGTCGGTTGCTACACGACGTGTTCGTCAGATTACCGATACTCTCAAGATGACTGAATGTGTTGAGCAGAGATACTGCATCAAATTTTGTCAAAAGCTCGGTGATTATCAAAGCGAAACAATTCGTAAGATTCAGCAGGTGTTTGGAGAAGATGCGATGGGTGTAACACAAATTAAGGAGTGGTTCAACCGATAGAAAAATGGCCGCACAATAGCGAAGAGGGACCAGCATTCTGACAAGCCCCAAACTGCTCAGAGTGCAGCTGCTGTTGAGATGGTGCAAAATTTGGTGATGGCTGACCGTGCGGGAGATTTCCCAAGAGGTTGGAGTGGGTAAAGATTCTGCACATGCAATTTGCATGACGATTTGAACATGCACTGAGTGGCTGTGAAATTCGTGCCCAAGTTGTTGTTGCCGGAACAAAAAGACCTTCATTTTGACATTGCACGGGACCTTCTAGACACCACCAACACTGATCGTGGGTTTCTGAACACTGTGATAACTGGAGATGAGTCGTGGGTGTACGGGTACGACCCAGAAACAAAAAGATAGTCGTCACAATGGATGCATCCCGAGTCCCCGAGGCTGAAGGAAGTGCGGCAGATGCGAAGCAAAATCGAGGTGACGCTGACTGTCTTCTTTCATGTCTGTGTAATTGTGCATCACGAGTATGCACCGTAAGGACAAACAGTGACAAAGGAGTGCTATCAAGATGTTCTCCAGCGACTCCGTGATGCAGTTCGGCGCAAAAGACCAGACGTGTGGACGGCGAAAAACTGGCAACTGCATCACGACAATGCCCTTGCACATTCATCCCACTTGATCCAAAATTTCTTGGCCAAATATGGAATTACAGCCGTTCGCCAACTTCCCTACTCTCCAGAAATGGCTCCTTGTGACTTCTGGTTGTTTCCAAGATTGAAGACGCCACTGAAAGAATCCCGTTTTGAGATTAGAGAAGAGAGAATGTGGAACACGATGACGGAGCTGAACACCATTCCAAAAGAAGACTTCCGGAGGTGTTTCCTGCAGTGGAAGGATCGGGGGGCTAAGTGTGTGCAAGCACAATGGGCCTACTTTGAAGGGGATTAGCGTCCCAACCCTGTGAGGTATTTGAAATATTTTTTCTGGCCAAAGGTCGGATACTTTTTAGACAGGCCTCATATATGTTCTGTATTTGTCAAAATTTCCTGTTCTCGTTTAACTTCAGGTCTGGACCCTCCCAGCCATTCGACCACCTGTAGAACTATGTTAACTGACTCCTGGCGAGGACAAACAAATCCACAATTATTCGACAAGATTTCACACACACACACACACACACACACACACACACACACACACAGAGAGAGAGAGACACACACAGCAACAGACAGACAGACAGACAGAGAGAGAGAGAAATCACATCCCAAGAAGACTGCATCAAAATATATTCAACTGGACACCACCAGATATCCTCGCCAACATTTGAAGAAATGACACATTATGCACCAAACTTTACAATGAGAGAGAACCTTTTATGAACGTAAACCAAGTTTCTTTTTCTATAGAAACCTTAAAACAAACGTGTAATTGTACAAACGCGTCATTTGTAATGTGTGCAAGATGCTGAAAAACTACTGCTTCCCTGTTTTTATAATGAATATCACCCCAGGATGTGTAAATCATACTATTTAATTTATCTAAAAACAAAGATGATGTACTTACCAAACGAAAGCGTTGGTATGTTGATAGACACACAAATGTGTCTATCAACATACCAACGCTTTCGTTTGGTAAGTACATCATCTTTGTTTTTAGATATATTTTTCCCACGTGGAATGTTTTCCTCTATTATATACTATTTAATTTTATATACGAAGTTCTCGTGTAAGCTGTAGAGTCCCTTTCTCAAAAATTATTTGCAGTGTAAGTAATATAAAAATTGAAGAAAAAAAAAAAAAAAGACCTGAACAGTGAGCCGAACCGACGACCCTCTGATTACTGTTCTGTACTATTTCCTCTACGCAAACGGCCACCTGGAAATTACAGTAACATAAATAGCTCATGGCTCGCCCACCCCATCCCAGAAATGCTGTTTCCTCTAAATGCTTGGCCATCTGGTGCCCCCACTCCTGTTCTGGCCAAGCCCTGCATGTACCACAAATTTGGTGATGACGGGTGAGTGTGGTCCCATAGTGAGGCAGGGTCTCGATTTAAACTGTATTCCTATTCCAATAAAAATGCACGATCTTCTGCCATTGAAGGAGTGCTTATTGAAGAATTTTATAAACTGCTGTATATAGTCTTTGGAGTGAGAAACTTTTATTTTTATTTTTTTTGACATTATTTACTCTAAGCAAGGGTAGGAACACAGTAAACAGTTGCAATTCCACTGTGTGTCCTATCCTTCCTTATGACAGACGTAAGTCACCGTGCACGATGATTCCTTACGGAATCAAAGTCACTTAGGTATTTATTCTGAAAGAGATCTACTTCCCCTATACACGACAACAGTTACCCGACAATGTATGGCCCGAGGTCTACTTCCCTACACATCCATGAATCAGCTGTCTTAATCTTCCCTTTACAATCCTCTTTAGGTATAGGCCCTGCTTAGTGAAACACGGCCTATCGATAGTGCCAGCTGGCACCAAAGTGACACGCGCAGTTTGCTGCCGTCGGTGCCATTTCCAAAATCATTGTATCCCATCACATCAACATAATAAACGAGGTTATGTTGTAGAACTCTACAGCAGTTGTGTATGGTGCACTTTAACTGTTATAGTCATCCATTAGTCAGAGAGTAAAAAAATATTTCAGTATTCTTACTTTTGTTGTCTATTGGAATTGTGAGAGCCATTATATTTATGCTGTGAAATGACGAAGAAACAAAATAACTGGCAAGTACTTACATTCCAGATGGCAAAATTCTGGTGCTCCCAGGAGACACGTTTAAAGATAGGTTGCAGAAAGCTAGGAAAAAGTGGATGGACATTCAGACCCAATGATGAGAAGGAAAGGCCAGTTCTTAAAGTTAAGCATAATACTTTCACTCTTAAATGCTTGAACTGAGAGCGCTGGACTTTACCCTCAAAGGAAATCCTAGCCGGGTGCATCATTTTAAAGCATTCTCAAGTGAATTTTTCTTTTGATATAATATTAGGTTCCACCTTTAAGAACAATCTTTTGTAATTACCTATTTCCATGTCTAATATTTGTTTTCTCCAGACACATTTTTCTATTGGGGTATTTCAGTATCTGAAATGACAGTAAGTATCTTGTGGTCATCACCACTCATTTAGCAGTGCAATTAGGAATGGATGACAATTTTGACATGCCGGGAAAAATAAACTGCTCATTAGCAATGGTGCTATAGTGCCTATGGTGTTCCAAAATTGTGTAACTAACTAGAAAGATGTATCACTGAATAACAAGCAAAACATTTTATTCAGAAATGCAAAAGCGCACTTCACCTTTTCTATACATCTGTACTTCAGGAATTCATCGCTGCTTCTTCATTCCTCATCAGCACCATTTCATGTTTAATAAAAAACACTCAGCAGTATTTTTTAAATTTTGCATTTGTTATTTATTCAGAAACATTTTTTTAGAATTATGTTACATAAATAATTGCACAATACATATCTTCAATGACAAAACTGTTCAAATAAAGAAAATACAGACATATATGTACACCAATCACACTCTGGATATTTAAGCTATTAGCTTTACAAAATTCTCTGAACACTGAACTTCAATTACATGATGAAACTGTTGATAATGACAGAATTTTATTTGTCTTTTGATGCGTACAAAATGTGATATTCTTCCTTGAAGTTACATAAACCAGCAAAAAAACATTACACAAACAAGTGTTTCAGATGGCTATGAGAGAAAACAAGTTATTAACCTGTTGAAAGACTTTTGCAATTAAGAATAAATGGACAAGCCTGTTCATAAGTAACTCATCAATAGGCGTTCTTATGTAGCAAAATTCAAAACAAAATAGTTCTGAACTGAATTCAAAGTTCATTCCATATTTCTGACCGCAGAGAGATTTGGTGCTCATGAAAATTTGTGTGCAAGTCCATTGCTAGACACTGTATAGGAACATAATATGCAATTATTTTATTATTATTTAACAGAGTTCCCCACAATTTGGAATGTTGGATACTGCAAACAAAGCTGATTATCTACAACTACCAATTGAGTGCTACTATGACTGAGGAATATCTACCAGTTGGTCCTGCTAGATTCTGAAGGCCTCAAAAAGTGAGAATGTGTCCAGCTAGTGTAAGACGATCTTGACAGCTGGCATGGAAAATCTCAACCTGAAAACCTGCCTTCCTGGGAATGTGGAACACGAGAAATTATATTCTCAGATTCTCTGAATTTTTGAGGATCTGATAACCTAGCTCTAGATTCATGAGAGTAAAAGGGTCTTGTTCCACAAACCTACATTCTCTGGGTTGCATCAGACCTGAGCCTCTAAATTTGGATTCCTTAAAAGGCGTCTCATTCAAGCCTCTGGAACTGGGGTCATGGGATCTCAGTTGATCTGAATCTCGTTTTAAAGTCATGTACCTAGAATCTTGAGACGTTGGATTGCTTGAAACCACATATCACATCTCTTGAGATGACAGCTGGTCTGAAACCATCAATATTCTCTCACAGAGCTGTGGGCACATAACCTATCTTACGAGTTTGCTGACGGTCTGCTTTCCTGACGTCAATCTGAAATGCATCCGAGCTCCCTCCACGGTGCTCGGCCCAGTACAATGTGACAGGCTTCTTGTCGGTGTGACTATTTAGATGGGCCAAATCCAAGCTCACAAGGCTGTTGTGAAGCCAGGACTCTTAGATCTGAGAATCTGCAGTACGGCAGATTCTGTAAACGTACATTCTCGTGTCGAGAGTGGACCTGAAGCTGTAAATTGTGCTTCACAAAACTGAGGAGTGTCTGCATCGGTAAATCTGGGCTCACAATGCTGAGGTTGATTATGAGGCATAAATCTGGAAATTTGAGGAGGAGGATTTGGACCCGAGAGCCCAGGTACTGGAGACTGGCACAAAGCCAGAGGCCCCTAAGCGGGTACAAGAGAACGTGAAGACTTCGGTGCTGTCAGTAGGCTCTGTCTCTAATTTGCAGGAGGCTGTGCGTCATGCCATTTCGTCAAACTGGAACCGGCTAGCACTTCATATATTCTGACCACAGCATAAATTAACATTCCAGCTACCCTATCAGATGCGGAAGACTCTGAAAAGTCAGTGAGTCAATCTTGACTTAACGTCAGAACAAACACAACAACTACAAAGAAAACATTGGAAAAATGTGTGTGAAAAACGAATTGAAAGCACTTCACAGTAATTAACATATGTTCAATGCACAGCCTCATAATGCAGAGTTACAATTGGGAAAGTTGCTCCATAGACTAGAATATGACTTCATAACTGAAAAAGTCTGAAAATACACCAAATCCATTGTACAGAAAAAGAAAGCCCACAGAAGAAAAAACTAGCTAATCTTGTGAAAGAACAGTTACTTCCCAAATTGAACCAAAACAGCTGAAAGAAACACACATTCTGCGCACCCTTCCTCAACCGTGCCGATACAACATTCACTGCAAAAGAAGAGGCACTACTCGGCAAAGGATTAAAACACAACGTTCAAGTTTCACAAGAACAGAGAGAAGCTCATCACTAGTGCCACACAGATTTCAACCAACGCCTTTATGAAAAAAAAAAAAATGACATAATAGTAGCCTGCCACAAAATCAACAAAATTATTGGGGAGGAGATTGCAAAACGATTCCCAGCAATCAAGAAAAGAGAAGCAGCCCTCACACGTACCACTATGACTAAACAAAATGCGAGTAACACAATAATGGTAAGAGCTGACGAGGGCAGTGCTGCAACATATGCACAAAAAACCTTAAGATTTCTTCCGAGGCGACAACATAACAGAAATACCTATAGATCCAATAGCAAAAAAATTAAAAGAAATTCAACACATCTCAAATAACAAACTTCCTACTCAAAATCTAAGAAGCAAGATAAATTGTAGCTGTGAGCCCAGAAGCATCTTGCCTTAGATCACAACCAAAGATATACAAAAATGGGACCACCAACTAGCTTATAGGTAACTGTGGGAACAACCCAACTTTCAAGGTCAATAAAAAGGACTTCAAAATTCTTAGACAAACAGACACACATTCGGTAATAAAAGAACACTTAAAAACACAGCAGAATTTACAGAGCATGTCAAAACTATAGAAGTTCTGATGAAGCCACACATGCCTCATGTGACATACAAAGCCTTTATTCCTCTGTGCCAATAGATTCCACACTATACATAATTAATGCCAACCTACAAAAGCACAAAAAAATCCCCTCCACTCACATTACTGTACTAAGGGACCTGCTGGGCTTCACACTCTCAAACAATTATTTCAAATTCAACAATAAACTCTACAAACAAACAGATGGCCTAGCAATAGGCTCAAACCTTTCTGGATTGTTAGCTGAAATCTTTGTACACAATTTAGAATTCCAAGTCCTGAATTCCAGTCATCACCTGAAAAACATTACCTACAGTTACAGATGCGTAGATGATACCATCATCTCTGTCGCAAAAGACGATATCAATGATCTGAATCAATTATTCCACCTCCCCCCCCCTTCTCTCTCTCTCTCTCTCTCTCTCTCTCTCTCTCTCTCTCTCTCTCTCTCTCTCTCTCTCTGCCTCCATATCCCTGAATCCCAGCAAAAATTGTTATTTATGTATAACTGTACTACCCCTAGGAACACAATTATTGTAATTAAAGTTCCCAACATGATTCTGAAATTCAAGCTAGCTATATCAACTTCACAAAAAAGGATTTTTATCCCTTTTAAAATATTCAGTAACTCAAACTAAGAATGCCACAATCCCTTAAAAATTAGTCCAAATAATGTTACGATATATATTCTTTTGTACTTTGAGTTAATGTTTCTGTTTTGGCATATATGTTATTTACACCAAGTTTTTCCAAGACACCATATTTGTGTACAAAATATGACAGTTTACATGTGATGTGTTACAATAGAAAAAGAAGCCTGTGACTACTGGAGGCATTCTATCTTATTTGTTTATGTTCACCTTCACATATACCGTAGGATGGGGTTACTTTGGGACTTGGGACTGCAGGGGTAACATTGGGACTGTCGGCTATTTTTCAGTTTTAAATCTCCCTCCGCCACGTAAGAGGCCGACTGGAACGTTACCGTGTGCTGCCATCTTGCGGCCGTATTCGAAAGCTTTCTCCCCGCCGCCGATGGCACAGGGCATTGTTGTTTTCTTGGCGCCTTTTTCTACGATCTGTCGTGTTGTGCTAACTTTGTATTGTGGGGCAAAAACTGTCGTTTGAAAGAGTGTTGTCAGGTATGTAAATTTGTTTGTTCATGTCATAACAGTTTTAGAGCAGCCAAATCATAATTATTTACGAATGCTTCTTCATGACCCAGAAATTTGTGAAAAATCATACGTTAGTGGGGTTACTTCGGGACTGTCACAAAGTTGCATTTAAGGGGATACGGAATCACCTATCCCCGCAATGTTAATATATGCCTACTATAGGGAACATTTTCTCACAAACTACTGGAGACAGAGAGGTAAAAATTTTACTGTATGTGCATTCATATGTTACAACAATACTGAAACAACAGTTTATTGTCAAAGTATTTTCTTACAGAGATATTGTACATTTATTTTTAAGTAAATTTTTTCCATCGCTTTTTACTAGACTATCACCCCTAAGTCTTTTGTAAATCAAGTAATTAAAAAATCGTTGTTTCAGTATGTAATAGGGACCTATGTCACTACGTCATAAAAATTTCAGACTTCTAGGTTGACCAGTACCTGAGATAAAAGAAGATTAAAACATTCCTGATCCGTAGCTAATACCCCCTTCACAGTCTTCATAATCATCTTCAAGTCTTCTTTTGGCACCCCTCTGCACCTGTCTTGCTTTTTTCACTAATGTCTTGATTATATTATCAGCATGCCTTAGTCTGTGCTGATCTAAAAAGAACATAGCACGTACCGTACGGGAACCAACACACATACCCAACTTTTGAAGGACCTGGCATTTAGTTATATTTCCAAGATTGAAGGTTGCCACAGCATCATACACACCAAAATGTAGTGTATTAATTCCGACAAACACTGTTTTTGGGAGACGATGCCATATCACACTATTCAAGCACTCGTTGGGGTTCTGCGTTTTTCCGTGAAGACATTTCATCAGAAGACTTCTGTCAGCCAGATCTCTGAAAATGGGCTTTATTTCTGCCATGATGGCTGATGGTAGACTGTGGTGGTGAATGTATTTCTCTCCTGTTGTTAGTCCCCTATTGTATTTACACCAGCTGTTTTCACCTTTGGGGCACAAACCATGTTGTGGATGCTCATCCGTGGATGCGGTGTGGAAATATAAAGCCCATATAGCTCTCCTCATTTCTTCAAGATTGCCTGTATTTTGCCTGATTGCAAGGCCATAGCAGTTCTGAATGTGGTCTATTATGGAATCAGTCAATCTTCCTCTGCCATCCAAGGTTTTCCCATCATCTAGTTTTTTCCCTTTCATAACTGATTTTAACCTTCTCAGCCTGGCACCCATTCTCTTCTGCACATGTCCTATACATTCAAGTTTCCTTATATTTACACTGTTCCCATATGGTTTGCTTTCCAAAACTTCTTTGAATGCTTTAGAGTCACCATCTCCCAGATATTTGACATAGCGAACATTATACCACTGTGAAGAGCGATGAAAAATTTTCTTCACCCCAGCAACCTCCATGCCACCACTACTACCATAATAATTAGCAATACAGTCATCACTGTGTTCATTTTTCAGCCTGCCTGTGCACCTACAGTATTTAGACATTATTGCAACATCAATAACCTTGCCAGTATCAACACTAGTTGCTGTTACAACACCATTGTTGGAGGTGTGGCCCCTTTTCTGCCACGTGCCATCAAACGCCACTGTGAGGTCACGACTGCCGTCATTTTCTTCCACTGCTTCTTCCACAGCAACCTGCATTGACTTCTGTGCTACATCTTCAACTGCAGATCCTAGTACATAATTGTAAGCTTCAAACTTTGAAGGTGCACTTGGAAGATTTAGAACACCACATAGCATATCACCAGCTGCTTTGCCCTTACCAATTGCTCGCAATCCATAAACTAACCTAATATTTACACTATAAAGTTCAGTTTTCTTGTATCCATTATTTACAGATACTGAAACCGAACTTGGAAACTTACAGCTGTATTTACAAACACTGCATATTAAATTAAACTGGGCAGCCAGGCCAACATGGGATTCTACTTTCAGAGAAACGTTTCCATGACATTTTTTGCAGCACAAACTGTTTTCAAGAGCTTCACACAATATATTCGTATCAATGAGTTCAAAAACTTCATTCCCTCTATCAAGTAAATTATATTTCTCTTCCAAATCTCTTAGTTTTTTATGAGAAGCACTGTTTTCATTTGGTGTAAGTTCGTTCGGCAAATCAGTAATAAGTGGATTCACATTTTCCAACAGTGATGATGATGAACTGCTTTGCTTTGCTAATGAATCATTATTTCTTTTCTTTTGCCAGTTCACACGCTTTTTAAATACTTTTGCTTTAGCTCTAGGCATTTTCACTGCGAAAAATGAAGCACTAAATACGAAATAACTCAACAACAACTACTTTCTTATATCACACTGTTTACAAAACAGTCCCGCCACAAAGTCAAAGAGTAACTTGAGGAAACCAGAGAGAAACATTTTCGGGCAACTAGTGTATAAATAGTCGCTGGAAACCGGGATATTTGAATTCATGTCACTTTAAAGGTACTGCCAAAAAGTTCATGGTCAGCCACGAGAGACGTGTATAACTAAAGCGCAATACCCGATCTCACAAATATATAAAAATAAAATAGTTATAATTGTAGTAGAGCTATGTATGATACGTCATTTTAAAGAGGAAACATGGCAGAATATAATACGCCAATAAAAAAAAATTCGATTTTTTAACCCAAAATCCGATTCCGTATCCCCTTAAGAAGACTCAGTACACGAAATGAACTACTTAACTATTTTAATTATTACTACAAAACCCATTCTCATCGACATTTAAATAAAAACAAAAAATACTGCAGTTCTCACTGTCCCAAAGTAGCCCCCCAATCATTAGTAGTGCAATTCTCATATGAAACTGCAGATGTCCCAAAGTTAGCCTGATGATAAATTCTCTTTCAGGTTTCCAGAATGGGGAGAACATACAAACGTCCCACTGGGGCACGAGCATACAAGAATTATACGGAAGACACTGAAGAAAGCTCTCTATGCCATCACATCCAAAACGCTGTCAATTCGGAAGGCATCTCAGAAATATGGCATTCCAAAGAATACCCTTCACCTAAAAAGTCAGCATAAGCACAGCGGATTTGTTGGTCGTAGGACTTTTCTCAAAAGAGGAGGAAGAAAGTTTCGCCCATCATATTGTGGCGATGTCTAATTTCGCCTTTCCAGTCGGTGTATTCGACTTGAGATGCATCATAAAGTCGTATCTTGACCGGATCGGAAGACAAGAACCGAGATTCAAAGACAATTTTCCAGGTAAAGAATGGGCACGGGGCTTCCTACTCAGAAACAAGGAGGTATTATGTCAAAGGACTGCAAAGAACATCTATACTCGCGCTGCCATTGATGAAGACGTCATTAACCAGTTTTTCGATCACTTGCTGGTGTTTCGCCCGACAGGATTTGGAACTATGACGAAACAAATTTGTTAGACGACCCAGGCAAGGACAACATACCCGCCACTTTTTCTCCCGCCTCCCGATTATTCCAGTATTTCTCCCAATTTTTACTAGCTATCGTCAAACTTACGATATTTGTTTTGAAAACCCGCCATTTCAGTTTTTTTTTTAATCGCCAGTTGCCGGAATTCGTTGCATATTAGTCGATCTTAATCGATACGTATCGAAGTTTATAGAAATCAGGAAGTCGCGCGCGATTTATTCATCGATAGTTATTTTTCCTCTTTCCCGCGCATTTTGTCCAAGATGCACCCTTGTCCCGTAATGCACATGTAGTAACCTCGGTAGTGCACAGTGTTCTGCTTGGACGTGTGTTGATGCATATTGTCGTAGTGTTTTGATTCGGGGCTTTGTTTTTAAACATGGCCAAAAAATTTAACTCCGTCTTCTTAAAACAATTTCCGGAACAGTTTCCGTGCATTATCGAGTCGAGGAAATGCCCGTTGTTCGCTTTTTGTACTGTTTGCCGATGTGATATTTGTGTATCACATGGTGGAAAAAGTGATGTTTCCAAACATGTGGAAACAAAAAAGCATCGACACAATTTGAAGTGCGTCAATAACAATAAAAAACTGGAATTCAGCGACAAAAGTGAAAGTCATAAATGCTGAATGTTTATTTACATCTTTTATTATAGAACATAATTTGCCGATTAATTGGGCTGACCATGCGAGTCACCTGTTCCGGAAAATGTTACCGGATAGCAGTATAGGAGAAGAAAAAAAAAATACAGCTGCGGAAGGACAAAAACTGTCGCAATTATCGGAGAAATGGCAAAAAAGGAAGATGAAGAAATCGTAGAAATTTTGAAAAAATGGCCATTTTCTATAATAGTTGTGTTTGTCAGTAGTTGTGACAATGCCCCTGTAATGGTTGGAATGAAAAACGGAGTTGCAGGTCTCTTGAAAAATCATATTCCTAACGTCTTTGTTGTTGGTTGTCCCTGCCATTTGTTAAATTTGGCAGCAAAAAAGGGAGCTACATGTCTGCCATTCCAGATTGATGACTATTTACTGGACATATATTATTTTCTGCAAAAGAGTACAAAGAGAAAGGAGAAACTGGAAGAATTTCAGAAATTATGATTTCGAGACGAAGAAAATATTGAAGCATGTGTGCACCCGTTGGCTTTCTGTGAGCAAATGTTTACTTCGGTTACTGGAACAGTGGAAGCCTTTGACCAACCTGCTCAATTATGAAGTGAAGTCTGGTAAGAATGATCAGCTTGGGTGTCTCCACACTTATCATATACCGAAGGTGAAACAGTCACCAATGGAGAGTAGTGCCTCTTCAAGAAAAAGAGCTAGTGAATTGCCCATTCCATGTTCATCTACATCAAAAATAAGTAAACAGGATTCCCCAATTAAGTATAACCTGTCTCGTGAAGAAAGGATTTTTATGTTTCTGTCATCAGATTTAAATATGGCTTTGTGTCTGTTTTGTCAAATGTTATACCTACATTTGACAAAACAAATGTAATTTTGCAGTCAAGTGTACCTCACATCCATTTACTGCAAGATCTGCTGCTGGACACGTTACAGAATTTGATGTCTAAATTTGTACTACCTACAGTGATAAAGTCCTGTTCTCCTTTTGAAGTTGATTACCACAGCACAAGAAACCAGAAGGATGATTGTGATTTGGTCATTGGCAGTTGTACTTCTCAACTTGGCCGGCTGCGGTGGCCGAGCTGTTCTAGACGCTTCAGTCCGGAACCGCGCGACTGCTACGGTCGCTGGTTCCAATCCTGCCTCGGGCATGGATATGTGTGATGTGCTTAGGTTAGTTAGGTTTAAGTAGTTCTAAGTTCTAGGGGACTGATGACCTCAGAATTTACGTCCCATAGTGCTCAGAGCCATTTGAACCATTCTCAACTTGTGGATTGCCTCAAGCATGATGAGAAGGTGGAATTTTTTTCATCTGTTCGGAAATACTAAATTGCCGCCTGTGACTAAATGGTTCACAAATTCCCACTGAAGATTGAAATGGAGAGGAACGCAACAGTTGTGCAAATCAGATCTGTTTCCAATGCATCCTTTTCTACCCTAAAGTATTTTGTGGAAAAGTTTCCAGTACAGTACTCGATTAACTGTCACTCTTTAAACCGTCAGTTTCTGTTATCCGTCACTGCTGTAACAGCATAATAATACTGTAATAACAGAATGCTCTAAGGTGCAGTGACGCGTTCGCTTTGTTTATTTACTCTAGTTTAGTGGGAAGTGAGTGTACCCGCCCGCCGTAGAATGGTGCATAAAATGTGACCTTCAGTTGACGTGCTAACACATCTCCCTCTTTTCTTGTCTTTGTCTCACTTGTGAGCCACCAATCACCACTGGATCGGTTTCCAGTTGTGGCTAGAAGACTGTAATTGTCGCAGTGTATCTAGCGAACTGTGCCGTGTTACGTGTTTTCCACTTAATAAGCTTTATTGGCTAATATTTTACACTACCGTATTTACTGCAGGTGTGTGTGATACAGTGACTTGATAAATTGTCTGAAAAACGTAAACGTGTTGTTTTAGGACTTAATCAAAAACTTGAAATTATAAAACGCTTAAGAAAGGGCGAAACTGCGACAAGTGTAGCGCTGATTTATGGTATTGGAAGAACAACAGTTAACGATATAAAACGTAATGCTGATAAAATAGAAAAACATGTGTCAACAATGCAGAGCATGGATGGAGATGTGCGAACAAGAAAGAGAATGAAACCTGCAAAATATGATGATGAATTAACACTGCAATGTACCGAAGTTTTATACAAGCAAAAAGTCAGGGGATTCCACTTTCAGGACCTATAATAATGGCCAAGGCTGTTGAAATGAACAACAAACTTGATGGTGACTCGTCTTTTAAAGCAAGTATCGTATGGCTCGACAAGTTTAAATTTCGTCATGGCATTTGCCAACTTGATATCAGTGGAGAAAAACTCAGCGCGGATAGCTCTGTAATTGCTGAGTTCCGGGAGCAATTTACAGGTAAAATGGCTGAATTGAATCTTGTAGGAATATCAAGAGCTCAGATGGCAACCCAGTTCTAAGCAAAGAAGGGAAGGCAAAAAGGTGGAAGGAGTATATAGAGGGTTTATACAAGGACGATGTACTTGAGGACAATATTATGGAAATGGAAGAGGATGTAGATGAAGATGAAATGGGAGATAAGATACTGCGTGAAGAGTTTGACAGAGCACTGAAAGACCTGAGTCGAAATAAGGCCCCGGGAGTAGACAACATTCCATTAGAACTACTGATGGTCTTGGGAGAGCCAGTCATGACAAAACTCTATCATCTGGTGAGCAAGATGTATGAGACAGGCGAAATACCCACAGACTTCAAGAAGAATATAATAATTCCAATCCCAAAGAAAGCAGGTGTTGACAGATGTGAAAATTACCGAACTATCAGTTTAATAAGTCACAGCTGCAAAATACTAACGCGAATTCTTTACAGACGAATGGAAAAACTGGTAGAAGCGGACCTCGGGGAAGATCAGTTTGGATTCCGTAGAAATGTTGGAACACGTGAGGCAATACTAACCTTACGACTTATCTTAGAAGAAAGATTAAGAAAAGGCAAACCTACGTTTCTAGCATTTGTAGACTTAGAGAAAGCTTTTGACAACGTTAACTGGAATACTCTCTTTGAAATTCTGAAGGTGGCAGGGGTAAAATACAGGGAGCGAAAGGCTATTTACAATTTGTACAGAAACCAGATGGCAGTTATAAGAGTCGAGGGGCATGAAAGGGAAGCAGTGGTTGGGAAAGGAGTGAGACAGGGTTGTAGCCTCTCCCCGATGTTATTCAATCTGTATATTGAGCAAGCAGTAAAGGAAACAAAAGAAAATTTCGGAGTAGGTATTAAAATTCATGGAGAAGAAGTAAAAACTTTGAGGTTCGCCGATGACATTGTAATTCTGTCAGAGACAGCAAAGGACTTGGAAGAGCAGTTGAACGGAATGGACAGTGTCTTGAAAGGAGGATATAAGATGAACATTAACAAAAGCAAAACGAGGATAATGGAATGCAGTCAAATTAAATCGGGTGATGCTGAGGGGATTAGATTAGGAAATGAGGCAAAGTAGTAAAGGAGTTTTGCTATTTGGGGAGCAAAATAACTGATGATAGTCGAAGTAGAGAGGATATAAAATGTAGACTGGCAATGGCAAGGAAATCGTTTCTGAAGAAGAGAAATTTGTTAACATCGAGTATAGATTTAAGTGTCAGGAAGTCGTTTCTGAAAGTATTTGTATGGAGTGTAGCCATGTATGGAAGTGAAACATGGACGATAACCAGTTTGGACAAGAAGAGAATAGAAGCTTTCGAAATGTGGTGCTACAGAAGAATGCTGAAGATAAGGTGGGTAGATCACGTAACTAATGAGGAGGTGTTGAATAGGATTGTGGAGAAGAGAAGTTTGTGGCACAACTTGACTAGAAGAAGGGATCAGTTGGTAGGACATGTTTAGAGGCATCAATGGATTACAAATTTAGCATTGGAGGGCAGCGTGGAGGGTAAAAATCGTAGAGGGAGACCAAGAGATGAATACACTAAGCAGATTCAGAAGGATGTAGGTTGCAGTAGGTACTGGGAGATGAAGAAGCTTGCACAGGATAGAGTAGCATGGAGAGCTGCATCAAACCAGTCTCAGGACTGAAGACCACAACAACAAACAACAGGGAGCAAGTTTACAATTGTGATGAAACTGGGCTTCATTGGAAGGCTTTACCACAAAAGACATTAGCATCACTCTCTGGAAAAGCTGCTCCAGGTTTCAAAGTACAAAAAGATCGCATCACTGCTCAGCACATCGGGCTCCGAGCAGCGCGAGCTGTGTGACGTTCACAAAGGGGCGGCGTTTTTACATCGCACCGTTGTGAACGTATTGCGGAATTGTCGTGTCGTTAGGTTGACAGGGCGAAATAGGAATCAGGAGAGCCTCCCTGGACTAGCTGGGGCTAGAAATGGATAGCGAAGGGAACGATGAAGACCCAGGGCCTCAGACGCGGGGGCCCGGTCGATAGCAGGCCGGCCCCCCGAGAGCTGTACGTCCGCGGCCTTCCAGGCAAAGAATTAGCAATAGGGCTGAGGCAAATCGCGCGGGTAGGTCTGAGCCAAATACCACCAACACACAATAAACAGACGTTGAACACGCACTCAGACAACAAATTCAAAAGCTACAACAAGACAGCAACATGGCGACTTTCCGTAAAAACCAACCAACCAACCAATCACGGCGCACCACGACAGGACACAGAGAAAACCTCGACAAATGAAGGCACAAATCAAACATACGACGAAGACAACTTTTCACAATATTACCACTCTTCAGATTCTGAGATATCTGAGCCAGAAGACATGGAACAAGACGATGGGGAAGGGGAATTCCAAACCCCTCCCCCACGGAAAACAGCAAAACGGAAGAACACTGAGGACGACACTGCACCGCACAAACAATTCTCCATTCAGACAGAAAACCGATTTGAACCTCTCTCACCTCCACCTCAACGAACCAATAGTACCATTAATCCAGCAACTGCAACCCAACCAACTACATCATCATCAAATGATCCTCAAGCCATCCCAAAGAAACCGAGGATCCCGCCCATCGCTATCCAATATAAAGGACACTACCTAACGCACAACGCAGCATTAAAAAAGCACATGGAAGGACCGATACAGGCTATCTATAAAGGAGACACTATCAAATATCATTTTGACTCAATGACAGACCAACGGACAGCACTCGACTTCTTTCATCACCACAACATCTCCAACTTTACTCATCAACCGCAAAATGAAAGACATTTAAAAGTTGTGATTAAAGGTTTACCCGAAACAGTCACAGAAGCAGAAGTAGACAAGGACTTACGAGACCTCAACTTCAAGCCGAGAAACGTTCACCAATACAAGAAAAGAGACAATAATACAAAGCAATTAAGACCCATTGATGTCTGCTGCGTAACACTTGACAGAAAACCTGAAAACGACGCCATCTACCACGTCCGCTACATACTTGACACGAAGGTAACAGTTGAATTTTATGAAAACAAAGAGGGTCCACCACAATGTAAAAAGTGCCACGGTTTCTTTCACACCGCAAACTACTGTTCTATGCCTACTCGCTGTGTCCGCTGCGGCGGCGCCCATAGAGCAAGAGATTGCAGCCTCCCAGTAAATGCTACATCACACTGCGTAAACTGCAATCAAGATGGCCACCCCGCGTCCTTTCGCGGCTGCGAAGAATTCCAGAAAGCAATACGTATTTACCAAGCCCAACGACCAAGAACCGCCACTCCAGCAGTAGCAACAATTCAACCAGCCATAAAGAACACACCAATGCCAACTCCAGCCGAAGCCAGCCGCAGAGGACGCAAAACATGGGCAAATCTCCAGACAAATCAGGAATCACCCTCAACTAACCAGACACAGTGGACGAACATCATTTCAATCACCACCACCACATTTCAGCAATTCGTGACTGCACCAGACATACTATCAAAAATAATGGCAATTGTCGGTGGAGTAATGAAATTCTTTGTCACCGACAATGGAAATTAGACCTACCAGGAAACAAAACCTTCGTTTTTGTAACTTTAACGCATCAGGACTACACAACAAAAAAGACCTATTAAATGAATTCATAGAAGAAAACAAGATCGACATACTATTTGCTACTGAAGCTCATTTACGTCCAACACAATCCTTTAAACTTAGAAATATGGTATGCCACCGAACTAACCGACAGGGAGGCGGAACGGCCATCTTCATTCGCTCACATATACGACATAATCCCGAAATTACGCCACAAATGACATCATTAGAAGCCACAATAGTTAAAATAGAAACAGCACAAGGAAAAATAACCCTAGTGGCTGCATACCTCAGCCCCAGAGCAACATTCGAAGAAAACGACTTACTACAAATATTTGATAACAACAAAATCTTACTGGTCGGCGACTTAAATGCAAAAAACACCACCTGGAATGCACGACGGAACAATGCACGCGGAAACACACTATATAACCTACAAGGACGACTGAACGCTGTAATTCCCGCTCCTGAAGATATTACCCACATTCCATTCAATCACCGCCACCAACCCGACGTCCTTGATATCTGCATAACCAAGAACCTCGATCCTGACTTACATCTCCGAACCTTTCAAGATCTCACCTCCGACCATCTACCTGTAATCGGCCACATCGGTAACGCAATAGAATCGCCTCACCCACGACACAAAACCATTATAAATTGGGACCAATTCCAGAGATGGCTAAATAATATTCGTCCCACACTAGACCTAACTACTACACAAAAAATAGAAGAAGCCATCGGATCTTTAACAGACAAAATTAAAACAGCCTATAAGAAAGCATCTAGAACTACAATATTTCCTGAATCAAACGTTCACACACTGCCACCACTTATACAAGATCTCAAGTACCTTAAAAACGCAGCTAGACGCCGATGGCTCCAAACACGCAATCCGGAAGATAGAAGACAATTAAACAGACTCAAAAAGCAAATACATCACCGTGTACAAGAATGGAGAGCCGAAGTATGGGAAGACCGTATGAGCACCCTTCAACTCCGAAATAAAGACGATTGGAAACTAATCAAAAACCTGCGACGCACAAAAACACACAAACCGGCATTACTGCACAATAACAATCTCATCTTCGACGCCTTCAGCCAGGCAGAACTGTTTGCAGCCACCTATGAACAACAAAATACAATAGAACCTCAAGGAAACCAACAACCTGACATACTACAATATCAACAACATGTGACAACTACAGCCCAGAATATACGCCAGACACCACCTCGCGATCTACCATAATTGACCACTCCTGCTGAAATAATAACAATTATCAACCGACTTGGGACAAACTCCGCTCCTGGACCGGACCTCATCTCCAACATTCATCTCCAGAACCTGCCTAGAAAACCTTTAGTCCTTCTCACCAGAATCATCAACGCCTGTCTAATCAACCACTATTTTCCACAAGCTTGGAAGATCTCCAAAATAGTACCTTGAAAGGTGGCTACACTGAGCCGCAGCGCCAGAGATCGCTAGAGAGCATTGTTCCGCCGCCTCCACGGGAAGTGATTATTGGGATGTCGTAGTAGGGAGTGCTTGTCGAGGACTCGTAGTAGTCAGTTCGTGTTGAGATGTGCTAGTAGGGAGTGCTTGCTGAGATGTGATACTGAAAAGTTCTTGTTGAGATGTGGTAACAGCGAGTCGGTGTGGAGATATATTGTAATGATTAGAGTGATTTTGGTCAATATCTGAAGGTAACGAAACTTGATTTATTTTTCATTATTTCCATGTTTTAAATAATGCGTCATTACAGGTTCAGTCAACAAAGCATCTGGCTTGTGTTCTTGTATTAGAGTGTAATTCTGGTTTTCTTGAGTAATTATGGTATTTCTATTTTCTTTAATTAATTCAGTATAAATGTTATTTAAAAAATTCTTGTGTTGTTGAAGAAGAACCGTGCCAGATGCGTACGTTGAGTCACACTCCCACACACAGAACAGTTACTCTTGTGCTTGTTGTTGCGTTGGTTTTATAGTTGCTGGGGACTTAATTAATTAACTGTGTTAATGAAAATTTCCATTTAATTCTTTGTTATTGTTCTAAGCAGTCAGATTGCGTAATAATAACAGTCAGGGCCAACCGTTACGAGACTTCGTAATCGGACAGACAGCTACTGAAGCAAAAAATTAAAATTATTTTCATTACATTTAATTAAGCCCCCATGCAACCTATTCCAAAACCTGGAAAAGACTTGAAACAACCACAAAATTACAGACCGATAAGCCTACTCCCAACGATGTCAAATCTCCTGGAACGCATCCTGCTCCCAAGAATTCGACAACCATTACTTGACGGCAACATCATCCGACAAGAACAATTTGCATTTCAAGAAAAACAGCAGAACTCCAGATCCTCCGTATTACAGAACACATTACCAAAAACATGAACCTCTCCAAGTATACAGCCGCAATTTTTCTAGACGTCGAAAAGGCATACGATAAAGTATGGAAGGACAACCTAGTCACGAAATTAAAAGACCAGACCGACATACCTGAATGCTACATCAAAATGATTGACAGTTTTTACACGACCGGAGATGCTTTGTACAGATAGATAGCAAACGATCAGCACATAAAATATTACAGGAAGGAATACCGCAGGGTTCGGTACTTTCGCCAACCCTATTCACCGTATATGTAAATGACATCCCGAAAACAGAAACCTCGACAATAGCGCAATTTACAGACGCTACGGCACTCCTAGAAACGCACCGACGACTATCAACAACAATAAATAGACTACAAAAACAAGTGGATCACACAGAAAAATGGGCCAAACTAAACAAGATCAAAATAAACCCGGAGAAGACAGTCGCCATAATATTTACACGCCGTCGACCACAAATCCACGACCACATTGAGTTAAACGGAACGCAAATACCATGGACAACATCAGTAAAATACCTTGGCGTAACAATAGACAATAAAATGTTATTCAAGCAGCACATAGAGCAAAAACGACAACGCATATCAAGAACCATCCACGCAATGTACCCTCTTCTGGCCAGCAAGGAAATGTTTCAAAGAACAAAATTAAACATATACAAAGCTATAGTCATACCTATGATGCTCTACGGCTGCTCGTCGTGGGGCATAACCAGTAAAACCAACAGGAAACCACTCCAAACACTTCAAAACAGATGCTTAAAGCTTATTCTTAACGCACCATGGTGGACGAGTACAAATCGCATACACGAAGAACTAAACATGCCGACAGTGGACAACCAAATCATCACCTCTGCAAGAAGACTTATCGAAAAAATAGAAAGGCTCAGACCTACCAGACAGCAATTACAAGAATTAGCAACTGTAGAACCAGCCCCTTGGCAAAAAATAAGAGTTCCGCTATCCATACTACAATACAACTAAGAGATGCAAATCAATAGAAAAGGTCACATCAGAACAACGAAGCTACAATAAATATAAATAAAAATACCAAGACTGTGGGCCTCAAGGACCAATAAACTGTGCCCAAAGGCTCTCAAATGAATACAAGGTGTCCCATTTTTTCTCAAATAAATGGTGTCCCCAGTAAGAAAACCTACCCCGCACACTTGAGGGACCAACCTCCTCCGGAGGTAGTACCCTTGCCAACGCACCAAAAAAAAAAAAAAAAACTGCTAAGCACCTGGACCAGACAACGTCACAAATGAAGAACTAAAACACATCCCACGACGACCGCTGGTTCTACTAACACGCATCATAAATGCATGCATGCTACTCAACTACTTCCCAGTTGCGTGGAAAATTAGCAAGACTGTACCGATACCTAAGGCAGAGAAAGATCTGAAGAAACCCGAGAACCACCGCCCGATTAGCTTACTCTGCACCATGCCAAAGCTACTACAACGAGTACTACTCCCACGAATAAGGCAACCTCTCCTGGACGGAAACGTCATCAGGCGAGAACAAGTCGCGTACCAGCAAACACTATCAGCAGAGCCCCAACTCCTGATAATCACGGAGGAGATTATGAAATCAATGAGCCTGGCAAAATACACTGCAGCGCTAATGCTGGACGTAGAAAAAGCGTATGACAAGGTGTGGAGAAACAATCTGCTGGTGAAAGACACGGACATACCCAGATGCTACCTCCGCATAAACATTCAGGAGAAACAGAAGATGTTTCGTAAAAGTATCAGAAACAAAGATCTTGGAGGAAGGAATACCACAGGGGTCGGTACTGTCTCCCACCCTCTTCACAGTGTACGTGAACGACATCCCAAAAACAGAGGACACAGTACCGGCCCAGTTCGCTGATGACACACCAATACTCTCAAGTCACAGAAGGTTAGACACCACAATAAGAAGACTACAGGAACAAACAAACTGAAAAATGGGCAAAGTTAAATAAAATAAAAATAAATGCAGAAAAGACTAAAGCCATCCTGTTCACAAGACGCAGACCAGATATCCGAGACAGAATAGAACTTAATGGACACAGAATCAAGCGGACAAATAAGGTAAAATATCTAGGAGTCACACTAGATAAGAAAATGCTATTCACGGACCACATCAAGGAAAAGAAGACGAGAATCACAAAGGCAATCCACGCGATCTACCCACTACTGACGAGCAAAGAGATGACAAACCGGACCAAGATACGGATATACAAAGCAAAAATACAGCCTGCCATCCTGTACGGATGCTGTTCATGGGGTACGAAGTGTAAAACAAACATAAAGAAACTCCAGACACTACAGAACAGATGCCTAAAACTCACTCTACGCGCACCTCCATGGACCAACACAGGGGCGATCCACAGGGAGCTGGAGATGCCAGGTATAGCAGAACAAATCGCAGAAGCCACCAGGAAACTGGTGACAAAGACATAGACTCAGGCGACCTGCAAACAACAGGCTTGAAAAACATTGCCACGGTGGAACCGACCGAACGCCAAACAACAATAGCAACCAACAGAAAACCAAGGCAACGCAAACCCCATTAACCACCACCAAATCAGGACCACTAAAGGGCGAAAGAGCCCACAGTGAGTCCCAAAGCGCCAAAAATGGAGACCCAATTATTTGTTTTTGTCAATAAATAAATGGAGCCCCCAATTAAGAAAACCTATCCTGCACACACGGGGGACCAAGCTCCTAAGGAGCTAGAACCCCAGCCATCACACCAAAAAATGCTCTTGTTTGCCCAAATGCGACCGGCAATCATAGGCTACCCCTACTTGTGATTGGGAAATCAAGAAAACCTCGTGCATTCAAGAATCTGAATGCTCTCCCTGCACAATACTACGTCCAGAAGAGTGCTTGGATGAATCAATCGATTTTTTCTGACTGGTTTCACAAACAATTTGTACCTCATATTAGAGCACATTTGGCTGAAAAAAAGTTGCCACAGAAAGCGCTATTGCTATTAGACAATGCCCCAACGCACCCTACTTGTGAAATGAAAAGTGATGACGGCAACATAACATGTCTCTTCCTTCCAGCAAACACAACTTCACTTATACAGCCCATGGATCACGGAATCATCGAAAACATGAAACGTCGTTATAGAAAAATATTTATCGAAAGTTTGCTCTCATCTGATGAATCAACATGTGTGAAACAGTTTTGGAGGTCTTACAGTATTAAAGATGCCATTTTCAATGTTGCCAGTGCATGGAGTGATTTGTCAGTGTCAAATCTCAAGAACGGCTGGAATAAACTTTGGCCTCAACCTAGAGGTGAAGAATCGGAGGAACCTGAGTGTGTGACAGTTTACGAGATGGTCAATTTGTGCAATAATTTACAAATCAGCACAAATTTGACGTCAGAAGAAGTATCAGAGTGGTTAGAGTGTGACGAAGTGGACAGGGGTTTTCAAATTTTGAGTGATGACGAAATTGTTGCCAGCGTAAGTGCCACCAAAGAAGAAGAAGAAGAAGGGGCTGATGAAGACGAGTGTTCAAACCATGAAGAAAAACAAACTATTAGCCTTTCAGAGGCCGAAACAATGCTGTCCAAGTGTATAGAATGGTTTGAAAGTGAAGAAGAGGCTAATGCAACGCAGGCACTACTGCTACGAAAAATACGAAATATTGCCGCGGTGAAAGCTCGAACATCAAAAAGGCAGAAGAAATTCAATGACTATTTCCAAGCTAGATAAACTATTTCACCTGTAAGTTCATAGTACAGTACAGTACTGTACATTACGTATTTTGCAGCTTTTGTAGCTGCTGTAGGGATGTTTTTATCATGTAATCGTTTTATTTGCTGTTGCAATCGTGTTTAATTTGTTTTCGCTCCGAAATATCATTATATTACTGTGAGAGTGATATGTGTCTATACATAAAATAATTGACTGAGGAATAGAGTGTTTCTGTTATCCATCTATTCGCTCATCCGTCACGACCACGATCCCGAAGATGACGGTTAATCGAGTTTCCACTGTATTATTTGAATGCAGATGCAGGTAAACAGCATGATGCCATGGATGAATTACAATACCAGTTTTGTGTATTTCAGCTATATGATATACCGGACGAAATCTTAAGGGAAGAAAGAATTGATGTGCAGTGGTCTCTGATAGGAAAACTAAGAAATAGTGATGGGACCCTAAAATTTTACAAATTAATTCGTGTTGTGTTAGGTATTCTAACGGTCCCTCATAGTAATGCAGAATGTGAGAGGATATTTAGTCAAGTAACTAAAACAAGGACACAGTTTAGATCATCTGCCGGTGATGAAAATTTGGAGAGATTGTTGACAGTAAAATCAAGACTACAGGGTGACTGCTTTCAGCAAACCTTCAACAAAGAATTTCTCAGAAAGACTAAGTCTTCAACATTCCACTCCTTAAATCAATAGAAATGTCGAGTGTTTCGTGAGAAGATAATAATACCTGTGTGTTACGATATTTTCTCCATCCTCATCATGTATTGGAAATTTAATTAAGGAGGAAATGATAGACCTTGATGTGAACGGATAACAACATTGCTAAATAAGTGAGAACACTAATGTGTATTATCTCGAAACATTTTAAGAGTGAACTACTATTTTATTTGGTAACTGTTTTAGTTTGTTAGTACATCATTATTCAGATTCTGCAATGTTCTCTACTGCAGAAGTAGCTTCTACTTCACCTGTGAGAAGAAAGGTATTGTGCATGGTCTTACGATTGTTCCAATGTTTCTCGCTGATACTGAATACTAACAGGCTACATAGCTAGAGTTAAATATGAGAATTTTACGAATTTCTGTAATGACATAGTTTCTCTGGAAATGTATAATACTAGCTAACTTTGAACATGTAGAGATATAAAATGTGAAATCTTACGAGGAGAAAGTAGATGCTGCCCCTGAAAAATAAAAAATTAGTGGTTGTGTTAAGATTTCAGCATACACCGGAAAACCAGTTGGCAAGCCTATTTTTACAGTTTTCATGTGTGTCACAGAACAGTATAGTGGATGCCTTTTTTACGGCAATGATATCCCTCTCGATGTGGCCCATTTTCGGCCAATGAAGGTCTGCTGGAGGCAGATTCTTTCCAACTGGAAAGCATCCTTTGCTGGAAGTCGCTGCACATCGGTGCCAAAGGATCAGTTTCCTCGCCTTCTAAAAAATTTGTGGAACGACCTTCTTAGCTCTGGCTCTCAAGTCAACTTGCAGAGTGGTAAGTGTGGATTGTATCCTGCCAACAGGGATCAAGTCCTCAAGAGACTGCCATCACAAGGGATGTCAGTTGAGGAAACTGCAGCTCTAGGAGACACTTTCTTGGAGAAAATTGAGAAGCGCAGTGAAGAGCTTACCAAACCCCTTCAGACAAAAAGGCGAAAGAAACTGACCGTTCCACCAGGCAAAAGTATCTCTGCAGAAGAGGTAGAAGAATCTGTACCATCTACATCGAAGGCAAGCCAGCCCAAGCTGAGAGCAGGTAGGCAAGAAGAAGTGACAGATAACTCCGACTCTGATGGAGAAGATGTGATGTCCCTCCAAGATACAGATGACAGCCTAGGCTCAGAAGATTTCAGTGGTGTATTCACCGGTACCATCGCTATCCACGAAGGAAGCAGGATACCGGTACCTGAGGTGTCTCACCTAGAAATCGAAGATTTAAATGAAGGACAGTTCGTAATTGTGAATTTTGAGAGGGGTCTCTATCAAGGAAAAATAAACTGAAATTGTAAGCGACTGTGAAATTCGTGTCAGTGAAATGATGAAATCTGGTGCTCATTGGAAGTGGCCTAAAAAGCCTGATGATATTGTCTACAACATACATGAGGCTCTTCAAACCATTAATACTCCTCAACAGTTAAGCCGTCGAGACATTTTTGCCGGCCGAAGTGGCCGTGCGGTTAAAGGCGCTGCAGCCTGGAACCGCAAGACCGCTACGGTCGCAGGTTCGAATCCTGCCGCGGGCATGGGTGTTTGTGATGTCCTTAGGTTAGTTAGGTTTAACTAGTTCTAAGTTCTAGGGGACTAATGACCTCAGCAGTTGAGTCCCATAGTGCTCAGAGCCATTTTTTGAGACATTTTTACCATTCCTGAGCGAGCAATTTATTCAGGCGATGTTTAGATCCTTTAAATGTTTTATGTTGACGACTATACAGGGTTTCGAAACAGTGATTCATTAAGATTTGCATGTGTTTTTACAAGTGTATCATTGTATCTGTATTTTTCATCTTTAATTGTATCAGCAATTTTTTAATAACTGTATTTCTAGTTTTATGTAACAGTAAAAGCTATGAAACAACATCTATTTGGGTAACATTAGGACAAACCCTACTTTCCTGTTTGAAGTATAGCAAAAACGTAGCCGTCCCAAAGTTACACACCTTGACGGGGTAAGATTAGGACAACTTTAGATGTCTTCTTTAAAAGACCTAGCCATTTTTCAGATGTCTTATAGTCCTTTTCGGATAGAGGAAGGTTAAAGCAATCATTTGAGACTGGGAAGACATCAATATCTTTGCTCACTTCGAAGGAGCATGTGAAAAACCACAAAACCTGTTCCAAAGTAACCCCAGGTTACGGTAATTAAGAAGCAGGTAATGTCCCACGGAAGAAGAGATTAGAAATCACGTGTTTCTTAACTTTTGCAGGAACTTCAGAGGCACTGTGGACACCGAGTAAAGTTTACGAACCAAACACGACTGAACGTCGTTTGCTCAAATTCGTCTACACATATGAGAATGCAGTTTTCCCTGATTTAGTTCGCTCAGCGTTGACCAGGCTTAAAACGTCCTTGCCGTAGGACCACATTCCAGAATTAATCATAATATTTAAAGTCCAAAAAAGGTTGCAAGCAAAGAGCTCTCTTAGCAAATACTTAATGAAATATCCCCTTCTATCGTGCTAATGTAAACTGAGCTACTAAATGTGTTAATGGTATATACATATATTGTATTTTTCTGATAGATAGTTATTGTTACAGGCAATGTGAAACTGCTGGGTGTGGACCCAGAAAAACTGCACAATAGACTGTCGTGTGATGTCTATTTTGATGAAAAATCATTCATGATCAGCACAAAACAACGGCTTATACACACAGCAGTTCCTGTAAAATTTACATCTGATACTGGTTCTTCAGCAGTATGTGAGAGAACTAGTGGTAAGACTAGACTGTCATCACCTGAACTGAAAGTGAACATTCCAAGGAGAACATACAGTGCAGCTAGTCACCTTCTGGCAGAAACAAATGCACCAGCAGAAAAGTGTGAACCATTTCCAGACGTGAAAGAAATCATAGAAATACCTGCGAGACAAGTTAAAAAAAACTGTATGCTACGTGATGATGATTATGATACTCCTAGAAAACAATAACTGAAACAGAAAATACATAATATGAACAGATCATTGAAAAACAGAACTTCCTACTTGTCAAAAGTTAAGGGTCGATTGTTGCATTGTAGGAGCTCAAATAATACTGTCCATGTGTTCAGCAGTTTCTGTTTCCCATCTGATTACTCCAGGGCACTGGCCGAAGTGCAAGAGCAAAAAACGGCCGTGGTCTATTGAGAAAAATCTCTCTCTGATGTTTTTTTACTAAACTCCTGTAGCATATAAATTTTTGCGAAAATTGGGTATCGCATTACCTGGACTGTCCACAATTAGACGATGGATTGGTGTCAACAATTTTCTACCAGGATTTAACAAAAACCTTTTTAGTCAACTTAGCAAGAAATTTGAGGCACTAACTTATTTAGAAAAGGCATTTGTAGTATCTTTTGATGAGATGTCGATAATGCGTCATCTGGAACTTGTTTTTATGATTAGAGGCATCTACAGTAACTGGAAATTGCCTGTTTCATATTTTTTGTCTAATTCAGGAATAAAACATGCGGATGTATTGGGACCCTTACAGAAACTAATTATTTTATTGCAAATTGCAAACCTAGAGCCAAAATTAGTCGTTTGTGATCCGGGAGCTAGTAATCGAAATGTTGTGAAGCATTTACAGGTTATGCCTGAAAAACCTTATTTTACTGTAAATGGACACAGACTGTTTTATATTTATGATGTACCACATTTATTCAAAATCATACAAAACAATCTGCTTAGTGGCGACTTCATTTTCAACAATGCTGTTGTTTCATTCGAAGACGTCAGGAAAACATATCACATTTATAAGAAGAACAGATAAAGCAGAATGTTGGTAAACCTCACTGACAGTTATTTGAAACCTGATTCATTCCAGAAAATGAATGTAAAAATGGCAGTCCAGGTCCTCAGCCACTCTGTTGCTGCAGCTATCAGAACTTGTGTAGCGACTAAAGAATTCCAGAGTGATACAGCAGAGAGCAGAGCTACTTTTATAGAATTTATGAACAATTTGTTTGACGTTTTCAACAGCAAGACAGCATTTTCCTCTAATCCATATAGGTGTGCATTATCAGAACAATGCCCTGCAGTAATGGAAACGCTACAGAATGCAAAGGATGTCATAAGTACCATAAATAAAATTGAAAAAAAGTGCCTTCACACTCTTGTCTCGATAGTTCACAGGCGAAGTAATGGTGCTAAACTGTTCGCTTTGACCCTGTGCCCATAGTCATGTTGTACTAATGGAGAAGATGTCTCAATTATTGACGACGCCTTTGGCACAATTGTTTTATTAATCTCCATTACATGATGTAATTTCAGATTTTTTACTTCTGATGAAGGTATATTTATATGTACCGAAACCTTGGTCAAGAAATTTTAATAAATTTTTATCCTGCAACTGTTTATGGCTGTCATCCTTTATCGTGAAGAATTTCAACAGTTGCTGTTGCAGCCATGTTTAAAATCTTGAACTAAAAATGTGTAATTAAACTCTTAACGCTTCCGCGGCCGTTGTCACAGTCAGTGAAATTCTTCTAGGTTTGAGGCCGCATTGTCATCTGTAAAATTTCGACGTTTCGGTGACTGTTGCAAGGCGCCTTCCTCAGGGTGTATTGCTAATAGAAAAATTTTATTGATCGTAATTAAGGTTTCTGGAAAGTTCAGTGCACCAACGTACTCATTGGCAAAATATTTAGCCTCTCTGTTGAGACCGTTTGTGGGGAAATGTGAACGTCTGATCCGCAACTCGTCGGATTTTATCAGTAGGTTGAAAGGTCTGAAGCTCAATAGCACAGATTTATTAGTTAGTTTTGACGTTGTCTCGTTCACCAAAGTACCTCTGGCTGACTCCCTGTATCTCATTAGCAGCAAGTTTGAGGATGATATAACAGCTTTGTTTAAGCATGCATTAACCTCCACTTATTTTTTATTCGATGAACAATATTACGAACAAATTGACGGTGTCGCTATGGAGAGCCCTCTCTCTCCCCTGGTGGCTAATTTGTTTATGGAGCATTTTGAAAAAGCCCTCAACTCGGCAGTATTAAAACCGATGGTCTTCTGGAGATACGTGGATGACACTTTCATAGTGTGGCCCCACAGAGAGGATAAACTGATAGAGTTTTTGGAACATCTCAATTCCATTCACGGAAACATCAAGTTCACTATGGAGCGAGAGATGAATGGCTGTTTACCGTTTCTGGATGTGGTGGTTGGCCGGAAAGAAGATGGACCCCTAGGTCATTGCGTACACCGTAAGCCCACACAAACAGACCGGTATTTGCAGGCGTCTAGCTGCCACCATCCGTCGCAAATTATGAGTGTTCTGAAAACTTTGGTCCACAGGGGTCATGTAGTGTCTGATGTTGACAGCCTGCAGGATGAGCTTGTACACCTGGAGGCAGGTTTTAGGAGAAATGGCTATTCGCAACAGCAGCTTAAGAAAGCCCTGCAAATAAAAATTGCAGAAAAATCACAGGAAAAGGATGAGGAAGTGGAAAGGGAAGTGAAATCTACAGCCTTCCTCCCATACGTGGGTAATGTTTCTTCTAAAATCGCTAGAATCTTGAAGAAACAAAGTGGATGTGATATTCCGCCCACCAGCTAAGACTGCAGCCTTGTTGGAATCCGTTAAGGATGATCTGCTCTTGCGAAAGGCCGGAGTTTATGAAATCCCTTGTGAGTGTGGCAAACGTTACATAGGGCAAACCACGCGCACTGTACAGGAACGATGCGTCGAACACCAGCAGTACACGCGTCTTCTTCAGTCCAACAAATCAGCAGTTGCCGAACATTGCATTTCTACTGGCCATGCCATGGATTATAAAGATGTTGAGATTTTAACTACTGCATCATCTTTCTGTTAAGGAAGCTGTAGAAATACAACTAGCCGACAACCTGCTAAACCGTGACGAAGGATTTCAGCTTGACAACGCTTTGAAACCGCTTATTTCACACCTTCGTTCGGAAAGAATTTCTGCATCTTCACTTCCGACAGATGTTACCACTTTTAAAGATTAATTATTTATTGACAAGTACGGTGGATTCGCAGCAGCACTATTTTGTTTGCACTCTGCGCTTATATGTTTATCTTTGCTATATACATCTTATCTATGATTAGCGCAGTAGTGACGACTTTGATATCTTTGACGCATGCGCTTTCAATTCTCAGCAGCTTTGTAACACGTGACTCTCCGTATAAATAGGCACGCGCAAACGATACGTGGAGAATCCGCCTCCCGTCCCCCACGCAGATCCTCTATGAACTCATTCCTTTCCCCCATCTGCTCCTATTCCTCGAACATATCCGCATCCTCTACACCTCCCGCCGTCTTGAACCCCCTCACCCCCTGGTTGCTCCTCTCCTCTCCCATCCCCGCCCCCTGCCACGTCTTCACCGTTGTGTCCCCCCTACCCTCCATCTCTACACCCTCCATCTCCTTTCCCAAGGTGGCTTCCGTCAACTCCCCCTCCCGGATGATGCCCTCTCTCCCTCCATTTATCCTTCCTATCAACTCTGATCCTCACCCCCCTCCTTTCCTCCGACCTTTCCCTGGGCTCCCTCTTCCTCCCCCCTTCCATCCTGTGTTTTCTCCCCACCCCACCTCCTCCTGTGTCCCTTCTCCTCCCCCACCCCCCGAGTCCTTTTGCATTCCCCTCCTCTGCCTTCCCCACTCCCTGGCACGTCTGCTCAGCACCCCCCACCCCTCTTCTGGGTCTTCTCCATTGGCTTCTTTCCCCCCTCCCACCCTTCACTTTTCCTCTCCTTCCCCCCCTTTTTTTTCTCCATCATCTGTCCAGTTTCACCCCCACCTGCTCTCGGCTGTGGTATGTCATATTTGTGCCAACTTTTTAGTGCCGTGTTTAAGTGAGTGTTCAGTGTTGTGCGTCTTTCCACAGTGTTGCGAACAGAAATCATGCTGTCGCTGGGTGTGCATTTTATATCTTGCGAACAGAAACCAGACTGTCGCCATGTTTTTTTAACTGTCTGTCTTATTTTTCTGCTTCTTGTGTATTATCTTAGCATCATAAACCATGTGTTTTATGTTTTAAGTTCTAGAATTTTCTGCCATTTTACCTTTAAGTCACAGATTTTATCGCCAACTGTTATTTTTTATTATCTTCATCTTTTTAACACAAATTCTGTAGGCTGAAGAGCGGCGTAGTAAGCTGCTGCCAGCCCGCCCCCTTCGGGGGGAATTGAAATTCAATAAAGAAAAAAAAAAAAAAAAAAAAAAAAAGATACGTGGAGCCTCAATGCCGCCGTCATGCGCCGCCGTCTGCAGCTCGCCGTTGACACCCTGGCAGCCTGGGGGCAGTCAAGTGGCGTCTACAATTCAATGGTGCCAAGACCCAGTTCTTGATCGTCACCAGGCGACCCGTTCCTGCAGGTCTGCATCCGCTCACCGTCGGTGGAAGCCCTGTCCCGTGGCGCCCAACGGCGCATTACCTCGGCGTCACCATCGACCGCCGACTCACGTGGGTTCCGCACATCCGCGAAGTGAAGGCCAAAGTGCGGAAAAGGCTCCGCACCCTGTACCCGGTGCTGAACCCCGGCTCCCAACTACCACCGCGGCTGGGCATCACCCTGTACAAGGCGCTGCTCCGTCCTGTACTCCAATACGCCGCCGTCGTCTGGGGAACGCCGCCGACACGAACCTGAAGAAGCTGGAGACGCTGCAGAATCGCATCCTTCGGCTGGCCTTACACCTGCCTTACGATTTCCCCACCGCTCATCTTCACGACGTCGCGGAAGTCCCTCCGCTCCGTGACCTCTTCCAGACGACCGCCCACACCTTTTACGAACGTGCTGGCCGGTCGCACAACGCCCAAATCTGGACGCTGGGCCGCACACTGGCGCGCAGCGTCGCCACCCGCTGGCCACACCTGCTCGCTGCATAGCTAGCTCTGCAGAACTGTGCTGAGGAGACACCCAAGAAGACAATCCACATACAGGGTGAGGCAGTGAAACGGCACGATTTCGATAGTGGTTGTCGGGCGCGGAGGGGGGTTGCGAGAGTGGGGGAAGTGACCTTGGGCGTCTAGAGTGGTGGAAGTTTCAGTAGCCATGGAGCGTTGGTCGAGTGCGCAACGTGCATATGCCGTAAAGGCATATTACAAAAACGCGGATAGTGTGGTTGGTGCTCAACGCGCCTTTCGTCGTGAATTCAACCTGCCGCCACGGGCTCCCGTGCCATCAAGGAAAGCCATTCTCCTTTGGGTTAAAACCTTTGAAGCTACTGCTAGCACAACAAAGAAAAGAGGCGGCAGCACAAAAACAATCCGGACACCCGAGAACATTAATCGTGTGCGCGAAGCGTTGGGACGAAGTCCGCGAAAATCCGCGAGACGGCACAGCGCAGAACTTGGTCTCAGCAATCGATCAGTAAGACGGATTTTGAAGAGTGACCTTCACTATCATCCATACAAAATTCAGGTAGTGCAAGCCCTTAAACCTAATGACTACAATAACCGTATACGCTTTTGCCAGTAAATGCTTAACGTTATTGAACGAAATGAAGAAAGAGTGCATAACTTATGGATGAGTGATGAAGCCCACTTTCATCTTAGTGGGTACGTAAATAAGCAAAACTTCAGATATTGGTCCTCAGATAACCCGCACGAACTTCATGAAAAACCTCTCCGTTCTGAAAAAGTAACAGTCTGGTGCGCAATGTCATCTCGTGGAATCGTGGGGCCCTATTTTTTTGAAGATGAAGATGGCAACACAGTGACGGTAAAATCTGGACGTTATGCTGACATGTTGACCATTTTTGGTCTGCCTGGAATTGATCGACATGATCCAGATGCTGAAACACTCTTCCAGCAAGATGGTGCAACAAGCCATACTGCTAATGTCTGAATGGAATTGCTCAGACTTGCATTTCCACGACGTCTAATCAGCAGGAATGGCGATTTCCCCTGGCCTGCCCGTTCACCAGATCTGACGGCACCAGACTTTTTTCTTTGGGGCTACCTCAAGTGCAAAGTCTTCCAGGAAAATCCACCAAGAACAAAAGAAGACCTGAAGGAGCGAATTCGACAGGAAATTAACAACATTCCAGTACAGATGCTACGAAACGTCATGGGACAATTTCATCTCAGGCTTAGACAATGTGTGCAAAACCAAGGACGACACCTCACTGACACCATATTTAAAAAATGATTGTTTTTAAGTTAAATCTTTAATTTCCACTCTTGTACTTGAGATCCATGTTCAACTATTATGATTTTACTTGTAAATAAATCTTTGGTGGTTTTACAAAATCGTGCCGTTTCACTGCCTCACCCTGTATGAAGCAACATCAGCATGCATGGGTGGCAAAGCAATAACTGCTGCGAACTCCTTCACACATCGGAGGACAAGTATCTCCGTGCAGATCCACGCGAGCTATGAACTCAGTCTCCGACTCGCCTTGAAGATGGCTGGGAGGTTTCCAGCCGAAATATCGCAAGAAGAATTGTCGCTGTCCCGAGTACACGCCCGAAAGATGATGGAACATTATGTCCGCCGGGAAAACGTCAAGAATCACATTCAGTGCTATGTCCACATATTATGAAAACCAGAGAATATTGGACCGATGAACGTAGCAGTCTGGTCCCTTTAATCCCACAAACCACAACCAGAGAATATTCGTTTACACTGGGTACATAACCTGATTAAGAAAGACAATTTGTATCATAAATCATCTTATAAGAACGATTCATTAATTTTTTTGTAACACAATTTAAAGATTTTGTGATGTAGGCAATTAATCCGCATTTTAGCCTTCAAATGTCATAAAAAAGTCATTTTTAACGTTTGAATTGTAATTTTTGATGTTGTAGAAATATTACCAGCTCAAAATTGTTTCATAAAATCACATGATTAATTAATAATGTAAAGATATTCAAGAATGTTCTGGACTGAATAATAAGAACTTAACAACTGTATGTATGTTTCAAAATTGCACTTTTAAGAGATCGTTAATTTCAGAAATATGCATAATCATTATACTAATTTTAATTTCTACTAGAACTCTGTAATGTCAGTTTTTGCTGGATTAACTTATTGCAATTGTAACGTCAAACATGAAATAACATAAAAATGTCGAAGAATGTAATTGTTAAAAGATGTATAAATACACCTTGTTCAAATCCTTGGGGCAGAATGCGACTGGAGTACTACCTGGTGTGATTCGCTTCCTGGAAGTTGTATATATGTGTGTGTAATAAAGAAGTGTTGGTAACAGATTAATTGGTGTACATCTGGTAGGACCCAAGACTTTCAGCAGCAAAGTTATAACCTCCAAAAATGTAAAACATGGTACGATCAGCTGTACTATGTTAAACCTGAACTGATGGGATTGCTACATTAGATTTGAGGAATGGACTGGTATGAGAAGTTACGTTAGATTTGACGTTGTTGCTGGGCTTCTGGGCCTGGTTACGTTTTACTCTGATCATGTATGGAAAAAAAAAAGTGTTTCTTTCCGTCTTACTTTCACCATGATAGACAGTACAGCTTGTAATGCTGTCACAGATAATACAAGGTATCTATGAATGTTTACCCTGCTTTCAAGATTAAATATTACTTATATTTATGATGGTATCGTTTGCATTTTTATTACAGCCTACTAGGGAATTCGTGAAATTTCTGTACCACTGTGTCTCGTTCAACACTTTCGTCACAAGAAGTGCTGAGTAAGCTATATCGTACAAATAGCTTCTCCCCCCCCCCCCTCAAAAGAGAAAGCTCAATTTCTCGTGTGGCTCGCAGAAACCAAATTACCTATCATAGACAATCTTCGAAGGAGCTTCCAGTGCCAAAGAGTACAGTGCACAAAGTGGTTCGCAAATGTCTTAAATTTTATACATACAAGATCCAAATTGTTCAGGCATTACAACCAGATGATCGCCCAAAACGTGAACAATTTGCAATGGACATGCTGAATCGTTTGTATGAGGACAAAGAGTTCTTGAAATGTGTGGTTTTTTTCTGATGAGGCTATATTTCATGTTTCTGGCTCAGTTAACCTATGTCCGGATCTGACGCTTAGAAAATCTTCGTGATTGGCCCATTACTCTTCCTTCAAGGCAATGTAAATGGATATGTTTACCTAGGCATGTACGCCGCTCCCCAGCTAAGGGATAGGCGAGACACTGTCCCCTTTTGGCAAGATGGCGCTCCCCCTCGTTGGGCTCTAGAAGTGCGCCATTTTCTTAATGGAACCTTCCCGGACAGGTGGATTTGCAGAGATGGCCCAGTTCCATGGCCCCCGAGATCACATCACATTATCCCTTCAGATGTCTTTCTTTGTGGGTACATGAAGGATAATGAGTACAAAACAGCAGTTCCTGATATTGTGACATTGCAACAATGCAGCAGAAATTGTGCCAAACGCATTCTCTGAAAATTATTTCGAGCAGTTAGTTCACGAGCCCACGCGAATAGTAAACGGTTGTGAAAATACACTTGACCTCTTAGCAACAAATAATCCTGAGTTAATAACGAGCATAAAAACCGATTCAGGGATTAGTGAACACAGGGCTGTGCGTAGAAAGATTGAATACTGTAATCCACAAATCCTCGAAGAAAAAGTGAAATATATACCTATTCAAAAAAAGCAGATAAAAATTCACTCGACGCCTTTCTGAGAGACAATTTTCACTCATTACTAATTAATAATATAAGTGTAGACCATATGGGCTTAAATTCAAAGAAATAGTATCGGCAGCGAAACGTTGTCTCGAAACCTGGCAGAAAATCCAGAGATTCTGGTCGTATGTGAAGTATGTTAGCGGAACAATCAATGCCTTCTCTGCGCGATAGCAATGGAGATACTATCGAAGACAGTGCTGCCAAAGCAGAGCTACTAAACACAGCCTTACGAAATGCCTTCACAAAAGAAGACGAAGTAAATATTCCAGAATTCGAATCGAGAGCAGCTGCCAACATGAGTAACGTAGAAGTAAATATCCTCGGAGTAGTGAAGCAATTCAAATCACTTAATAAAAGCAAGTCTTCTGGTCCAAACTGTATACCAATTAGGTTCCTTTCGGAGTATGCTGATGTATTAGGTTCCTACTTAACAATCATGTACAACCGTTCGCTCGACGAAAGATCCGTACCGAAAGACTGGAAAGTTGCACAGGTCACACCAATATTCAAGAAAGGTAGTAGGAGTAATCTACTAAATTACAGGCCCATATCGTTAACGTCGATATGCAGCAGGATTTTAGAACATATATTGTGTTCGAACATTATGAATTACCTCGAAGATAGTTTATTCATATGAAGTGTTGAGTGCTATGGACAAGGGATTTCAGATCGATTCGTTATTTCTGGAAGGCTTTTTACACTGTACCACATAAGCGGCTCGTAGTGAAATTGCTTGCTTATGGAATATCGTCTCAGTTATGTGACTGGATTCGTAATTTCCAGTCAGAGAGGACACAGTTCGTAGTAATTGACGGAAAGTCATCGAGTAAAACAGAAGTGATTTCTGGCGTTCCCTAAGGTAGTGTTATAGGTCCTTTGCTGTTCCTTATCTAAATAAACAATTTGGGAGACAATCTGAGCAGCCGTCTTCAGTTGTTTGCAGATGCCGCTGTCGTTTATCGGCTAATAAAGTCATCAGAAGACCAAAACAAACTGCAAAACAGATTTAGAGAAGATATCTGAATGGTGCGAAAAGTGGCAGTTGACTCTAAATGCCGTCACTTGGGGTGATTTGGAACTACTGGGGTGAAATTGAACACGGTATCCATTTCAACAAATCATCTTTGCTGTGGAGTGATACTTTGGTGTAACTGATGGAAACCACCCTCTAGAGTCACCACAGATATTAGTTGTTCCAGTGATATAATAATTGTATGTGTCAAAGAGGTATGAGATTTTTTAAAAAATAATTTATTTACGTGTAAACTTTACCTTTTTTCTAAAACTCTGGAAACAAACTGTTGCACAGCTACTCTGGTAATAGTAATACAGTTCTCTGAGATTGGAATGTGGAGAACAACTATCAGTAAAGATGTTTGAAAAGTCAGGTTAGGTTTGGTTATGTTATTATTCATCAGCTACAGTCATAAATGTAGAAAATCATATTTTTTCAGGGTGAATTGGAACATGCCATGGGTGTACAAAAAGAAGATTGGGCCAGCTGGCTATCAAAAATACAGTGAGACAAGCCTGCAGAAAGCTGACAGTGATGTCAAGGCACGTAAATTATCACTCAGGAATGCATCCAAAAAAATATGGTATACCATCTAGTACACTTTCAAGGAAATTAAATAACAAAAATCCTTTGAAAATAGGTGGACAAACTGTTTTGAGTTTAGAAAAGATAAGACATTAGTCAGTGGATTATTTAAATGTGCAGAATGGGGTCAGCTATTAACAAGTGAGATAAGGGATATTGTAAAGAGCTACTTGGACCGAAGGGGAAGAGTGGGAAAGAGGTTTGAAGACAATAGGCCTGGATACGAGTGGGTGAAAAATCTGCTTTCACGTCACCACAGTCTTACTGTCCGTTTGAGTGAAAATGTAAAGAGAGCTAGAGCTCAAGTGAACAGAGATGTCATAGCAAGCTATTTCGAAAATTTGGAGGAGGCTGTGAGAGGTATTCCACCTAGACACACAGTCAACTACGACGAGACCAACTTCTCCGATGATCCTGGTGCTATCAGAGTGTCGGTCAAGAGGGGATGTAAACATCCTCATAGAATCATAGACTCATCCAAAACAAGCACATCTGTAATGATAGCTGGTGCAGGAGATGGACATCTTCTGCCACCTTATGTAGTTTACAAGGCCACTAATCTGTATCCAACCTGGACTGAAGGTGGATCGAATGGTACAGCCTACAACAGAAACCAAAGTGGATGGTTTGACCTCAGTATATTTGAAGACTGGTTTCAGACAATAGCTTTGCCGTATCTTAGAAGGCTTGAGGGGGTCAAAGTTCTGATAGGAGACAATCTTTCAAGCCACATTTCCTTGTTTGTAGTCTCCCAATGTGAGAAGCAGAATATTAAGTTTGTGTTGCTCCCGCCAAATGCAACACACATCTGCCAGCCTCTAGACGTGGCATTCTTTCGCTCAATGAAGATCGCTTGGCGAAAAGAATTGACTGATTCGAAGAAAGGCAATAGGGGTGTTCTTCCAAAAAGCGACTTCCCTAAGACATTTAAGGCGACATTTCACTACATGGGTGAGAATATTCGAGACAATGTTGTTGCAAAATTTCGTGCTTCTGGTATCATACCTTTCAATCCAGGAGAAGTTCTCTCTCTCTCTCTCTCTCTCTCTCTCTCGTACCTGTTAGTAGTTTGGAAAATGAAACAGGTGACCCAATGCAGGTATGGTCTGAAGCCTCTGTGGAACACTTTAAAGATGTTCGTTATGAATCTTAATTTCAAACCCAAAAAAGCTCGTGGTAGAAAACTGGAAGTTCTCCCTGGGGAAAGTGTCATGTCACAGATTTCAGACGATATTGGAGAGGACAGCAAGGAGAAGGAAGCTGATGATCCCAAAGTTTTGGAGTAAGAAACTATAATATCTGAGACAACAACTGAAGAGGAATATCGACCTGGACCTTCTGAGGCACCTGGCCAAAAACGATTTTGTCTTGGTTGAGTTTCCTGTTACAGGGACTAACCATTCAAAATTATACGTAGGAAGGATTGAGGCTATGGAGCTGCATGACGACATTCAAGTTTATTTCACGAGGAACAAAATTAGTGAGAGACAAGAATACTTTTTTTCCTGATATTGTAGACATGTGTATAGTGTCAAAAGCCCAAGTTGTGATGAAGGTGCAAGGAACTGATTTCCGACGAGGTAGAATGATAACTCTTGAAGGCATTAACATCATGTAATGTGAAGTGTTGTATTAAGTAATGAATGATATGATTTGTTTTTTGTAACATCGTTGTCTTAGAACAGCATTTGTAAGCGCAGAGATTTAATGGTTAATAAAGCTGGTCGCTAATATAAAAAGTATTAATTGGCAATAATTAATACAAAGTTGAGGTAGTATAAATGCATTTTTCTTGGCAAAATGCTTGTTAGATGTGTTTCACATGTTCCAATTCACCTCGCCACGTTTCAAACGCAACTACTGTTCAAAATATGCAGTGTTCCAAATCACAATTCAGATCAAAATTTGAAGCAGGGTTATGGTACAGCATTTTCATTCATGTAACACATTGCTGTAAGAAGGACTAGAGATGCTGTATTTAAAATTTCAAAATTATAGTACAATATTTTGATATTAATTTTCAGTAAAATTTTCACTTTCTGTACCAGTTCACCCCAAGTTACGGTATCGAAAAGTGTGAGGTCATCCACATGAGTGCTAAAAGGAACTAGTTAAACTTCGGTTAAGCCCGTCTCACACGGAGCAAGGTTCGCCGCAAGTTTGCGATATAGTGTGCATGCCTGCCGGCTTGCAGCGAAAAGAGCCGGCTATTTTCCATGTCGAAGACGGTGCAAGATCGGCAGAACTTCTACATGCCGCCTCCTTATCATCTGAAGAAGTCACTGTTTTATTCTTTATTTTACAGGATCCCTCAACATTCAGCATCCGCTCCATAGTTGTGTTGTGATCGGCTGCATGTTGTATCGAACGAAGATGGCTGCTTCATGTACAGATGTTCAGAGCAAACTGGCGTTATTAGCTGTTTTGGTGCTAACGATGCAGAAAGGGCATGCTAATGAGAGAAGAAGAAAGAAAGAATGGACGAAAAACTGGATTAAGAGGAGAAACGCTGGAAAAGGTGTGCTCTACATGCTTCATAAAGAGGGGTCGACAGAAGCGTCATATCTCACGCGTCGGCTTTGACCTGTGACGTAAGGGTGTTGTGGTGTGTGACGTCATGCGGCGCAGAGTTTGGTTTGTGAGTGTGGCGTGTTTGTAGAAGAAGCGTCTCGCGGGCCCCGAGGAATCATGACGTCACATCATGACATGACGTCGTCTCTCACGCTAGCCAATATCGCTGGTAGTTTTCGAAACGCGGATATTCTTTGAACATGTCATGCCAATGCCTTGTGGGTGTGGGTGTATAATGGCGGGTTTTGTGATCTGTGTGCGTTAAAGCTTTTCAATCACGGAAAAACATTGACAATATTTGCTGCAAAAGCAGAGGCTTGCAGAGGAGATAGGATAGTTTATATTCCAGATAATGGACGGTAAGTAACTTCCGTTAGTAATCTTATAACGCTCAAGAAAAGTAAAGTGTATGGTAAATCTACAGAAATTTCATTCTTTGTGCCTATAGTATTCTGATGCATTATGTTACCCAGTAAAGTTTCTTTCAATGCATCTATGTGGATTATTTGTGGTAACGGCGTATTCTCATAACAAATGGCTTCGGTATTTTAGTTGCAATCAGCGTAACTTTTTCGTGATCAAAAATTGTGTAGTAACTATTCTAACGTCAGTAACCTGCACATTTGAAAACTTTTGAATGTTCAAAATTACATCGTTCATCATAGTCAGTATTTTTTACAGTAAAATAGGTATGAATTGCAGTGACTGAATCCAGATTTGTGAGTGATGTAATCTGTTTTTGTAATGGATGTTTCAGTTTCTGAAGTGAACATCCAAAGAAGAGAAGACAGCGAGAAGTAGCTTTTTGCCTGTTTCATGGTTTATAGGCCTACTGGGGAAAGTCGCCATGTAAAAAAACGAGTAACGCATCATGCTTGGTACCTCTATGGTGATGTGGAAATCCGAGCGTTGTTAATATAGAAATTAATTCAGTGTGTGTGTGTTTCTTTTGATTCTTTTATCATATTGCTTATAGTAGACCAAATATAATTAAAATACCCAGGTGATAATTTCAACATAAATTGGACTAAGGGCATAGCTGTTTCTAATGGCTTTGCTGCTTCTCAGAGGCAAAGTATGAACATTTACCTTCCTCAGGCATGTGCGTTCACTAGTCATTTATGGCAAAAGAAATCACTGACTGAAAGCATAATTTGCTTGGTAGACATAATTGGAAATGGCCTTTTTAGTTATGATTTTACATTTTTGGATTACAGTACTCCCTGAGAGATTAACTTCGGCATTTCTTTACCCTGGCTTGATTAGTAATGGATGTTTCACCACCAGGTCAGGCATACAGCATTAAGTGTCCTGCTCTGCTGTGAGCAGCATGGTAGTCAATGTGTTACGCAGGCATTTAGGAACTTTGAGTGTGAAGTATATGCATCTGTACAGTCGTGGCTAAAAAGAACAGCTAGAATGCTAATTACTGTTTCAGGAATTATCCTTTACACAGTTAAATATGTATCTAAAAATGAATTCATGAATAACTTTGTAGTCATTTAATCATTTGGTTTTGTAAGACATTAAATAAAAATACTGTAGACCCAAAAATAGTCTGGAAATGGCAAGGAATATCAAATATAAGTAAATATTTTTCCTCAGTAAGATTAAAGTGTAAAATTGCTGATACCTAGTTGTTACCATATCACTGCTGGTCCCAGCAGAGCAGTCTGCTGTGACCACCGGCACCTTCATGCCAGCCAACGGGTTAATACACAAAATAGGGCAGTGCAAGACTTGGTCCGTAATTCTCATTGATTGAAGCAACTAAAATCAAATTTCTGAGGTGTGCTGGAACTGTGTTATTGGTATATTCCCCAGCATGATTTAAAATTTTTGCATTGAAATGGCACTGACAGTGCGTAATATATTTTGCAACTGAGAATGGATACTAAAAAAATTATGTGGGAATATATTTCAAGAAACCCTTTCAAACCTGACAATTATATTGACACACAAGTAAACCCACCTGAATGGCACACTGGGTTACACAAGCATTAGCTGTAGGTGTAGAATAGGTAATTTACACGGAAAACTTTTCATACAAATTTTATTGTAAAGCACACTAAAGTTAAGGGAAACGTGCAATGTCTAGATGAGATAAACTTGGACACACAAGAACTGGTTTTGCTCAGATATATGAAAATTAACTGTAGTATTACATGACATACAACACATCTGAGGTGCAAATTTGTGGAGAGGAGAGATTGCATTGAACCTGTTGTGTATGGTGCACATTTTGTTGCAGTGCTGGGATGATGTCGTCCAGATTTCAAAATTAGTGGTCTAGTAATGAAACTCTCATCAGTTTTAATATTTAAAAATAATCATGCCTGAAAAAGGAAGCTGAATTAGGACTTTCAATTAAATTGCAAAATTGTTCTTGTTTTGCACATTCACTGTGGATGACACTTAAAAGCACGGTGTTAGTAGCTCTTATTGACCTTTGTGTCAGCCACAGTGAACATGTTGAAGGTTTTAAAGTAACAAAGTAGTTGTTGACATTCAGGTATTAACGGATGACAGCAGTAAACAGCAATTAAATAATGTGAATTGCTTAAACCAGGAATTAAACAAGTCTACATAGCTTTGAACACAGTCAAAAAATGGTTGGTTCAAATGGCTCTGAGCACTATGGGATTTAACTTCTGAGGTCATCAGTCCCCTAGAACTTAGAACTACGTAAACCTAACTAACCTAAGGACATCACACACATCCATGCCCAAGGCGGGATTCGAACCTGCGACCGTAGTAGTCGCGTGTTTCCAGACTGTAGCGCCTAGAACCGCTCGGCCACCCCGGCCGGCGAACACAGTCATTTCAAACTTTTTATACACTGCATATTTGTATGCTATAACTAATACAGCAACCTTTTATTTTCTCATCTTTGATCTGGGACACGTGTCACATCTTACTTGTTTTCCTAGAGCAACTCTAGGTTTACAAGATCCACATTTCAGAATTCTGGTAATTGCTAGTCCTACCTCATGCTGAAAGTGTGGGTTGATAGCTGTCTCTTCAGATATGATCTCATCAACTGCCATTTCAGAAACTTGAAGCAAAAATGTGATTATTCAATTTTCTGTCAGTGATGAATATATCATCAATGATAGGTATATTCATGATGGTATAGAACAGTGCAGGGAAATCTTCTGGAACACCTGCTGGGTAGACTAAACTGTGCACTTCACATCCAGTGCATCAATTTCTTCATAGGTAGTATCATAGTACACTACTATCTCAGACTTGATTATTGCAATGCTCAACAGCATTATGCCTTGAAGACACTAAACTAACAGCCTTCTTAAGTTTTTGAATGAAGGATATAAGAAGTAATATATCCAAAAACAATTAAGTTTTACATTTTGCTGTCAGGAACTCTTTTGGGATCTTTCCTTTTATTATTATTTTGTACATGTGTGGCCTTTTTGTTTCCTCTTCCCAGCTTGACAAGCACATCTGATTTGCTTAATAGGGATATTTATGGTAAATATATATATATATATATATAAAAAATATGTGGATACAATGCAACCTGCAAACCAAGATCATCTTCCAAAACTTTACGAGCCTAGGAAATAAGCACAATGATTTGGACATAATAGCATGTTTTAATAAACCAGATGTTTCAGTTATTACTGAGCACTGGTATACCAAAAAAGAATCTTATTATGCACCCATTAACAAAGAATTTCTGCTCATCTTTCAGTAGGGATATCAAACCTTATGGTGATGTTGCAAAAAGTGGCAATAATTGGTGCTCAAAGATTTAATTCCTTACGTGTTGAAGGTGTTACTGAACTTTCTGCGATAAGCTATAGATGGGAAAGGAAACACAATTTTAGATATAGAAAGACCTCCAACTGAAAGTACAGATATTTTTTTAGCTAATCTCTATCAATTGCTTGTAGAGAGAGATAGTAAATACTCTGGGAAAACAGCTGGGTAATTATGCTGATAATTGTTCACAGTTTAATAAAACCTTATCTAACACAAATCAGTTTTCACTCTTAAGGATGGTGAGTGACACACACAGATCTGACATTGCTGATATGTAATACAGAGTACCCAGGACTTTGTACTGGGATACTTTCTTTTGTTGATTTATGTAAATGACAAAATACTGCTCCCCAAATTCAAGGATAGTTCTGTATGCCGATCCTACATCCACTGCACGCAAGTGTAAAGATCATGAGCAACTACAAAAACTATGAATCTGTATTACAAATGAAATAATTCGGCATTTCTATGAAAATCATCTCATTGTCAGCACAAGATAGCAGCAGTGATGGATTTTCACCCCACAAGACAGATTTTGAAATTCAGTTGTGCACTGGAACTGATATTGTCATCAAAGAAAACTACTGCTTGGTTACAGTTAAACTTTCTATATAGTTATAATGTGGAAACTAATTACCGTACAAGAACATAACTAGGTAGCATTAATGTCAAGGACATGGGGAAGAGAAATAATGCAGAATCAATTCAATCACTTAATGTGCTGCTACAGTACACCATACCATTACATACCGGTACCATTACTGGTGATGGTGATGGAGGCTGTTATGAAAAGCTTGCAATTTTATTCAAATCTGATGTGGCAAGTCAATACAACTTTTTATCCATGTGAGTAAAACTATTGTGTAAAATCGATAGCGCAGCTTCTTTCAGAAGTCTCTTCAGGGCCCTTCGGAATCTTTCACTTACATGTCAACATATTTACTCCCTAATAGTATTTGTTGTTCATAATAGGGGTAATTTTACTCTGTTCAGTTAAATGAACTTGCAAAATACTGGAAGTAAAAACAATGTCCATTTAGACTGTACATCCATGCCTACGATTCAGAATGGAATTTCACATTCGGATCGAAAGTCTTCAATAGGTTGCTGCTAACCATCAGGTAGAAAACTGAAAATCCTAAGATATTAAAAAAAATTCAAAATAAAAAAATTATTTTATTAGCCTCTCCTTCTATAATTATAATTAAACGTAATGTTTCGACTCAAGGATGCATATGCTAGTTAATACTACAGTTCAAATTAACAGGATTTTAATTTTATCATTTTATGCAGGGCTGACAGTACTCATTGCTTTGTACGAAGTACGAGAGAAAAACAGAACTTGAATAAAAAAAACATTTCTATCTGTCACGGTCATTACTTCCTTCCTCTGTGAAGATGAATATCTTTTGTGACTGGAAATGAGGGGAAGATCACTTACACCACCCGTATAGAACACTTATGTGACACATTCATGAGTATTGCTCCGATGTTTGAGATCCAGGTCAGATTTAAGCAACACACTGAAGCAACTCAGAGGTTGGACGCTAGATAGGTTACCAGTAGTTTCAAACTATGTGCGAGTATTATGAAGATGCTTGGCAAACACATGTGAGAATCCCTGGAGGGGAAACAATGTTCTTTTTGTATAACACTATTGAGAAAATTTAGAGAGCATAAGAAAACAGGGCTCGGGTAGTAGATAGCCTTTCTTCCCTCTCTCTCTATTTGCGAGTGGAACAAGAAAGAGTATGATTTGTAGTGGTACGAGGTACCCTCCACCAGGTACCATTTGGTTGCTTGTGTAGTATGTATATACATCAAAATACGGAAGAAAATTGTGACTGCTTACTACATTAAGAAGTAATAGTTGAACTAACCTAAAGCTTCGTGATTTACTTCAAATGTTTTCTCCCACTGATACACTATGACAGTCAGTGATTTGCATCTGTAGCAGTCTTACAATTTGGAGATGTCAGTATTGCTTAGATCTATTAATATTCCCACAGTGAGCTCTTTTTATCTTAAGATCACATAAACTGGATTTTTGAGAAACTACACACAGGAGGAAGGCATATAGCTGTTTACAGAAAAACAACGATCAAAATTTAAGCATATCGGTAACACACACTGGGCAAGAGCACATATCTGGGCTAGAGCACTATACTGGATTTCGCCTCCCCCCCATTTTCCCTAGAAACCTTGGCTATTTCGCGCCCTCCCCCCACCCCCCTTTTCCCTAGAAACCTTGGCTGGAGTTATAAATTTATTTGTAGCATAGTCTGGGGTATTAGATTAGGGTGAAAAGCGATAATTTCGTTGACAGTTGTGGAACACAGCGAATGAGAAATAAAGGTTGTGGTAAGAGACAGACGTGTGGCTTTGCCTAATATTTGTTTGCGGCGTATTTAAATGTATTTTCCCACATTTAACGCATTGCTCATAATTAAAGAAATAATAAAACTACTATGTCATCCACAAAAACATATATTAGAAAATGAACAAGCATCCGACGTGTTTTGATGCATATTACGTACAGATATCGTACACAAACTGGAAAAATGCAATGGGCGTTCCACTACGTATCCTTTACCATATTTGATTCGTTTTTCCGCATTTGCTACTGCTGGTATGGGTTCAAAGACAAATTCGTGCTGCAAACGTCTCAGTGGTAGTTAGTCTACATCAGTAAGCTGCAGTTAATGTGTTAAAAACATTTACACACATTGTCCTCAATGCGTAATAGGTGTTATGCTATAAATCACTCTGCCTTTCGACCAATAATTTGTAATCAGTTGGCTTCAATCAATCACGCAAGACTCTAATATGTAACTTTGACTACGCTGCGGATTATTACGTGACCATAATCCAGATTATTCGCATTCAAACCTTCTTTCTACATTTAATTCTGTTAACGGAAGATTCATTCAAACAATCTGGATTGATTTGACGTTCCAAAACAACAGCTGAAGGCAGGTCTGTATAAACGCTGTTTTGACGTCACTTTCGTCAACAGAGTTGTTAACAGGTCTAGTCACCAGGCAGCGCTGTCACGCTTTCAGCCTTTCTGATGAAGTCATGAAGCGATTCCTCGGGGCCCGCGAGACGCACGTTGTTTGTAGATGTCGTCGTGTTGTGGTTTGTTGTGCCCTCTGGTGGTATGTTCAGGGTTTTCGTTCGTTTGGTGTATTGGGCTCAGTTTGCTGTTGCTCAGTGTCGAGTGCTGTTTGCGTATTTTTGAAGAGGCATTCGTTTCAGTGAGTTAACGGTTTTGTGTGAAGGTTAATATAGTGATGATCGTTGTACGTCGGGTGGTATTGTTATTAAATTTAATCGGTTGTGGTTTTTTGTTCAGGAATGGATATGAAAGATAAGATAGTTCTCATTTGAGGGCTATGATGGGGGACATACCTTTAGAGCTGATTAAGTTCCTGCAGCTTTTTGGCCTAATTGCCGAGGTGGTCAAGTGCGGTGTGTGCCGTGAAGCAATGAAGTTGGTTAAAGTTCCGGCGCTGTCAGAAAGACGACATACGGCGTTCCATACGGCGCGGTACCTGGTTCGAGAAGTCTAGGTTGGGCATGCGCGAGATTGTACTTGTTACTTATTATTTTTGTTATAGATCCCCACAGAGTTTTTGCGCGCATGAGACTGGTTTGAGAGAGAGGAGCATTCTGGATTGGTATTCCTTTTGTCGTGAAGTGTATTCAGAATTTATGCCAAGTTGGGGGAGGGGGGGGCATGAGATTGTGGAGGTGGACGAGTCACAGTTTGGGAAAAGGAAGTATGGGAGGGGGAAGTCATTGGCTGGGTGTGTGGGGGGCTGTTGTTCTGGGGGGTGGCGGTTCCGAATGTGTTTTTAGGGTTGTGGAAGGGAGGTCCAAGGCCGAATTAGTGGGGTTAATTGAAGAATATATAGAGCCAGGGTCCATAATAGTTTCCGATGCTTTTTCTACGTATAGGGGGTTGGGTGAGAGGGGATTTAATCATTTAGTAGTGAACCATAGTTTAGAGTTTAAGAATTATGAGACAGAGGCTTATACAATAGAGGGGATGTGGGGGGCGGAGGGGGGAAAAGGCACTCTTCCAACCTTCAGTCTCATTTAGATGAGTACTGTTGGCGGAAGAGTGTCCCAGAGGGCTATTGTGTTGTTCGGGTTTTCTTAATGGCTGTGGGTAAAATGTATAGGCCGAAAGTGGTTAATTAGGGTGGTCTGGGTAGGTGGGTGGGTGGCTGCGGCTCAGGGTGGAGGGGGGGTGGTTTATTTTGTTGTAGAGTATTTGTTTTAGTTGTGGAGGATCTATTTTGTTGAAGTTTTTGTTGAGTTGTAGTGTGTGATTGATTTTTTTTATGTTGCATTTGGTTTTTGTTTGTGGGTTTTTTATTTTGGGGTCAGGGGGGAGATGGGTTGGTTGGGGGGGTTGAGGTGTGGGTGGGTTGGGTTTTTCTTTTGGTTTAGTATTTTTTCGTTGGTGTGTGTGTGTGTGTGTGTGTGTGGCCAATCTAGTTTGTGGGGCTGGAACTTTCTTGTGGTAAGTTTTAATTTTTTTGTTTTCGGTGTATGTGTTGTGTGTTGGGGTCTAGGGAAGTGTTTCATTTAAATTTGTGGCTGTTAAGGTTGGTATTGCTATTGCGAGATGTTTTTGAGTTACATAGGTGCTCGATCCTAACTTATGGGGTTGGGAGCTGCTGTTGAGCTATATAGTTGGAGGGAAGTGTTCGATCTCAATGTTTGGTGGAGTATGTTGGTTTTTGTAATGGGAGATGGGATCGGGAGCTGCTGTTGAGCTATACAGGTGAAGGGAAGTGTTAGATCCCAATTTATGGGATCTGGAGCTGCTGTAGATCTATGTAGGTCAAGGGAAGTGTCCGTTCGTAATGTTTGGTGGTGTATGTTGGTATTATGTCATGGGAGATGGGATCGGGAGCTGCTGTTGAGCTATATAGGTGAAGGGAAGTGTTCGATCCCAATTTATTGGATCGGGAGTTGCTTTAGATCTCTATAGGTCAAGGGAAGTGTCCGGTTTCAGATAATATTGTGTTTTGTCGTATTTGGTGAGTTTTGTGATGTCGATTTTTTTCGTCGTTTTGCGTGGGTTTGTATTGGGGTTGGTGCCTAAATTTGTTTATATTTAGTTTGTCCCCAGCCAAAAACCCCCGATTTCCCGCGCTTGTCCCGTTAGAGTCATTAGGCTTTTTGTGAAACGTGTGTGTGTGTGTGTGTGTGTGTGTGTGTGTGTGTGTTTAGATGTATTTTCGTCTTTATAATGTGTAGGTAACGACTTTATATGCGCCATATTGGAATTGTCGTTTCCGCCACATTTGTGACGTCATGGGTCAAAGCAGACGGGTGGGATCGGACGCTTCTGTATTTCCCATTAAGAGTTGAGGTTGGTTCGCATAACACCTACTTTTGTTTGAAAAGTATCACCATTAGTTAATTTTTATTTATAATCCATTGTAATCTTACGATCAATCTGAGACATGTTTAATGTGCATCTCTAGGCTTGCTGTCACACTGCGTTTCCAAACGACTGGAAACACAAAGATTTGGCCTATTCTACACGAATAGCGAACAACAGTGTCTCCCGAATGATACCAGAGATTTTGACGGCCATAGCAAACGTGTTAGGAGGTAATGCGATACAGGTGAGCCCAAGATAAATGCTATAAGTATTTGCTACGATTTTCTTCTTGGTATGGCACATCTTTGAAATAAAATGTAATTTGCAGTGTCCACGTGATCCTGCCGAGTGGAAAGTAATAGAAGATGGGTTCGACAGCCTCTGGCAATTCCCGCATTGCAGTGGAGCACTCGATGGGAAACCTTTCATTTCAAGTTTAGGCCTCTGCGCTCTGATGGTTCATCATTCAGAAACTACAAAGGTCACGACAGCATAGTTCTTTTAGCTCTAGTAGATGCTAATTATAAATTTTTATTTGTGGACATCGGCAAAAATGGGAGAATGAATGATGGTGCAATATTCAGAGAGAGTGCCTTGTTCATGAAACTCATAGATGGTTCATTAAATTTGCCACCAAAGTGTCCACTTCCAGGAATTGACATCTGTGTTCCCTACATGTTTGTGGCGGATGATGATTTTGCGTTAAAGGAAAATTTAATGAAACCATATCCTCAATGTGACATGACACCTGAAAAAAGAATTTTTAACTACAGAATTTGTAGAGCACGTACAGTTGTGGAAAATGCCTTTGGCATAATGTCAAACAAATTCAGAATTTTGATACAGACTATTCCACTATCTGTTTCCAAAGTAGAGCCCGTTATAAAAGTGTGTTGCTTGCTACATAATTGTGTACTTGCCAGTAACTCTCAAGGATATACCCCTCCAAATGTAGATGAATTACCATGTCTTCCTGGCATTGCTGCTCAGGGTGCAAATCATAGTGCAGCCAATGGAAGAGAAGTGAGACAACATCTGACATGGTGGCAGAGTTCCATGGCAGGAAAGGTGTGTTCAGGAAGGCAACAGACAACGGTTTAGTATGTTTCTGAAATACTATCTTAAGCCCGTATCACACGGAGCAAGATTCGCTGTAAGTTTCCTTGCTGGCTCGCGCGACGTCTACCTTGCGGGCTCCGTCATCTGCTGGCGGGCTACAAGATTTCCAGGATAGGCCCGGTGGTATTTTTCTTGTAAGGTTCCTTGCGTGCCACCTGCGTTGGCCAATCATGAGACGTTTCGTTTGTGACGCCAGACGCGGAAAGCTTGGGCGGGAAGCTTTTGTTGATAGTCGTTTTTCTGCTGTTGTGAGGTGCGGTAGGAAGTTCTTACATTATTAAATAATAGCACCGCAACGGTAAACAACCAACATGCAACCCGATCCCTTGAAGTTACCTTTGCTGGTAGAAAGTTAAAGCATAACCCAAACCCAAAATATCTTGGTATTAAATTGGATAGATCGCTTACATTTAAACCACACCTAATAGATACTTTTGCTAAGATACGTACAAGAAATATTATTCAAAAGCTCGCCAAAACTAGCTGGGGAGCTGATGTACATACTCTGAAGATTTCTTCTGTAGCGCTGGTATACTCTGTTGCGGAATATTGCAGCCCTGTTTGGCTTAACAGCAGCCACACATCTAAAGTGGATACTTAACTAAACAATAACATGAGAACCATAACTGGGACCATTAAATCCACCCCACTACTTAGGCTTCCTGTTCTCTGCAGTATAGCTCCACCACATCTTAGACGGCAAACTACCTTAGTTAATGAATGGCGTAAGATCTCCTCCAATACCAACCTTCCAATCCATTAGGACATTGCCCCAAATCTTTCCCGACTAAGATCTAGAAGACCACCGTGCAGAACACCTCAAAACCTTATGGCTACATCTTACGATGCTATGCATTCGTGGAAAAATGAATGGTCTCAGACCGGACTACCCAAGAACTGCAATGAAATATCACCTGGTGGAAACCCACCTGGTACAGACCTGCCAAGAAAAACTTGGGTTATACTCAACAGACTCAGAACTGGTCATGGCAGAAGTGGCGAGATGCTCTGTAGATGGAGCATACGAGATTCACCACAGTGCGATTGTGGGCATCCAGAGCAAACGATCCAGCACATCATTCACGAATGCCCTAAACGTGCGTTTAAAGGATCCGTTCGAGAACTTTATGCAGCCTCCCCTGCGGCCGTTGAGTGGATGGAAAACCTAGACATAGAACTTTAAAGAGACACTATAGATTCCATATATGTGATTGCTGAATGACCTTATAGCAACAATTTCTATATGATAATTTTATCTTATCTACGACAAGATACCTTATTGTAACAACCTGTGTATGCCTATTTTATCCTTAATTGAATATCCACGAGACGAGAAATTATTTATGTGTTATAATGTATGTTGATTTCATCTTTATCTGTCTGTATGTATGTATTTAAACATGAAACCAATTGTACTTTAAAACCACATACGCTAAATAAATAAATAAATAACTGCAGTGGTCCAAGAAAGCGATTGAAGCATTGATATGTACTTATAGGGAAGAACAGTGTCTGTACGTCGTGAAAAGCGCAAATTATTATAATAAACACTTGCGTGCAGAAACACTCTAAAGAGTTGCAGCAAGTGCCGTGTGTCTGGTTGGACCATATACGACGAGCAAGGAGTGCTATAGCAAAATGCACAATTTACGTACTCAATTTAAAGTGGAGAACGCCAAAGTAAAATCATCGAAAAGCGGTGGCGCTGGGATGAACGACGTAAGTACAAAACTATGAATTTTGTGTTGAATGTAGGAAACTACTACTTGCAAAAATCGGACGCATTTAAGACTCCAGAATGAGATTTTCACTCTGCAGCGGAGTGTGCGCTGATATGAAACTTCCCGGCAGATCAAAACTGTGTGCCCAACCGAGACTCGAACTCGGGACCTTTGCCTTTCGCGGGCAAGTGCTCTACCATCTGGGCTACCATTTTTTTATCCATTTTTTTTCTATTAGTCATAACATTCCACAGTAGTACATAATTTTCAACTGACATTTAAAAGTAATAAAACAAACTAAAATTAATTACAGGTTCCTTGGCATTTTAGAAAAAAATCAAAGTCTAAACCAGATAGTGATGTTCGTCACTTGATCGTATTTGTTTTTCAAAGATCAAATTCTCTCTCGTTTCTTCATGTTCTGAATCGCATCATCGAAAATGGAGTTCACATGACTGTTCTTCTGAGGAAGTTGGCGTATGTATCATAATAATTATTCATGCGTAGTAGCTTGTGATGCTGGTCGGAAATGTACGTCCAAAAATCTCCTTCGCTCTTTTCTTTACTGGACAGCACGTACAATACCGCGTGTCCCTTCAACCAGATGACGGCGTTTTTCTTGCAGGTGGGGTACAGATAGCTCTTGCAGAACTACCACTCCTGAAAGAAAGGATACTGCGGAGACATGGCTTAGGTTCGCAGGAGAGCTTCTGTAAAGTTTGGAAGGTAGGAGACGAGATACTGGCGGAAGTAAAGCTGTGATGACGGGGCGTGAGTCGTGCTTCGGTAGCTCAGATGGTAGAGCACTCGCCCGGGAAAGGCAAAGGTCCCGAGTTCGAGCCTCGGTCGGGCACACAGTTTTAATCTGCCCGGAAGTTTCACATTTAAGACCATTTCCTGGAAATATCACACTGAATATTCACCCGATTTTTGAAAGAACATAATCTTGAATGGTAATGGATTACGATGTAGCTTTTGCACATACATTTTACTATGTCAATATGAACTTACAATTTTGCAGATATACAAACCATCTTTATGGTGTTATGATAAGTTACTGTTTTTCGCGGATCATTGCTTGCCAAGAAAAAGCACATCCATAGGCCTGACTCAACATTCCATGACTGAGGACAATGAAAGTGAAGAGGTGAGTTACCTATTTACTTAAGACAAAAACTGACTTCCATGGGTGTTCAATATACAGATTTATTTAGGGCAATTTTGGTAATGAGAAATAATATAGATGATCTTCAAAAACTGTTTTGTAGCCTAATAATTTTTGTACTGAACAAAATAAATTTACAAATAAACTGCTGAATAACACAGAGTTACATTTCTGGCAACCAATTGATTTCAGAAACAGTCCATATCCACGAACTTTGCATATTTAAATCATTATATAATCCAATCATTACATCATTGAAAATAGTGTCTGGACATCACATGAAACTGTGCCGTTCAAAGTAAAATAGAGCTGTCAAAGAAAACAGAATTTTTCCGTTTTTCTCAAAATCAACATGTGATGGTCCCCCTTGGGGTTTGACCTCCCATTTTTCAAAATTCTACAGAGGTACGAGCCTTTTGGGGAAGGACGCCTTACGTGGCCCTCAGTGCACTAAGACCTTGGCACTCAGCATTGTAACGGCGTTGTAACCACACCCACTATTCCTCAAATTGGGCCCAAACGCCTGATGGGTTGCACAAGTTACGCCCATAGTGCGTCCCCCTATGCACCTACGATCATGATGGACTTTCCATGGCACCCGAAATCCAGCACGGTAGCCAGCCCGTTGTGGTGGGGTCGTCATGTACCCTCTAGGTTGTAGCCCCCTGACAACACAGGGATCGTACTGCCGATACCTGAGCTGCACCCTCCCCATGTCGGCCAAGGAGTAGAGGCCCGTCTCCTTGGGGCATCAGGACTCCGGCAACGGTCATCCTGCCAGGTGGCCCTTGCTGAGGCTGGGTGGCGCCCGTGGGGAGAGCCCCTGGTCGGAGTGGGTGGTATCGGGGCGGACGTTTCGCAGATGAAACATCAACATATATCAGGACGCTCTGCGGCCGAGTCTTTTAAAAAGAAAGGTACTGTCTCTGGTTCTGGTTCTCCTGCCCTTTCCCCCTTGGCCACTCCCTGGGAGGAAGGACAGGCCCGCCGGCTTGGGGCGAAGTACTTCCCCCGCTATTTAGTCTGTTCTCGGACCGATGGGGGACGTTCGCCACCTCTTTGTCCAGCACATCGAGGACATCTTCGGGGAAATCGAGGCTCTCAGTAAAATGCGTTCGGGGTCCGTTCTTATAAAGACCACCTCCACCACACAGTCGGCGGCGCTCCAGGCGTGCGACCGACTAGGGGACATTGTAAGGGGTCCGCAGGCCCTTACTGCTAAGTTTGCGCTCACACAGGTCGACAGGGCAACTATCGAGTAGTGTGTGCAGGTCGCGCGAGCTAGAGGGGATTCACCGGAGTGCCGAGTGCGGCTTGGGTAGATTCCCGCGAGGCGGGAATAACTGGGCGGAGAGCAGTTAGTAAGTCAGTGTGTGGAGAGTGCGGAGTCAGGGTGTGGTAGGTTCCCGCGAGGCGGGCAGAGCTGTGCAGAAGCCAGCAGTTAAATTAATGCAAATTACCGGCAAAGGGAGTGGCCAGCGCCGTGGTTTAACCCCTTTGTGTTAGTATTATACGGGAAAGTGAGAAAGTTTAATTATAAAGTGATTTCAGTGATATTGAGTGCCGCTATTGAACTCCCGCGTCTACCGCGCCGGCATTACTTGGATTACAGTGATTGGATATTGCGTGTGACGATTAACAATAACTAGAGAAACCTGTGATGAGATTAGCCGTCATTAACAGTGTATTGACGAAGGCAGTGGCTGTCTCCTTATTTTGTGCTTTTGCTAAGAATATAGATCTTGTTTGTGAAACTGTGTTTGCTGTCCTCCTTACCACCAAACAATACTTATTACCGTATTTGCGAGAACAATATGGAATGTAACACCTCCTGAGCAGTCCAATCCGATTGCTAGCCCATTAGGTACACGGTCACATTAATTAATTATCTAATTTTGGGCTGCTATTCAGATCCGCGAACGAGCGGATAAATGAATATAAAAGGACGTGTTACACAGTTGGCGTACCGTGAAAGGACAAGTGCAATTTTCGGACGAGTCGTACTAATTTTTCAATGTGGAATCGGGACAGTGCATGAACGTTAAAATCGCGATAAGGAACAGTGCATTTTTTGAACAATACGAAGTAATAATATCTTACAATTGTGACTGAACTGTTTTTCTTGCCATAGTAAATAGCGTCAATAAAATGTGGTGTAAAGTGCAAATGCAAAAATTCGCACGAAAAAAACTGTGAAAAGTGATCGCTAAAGAGAGACACGTGTGAACAGTAAAATAGTGAGACGAGCCAAGATTTCGTCATACAAGTCGTCAGAAAGGTGTTTTGTGGTAAAATGTTGACCGAAATTGCCTTTTGAACGGTGAAAATCGGACGGTTTCGTGTGGACCCATAAACTGGTTTGCTGACGATAACGTATTGTGGCGACGCAATTAGTGAGTGACGTCACACAGAGCCACGTAGCAGTCGCACCAAAGAGCTTCGATCCGCGAGGTGATTTCACACGACACCACGGCGAGCGACGCGACTTCGAGACAACGAGCGCAGTCCCGGCATCTAGCGGCCGAACTACGAACTACGCCCGCCTGCAGCGCCACGGAGCGGCCGACGGGGAACTACGTCGCCTTGCAGCTGATCTTTAACTTTACGCGAGCTCCAGCGGCGGCACAACCACGCCCATCTGAAACGTCAAAACATCGCGACTCGCGGTAACGTCGGTTGGTGAGTGAAGGCGACGGGTTAACCTAACAGTAAATTGCAGTGTGCAGTCTTCGCGATAAATAAACAATTTTTAACTGGTATTTACAGTGGGAAAAGTGCTCAATTGCAGTAATTTACGAAAAGTTGCGAAACATACTTAGAACTATAGCATGCTTAATTATGCACACTGCACTGTATAAATGGTAATTGTTTTGGTAAATTTGCATTTATAGATTTTGTGAGTGTTATGATTATCTTGTTTAAAACATTTTTACATAAATTGTGTATGTGGAAATGGTTATTGGAAATTTAGGTTTTTGAGAGCTGTTATGTTCAATACTCATGCATGTTGTATCATTTTGGGAATTAACTGAAGGGATTGCAGGTACTGTTTGAGTAGTTTCATGATAATTAGGAGTGTTTTGGGTTATTGGAGGTTATTTTGTATTACTTGCCTGGGCATTAAAAATAAACCAAACATGTCTACTGAAGATAGGCAGGTTTGTGAGGCAGTAGTTGAAAGGAAAGGAATAGGACAAGAAGACAGAGATGATTCGGGATTCAGTGATTGTGGACTATTCTTAGGAAGCCCATCAACACATTCAACTAATTATCCTGAGACACCGGAACAAACGATGAGAGATAGGCCAGTTTCAGAGGATGCAGAAATACGATCAATGTTGGCAACCTTGCTAAAAGAAAGTAGAGAGAGGGAAGAAAGGTTACACGAAACATTAGAGAAGGGTTTACAAGAAAGGAGAGAAATATTACGAGAATTCCACAAATCATTAAAGGAAGAATTCCAAAAAACTAAAGAATCATTTAAGAAAGGTTTACAAGAATTTAGAGAAAGCTTGGAGGCAGGTAAGGAAACTATAGTACAAGAAATCAGAACCTCGTACACAAAGACAGAAAATAATCTGAAGAAGGAAATACAGGAGTTACCAGAACGACTGAAGATGAACGTCGACGAGAAAGAGAATAAGCTACAGAAAGATATAAACCAGATCCAGGGAGACGTGGAGAAGATGGAAGGAGAGTTAACAGAGAAGATAGAAGACGATGTTGAAGAAACTAAAACCGAATTGGGAGAAAGGAGTACCGAGGTGACGCAGATGCAGAAACAATGCAACGATGTGATTGAGGGGATAGGAGATAAACAAAACCAATTGGCAATCAATCCGAGAAATGCTGTAGCCATGCAGCGAGAAGAAGGTGACCAGTGGGTTGCAATCGAAGGTGAGGCCTTCACTTGTGGAGTCAAGAGAAAGAAAGAGACTACGGATAATGGTCAGTTCCGAGGAGAATTATTGAAGAAATGCTGGCCCAAGAGTCGTCAGTGTGCAGCACTTGAGGACCCACTACGATGCAGACCACTTAGTAATTGGAAAGGAGCGTCGGAAGAATTTGCCAAACAATTGTGGGAATTGAACGAGATTTTGGAACAACCCCTGAATGATAACGTAATGGTATCTGGGATAAAAAGAAGATTGAATCAGAAAAGGCAAGGAACCGTATCCAGGAGCCTAATTAAAGGTATAGAGGCCTTAATGAAGATACTGGACCAATTGGAGTCTATTAGATCACAGAAATACAAGCAAGCTAATGATCGAAACAGAGAAGGGAGTAATGACCCAAGGATTCATATTAATCATTCGTCTGATTTCCGAGGAAGAGGCGGAGGAACCGAAAAACCGAAGGACACTCCAGGTGAGGTCCGGTCAAGAGTGAGGGCTACAAGGACCCGAATAAACCTGCTAAGACATGGTTAGGACATTTAGCTGTGAAATGGACAATTGAAAGAGGGAAGGGTTTGTTTACATTGTATTTTGTGGTATATTACAATTAGAGTTGCATATTTCATGTCAAAGACTATTTAAGAATGAATATAAAACCTGTAATAACAAAAACTATGATAATAATTTATATGTTCTGTGTTTAGGTAATAATTTTTGAGTGTATATGTTGTGTGTTATCATTTTGGTATTGGACTACAGAGGACTATTGCTGGGTGAAATGAAAAATTGTAATTTTGGACAATGCCATTTATGTGATGTAATAACCTTTTTTGTAGAAATTGTTGTGGAGGCAGCCCACTACCGGAGTCCAGGATTATTTTAACAATTGTAAATTCATTAATGATTTGTATTGCATGCTTTGTTCAATGTAACTATGTTTCTAAATCCCTTGCCGATTCTTTTTCACCTGCGGTTCAAAAGAAGTTTTTGAGGGCGGGGATGTAAGGGGTCCGCAGGCCCTTACTGCTAAGTTTGCGCTCACACAGGTCGACAGGGCAACTATCGAGTAGTGTGTGCAGGACGCGCGAGCTAGAGGGGATTCACCGGAGTGCCGAGTGCGGCTTGGGTAGATTCCCGCGAGGCGGGAATAACTGGGCGGAGAGCAGTTAGTAAGTCAGTGTGTGGAGAGTGCGGAGTCAGGGTGTGGTAGGTTCCCGCGAGGCGGGCAGAGCTGTGCAGAAGCCAGCAGTTAAATTAATGCAAATTACCGGCAAAGGGAGTGGCCAGCGCCGTGGTTTAACCCCTTTGTGTTAGTATTATACGGGAAAGTGAGAAAGTTTAATTATAAAGTGATTTCAGTGATATTGAGTGCCGCTATTGAAATCCCGCGTCTACTGCGCCGGCATTACTTGGATTACAGTGATTGGATATTACGTGTGACGATTAACAATAACTAGAGAAACCTGTGATGAGATTAGCCGTCATTAACAGTGTATTGACGAAGGCAGTGGCTGTCTCCTTATTTTGTGCTTTTGCTAAGAATATAGATCTTGTTTGTGAAACTGTGTTTGCTGTCCTCCTTACCACCAAACAATACTTATTACCGTATTTGCGAGAACAATATGGAATGTAACACCTCCTGAGCAGTCCAATCCGATTGCTAGCCCATTAGGTACACGGTCACATTAATTAATTATCTAATTTTGGGCTGCTATTCAGATCCGCGAACGAGCGGAGAAATAATATAAAAGGACGTGTTACAACATCCCAGTGTCCATTGTCCCGCATCTGGCACTGAATAGGATGCAGGGGGTTATTTTTCATCGGGACCTCCTGCTGCAATCTGATGAGGAGCTCAGGGCTAACCTGGAGCGCCAAGGCGTGCATTTCGTCCGGCGAGTCCAGCGTGGCCCCAACGACCGTCGCATCTACACCGGGGCCTTTATCCTCGCCTTCGAGGGCGATGTTCTCCCAGAGAAGGTAAAGGTGATGTGCTACCGGTGCGACGTGCGACCTTACGTCCCGCCTCCTATGCGCTGCTTTCGGTGTTTGCGCTTTGGGCACATGTCGTCACGGTGTGAGGCTGAGCCCCTTTGTGGAACATACATGCACCCCACCACCTCGGTGCGTCAATTGTCCTAGCATCCACTCGCCTAGATCTTTAGACTGCCCCGCGTATCAGAAGGAGAAGAAGATTCAAGAATTAAAAACTTTGGATCGTCTCTCTTATTCTGAGGCCAGTAAGAAGTATGACCGCCTCCATCCCGTGACGTTGACAACTTCGTTTGCCTCAGTCGTGTCCTCTCCTTCTACAGTATCCTCACCCCTATCCTGTCCCCCCCTCCACCTCCTCACCCCATCCGGGGTCTCTGCCTCTGCCTCCGAAATCCCTCCCTTCCAAATCCTCCCTCGCGGCCCCTGCCCCCTCTGCCCCAGGGGCCACCCTTCCTCCTCATCCGCCGCCTGAGAAGCGATCCTGTTCTCCGGCGTCCATCGGGGAAACGTTCCGGACCCCGGTTTCAGAGGTCCGGCGTTCCAAAACGGACCCCGCGCGTGAGGACCTTCTTCGGGTCCAGCCCACCATCCCCGTGCCTCATCGGACTTCCAAGAAGGCCTCCAAGAAGGAGTCTTTATCCCCCTCTCCACCCCGCCTCGTTTCGTCTGAGGCTCCATCCGCGAGTCGCTGCTCCCGGCCGTCCTCAGTTTCGCCGGGACGCTCTGCTGCCAGGCGCTCAGCTGGCCTCTCGTCGGCGAATGATGCTGCCCCTCCTACGCAACCCAGGAAAGCGGCCACAATTGGTGACGACTCGATGGAACAGGATCCGCCTCCCGCCGGTTGTAGCGTTGTTCCCTCGAAACCTGGCCCTCCGCGGCCATCGAGGTGACCAGCTCTTCACCCGTTTCGTTCCCCCTCTTTTCTGACTAGCGATGGCTTTGTTACATTGGACATAAGTGGTATTCGATCTAATCGGGAGGAATTACAACTGCTCCTCCGCCTGCACTGTCCGCTCGTCCTTGGTCTCCAGGAAACCAAGTTGCGCCCAACTGACCGTATTGCTTTTCCCCACTATACCTCGGAGCAGTCTGACCTCACCCCTGTGGACGGTAATCCAGCTCATGGTGGGGTCATGTTGCTCGTTCGGGACGATGTCTATTACCATCCCATCCCATTGACCACCCCACTCCAAGCAATAGCTGTCCGTATTACTCTTTCTGCCTTTACTTTTTCTGTTTGTACCGTCTACACTCCATCGTCATCCGCAGTTAGTCGGGCTGACATGATGCACCTGATTGTTCAGCTTCCTCCGCCGTTTTTATTGTTTGGCGACTTCAATGCCCATCATCCCCTTTGGGGCTCTCCTGCATCCCTCTTTGCAGATGTCTTCAACCATCTCAATCTTGTGTGCCTCAATACTGGCGCCCCGAATTTCCTCTCGGACTCTACTCATACCTATTCCCACTTGGACCTTTCGATCTGTTCTACCACTCTTGCCCGTCGGTTTGAGTGGTATGTCCTTTCTGACACCTATTCGAGCGACCACTTCCCCTGTGTCGTTCGTCTCCTGCACCACACCCCATCCCCACGTCCCTCGAGCTGGAACATACCGAAAGCTGACTGGGGACTTTACTCCTCCCTGGCGACCTTTCCGGACCACGATTTTCTCAGTTGTGACAGTCAGGTCGAATACCTCACGGCTGTTATCATCAATGCTGCCGAACGTTCCATTCCTCGTACTACCTCTTCTTCACGTCGCGTTTCCGTCCCCTGGTGGAATGAAGCTTGTAGAGACGCTATCCGTGCTCGACGACGTGCTTTACGCACCTTTCGCCACCATCCTACGTTGGCGAATTGTATTGGATACAAACGACTCCGAGTGCAATGCCGTAGATTCATCAAAGACAGCAAAAAAGCTTGTTGGGCCTCTTTCACCAGCTCCTTTAACAGTTTTACTCCCTCTTCTGTCGTCTGGGGTGGCCTGCGCCGGCTGGCGGGCATTAAGGCCCACTCCTCGGTACCTGGCCTGACTTCAGGTAATGAGGTCCTTGTTGATCCTGTGGATGTCTCCAACGCCTTCGGCCGCTTTTTCGCGGAGGTTTCAAGCTCCGCCCATTACCACCCTGCCTTCCTTCCCAGGAAAGAGGCAGAAGAGGCTCGGCGACCTTCCTTCCACTCGCTGAATCTGGAAAATTATAATGACCCCTTTACTATGCGGGAACTCGAACGTGCACTTGCACTGTCCCGGTCCTCTGCTCCGGGGCCAGATGCCATTCACGTTCAGATGCTGGCACACCTTTCTCTGGCAGGCAAAAGCTTCCTTCTTCGTACCTACAATCGCGTCTGGACCGAAGGTCAAGTCCCCATGCGTTGGCGTGACGCCGTCGTTGTTCCTATACCCAAACCCGGGAAGGATAGACACCTTCCTTCTAGTTACCGCCCCATTTCTCTTACAAGCTGTCTCTGTAAGGTTATGGAGCGCATGGTTAACGCTCGGTTAGTTTGGATTCTTGAATCTTGGCGGCTACTTACCAATGTTCAATGCGGCTTTCGTCGCCGCCGCTCCGCTGTTGACCACCTTGTGACCTTGTCGACATTCATCATGACCAACTTTTTGCGAAAGCGCCAAACGGTAGCCGAGTTCTTCGATTTGGAGAAGGCTTATGATACCTGTTGGAGAGGAGGCATCCTCTGCACTATGCACAGGTGGGGTCTACGCGGTCGCCTGCCCCTTTTTATTGATTCTTTTTTAACAGATCCAAAGATTAGGGTACGTGTGGGTTCCGTGTTGTCCGACGTCTTCCTCCAGGAGAACGGAGTGCCTCAGGGCTCCGTCTTGAGCGTAGCCCTTTCTGCCATAGCGACCAATCCCATTATGGATTGCATTCCACCTAATGTCTCAGGCTCTCTTTTTGTCGATGACTTCGCGATCTACTGCAGTGCCCAGAGAACATGCCTCCTGGAGCGCTGCCTTCAGCGTTGTCTCGACAGCCTATACTCATGGAGTGTGGCAAATGGCTTCCGGTTCTCTGAAGAGAAGACGGTTTGCATCGACTTTTGGCAATATAAAGCGTTCCTTCCGCCATCCTTACATCTCGGTCGCGTTGTTCTCCCATTCGTGGAAACAACTAAGTTTCTAGGGCTCACACTGGACAGGAAACTTTGTTGGTCTCCACACGTCTCTTATTTGGCTGCCCGTTGTACACGTTCCCTTAATGTCCTCAGAGTTCTTAGTGGTTCATCTTGGGGAGCGGATAGCACTGTCCTGCTTCGCTTGTATCGGTCCATAGTCCGATCAAAGCTGGACTATGGGAGCCTCGTCTACTCGTCTGCTCGGCCATCCCTCTTACGCCGTCTCAACTCCATCCACCATCGGGGGTTACGTCTTGCGACCGGAGCATTCTACACTAGTCCCGTCGAGAGTCTTTATGCTAAAGCTGCCGAATTACCATTGACCTACCGCCGCGACGTACTGCTTTGTCGGTATGCCTGCCGGCTATTGTCAATGCCCGACCACCCCTCTTATCAGTCCTCCTTCGCCGATTCTCTCAACCGTCAGTATGGGTTGTATGTGTCTGCCCTGCTGCCCCCTGGAGTCCGCTTTCGTCGCCTGCTTCGACAATTGGATTTTGCCCTCCCTACCACCGTCAGAGAGGGTGAGAGCCCGACACCACCTTGGCTCCAGGCTCCAGTTCATATTTATCTCGACCTCAGCTCGCTCCCGAAGGAGGGTACTCCGGCTGCAGTGTATTGCTCACGGTTTGTCGAACTTCGTGCTCGACTTGCCGGTCACACCTTTATTTACACCGATGGCTCCAAAACTGACGATGGTGTCGGCTGTGCCTTTGTCGTCGGGGCCGCCACCTTTAAATACCGGCTCCTCGACCAATGTTCCAGCTTTACAGCCGAGCTTTTTGCTCTCCATCAGGCCGTTCAGTATGCCCGCCGCCACCGCCATTCATCATATGTACTCTGCTCTGATTCACTCAGTGCTCTTCAGAGCCTTGGAGCTCCATATCCGGTCCATCCCTTGGTGCAACGGATCCAGCAGTCCCTCCATTCTTTTGCTGATGATGGCTCTCCTGTCAGCTTTCTGTGGGTTCCCGGCCATGTAGGAGTGCCTGGGAGTGAGGCTGCTAATGCTGCAGCCAAGGCTGCAGTCCTCCTGCCTCGGCCAGCCTCCCATTGTGTCCCGTCATCTGACATTAGTGGGGTTGTTTGTCAGAGGCTTGTGTCATTGTGGTGGGATACTTGGTCATCACTTCAAGGAAACAAGCTCCGGGCAGTAAAACCGTTCCCAACTGCTTGGACAACCTCCTCCCGACCATGTCGGCGAGAAGAGGTCCTTCTGACCAGGTTGCGGATTGGGCATTGCCAGTTTAGCCACCGCTACCTGCTCTCCGGTGACCCAGCCCCGCAGTGCCCTTGTGGTCATGCCTTGACAGTGCGCCATGTTTTATTGTCGTGTCCCCGTTTTAGTCAATCTCGTGTTGTCCTGTCTCTGTCATCTACATTACAGGATATTTTAGCTGATGACGCTCGAGCAGCTGCTCGTGTTCTTCATTTTATTACTTTGACTGGCTTGTCCAAAGACATGTAACTCTTTCACTTATTTTATCAGCATCCTTGTAAGAACTTTCTGGTGTCCCCCCCCCCCCTTGAGTTTTACTAGATTCTATGTGCTCTAACAATTGTGACTGGGCGCTAATGACCTCAGTAGTTGAGCCCCCTTAACCCCCCCCCCCAAAAAAAAGAGCCCAAATGTGCTATGTATGCTGCTCGGTATCCTGGACATCATCATCCAAGTCTCCGGACCGTTCGCCGGATAGTTACATTATTTAAGGAAACAGGAAGTGCTCAGCCACAAGTGAAACGTCAACCACGACCTGCAACAAATGATGATGCCCAAGTAGGTGTTTTAACTGCTGTCGCGGCTAATCCGCACATCAGTAGCAGACATAATGCGCGAGAATCGGGAATCTCAAAAACGTCGGTGTTGAGAATGCTACATCAACATCGATTGCATCCGTACCACATTTCTGTGCACCAGGAATTGCATGGCGACGACTTTGAACGTCGTGTACAGTTCTGCCACTGGGCACAAGAGAAATTACAGGACGATGAAAGATTTTTTGCACGCGTTCTATTTAGCGACGAAGCTTCATCCACCGACAGCGGTAACGTAAACCGGCATAATATGCACTATTGAGCAACGGAAAATCCACGATGGCTGTGACAAGTGGAACATCAGCGACCTTGGCGGGTTAACGTATGGTGCGGCATTATGGGAGGAAGGATAATTGGCCCCCATTTCATCGATGGCAATCTAAATGGCGCAATGTATGCTGATTTCCTACGTAATGTTCTACCGATGTTACTACAAGATGTTTCACTGCATGACAGAGTGGCGATGTACTTCCAACATGATGGATGTCCGGCACATAGCTCGCGTGCGGTTGAAGCGGTATTGAATAGCATATTTCATGACAGGTGGATTGGTCGTCGAAGCACCAAACCATGGCCCGCACGTTCACCTGATCTGACATCACCGGATTTATTTTTGTGGGGAAAGTTGAAGGATATTTGCTATCGTGATCCACCAACAACACCTGACAACATGCGTCAGCGCATTGTCAATGCATGCGCGAACATTACGGAAGGTAACCTACTTGCTGTTGAGAGGAATGTCGTTACACGTATTGCCAAATGCATTGAGGTTGACGGACATCATTTTTAGCATTTACTGCATTAATGTGGTATTAACAGGTAATCAATAGGGACCGGAAAAATTCGTTTAAACGATAACGCGACGATTAACGCGAATTTAGTGGTTTTTAAGGAAATAACGCAAATTCAATAGCTTTTAAGGAAGTAACGAAAAATCAGCGTTTTTCAACAAAATTGCTCTGTGTATTCGTAAAAAGTGTCGTAAATCTAATGATGTTAGTGACATATTTAATTTTGAAATTTTCCATGTTCAACTGTCGCACTACTTTTAGGAGTCGTGACGTCACTAGTGGCCCTTCAACTATCGACTTTTGCGAGCGCGAACGAACGACCACTGTGTGATTTTCTATTATTTATTTCTTGTGTAGTGTATTGTCGCAGTATGCCGTTTCAAAGCAATGGTGGCATGAAAATCTATCACATAAACATCATCCTGAACATTACATGCGGTTAATAATGCAGCAACGATATAAGGCTTGAAGAAATGTGATCACTGAGACATTAGCTGTTTGAGTAAGCCATAACGTAACGGATATTTTCGTGGTTTACGATACGAATGGATGTAGGTTATAGCGTCCCCAGTGCTATATTACGAAAAGACTTAAAAACGGTATTTATAAAGAAGAGACTTTTAAAAATGGAATAATATGTATTTTTATCATTTCTCTGTGTAAGTTTCGAGGGCAAAGAAATATAACAAAATGATCTAAAGAGACGACAAGATACGCTCTTTTGTTAATTTTTTTAGTCGTCTTGACTTCTTCTCTTGCGTGTAGACGGACATCTTGGGAGTACTGGCAAATTTAAGCATATTTGTATGAATTAAGCAGATAATATATTGATTTAATATTATGCACTTTTAATTTGTAAGAGGTGATCCCGATTTCATGTCCGCCTTCCTTGAATTAACCTGCATTCGAGCTATTTACAGTGCAACAATCGCAGCGGCCGATGCAGCCAACGACGCCATTACGTTGCGATATTAACTTTTAAAAAATTACGGGAGCGAAAAACTCGCCCGCTATTAACGTAATACACATTTTTCTCCACAGCCGCACGAAGTTGCAGAAAATACGTAGCTTTAATATTCTTATTTTCAGTGCCATAGCAGAGAGCCAGAGCCAGGACTCCGACTACAATACAATGGTTAACGGAGGCAAGAAAAAATATTCTCGCGCGTGTGTGGGCCGCAATTGTAATTAGTAACTAAAGATTTTTTGCTTTAAAGTGAACTGACTAGCCGAGGAAATTAATATGAAAAGTTTATTCCACTGTTCAACTCATATGCTCATGTTTTAAGATTCAGCGAGTCTAACGTTCATTAACGTAACAAATAATCTAAGATTAATATTGTTAAAAAGGAGAACTTCACAAAAGCATTTAATCGTAAATCAAAATTGAATGAAACATCATTTTTATTAAGGCCCACCACGTAGGTCGGCAAGAATCAAAATAATAATAATAATAATAATAATAAACCCCGTGGAGGCCCGGGAAAAGAATAGGCCTCCGGTATGTTCTGCCAGTCGTAAAAAGCGACGAAAAGAACAAACCACTAATAGGGCTAACCCCCCTTTTAGTGTGATTAGTTGGTTCAGGACAGAACTAAAGAAGCCTCGGACAAGCACCGTCATGGTCGGTGACGACGCTTGAACCCTATGCCCGCCAACAATGGTAACGACACTGCTAGCCAACTGGAAAATGATTTAAATCCAAATAGCTGATCAGATCCGTGTAATAATCAAAAATAACAGGATACCCCAGTCAGAATTAGAAAACATCAAACAACAACAAATACTGGAACAAAATAATGTGCAATCAGAAGAAGAAGAAAATACAGTAATGGACTCAAACATCCCAGAGCAAACAAACAAAGAACAACACGCATCAATTAAACAATCAGAGGAAAACGAAATCTTAAGACAGCCACCAGAACAAGCACAAATAGAACACGAAGTGACACACATGTTAGATATAGAAGAAAAATTTCAGCTGACATATATAGAATACAAAGACACAAATAGACATTAGACCATTCTTGCATAGACCGCCAAATAACCCACAAGTCGAAACAACAATAAAAACTATAAACACAATCATACACAACAAAATAAACGAAACACAGCTATGGAAGAGTTACAACTACTGGTTTATATAGGAGCACTCACTACACTAAATATACATACTAGGCAGAGATCAGAACCAACCAACACACAGAAGAAACCCACAAAACCAGCATGGCAACACAGGCTACAGATCAGAATAGAAAAACTGAGAAAAGACATCGGACAGCTAACACAATTTATAAGAAATGAAATGTCAGAAAGAAAACGAAAAAGGTTAGGTAAAATCTCACAACAAGAAGCGATAGAGCAATTATATGAAAAGAAGCAGAAATTACAAGCATTGGCCAAACGACTTACAAGATACAAAAAAAGTGAAAATAGAAGGAAACAAAACCAAACATTCAACACAAACCAAAAGAAATTTTACCAGACAATAGATAACACACACATCAAAATAGACAATCCACCAAACATAACAGACATGGAACACTTCTGGAGCAACATATGATCAAACCCGGTACCACATAACAGGCATGCTCGGTGGATACAAGCAGAAACAGACACATACAAGATGATACCACAAATGCCTGAAGTGATAATTTTGCAACATGAAGTCACTCAAGCAATTAATTCGACTCACAATTGGAAAGCCCCTGGAAAAGATAAAATAGCAAATTTCTGGTTAAAGAAGTTCACCTCAACACATTCACATTTAACTAAATTATTTAACAGTTACATTGCAGACCCATACACATTCCCTGATACACTTACACATGGAATAACTTACCTGAAACCTAAAGATCAAGCAGACTCAGCAAACCCAGCTAAATATCGCCCCCATAACATGCCTACCAACAATATACAAAATATTAACTTCAGTCATTACACAGAAATTAATGACACATACAACACAGAACGAAATTATAAATGAAGAACAAAAAGCCTGTTGCAAAGGAGCACGAGGATGTAAAGAGCAACTGATAATAGATGCAGAGGTGACATATCAAGCTAAAACTAAACAAAGGCCGCTACACTACGCATACATTGATTACCAAAAAGCTTTTGATAGTGTACCCCACTCATGGTTACTACAAATATTGGAAATATATAAAGTAGATCCTAAATTGACACAGTTCCTAAACATAGTAATGAAAAATTGGAAAACCACACTTAATATCCAAACAAATTCAAATAATATCACATCACAGCCAATACAGATTAAGCGTGGAATATACCAAGGAGACTCATTAAGTCCTTTCTGGTTCTGCCTTGCTCTGAACCCACTATCGAACATGCTAAATAATACAAATTATGGATACAATATTACTGTAACATACACACACCAAATCACACATTTGCTATACATGGATGATCTAAAACTACTGGCAGCAACAAATCAACAACTCAACCAATTACTAAAGATAACAGAAGTATTCAGCAATGATACAAATATGGCTTTTGGAACAGACAAATGTAAGAAAAATAACATTGTCAAGGGAAAACACACTAAACAAGAAGATTACATATTGGATAACCACAGCGACTGCATAGAAGCAATGGAAAAACAGATGCCTATAAATATCTAGGATACAGACAAAAAATAGGAATAGATAATACAAATATTAAAGAAGGACTAAAAGAAAAATATAGACAAAGACTAACAAAAATACTGAAAACAGAATTGACAGCAAGAAACAAGACAAAAGCTATAAATACTTATGCTATACCAACATTGACCTACTCATTTGGAGTAGTGAAATGGAGTAACACAGACCTAGAAGCACTCAATACACTTACACGATCACAATGCCACAAATATAGAATACATCACATACATTCAGCAACAGAAAGATTCACATTAAGCAGAAAAGGAAGGATCAAGGGGATTTATCGACATAAAAAACCTACATTATGGACAGGTAGACAATTTAAGAAAATTCTTTCTAGAACGAGCAGAAACTAGCAAAATACACAAAGCAATCACTCATATAAATACATCGGCTACACCACTGCAATTTCATAACCACTTCTACAACCCTTTAGATCACATAACATCAACAGATATGAAGAAAGTAAATTGGAAAAAGAAAACACTACATGGCAAGGACCCGTATCATCTAACACAGCCACACATCGATCAAGACACATCCAACACATGGCTAAGAAAAGGCAATATATACAGTGAGATGGAAGGATTCATGATTGCAATACAGGATCAAACAATAAACACCAGGTGTTACAGCAAGCATATTATTAAAGATCCCAATACCACAACAGATAAATGCAGACTTTGCAAACAACAAATAGAAACAGTAGATCACATCACAAGCGGATGTACAATACTAGCAAATACAGAATACCCCAGAAGACATGACAATGTAGCAAAAATACATCAACAGCTTGCCTTACAACAAACTTATAAAACAACACGTTCCCATATACAAGTATGCACCACAATATGTACTGGAGAATGATGAATACAAATTATACTGGAACAGAACCATTATAACAGATAAAACAACACCACATAACAAACCTGACATCATACTCACCAATAAAAAGAAGAAATTAACACAACTAATCGAAATATCGATACCCAATACAACAAATATACAGAAGAAAACGGGTAAAAAAATTGAAAAATACATCCAACTGGCTGAGGAAGTCAAGGACATGTGGCATCAGGATAAAGTTGACATTATACCAATTATACTATCAACTACAGGAGTCATACCACACAATATCCACCGGTACATCAATGCAATACAGCTACATCCAAACTTATTCATACAACTACAGAAATCCGTAATTATTGATACATGTTCAATTACCCGAAAGTTCCTAAATGCAATATAACATATACCGTACAGTTAAAAGGAAGTCACGCTTTATCAAGGTCCGCGTCACTTTCCATTTTTGACCAGACATAACGTCTGAGAAAAGAAAGAAATAATAATAATATATTAAATTACGACGGCCGACGGACGCGACAAGGTTTGTGTCGCACTGCATGCTAGTATGTATTTTTTTTCATCGTAGCATTGTCAACACGGTCTGATGTTTTGTTATGAATGTAATGCAAGTATTTGGAAGGAGGTGGGCGCTAACACTGCCAACACTGTCATGTATCATTCAGCTTACTACTCTACCACTTCTAACAGTAAAAAATCTGAAAGTGTAATACAGTGAGGAATAGTCACGAAGTTTGACAGCCACTATGGATAAAATAGGCCAAGCTGGAAGGAGTTTCACTATAAGATACCATGAGCATATGGATGCCTTCCGGCGAAATAATTTTGATAAATCCACCTTTGCAATGCACCTAAAAGACCATGGTCACTCAGCCACAGCCATTACAGAAAACCTACAAATACCACACACTGTGAGCAAAGGAAAGAAAATGAATCTGCTCGACGAGCTAGAAATTTGTATCCGCAGCTCTAACTCGCCAGACCTTGTTCTCAACGAACAAGTGGAAGTTGCAAACAAATCCTATCTTCACATATTTCACGAAATTTTCAAAAACAGATAATAATTATCCTCTGATAGAATAACAAAGTAATATTCTACAGAAATTCGATGTAGCAGTCAAACAACAGTCCAAGTGTCATTATCGTAATTTGTAACAGTTATATTGTAAGCACAAGCTGTAACTGGCATTGTATAATGTGTAATAGCTTTCAAAATTTCATGTGTATAACATTATAGTACCTCCTAGATCTAATTTTTTTGACAACAGTGTGGCTCAAAACAGTTCTAGCTGTCATTTTTTAATTTGTAATAGCTGTGAGTAATTTCATACATATAAAACATTGTACTTCCTAGATCTAAGCTCTCCAACAAAAATGTGTGTGTGTGTGGGGGGGGGGGAATCATAATGTGTATCAAGAAATGTTGCAGTCTATAATAGCTTTTTAAATTTCTATTTATGCAACACTCTCGCACTTACTATGACTAAGTTCTTTGACAATAACCTACAAGTTTCTGTATGAGCAACATCTTTACATCTGCTACATCTAAGTCCTTTGACCACAGCCCACATGTTTGTATGTAAACATAGTGTATTTCACGAGTGCACATCATAATAGTGTAATACGAAGCCATACTTGGAAATACAGAAATACTGAAGTGAAAATGAACATAAGAGTGTAACTAAGCAGCAAAACTATCACCACAGCATAACTGTAATAATGGTGCTTTATCTTTATGTAAGTACAGATATATTTTCGTCAAATGCTGCCTTACCACTTACAATTGTCCCACTTGTATCTGTATAGTCACAAGCAAATAATTTTTTTGTATTTATACAGTGATCTCCAAAAGTACAAACATGTACATGTATGTATAAACACCTGAAGATGGGCGCAAGCCCGAAACCGGTCGACTGAAAATAAATAAATAACCTTTTATTGTGACTGGTAGCAGATAATTTTCTACACCTAATACAAGTATGTTCTGCAATAAATGATGTTAACATTTCCATCTGATTAGAAATCGAAGAATGAAATAAATATTTGGATGTTTGTTTCCGAATATGTGACGAGTTCCGAATGGTTGGTGTGGCAGGTATTCTACAGTACAGCATTAATTTTTGCTTCGGAAAAGAGCAGCTATAAATTTCATCTTCTTGGATTTCCAGCACGCTGGAATAACAACAGGACAGTAATTTGGCTGTCTTTTTACATCAAACTGGTTAACTCAAAAGTTGCAAAATGCAGATATTTTTGTTTAATTGATGACCGGTTTCACATATCAGAACCCATTCTCAAACCATCCAAACGAAGAAAAACGTGTACTCTGTGACAGCACACAAACCACGTTAACCCATAACTTCCCGGCGTGTCCATATGGACACAATTGTTGACTAGTTTTGTTTTTACTTCATTGTTGGCTTACAATTATTTTTAGCGTTGGCGGTCACATGTTGTTTTCTGGGAGGGTTTGAATTTTACGTACATTGTGTTAACACTTCATTGTTACCATTTACACTGTGATTGTGACAGCCTGGGAGTGCTTTGACGGCCGCAATGGAGCATGTTGATGTAAAGTAAGTAAAGAACTTCTTCATTCTGGCATGTGAAACTGTTTGCAGAGATTTTCATTTTAGAAAAGTTGTTACCCATCGATTCACTTTCTGTTTATGAAGTGATTTTATTTCAGCTGTGTCCATGTCGACACGCTGGGAAGTTGCAGGGTCAAAAATGATTTCGTTTCTTTTTCTCTTTTCATATCATAACACAGGCCTGGCAGAATCTTTATTTAGAGCCATGTTTGACTGTGCAGGATGTTTTAGACATCCTGTTTGAGGATTCAAACGTTCCTCAGGCTGATGGAATTTACATCACGCCCCGTGATCCAGAAGTCCTCACGGATGAGGATTCGGGCGATGAGGATGGAGGAGGAATAGCAGATAATCTCAATCCTAGACAACTCCGGGCTGAAGCTGAAATAATATTAACAGACACACACATAGAAACAGATTTCAGAAATATAGATATGCAAAAAACCTGCGTTCATGGTGCACTAATTTCAAATTTGAAGTCTTTTCCTGATCCATGCTTTGACAGGTATCTTGATAAGCCTGCAATGGAAATTTTCGAATTATTCTTTGATGACGATCTGATAGTAGGAATAGACCATAAAGATAGAAAAATGATATGGAACCTGTACAAAAACGAGACAGCAGTTATCCGTGGACGGACAAAACAAGAAGAGGTGCAGATACGGAAAGGTGTCCGACAAGGTTGCGCACTATCCCCTGTTATCTTTAACGTATACATTGAAGAGGCGCTGAAAAAAGTAAGGGAAAATTCACAGACAGGTGTAGTAATTCATGGCCAACGAATAGATATGATAAGATATGCCGATGATATAGCTGTCCTGGCTGAAAGTGAAGATCTTGTAGTCCTACTGAATAGAATGGATAAAGTTATGGGTGAAGAATATAATATGAGAATTAATAAAGCAAAAACAACAGTAATGGCATGCGACAAAGAAGATCAAGTGAAAGTCCAAGTTCATGTAAGCAATGAACTGTTTGAACAAGTTGATAAATTTACTTATCTGGGCAATAATATTACCAGGGATGGAAGGAGCAAGGCAGAAGTGAGAAGTAGAATAGCTGAAGCAAAGGCTGCTTTTAACAAGAAGAAAAACATATTAACATCTAAGAGCATCAGCCTTGAAATCAGGAAAAGATTTTTGAAATCATATGTGTGGAGTGTGGCATGCTATGGGTGTGAAACATGGACTCTCGGGACAGCGGAAGACCAGAAGCTAAATTCTTTTGAAATGTGGTGCTATAGACGCATGCTCAAAATAAAATGTATCGACAAGATCACAAACGAAGTGGTTCTGGAAAGAGCAGATGAGAAGAGAAGCTTCTGGAGTTTCATTGTTAAAAGAAGAGTGCAATTTACAGGCCATCTATTAAGACATATAGGGTTCCTGAATACAATCATAGAGGGATATGTCGAGGGAAAAAGACGAAGAGGAAAGACCACGACTGAGGTACATGGATCAAAATCGTGAAAGATGTGGGATGTAACACCTATAAAGAAAAGAAGAGAAAAGCTGAAACACGCACAGAATGGAGACAAGCTGCCATTGTAGCTGTTGCAAACCAATCCTTGGATTGACCACTACAGAAGAAGAAGAAAAAGAGAAGACGATCTGATACAATTCCTAGATGATGAGTCAAACAACTACGCACTTTTCAAGAACTTTCCAAATCCTAATATAACTTGTGAAGAAATGAGGTGTTTTCTGGGGATCCTCATTCTAAGTAGTTATAACTCACTCCCTAATAAGAGATTATACTGTGATTCCAATTTAGACACACGAAACGATTTTGTATGCAATGCCATGAGAAATCGTTTTGAACAAATTCTTAGATTTCTGCACTGTAACGACAATAACAAATTTGATGAAAAGGACAAGATGTGGAAAATTAGACCCTTTATTGAAATAGTAAGAGACAAATGTAATAAGCTGTTTGTTCCTCAGCAACACCTGTCTAACAATGAATCAATGATAAAATATTTTGGGAGACACTCTTGCAAGCAATTTATCAGGGGGAAACCGATACGATTTGGATATAAAGCATGGTGTTTATGCACTACTTCTGGATATCTGGTAAATTTGTCATTTTATCAAGGAAAATCACCCAATCCAAATACAGTATATGAAGCACAGTTTGGTAAGGCTACTGCCCCACTCGTTCAGATGATAGATGATTTGACACTGGATGTAAAGCTACTGCCATTCCAATTTTTCTTTGTCAACCTATTTACAGGTTTTTCTGTTCTGTCATACATGACAGAAAAGGGCTATGGAGCAACAGGCACTATCAGAGAAAACAGAGTTCCCAAATCGTGCCCAGTTTCCTCAAAGAAAGCGCTAGGTAAAAAGGAAAGGGGGTATTTTGAATCCTCACTTTGCAAGGATGACCGTTTTATAGTCACAAAATGGGTGGACAATTCAGTGGTTACTGTAGCTTCTACCTGTGAAGGAGTTGAACCCGTATCATTTGTAAAAAGATATTCTGCAAAGGAGAAGAAGACAGACAAAGTACAACGTCAAATTATCACAGCCTATAATAAACACATGGGAGGAGTGGATTGTTGTTGTTGTTGTTGTTGTGGTCTTCAGTCCTGAGACTGGTTGGATGCAGCTCTCCATGCTACTCTATCCTGTGCAAGCTTCTTCATCTCCCAGTAACTACTGCAGCCTACATCCTTCTGAATCGGCTTAGTGTATTCATCTCTTGGTCTCCCTCTACGATTTTTACCCTCCACGCTGCCCTCCAATAGTAAATTGGTGATCCCTCGATGTCTCAGAACATGTCCTACCAACCGATCCCTTCTTCTAGTCAAGTTGTGCCACAAACTCCTCTTCTCCCCAATCCTATTCAATACCTCCTCATTATTTACGTGATCTACCCACCTAATCTTCAACATTTTTCTGTAGCACCACATTTCGAAAGCTTTTATTCTCTTCTTTTCCAAACTATTTATTGTCCATGTTTCACTTCCATACAAATACTTTCAGAAACGACTTCCTGACACTTAAATCTTTACTCGATGTTAACAAATTTCTCCTCTTCACAAACGCTTTCCTTGCCATTGCCAGTCTACATTTTATATCCTCTCTACTTCGACCATCATCAGTTATTTTGCTCCCCAAATAGTAAAAATAGGAGTGGATAGGATGGATGAAAACATTGCTATGTGAAGAGTAAACATTCGAAACAAGAAGTGATGCTGGGCTTTACTTTCTTGGCTGATTGACGTATCTGTACATAATGCGTGGCAGCTGAAGAAGGAACGGGAGCTAGGACTACTCAACCTGAATCCGTAAGAAAAATTGTACAAGTTTACCTAAAAAGATATATGAATCCCGTAAAAGGAGCAGGCAAGCCGTCTATCAGTCCTATGTGTGGATACAAATCGCGTGCTCAAGTGATATCAGATATGAAGAAGAAGAGAAGATGTCTAGGTTTGTACTGCAAACATAAATCATCAGCTGTTCGCTCAAAATGTGGGAAATGTGATGTAGGACTGTGTCTAGAATGCTCTGAAGTGTGCCATGAAAGTCAGTAAAACAAATGATTGTGAATTATTGTGTTCAAATTGCCTTACTTGTATTAAAAATCTGATTAATATAACATATCTTCAAATGTATTTCAGTATCACAGAAAATATTTCAAATATGCATCTGAGTACCCAGCGTGTCCATATGGACATGTTATGTTACAGACAAACTAAGTCAGAAAAGAGTCCAATAATAGCTTATATGCACTACTTAGATGCACAAGTACTAAAAAAATTGAAAATAAATTTAAATATCCAAATTTGAAAAATTCGGGCAGTTAAGGGTTAATATTGTACATGCTTGTTGTTTAAGCCATTAGTCAAGTTTACAGAGACCATTGATTGGCAGGACAACTATTTTGCGTACGCTCACTGCCAACCCTTGCGAATAAACAATATTGTGCGCAATACCGATACCATTGCGGTTTGCAAAGCTGAGGGCTTATTTTGCTGCATGTATTAACTTACCAAACTTTAACACATTCCGGTCATTGCCCGTAGAAACTACGAGCGCGCATTTATTGCCGTAACAGTCGGCGCTCGGAGATTCTCCGAGCGCCGCCTTCTCGATTATTATTTAAGGTTGCGGCGCATTATATCTGTGCAGTGACATCTGGAGTTGAGTGTTTCGGTCTTGTAGTACATCGGACGACCGCTAGATGGTGTTCCTGCATCCTCTAAGCGCTATGTTACTCAAAAAAGGCGCCAAAACAATTTCCGCGCATTCACTCTTGCAGTGTGCTTATGTAGTTGTCTTTATCGCAAACGTATGTCGTAAAATGGGGGACAGTTTGACTGAAGAGGAAATTCTGAGGCTGCTGGAAGAATCTGGATCTGAAATTGACGATGATGGATTTCAAACTGAAAATAGTTCTTCTGAAATAGATGGTAATTATAATGGTCAGTCATTGTGTTTACGAATCACAATTATAATCTCGGCAGTTTCACTGACTTATGTCATTTATTTCGAAGGTAACAACGAGTGGTCCGAAAATGAAAATGAGCCATCAGACGTATTAGAAGAGTGTGAAGCTCCCATTCAAAAAGGCAGAGGCAGAATACAACAACAGCAGTCCCAAAACAACGTTGTTGAATGGGTAAATGACGATGTCCTACAACAATTACCGCTCTTTGAAGGCGTAAGTAATGTCTTGGCACCTTTGAGCGCCGAAAGCACTGAATTTGACTGTTGGAGCGTCTTTATTGACGCAAATGTCATCAAAAATATAAAGACAGAAACAAACCGCTACGCTGCAGCAACAATTTCCAAATTGCGGAGGCAAAATAAAATAACTTCCAGGTCGCTTTGGGCCAATTGGTCTGCTGTGAAGCTACATGAGATGTATCAGTTTTTTGCTATAATTATTCATATGTGCCTTGTACACAAACCAAATATTACTGACTATTGGAGCAATGACCTAATGCTAGATTCCTCCTTACCTGCAAAAATCATGAAAAGAGACAGATTTAGGTCAATTTACTTTATGCTTCACGTAAATAACAACGACAATTATGTACGAAGGGGTCAACCAAACCATGATCCTATACACAAAATCCGACCTTTTTTTGATAACTTTGTACTGAAAAGCAAGAACAGTTTTTCTCCTGGCGAGAATCTCACAGTTGATGAAGGTTTATGTCCATTCAGAGGGAGAATTCGATTTCGAGTATATATCAAGAACAAACCGAGCAGGTATGGTATAAAATTTTTCATTCTAAGTGATTCAGCAACAGGATATGTTTTGAACTGTGAAGTGTACACCGGTGCAGGTGAAAAAGACAACAGTGCAGATTCAGTGGTGCTACGTTTGTGCAACAGTTATCTACGTAAGGGTCATACATTGTACATGGACCGCTTTTATACTTCTGTAAAATTATTTGAAAAGTTGTTTGATGAGGGCACATCTGTTGTTGGCACAGTAATGAGAAACAGAAGTGGCCTACTACAGGAATTCAAACAGAATAAACTAAGAAGAGGTGAAATCGTATTCAAGAGAAAAAATTCCGTGCTAGCACTTCACTGGAAAGATACTAGGGATGTGTTTGCCCTTTCTACCAAACATAGAATGACAAGTAGTGTTACTAAGACAAAATCCAAGGCTGGAATGGTAGAAAAACTGAAGCCTGATCTCATACTTGATTATAATAAAAATAAAACTGGTGTTGATCATGGAGATCAGCTGGTGACCTACTATTATTTTCAACGACGAACAATGAAATGGTGGAAAAGGGTATTTTTTCATGTATTTATGATGTGCGTGGTCAATTCTTACATTCTGTACAAGAAACTTCGGCCTGTCTCTCACAAACGAACCAGCTTGTTTGGTCAATTCTTACATTGTGTACAAGAAACTTCGGCCTGTCTCTCACAAACGAACCAGCTTGTTTACTTTTATGGTGAACCTGGGAAAACAAATACTGGAGAAATCCGGCGAAGTTTTCAACGAAAATGAAAAGCAGGGTTCAGCAGCAAACAGGCTAACAGCAAGGCATTTCCCCACTCACGTCCCATCGACAACAAGCAAGAAATATGCATCAAGATATTGCATTGTTTGCTCTGAGAAGGGCGCACGGAGTACTGGCAAACGAGTGAGAAGGGAGACGAGATGGTGGTGTGAAGAATGTAATGTAGGATTGTGTCTACCTGACTGTTTCAAGCAATATCACACAAAGACAAATTTTACTCAATGAAAAGAGTTGTAAAAATTCAATGAAATAATTTTGTACATTTATTTTATAATAAATTCTGATTTATTGCAATTTCAAACTTTTTTTCTACCTCTGAATCATCTAATTTTCAAAATATAATAATTCTGTAAATATATGATATCTTACAAAAAACTTTAAACAAATGTTTAGATATAGGATGATAACACACACATCAGTTAAAAGGTTTTGCTTTCCTTCATTACCTTTTGGTCAGGAGCCATGTAAAAAAGGCGCAAAAGTCTACGACTTCTGAGGGATTGCAGTAGTATCTGTGGCCCGACTGCAATGTGTTAAACTAATATCGATAAGATTGTTTTTTAATTTCGTTGAAATAAGGTTCGTTTAATCAGTTTTTCAATCGTTTCGAAGCTATTGTCCAGCGTGCGGATACTCATTGTTACCAGCTGCTGTTTTTCTTTTTTTACTTCTTCAATGTATTCTTATTCTAGTCTCGGCGACGAACGCGTGTATTCTGTAGAAATGCCGAAGCCTACAGTAACCGCTGACGAAAAGGTGCGAGAATTTGAAATCGGTGGTTTTTATTAGATATGAGTCGAACCTGTTCATTCCCGTGAACTACTTCATTCATTTCACTCTTTGCCGTGAAGCGTTCAAATGAAGTAGTTCATTCGTGAAGTACGGAAGCCTGGCGAAGTTACCCAGTTCGACGCTCAGCCGCGGCTACGCTCGCTTCGCCTCGCTCGTACAATAAAGCTTCGTAATAGTTCATTATTTTACCAACAGACGGCCGAACCATGCAGTAGCGTGCACGCAACGTTTTACGCTCTTTACAGCGTCAAGTTCAATACAGCATGGTCGAAGGGGACAAAGGAAAGATAAACAGAGAAGTCTGTCACATATAAAGAAGGTATTACATTTAATCTTGCTCGACATTTTCTCATGAAGCGCCCAAAAAAGTCTTTATCTGCGAAGTGAAACCTTATTTGTTGTATTCGTGGACTGAAAACTAGGGCTACCAACGAAATGCAGTCCAATTTTACGTTCCTTTTAAAATTTAATCCAAATTAGAATGAGTATGTTAACCACTGTCACAAAGTCTTTATACCTACGTTAAGTAATTATTCAGAAGTTTTTCTGTGGATATTATTTTTGTTGACAATAATAACCATCCAAATTCAAAACGTCAACTGTCACCTGTAGTCACTGGTACGATTTCAGGTAAAATCCCCCTTTATTTTATTCGGAAAGCAGTTTTTGTGTCTGTTCACTCTTATACAGCGGCTAGCAACTCGCGATCGCGTAAAAGTAGTGAAATTTGGGGTTTCTTCGCCGATTTAGGTGATGGGAAAGCAAAGTGCAGCTGTTGTTCTACGTGTGTTTCATATAAAGGAGGAAATACATTTAATCTAGCGCGTCATGTTCGAGTGCTGCAGCCAACAGTGTCATTGTCAGTCGGGCGCTTAGCGCCCCCTGTTCCTGCATCTTCTGATATTTCATGGACAAATAACCCGGACAATCCGGAACCAACATCAGCAATTGCCAGAAGCGAACAGCAGTCGGTGCCAGAAAATAACAGTATCACTTCATTATCAGACAGCAGACCTCAATATCACGGAACATTACTTACGTATTTTCCGAAACCTCTTTCGAACAAAAGAAATCAGGACACGGATTTCGCACTTCTGGAGACTGTTGTAAAGGATTATTTGCCCTTCAACATAGTGGAAAGCAAACATTTCCAAAGTTTTGTAGGCAAACTGAACGGTGCTTACCGAATGCCAGCTCGGAATGACATTTCCAATACACTACTACAACAACAGTACGCCAGGATGAAAGAAATATAAACTTCATATGCTCCCGGTAAGTTAACAGTGTTGTGTAAATTCTGCAATATCAGAGTTTCATGGGAGCGTAAAGATTCTATAATGAAACATGTGCAGACCGAAAAACATAAAGGAACAAGTTGAAGTAGACCAGTTAGCCAAAGAAGCGGCAGCCTAGAATTAGCAGTAGCTTTGAAACTGCAAAAAGAAGAAGAGCGATTGTGAATATCTGGCCCAAAGGACTGTGGAAACATGTTTGAACACCAACATTCCACTCCACAAACTGGAGAACGAAGATTTTCGGCAGTGGATGAACGCGTTCATTGAAAGTGAGCAGTGGTGTTACTTTATTTATTTATTTATTTTGTGGCTACAGCCCGCCTCAAAATTATATTGGTAAATCTTCACTTTACGTGTACTCTCGATCAGTTCGCAATTGAAGTCTGTACTTCTCATCTTTGATAAAAATATAGGGAGGATCTGGGTAATTAGAACAGAAACTGATAATTATTTTTTAAATACTTGCAATACTACAGAAGAAAGCAACCTAGATATTTCTGTTAAAATTTTTATTAATGCTTAGACTTTCCCAATTTTCTCATCTTTGTATCTTATGTTACGGGCAAACCATTAATAGTTAAAAAATAATAATGTTACGCCTGCAACTTTAAGATCTAATTACCACATCTGAGGTACTGGAACAGTGTGTCCCACCCCTTCACACTTATAATGAATGAATGTATTGTAGGGCCTCAGCACTGCATACCCTGAAATAACCAAAAACTTACTAGTGAATTTTAAATAATGGTATTGATTTAGGCATAAGAGCTGATTGTTACAATTCCACAACATCTTCTAGGTACCTTTAACTTGCTCGGTTGACTGTTTATAAGCCACTGTTCTAATAACCTGGTGTTCCAATTACCCCACTATTTTGCTCTTGTACACTATCATATTATTTTAAAGGTTCAGATAACTAAAAGACTGTTCTTTTTAGGTGCTGGTAACATCTCATCTGTTAAAACAATGAGAGAGACTATTGTGCCTTCAATTCTACAAGAAAGGAAAACTGAGGTAATGGAACAATTAGCAGGGAAAGATGTTATATTAGCAGACGACACCACTGACAGAAGAGGCTGTTGTGTTTTTGCTGTTTTGTTGAGAACTATTGAAGCTTAGAATGAGCAGAAACTTTTTGTGGCAAGTGTGAAAGTTCTCGATGCAGCGAACTCGACACAATGTGCTCGCGCTATTTTGGGGGCTCTTCAAACATATAATATACAGAATGAGATTTTCACTCTGCAGCGGAGTGTGCACTGATATGAAACTTCCTGGCAGATTAAAACTGTGTGCCCGACCGAGACTCGAATTCGGGACCTTTGCCTTTCGCGGGCAAGTGCTCTACCATCTGAGCTACCGAAGCACGACTCACGCCCGGTACTCACAGTTTTACTTCTGCCAGTATCTCGTCTCCTACCTTCCAAACTTTACAGAAACTCTCCTGCGAGAGCACTTGCCCGCGAAACGCAAAGGTCCCGAGTTCGAGTCTCGGTCGGGTACACAGTTTTAATCTGCCAGGAAGTTATATAATATACAGTACGATAATGTTAAGGCAGTAGTAAGTGACAGTGCTAGGTACATGAAAAAATTTGTCGATTCCTTGAAAAACAATAATAGGTGATAATTTAATCCACGTTCAATGCTGGGCACATACAATTAATCTAATTGCTAACATTTATTCCAAGGAACTTCGTAAGTTAAATACTACAATCAGTTACTTAAAGAGGGCTTATCAGAAAGAGGAAACATTTATATTTGCAGTTTCTTATAGAGAAAAGTAGAAATCCAAAAGTTTTTCCTATTCGAGTTTTAACATGATGGAACTCTTGGCTCTCCACATACGTAGCAGAATATTTTGAGGTAATGATTGAATTCTTCCACAATGATGATATGCGAGAGCTGTCGAATGCAGGCACTGAGTATATTATTTCACTGTCAGATAATGATGTAACTAGGATTCTTTCAGAGGCCATGTTTGTTAAAGGACCTACCAGGGACTTGATGATCATGGCTGTCGTCTTAGCGACTTCAAAGCATCCAGTTTCACAAGAACTTTATTCAAAGTTGAAGCATCTTGAAGTATGCTTCAGTATTGTGGCAAAAGGAATATTTGGCAATGAAACCAGTGAGATTTAGAAAACGATACAGAGGGAAGTGCTTCAAGCAGAAATTAAGGAGATATTGAAGCACATCCAAACGAGATTGTCGACTCTCATGGCCACAGATCCAAGATCAGTTTTCAAAGCCTTGGATTCTTATTTTGTTCCAAGGACAATAATTCTCAATCCTATTAATTCCGAAATAGCCAGGATCTTGCCATCTGTTCTTGGGATGATTGTTCTTAGCACTGCAGATATGTCTGCAGTCGACAATCAGCAATTTGCAGCTGCAGCATTGAAAGCTGTTTGGTTCCCGTGTTGCAATGTTGACAGCGAGAGGCTGTTTTCAAACTATAACGAAGTACTGACAGATAGGCGGCACAATCTCTCTGAAGACAACATTGAAATAATGACAATGCTGTCATTCGAAAAACTGTCTACAGAGTGATGACTTAGTGCTACGGTATACCTCTCTTTCTTAGCTTGTTTCCTTATGCTTCCTAAAAAAAATAAAAAATCATATTCTCACTTTTTCAAGTGTTTACTACTTTTTACTTCTCTGGTGTAAGGATGAACTATGCTTCTTTTGTTTGATGGATTTCTGGTTTATCTGTTTTTACCCCATTTGTCCAGTTCTTGGTGAAACCAGCTGAAAATGCAGTACATAAATGAGCCATACTACCAGTTGTATACATTTGTTAAAGAAATACTACGTTAAAGGAAGTATTTTTGTGTTAAAAGACTGTGTTACTGATGGGAAATAGAATTTAAAATTCAAAACTTGTACTGAAACATATTATAAATAAACTTTGTTCCCAAGCAACATGTGAGCGAACATTAAGAAAATTGAATTTTGTCTTATTTTTAACCCAAGTGAAATACCTTTCGTAAATGTTTACAAATATTTTGATGATATTCATACAGAAAAATCTCTTGGGGATGTAGCCAAGACATTTTATTTATCAACGATAACACTGCTTTACATTTAGAGATTTTCTTCGAAGTTTCATTATTGCTACTCCGTAAGAAATTTCAACTGTGTAACATAAATATTGAAGTCGGTGAGAAAAATTTTCTACTGTTATTTTCATTTTTAGCTTTGGTATTTGTTTTTAAATAATTATTTGTGTCAAAATTTTTTGTTAAAATAATTTTTCTCTACACTTGTCTCATGTTTGGTCCACACTATCTTAGGATTAGTTCCAGTTTCAACATAGCATTCAAAAATGGTTAAATATGACAAAAATAGATAATTTATAACAGAAAAAGCTTGCCAGAAAATAACACCGAAAAGTGCAAAAAATAACACCGATTTTGGCCATAAAATAAAAGATTTTTTCCTGTCCCTAGCTGTAACAGTTTGCGTTCTCAGAAGTACATGTATCACATTGGAACAACCGAAATAAAATTATCAAACGTACCTATGTTCTGTTTTTTAATTTACAAAATCTACCTGTTACCAACTGTTCGTCTCAAATTGTGAGCCATATGTTTGCGCCATTTTCATTTGAGAATTGGTAAGGCGCCAGTGGTACACACAAAACACAAGCAAAATGTCAGGACATCAAGCTGATGCTCGAGGCCGTGGAGCTCAAGCTCCTGCCGAGACCCATGATGAACAGGCACCAGAAGCCGAGACTTGCCACTGCCCCCCAACAACAACGACAGCAGAGCAAGCAGAACAAACAGAAGAAGGCTTTCTGGAAAAAGAGAGAGAAGAAACTACCAGACCTAATACCAAAGTCACAGAGTACAAAAGGTAGTACAGAGGAAAACGACCCACTGACCAGCGAGTTATTACTTGTACCCGAGAGTAACGGGTTTATTGAGAGAAGACAGCTTCGATTTTTCCAACTTTACTTCACACAGTATATGGAGTTAGTAGAAGCAAGTTATGATGCACAAGTTAAAGCAGATCGCGGTCTTAGGGAAATTTCTTCCTTTCTGTGCATACCAATATTACTGTATCATCCTCCTGTGGAAACGACTCTACGCCGTGCTGTCGGCGAGAGGTATTCACACATTGGAAAGCGTAGAGCTAAGTTTCACAATGCCAGTTACACAAGATGTGAACCTTTTATTTGATGGGAGTCGGCTACTTAGCTGACTCCAACTCCCGCGAATTTCTTTTGCAGCTACAAGCTGAGCTCAACGTACACGAATTGGATTCGGCGCTGCTGGAAGCTTTGGGCGGGTGAACGCCGAGACACACGTGCTCTACGAGACTTTGCCCTCTCCGTTGATCGCTCTGTTGAAGATACAAGCTGACCTTAGGTACACCTTCGCATGCAGGAATCTACAATTGCAACATGCCTGGTTGCATCGTGATTGGGATCTGCCAGCGGACTTGAGACAAGAGGATCCGCACTTCACTTTGCCGACAACAAGTCTACTCGGAAAAAAAAAGAGAGAGATCCGTACCAGGTCGGGTTGACGGAGGAAGGATGTAGAAAAGATCCAAAGAAGAGCGGCGCGTTTCGTCACAGGGTTATTTGGTAAGCGTGATAGCGTTACGGAGATGTTTAGCAAACTCGAGTGGCAGACTCTGCAAGAGAGGCGCTCTGCATCGCGGTGTAGCTTGCTGTCCAGGTTTCGAGAGGGTGCGTTTCTGGATGAGGTATCGAATATATTGCCTCCCCCTACTTATACCTCCCGAGGAGATCACGAATGTAAAATTAGAGAGATTCGAGCGCGCACGGAGGCTTTCCGGCAGTCGTTCTTCCCGCGAACCATACGCGACTGGAACAGGAAAGGGAGGTAATGACAGTGGCACGTAAAGTGCCCTCCGCCACACACCGTTGGGTGGCTTGCGGAGTATAAATGTAGATGCAGATGTAGACTATTACAGCGGCATCTATCACAATGCGAAAAAAGTGGTCCAACTAAAACATTCATATTTCCTTACACACTACACGAATATCTAATAACAAATGGGGGTTCCCATTTAAAAAACGCTGTTGATATCCGTTTGACCTATGGCAGCGCCATCTGGTTTCCCCTTTCAAGATCGAAACTTGTCTATCTTTGTAGTTTTTTCGTTTGTTATTTCATGAGATATTTGGCCCGGTCACGATCAATGGACCATCCTGTATATACAGGGTGTCCAGAAAAGGACTCCCTGATTTCAAAATTAAATATCTCAAAAAAAAAAAAAAAAAGATCGATAGAGGAATGCAGTAAACGGTATGTTTATTGTGAAAGCTGTAAGAAGTTAATACAGCAGTTTGAAATAATAGTTACAAAAGCTGCTAACAGATGGCGCTGCAATCGCCATACGTAATGCCTAGTATAAATAGTGATCCGAAGCCCAGAGCGATCAGTTCCACTACTGAAACGTAAAAGGAGGTTAGCGTACCGAAGGAAGAGATTAAAACCGTCTACTCCATTGAACAACGCGTTTTTCTGGTGCTAGAGTACCACAGGTTGGAAGAGAGTCCTACGGCAACAAGGCGAAGTTTTCAAGCACGATTTAATGTTCCAAAAGGACCCGATACGAAAACCATTCGTACGCTCTTCGCAAAATTTCAACGAACAGGCAGCGCAACTGATGATCTAGTGGGGCATGTTGGGCGCAAGCAAACCGCAGTTACGCCTGAAAATATCGCCACAGTTTCTGGAATTATTCAGCGAAATCCAATGTCATCCGTCCGTAGAATTGCGTCTGAGACTGGTTTGAAGCGTTCCAGCACGCAGAAAATACTGAGAAAGAGCCTACACATGTTTCCATTCAAAATTCAAACGCACCAGGCCATACCTGTACGAGCTGTGCAACAAAGGGTTGCCTTTGCTAATCAGATGCTCACGATGATTGATAGTGAAGGATTTGATGTTGGCTGCATCTGGTTTACAGATGTAGCATACTTCCACCTACATGGATACGTGAATAAGCAGAACTGGCGATTTTGGGGTTCCGAAAAGCCATATTGGTGTGAAGCGAAACCCCTGTATTCTCTTATAGTTACAGTGTGGGCCGCAGTATGCAGCAGAGGCATTATTGGCCCTTTTTACATTCGAGAAACGGTCACTGGTGCACGTTACGTTGCAATTTTGGAACAATTTGTCGCCACACAGCAAGCGTTAGAGGATCGACCAGGTACTGAATGGTTTATGCAAGATGGAGCCCGACCACATCGGGCCGAACAAGTGTTTCGCTTCCTTGAGGAATACTTCGGGAATCAAGCCATTGCTTTGGAATATGCCAAAATTTACTGGTGCAGGCATGGATTGGCCTCCATATTCGCCGGATTTGACTCCCTGTGACTTTTTTTTGTGGGGCACAGTGAAAGACACGGTCTACCCGAAGCATCCCGCCACGCTGGACGAGCTCGAATCGGCGATCTCTGTGGCATGTGAATCCATTTCGGTTGAAGCACTACGAAATGTGATGGCGAATTTCATTCTTCGTTTGCGCCACCTCTGTAGTGCCAATGGTGAACATTTTGAAAACATTGTGATGTGGTTGTTTGCAAAGATTGTTTTCATACGATTATTTCACTTATGTATGCTGATATGAGCTGTACAGCGTACAGCGCCATCTGTTAGCAACTTTTGTAACTATTATTTCAAACTGCTGTATAAACTTCTTACAGCTTTCACAATAAACATACCGTTTACTGCATTCCTCTATCGATCTTTGTTTTCGAGATATTTAATTTTGAAATTAGGGAGCCCTTTTCTGGACACCCTGTATATGTGTGTGTATTATTCCGTTGGAATAAAACGGCTTTAATAAATACGAGTCACGTGGAGACACCCCCCCCCCCCACACACACACACCATATCTCACAAGGGAACCTCCCCATCGCACCCCCCCTCAGATTTAGTTGTAAATTGACACAATGGATACGCCTTGAAAAACTGAACACAGATCAATCGAGAAAACAGGAAGAAGTTGTGTGGAACTATGAAAAAATAAGCAAAATATACAAACTGAGTAGTCCATGTGCAAGATAGGTAACATAAAGGACAATGATAGCTGATGAGCGCCGTGGTCTCGTGGTTAGAGTGAGCAACTGCGGAACGAAAGGTCCTTGGTTCGAGTCCTCCCTCGAGTGAAAATTTTACTTTCTTTATTTTCGCAAAGTTACGGTCTGTCTGTTCGTTCATTGACGTCTCTGTTCACTGTAATAAGTTTAATGTCTGTGTTTTGCGACCGCACCGCAAAACCGTGCGATTAGTAGACGAAAGGACGTGCCTCTCCAATAGGAACAGAAAATATTTGATCGCAAGGTCATAGGTCAACCGATTCCTCCACAGGAAAACACGTCTGATATATTCTTTACGACACTGGTGATGGCATGTGCGTCACATGACAGGAATATGTTGTCGACCCACCTAACTTGCACACTTGGCGAATGGGTAAAAAGATTCTTCTACCTTGCCCGATTTAGGTTTTCTTGTGGATGTGATAATCACTCCAAAAAAAGTGATGAAAACATAAGAGTTTGTCACATAAACTGCATCAAATGAATGCAACAGTTTCACAGTCGCACAGTTTTCCCTGTGCTCTGTCAAAACACATGTTTTTTACGTTTTCAAATTTTCCGTGCGTAGACCGTCAAATTCTGTATATGTCCAAGCAAATCTGAACATGTCCTGGAATTTTGGAGAGCGAAGTTGATTATGTGTGAATGCCTGAACTTTGATAATTATATGAAAAAAAATTAAAATTTTCACCCGAGAGAAGATTTGAACCAACGACATGTCGTTCCACAGCTGCTCACGCTAACCACGGGACCACGGCGCTCGTAAGCTAACACCCTCCTAGATGTTGCCTACCTTGCGCATGGACTACTTAGTTTGTATATTTTGCTTATTTTTTTCATAGTTCCACACAACTTCTTCCTGTTTTCTCGATTGATCTGTGTTCAGTTTTTCAAGGCCTATCCCTGTGCCAACTTATAACTAAATCTGAGAGGGGTGCGATGGGGAGGTTCCCTTGTCAGACTGCTCTGCGCATCAGCCCCAGATATACGATCTAACCGAAACGGGGCAATACTAGATAGTGGCGCCCCCAAAAGGAAACATACTTTACAAAAATATGTTCGGCTGCAGGGCCGTGGAGACCGCCAACTACATTATCCAAGCATGCGGATAAACGCACGGGTCCGCGTGAAACGTCATGACACTGTTGTGAAGTACCTCTCGCGTGGACTCGTGTAAAGGGGCTTCGGAGTCTCGGTGGAGCCCCACCTTCGAACACCGGAAGGACTCCGCAAGCCTGACATCGTCGCGGTCACAGACGGCCAGGCCTGCATCGTCGACGCCCAGATAGTCTGAGACCACCTCCGGCTCAACTGGTGTCACCAGCAGAAGGCGGCGAAGTACAGGGTGTCCGAAAAAACTTTCCCCGATTACATAAATTGGTAACTCAGGCTAGAAGTAAGATACAAATATGAAACTTGTGTCGAATTGTTTGCAACTATCAAAGTTTTTTTTCTGTTTTAGGTTCGCAGTTCGTAAGTAGTGGATGAGGTGCAGTGCCCAAGAAGCCATGTTAACCAATCAGGAGAAGGCACAGTGTGTCCTGTGGTACCATGAGACACGATCACCAACCACAGTGCAGACACACTTCCAGTTAGGGTTGCCATACGCCACGGATTTCACGGACAGTCCGCGATTTTAGGGTAAAAGAAAACGTCCGGGCCGAAAAGGCAAATGTCCGCGATATTTGCTGGATTTGAAGTCAACTTCTGGTAATTTCAAAAATTGCTGTCAAAGAAGCATCAATATGTTATCTCTTTGCCTTCACATTATATAAAATCCAAACAGAACAGAACAGCTTTCGAGATATGGAAACAATGGGCAGTCAGGCTCAGGCGTACGGCACATCCTCTTCGATTTGCGAGATTGCGAGTTGTCGATACAGTGGGCGGTCAGTCATCTCTGGCAATGAAGAGTATTATCCTCTTTGATTAGCTTGTTGAATGTTCGCATGGTTTGTTGTCTTGCGATTTCGTTGTGTTATATTGTATTAAATAGTTGTTATTATTTGCCTGGTGGTTTAATAATGTCGGCTAGACGGAAGGTTAAGTACAGGGAGGAATATACTGAACAGTTTCCAAGTATAAAGCGAGGAAGAACTGAATACGCAGCTTTCTGCAAAATTTGCGGGTGAGTAACAAATGGTTCAAATGGCTCTGAGCACTATGGGACTCAACTGCTGTGGTCATAAGTCCCCTAGAACTTAGAACTACTTAAACTAACTAACCTAAGGACATCACACACATCCATGCCCGATGCAGGATTCGAACCTGCGACCGTAGCGGTCGTGCGGTTCCAGACTGTAGCGCCTTTAACCGCTCGGCCACTCCGGCGCGGGTGAGTAACATTACGATTATACACAGTAATGGAGGTAGACGTGATATTAACGACCACGTGCAATCGAAAAAGCGTAAGACGGCAGTGGGTTCATCATCTTCCAAACAGCTCACCAGCTTTTTCAAAACACAGACAGATGGTAACAAAGTAGCTGCAGCAGAAGCTGCATTTGCATTTCACTGTGTCAAGCACCATTATTCATACAACTCAAGTTCTTGCACATCAAAAATTATCTCTCACGTTTTTAGTGACTCGAAAGTTGCAGTAAACTTCTCCAGCGGCAAAACTAAAACAGAAGCCATCGTTAATAAAGCGATATCACCGTTCATTGAAGACAGAACAATGAACAGTCTATCGAAGGCCAATTATGTTAGTATTAGCACTGATGCTAGCAACCACAAGTATTTGAAAATATTTCCTGTTCTTATGCAGTATTTTGATTATGACGAAGGTGTCCAACGTAGATTGTTAAATTTAAATGAATGTGACAGTGAGGATCCTCGTACAATAACTCAGTGTGTATACAGTGCCATTTTACAACATGGGCTCAGTGATAAGGTATCTGCTTTTGGCGGAGATAACACAAATACTAACTTTGGGGGTGTTGCGAGAAAAAGAGAAAACAATGTGTACAAGAAACTTCAGAAGAAACTGAATAGGGAAATTTTAGGAGTAGGTTGTCCAGCTCATATTTTGCATAATGCAATTCATATTGGTGCAGATGTCCTCTCTCATGATATTCAGAGCATTATCATAAAGGTTTTTCATTATTTCTCCATATATACTGTTCGTGTATCATCACTAAAAGAATTTTCAGAATTTGTTGATGTGACACATAAGAACCTACTTAGACATGTAACAACCAGATGGCTCACCATGTTTCCTGCTATAGAGAGGTTCATCCACATGTTTAAGGCACTTAAGTCTTACTTTCTTTCACTTGATACATGTCCTTCCCTTCTCAAGAAATTCTTTTCTGATTCTGTTGGTGAAATGTATCTGCTCTTCTTGTATGCACAAATGAATCCTTTCCAGAGGGCAGTTAGCAGCATTGAGAGGGAAGACATATCAGTGAATGAGGTAAGACTGGAGTTAGAAAATATACTGCAAATTTTAGGAGAGAGAAAACAGTGTGTTTCCGTTACGTCTAAAATTAAAGAATTAATGTCTGACCTCACACAATATCAGCAGTCTACATTTCTAGGGGAAGTCTCTCTTTTCTATCAAACTGTTATTGATTACTTGATAAAATGGAGTAAGCCCTTGTCTGATATTAAACATTTTGACTGGATTTTGCTAAAGACTGTACCTTCATGGAAAAATGTTGAAAAGACATTCAAGTGGGTGCATGAAAACACAAGGTGTAAGTTGAATGAGTCCCTTCTCTTTGACCAAGTATTGAAATTAAAGTGTGTTTTGGGGGAGGTCAAAGATGAAAGTTTTGAGAATATGATGTCTCATAAGAAATGGGTGTTCTTCATTCATAATTGTATTTCTAGTGAGCAGTATTCAGAGTTGCTGAAAATTGTGGAATTTTATTTCTCCATTCCCAGTCATAACGCCAATGTAGAGAGAGTCTTTTCCCTCATGAATTTCAAGAACACAGGATCGGTTGCTGACCTTCCGAGGTCTGGTCGCCCGAGAACCTCAGCAGACAGGGTGGAAGCTGTAAGGCAGTCTTTTCTGCGAAGTCCGAAGAAATCGGTGCGCAGGGCCTCGCGTGAATTACAGATGCCAAAAAGCTCTCTCCGTGACATTTTACGCAAACGTTTATTGTTTCGTGCATACAAAGTGCAAATCATTCAGGCCTCATTGCCCAATGACAGTACACGTCGATATGACTTTGCGGTCAAAATGCTATCAGGTATTGTGGAGGATGACGGTTATCTCAGAGGAATTGCCTTTTCCGACGAAGCGACCTTTTTTGTCAGTGGAGTAGTGAATCGCCATAATGTGTGCATTTGGGGTTCACAACCCCCTGGCGGGGTCACGGAGTGCACCAGAGGCAGTCCAAAGGTGAATGTTTGGTACGGGCTATTGCACGATCGAATTATCGGGGCATTCTTCTTCGCTGAGGGTACCGACACACCTGCAGTGTATCTGGACATGTTGCAACTGTATGCTGTTCCTCAGTTGCTTCAGTACCACCCCGATGTCTTGTTTCAGCAAGACGGTGCACCGCCTCATTGGGGTTTGGACGTCCGTGCCTATCTCGATATGACCTTTCCTGGGCGACGGATTGGTCGTGATGGGCCAACCGTTTGGCCTCTACGCTCTCCTGTCATAACCCCATTAGACATCTATTTATGGGGTTATGCCGAGGACGAGGTCTACCGAATACACGTACCAGATCTTGAAACCCTGCGGCAACGGATAACCACAGTCGTTGAATCGATCCCTCCAGTGATGTTGGCTAATGTGTGGACGGAAATTGAATATCGCCAGATGTGCTACGTACTACCGAGGGTGCTCATGTGGAAGTTTACTGATGTGTGAAAACAACTTTGATGGTTTGTGAACAATTAGACAGCAGTTTCATATTTGTATCTTACTTTCTAGCCTGAGTTATCAATTTATGTAATCAGGGAAAGACTTTTCGGACACCCTGTATAACACGCCGTCCATAAGGCGTGCCGTCCTCGACCTCCGTCACGGCGTCCAGAGCGTCAAGTATTCATCGGCCACCCTGAACTGGAGGGGAACATGCGCCCCACAGTCCGTAAGAGACCTCCTGAAGCTGGGCTTCTAGGTGCGGGAGGTCTCCATGAGAGCACGTCAAAACGCTGCTGTCTCGCCATGAGGTGGGGATGACTGACGTCACGCTACGAAACTGAGACTGAGCTGAGACGAGGATTGTCAAATAGGGCACGTGCGGCCCGAGACTGCGAGAGCGCGAGCTGGCCGAGAGACTCGCATTATCGTAACGTAGCGGCTGGCAGCACATTGTCACGGGTCTAATCTCAGCACGAGTGGTTGCGGAACCGGGCCCAATGCGATGACTACCATCACAAATGATGATGTGTTGAAGAACCTTGCTGATGGGACGTACATTCTGATAAATAGAGTGGGAGTAAGGAGTGGCAGTTCTAGTTGAGAAAAATTTAAGGTAAGCCCTTCAATTATTACTAAATAATTACAGAATAAAGCTTCCGAATTCGAACGTGATAGTATTTGATTAATCGACTCGCTTCGTTTGTGTAGAATTTTTTAATTAATCGACACGTTTGTTGTGTCCGTAAATAAAAAGAAAATTTGTCGTCGTGAAACTACGACTGTTTCAGGTGGTTGTTGAAAGAGATACACACCTTCAAGTTGGTCACGTTCAGTGCCAAAACGGAAAATGTGGAGCACTGGTTGATTACAAAGGAAGCATAACTGGAAGGAACAGGCATAAATGTAAGGATAATCGACACTCGTCAAGCGTTGCAGCTGCCAGTGCTGATAAAATATCTATTAGGGACAAGTTTTTTAATGTGTGCAACAGACCTCCGACCATTTAATATGATAAGTGGTGAAGGATTCATAAGCTTAGCTCAAGAACTGATAAATAGAGGAGCAAAAGACGTGCTACCTTCCCCAAGGGCTGTAGCACGACATATTAAGGAATTGGATGATCAAGTCAGGAGTGAACTTATTCCAGTAGTGAAAGATGCAATTGGTAAAAACCAGTGTTCAATGACGCGCGATCTGTGGACAGACAGTTATCGTAAGATCCATTACCTGTCTGTCACGTCCAGCTATATTGATGAGTCGACGGACAAATGGAAACTAAAAAATATTGCAGTCTTAACTACAAGGTTTCCTGATGTTGCAAGACTGGCGAACCTATCATTACGGAAATATATGAACAAATGGCAGAGTGGCAGGTAACGTCCTCGGAACTAAGACAGGTAACTTTCGTTACAGATCATGGAGCTAACACCAAGAAAGCACTAGAAGCACACAAACGACTCCCATGTGTGATGCACTGTATTAATACAGCACTGAGGCACACATTCAGTGAAGGTTTCTTAATGGATGAGATACCCGCAGTGCATGACTCCATCCTGACTGTACGCAAAATAGTAGGCTTTATGATGCGATCTGGCTTAGTCGCGCGATTAGATAAAACCTTACACCATGATGTAGAAACCAGGTGGAACAGTGTGTACGTGATGTTAGACTCATTCCATTCACAGAAAGACCAAATAGAGACCGTTTTGCGTGATTCAAACAAACACGAGATGACGACGTCTATCAGAATGCGACTATGGAAAGCGTTATTCAATTTCTGAAGATTTTGAAAGAGGCCACGGACAATTTGGAAGGAGACAATGAGCCAAACCTACCATTTGTAGTGCCGTGGATTTTGAAACTGATAGGTCTTTGCGAAACTGGAGTGGACGATGTGACAATGTGTAAACTAAAGGAAAGGGCAGAACTGTCTATAAAACAGAAGTTCTAAATGAACTACATGAGATTCATTACGTGGCAACGTTCTTGCATCCCTGTTTCAAGGAACTACTAGGTTTTCCCGAAGAAAGAAGAGAAAAAATTCATCAGGATGTGCGAAAAATGTTAAATAACGTTGTTGATACGAACGTAACCAAAGATGTCATGTCTTCTCCCACAAAAAATTTCAAAATTGGCAAACATCCACCTAAAAATCGAAAGAGGAGATTGGGAAATATATAAACATGGAGGGTCCAAACAATGAGTTCACAGACCTTCTTTCATGGTGTGCCTTGTCGAAACTCAGCAAAGAGGTTTTGTGTATACCTGCCAGGAGGGCCTCGGGTGAAAAATTTTATTAAGGCAGGGATGCCACTGACTCATAACAGAAGTTGTCTAGATTCCGCTCCCGTTAATGTATTCTCATCATCCATAACAATAAGAGAACCAAATAAGCTATATTTGAAGCACAGAAGCAAGGGCAACTGACAACTGGTTTTCTGAGGTGTGTACGTAATCAATATATTGAGAAGTGATAAGTAATGACTGCACAATTATGCAGTGGGTATTACACACTTCATACTATGTAATGTAAATTGTTGTATAACTAAGGTTCTAACAGAAGAACAGACTCAACTTTAGTGCAATATCTTCAGAAATGGGACTGCTGAATTAAGGTTTCGGATCAATTTGCGAAACTCTATTGTACATTATTCGTTTTGACTATGTACACTTTCTTTTAATTAAATGAATTTATTATTGTGCACTACGGCCGTTTAAATAGCTCGAGTAGAAGATAATTGGTTGTGTATAAGACGCGACTTCTTGACTAAACAACAGATTAAATTCAACGTACTGTTTAGCAGGTGGATCAAATCCCCAGCTGCTGCTTTAAGGGGAGCCGGAGGTGGTCAAATCCAAAAAATTACGATTGGTTTTTTGCTACCGAAAATTAATTGGAACATTCCTCTTTAATGTAAACTTTGAATTATTGTTCTACTCGCTCTAGAAGTGGAGTTATTACCATTTTCCCCCACGCCTGCAGAGGAAATGGGCGGCCGCTGAATGCATCCAACACCCTCTCGTGACTTCCTGGCGAACTGCTTGGGATTTTCTCGGCCTGTTACGCATACCGCTAGTGTGCAAGGGTTGGCTACATTGTTTTCTGTGACAAATGAAGTGCTAAGAGCGCGGAACATCGTCTCTTTGCTGTTTACCGTTTCGAATTAGTTCAGTGTTGCGCCTGTTGTTGGTAGTATTACACTTCTTGTGTAAAGCGTTGTTACGATGCCAGGTTTTAGTAACCGTGTATATAAGAAGAGGAAGAACGTAGGTAAAAGAAAATTAACACTAATACCAAGTTGCGATACTACAATTACTCAAACAGTGCGTTCTTCTGCTAAGGAACACATGCCCCCCCCCCCCCCCCAATCTGGTGTGGTATGTCATTGGTATATATTGTGTAGAGTGTGGGACCCAGGACGGAGCCTTGGGGAACCCCTGCAGCTACGGTCCGGAATTGACTGTTGCACTTGTTCAGTGCGACGAAAAATTGCCTGTTGTTGAGAAAGGAATGAAGGATGTGGACGATGTGGAGGAGACGACAGTGATAGTGGAGGAGTTTGGAATTTAGCCCTGTGTGCCATACCTTATCAAACGCCTTTTGTATGTCTAAGAATATGGCACCGGTGCATTTGGCGGGTGTTGCAAACATGCTCAACCAACCTCACCGTTTGATGAATAGTGCTGTGGCTGTCATGGAAGCCAAATTGTTGGGGAGTGATGATGTTCTGTTCAGAGAGGAAGCGTCTGAGATGGGAGGAAAGATGAATTCAAGGATTTTTGAAGCACAGCTTAGGAGGGAGATGGGGCGATAGTTCTGAGGGAATAGTAGGTCCTTGCCGGGCTTCGGCACGATAATAACTCTGGCGACTTTCCACGGCTTGGGAAACTACTTAAGTCTGAGGCAGGTGTTGTAGAGGTTGGTGAGGAGTTGGATAGAGATTGGGGGAAGGTGTTTTAGATGCACGGGAGGGATTTTGTCTAGACCTGGGGATTTTTTATTGTGGAGTGACTTGATGTGTCCGCAGACTTCATCGGAGGTGACACCCGGGAATTGGGTAGCTACAGGGGCCCTAAGACCTCTGGTCACTCTTCTGATGATTCTTTCTTCGTGCTCGTCTGCGTCTTCGGATTCTGAGGTGGTCAACTGACGTTCTAAGGTTTCAGCCATTGCCTCTGCCTTGCTCTGAGGGTTGTAGACCAGGCCGTTTGGTCCGTGCAGTGGCTTATTTGCAGTGTGAGGGGTTCTCCTGGCTTTTGTGATGCGCCAAAGCTTCTCTGTGTTCCTCTCTGCTTCCTGCAGTGTTTCGTCCCATCTTTGGTTTTTGTGTATGTTTAGTTCTCTTATTTGGCGGCTGAGCTAGTCTGCACGTCGACGGTCGGCCGGGTCGCGGAAGTCCTGTCATCTCTTCCTGAAGTATCGTTTGTCCGCTAGGAGGTCTTGTAATTGTCGCGGAAGGTTGGGAGTTGTGGTGTGGTGGTTGTTGCTTTTTGGCTGCTTTTAGCGATGGCATCCGTGAATGACTACGGCCCGATTTATAGCTGCTTCGGCATTCCGAGCTCGCCCTCCGCGCTAAACGGAGCTTCCTCCTGCCTTGCGCGCGTGTGCTTGCCGCCGCCTTTGTCCGCTCACTGCCTTTGTCTGCGCTGCCGCACTGAGGCGCGCCGACTGCTCCGACCACGTGGGCGAGAAGACGACGACGTTCCGACGTGGCTCGCATCTCGCATGCGAGAGTGTGAGCCAGCAAAATTGTCGCGTTCACAATTTGCTCTGTTCGTGCTGCTCATCGCCATAGGATGACTCTGGGCTAGCCACATTCTAGACGTTAGCTAGGGTTTTTGTGTGCCAAGGCCCCCTTCACGCGGGACCAGCCCGCGTACACGGAGGCAAAGGCAGATCAGAATCCTGGAGCAACACCGACCGAAAGGAAGGCCTCGGCGCTTGTTGGTGACGTCACGTCAGCTAGGCACGGCGAACGCCAGGTCTGTTGCAGGCATACTCATAATGGCTGTTTCTCCCTCTCTGACACAGGAAAATGTGAAACTATTGGCGGTAGTTGCCCAACACACATTGTTCTGCAATCAATTAATTGTGCAATTCATTACACTTCTTAACAAATAGTGTAGTCCTGAACTTAAATTTCCACCCGTTTTAAAGATTGACATACAAAAACCACTTCATGGTACAGCAGCAACAGAATTCGTGCTTCTTTACCTTATTTGTAAATCTGAGGAAGTTACGTTTGTACTGGATTGCTTTTACAAGAAATTGTGAACATATTGGTGCTCTTCTTTAGGTATCTCGGTTGACTATGGGGCGAGGAGCACTGAGTGTTAATGAAATATCTTGCGATTGTACACGTTGGGCGAGGGGGTGGGGGACAGAAGAAGAGGCAAAAGAGAGATACTTATTTTAACAAATAAAAAAACTTTTTGTCTTATAAAGTTTCTACTTTCAGTTGCAAGAGGGGAATATTTATCTTTTCTAATGTGCATGTTTAAAAAAGTTTAAGCTCAGCAGTATTTTCGATGTTTGAAGCTATTTTGTTTCCTGTTTAGAATTCATTTCGTTGAAAACGACTGTAATCTAATGACTGGCAACATTTGGACATTTACACATGTAAATCAGTTCACATTTCCAGTGTCGATGTCAAACTAAAATAAATAAATAAAAGAAACGAGTTAATTGTAAGGGGGTTGGGGTAAGTATCGATAACAAAATGGATCAAGTAAATATAGTTACTTGAATGTAAAATTTCCGAAGCCTGCAATGGGGCAAAGCGTCTTCTCATATTGATCTACGTTTGTTTCGACAGGATTCAGTAATACAGAACTATGATCTTCATTTGTAGCTTTACGATAGTAAGAAAATCTTTCATCTAAATAAAACTGCAGAATCCAAAACAACACCAAACATTTAGTCCAAAAATAAGAGATTTATAGTGATAAGCACGCCCAGGCGTTTCTGCCTGCATCCGACCTGGCGTTCGCCGTGCCTAGCTGACGTGACGTCACCAACAAGCGCCGAGGCCTTCCTTTGAGTCGGTGTTGCCTGGAGAGACCTTATTCCACCCATCCGTCAAACCTTCTGCCGGCTGCGGAATTCTCCGAGATTTCCACGGCCGGTAGGGCCACCCCTACCGTCTCAGACCATTCCCCCACACAGTCACGCATCACACATGACACTGAAACACAAACACTCAGTAGGAAGTCGAGGAAAATGAGACGAGACACGAAGGCGTCTGATGAAAGTCGAGCCGAATCTAGCGCCGCCACATCAGACGTAGCGGCAGGAGGGTCGAAACGGAAGGTTTCGGTAGTCCCACCGAGAGACGCATCAGACGTTACACCAGAAAACCTACCACTTCCGGAAAATTCCGACGTGGAGGCGGAACCAGTACCAAATGTCCCGACCTCAACAGATTTGAAGCACTCGAACAGGACGCATCAGGAGACAAACAGACACCCCAACAAGATCCTCAACCAAAGAAACCACTGGTACCCCCGATAGTGGTCTTCAACACGACTACCTTACAATACTACAGAATATCAGACCTATTGTGAAAGGTAGCCTGAGGACGAAGTCGTCCAAGGAAAAAAAATCACATACTACTTCCAAGAACCAGACGATTACAAGGCACTCTGTGCACTCCTCACGAATCAGCAAATTCCCTTCTACACCCATGAACTAAACCCTAATAAACCATTGAAAGTGGTCATCTATGGCCTCCGGATAAATATGGCCCCCTCGATGATTCAAGAGTGCCTCATAAACCTAAATCTTCCTGTACACAGAGTAGCTCAGATAACTGAACCAACAGAAAGTCGTACCAGACGCCCCAATTCATTGTCGAGCTGGACAATACCGAAGAAGGGAAACGCATCTACCACATGCGATCACTGTTCCACATAGGGGAGCCCCTAGATGCCCAGCACAATGCCACAACTGGCAACAGTTCTATCATCGCTCCAGGTACTGCAAGCTGCTACCGCATTGCGTAAAATGTTGAGCAAACCATCCGACAGACGAGTGCAAGAAGACACTCAAATGCGCTAACTGCGGTGGGGCACACACTGCCAGCTACCGAAAATGCCCAAAATACCTCGAATTACTGGCAGACTGGAACTCACACACAGGCTCCAGTGCAACGGAGACCGGAATTCCGACCAGAACCAACTCAGTTCCCAGGACTAAGAACTCCTAGGAAAACCATGCCAAACTCCGCCGCCTCAACATCACAGGCTAGCCAGCAGCCACAACAACAAACTTCAGAAGCTGCCCCCCCCCCCCCCCCCCCTCAGGATTTGGTAACGATGTGAAGATGCTCCTTGGGCTGATCTCACAAGTCAACATCAAGAAGGTGGTGACCACTGTTCTAAAGACAATAGCTGATATCAGACAGGCACCTGATGCCTTTTCAAAAATTAGTATACTATTTACAGCAGCGATAGACTTCTTCTATGGCTCGGATGAATGACACAAAACCTTTCAATAACATGGAACGCTACTGGCGTCCTACCACAACGTCAGATATTAGAAGAATTCCTAGATACCCACAGGGTAGACTGAATTCCAGCCACAACGACGGAAACCTTTATACGCGACGGACAGAGCACCGCGCGAGACGATGGGCACCGCCTCCTGGCGGCAAGTAGACACGCAGCGCGCCGGTGGGAGAAGACGGCAGAAACGATAAATCGCAGCAGCACTAGCTGGAAGAATCCAACGATCGAAAAGAAGACCGTTGTTGTTTAATGTCGGACAAAATCGGATTACATATCTTACTTACAAGGGGAGGCCGCCAATTGTGAAATTCAGATTCGATTCATACTGCGCATAATAAAAGCTCATGGCCAGAGGTGTAATGTGGCAAAGCACCAAGATGCACTTTTCAGACGTTGTCGAGAAAATCGACAGTTAAAAGAAACCGCTGCGGTGAAATACTCTCTACGAGTAACAGTTTTCCACAGCGTCGTGGCGCAGCGGTAAGCGCTGGTGTTCGTAGTCCAAAGGTCGGCGGATCGAATCTCGCGCCATGCAACCTTTTTTTTTAGTATTTGTTTTTTGTAATTCAAATGTATACACACACACACACACACATTTCCGGCAATCAGTTGCAACAATTATGCATATTATAAGTTGTTGGAAGTCGTTTGTCGTGGAAAAACTGGCGACTTCGAACATCATTATGTTTTCCGCAAACAAAGTTGTATTTCACAAATGTTATTGTCTTCATAATGTTAACCACGTATAGTTAACGGAAGACGTAGAAACGATATTCCGAAACGAATACGTATAGCGTAAGTCAAACGTTCGAATTAGAATAGAGACCCCACGAACACAAATTTGCTGTGGCAGGAATGAAATATAAACTCCGTTACTCGCTCGTTACACTTGAAGAACAGACGTTGAATGGGCCGAAACGAGCCGCCGCATAACAGCGTAGTTGCCTGCTAACTTCGAAAGAAGGTAGATGCGGTCCCTAGCGCAACTTATAACATCGTCGAAAATCAGTGCGGACGTGAAAACTTTGGTACACCCTGTTAAACAAACGGAAAAATGGAGGCGGTACAATTGGAGAGCGATCCGCCTTCACCAACATGCATAAGCAATTGATTAATAGTATATATATATATATATATATATATATATATATATATATATATATATATATCTGAATTAACTCCGCTGTACCGGTCCCAAGCCCGGGGCCTCATTATGCAAGTGATGAGGAAGGAGGAGGGGGAGGAGTAACAACCTCGTTTAAAAAACCAGAGTTCACCTGGCCCGGGTGATAGTACTCTGTCAGGGCCCCTTGCTAGGGTTACAGCGAAGACCTCAACGGTAGTGAAGGCGGAGAGAACGAATCTCGGTACGGTGGAACTAGCGGAAGAGGCACATAATACAATAAATCCACCTTGCGTCTGACTTGTAACAAGCGGCACTGTGGTCGGCGTCTGTTCACCAGAGGTGCGGCCGTAATACAAATTCTGGAACTAACCACTCCAGTCTTAACCACTGAGCTTTTCTGAGCTCAACCCTTTGATTCTAAGTACTATTATGGAGCGTTTGAGTAATTACAAAATTACCCCAGGTGGTAACAAATCCTCCGCCATCAGTGGCGCAACTAGTCTATCGGATTCTGGGGAGACTAGGCTGAAACGCTATATCCCAAACCAGAGGAAATCGAAGTCTTTTGACCGACTCATGCCCAAGGTCGAAACATTTTTTGGCACTATCAATATTAACTCTCTCTTGACACCAGGAAAACTCTATAAATTAGGAGACACACTAAAAGAACAAAATATCAAAATTTTAGCCCTGCAAGAAACAAGGTTGCCTGATGAGAATACCATGGATTTTGGAAACTACCGATTGTTTAAAAGTAAAACAGACAAAAGAATTCTTAAAAACACTCCGCATCTGGGTGTTGCATTCGCAATTTCGCAAGACATTCTTGGCTCCGTAATCGAAGTAAATCCAGTAAACAACAGACTAATGACAATTTCCATGAAATGTGCAAATAAAATGTACTGTTTAATTAACGCACACATGCCTATCAACCAGGAGAATAAAACAAATCCAGAAAAAGCAAATAAGTCATGGGAAGTGTTAGAGAATACAGTCTCCAAAATTCCTCAAAATTATGTAAAGATTTTAATGGGTGATTTTAATGCGCAGTTAGGGAAAGAGAGAAAATTTAGAAAAACGGTCGGTGAATTCCCTGCACATAAATGGACCAATCAAAATGGAAAGAGGCTGGTAGAATTTTGCAGAAATTTCAATCTCAAAATTATGTCAAGTCATTTTAAGAAAAAACCTTCAAAACAAAAGACATGGCGATCACCTAACAAGGACATAGGTGAATTCCAAATTGACCATATTGCAATCTCGTATCCATGTCACAAAGAAATTTTAAATGTTCAAGTTCGTAAAGGCGCCAATATTGACTCAGACCATTACTTAACCCGTGTGAAACTAAAGCTAAAACCCCAAAATTTCAACAAAAGGACACCATTAATCCCCAAATTTGACACCAGTAAAATCCAACCATCATTATTAGCAGACGAATTTGACAAAACAAGTGCACAAAATTGGGAACAACTCAAACACAAGATTATCAAAACAGCTCAAGATCAAATTCCTTTACGAAAACACAAGAAACATGCTTGGTGGAATGAAAACTGTGATCATGCAATTAAAGCCAGACAAGAGGCATTTAAAGCATGGAATAGCAACAAGACAGAAGACACATATGATACATTCATGGCAACTAGAAAAGACACTTCAAAACTAATTAGACAAACAAAAAGACAATATGAGAATAGTCAACTCTTAGAAATTGAAGAAGATTTTCAGAAATACAATACCAGAAATTTTTATAAAACTTTTAAAACCAAAATAAAGGGGTACCAACCCCAGAATCTTTGCTTCAAGAAGGAAAATGGACAGTTGGCTCTTAACAACCAAGAAAATTGCAAAGAACTTTCTAAATATTTTAAGAATCTTCTAAATTGCCCCGAGCCCACAGAAAGATTTCCACCAAAAATTCCCCAACAATGCAATCCAGTTTCACTTGCACCAAATGAAGAGGAAATCATTAAAGAAATTCATAGGTTGAAAAACAACAAAGCATCTGGTGAAGATGGAATTGTTGCAGAACTTTTAAAGGCAGCTGGTCCAAAAACCGTTAAAGAAATTACTTCAATCATGCAAAACATTTGGCAAACTGAAAAAATTCCTGATGAATGGAAAACCGCCTTGATTCACCCACTTCATAAGAAGGGAGACAAAACTGATGTTAATAATTACAGAGGAATTTCTCTTCTTCCAGTCACATACAAAATCCTCTCTCAATGTCTTCTGAACCGAGCACAACAGCAACTTGAATGGAAAATTGGCGAATATCAAGCAGGTTTCAGGCCAAATAGATCTTGCCCAGAACAGATTTTAGTCCTCAAACTAATTCTCAGACATCAAAAAATTTACAATAAAAAACTAGTTTGTACCTTTGTAGATTTTAGAAAGGCTTATGACTCAGTGGATCGTGAATCTCTTTTCCAAATTGTGAAAGAACAAGGCCTGGATCCTAAAACCACGGCAATTATCAGAGACACGCTAACGGGTACAAAATCAAAAGTAAAGTTCAGAGGAGAAATTTCAGAATCCTTTGAAATAAAAACAGGCGTGAGGCAAGGTGATGGACTCTCTCCGTTGCTATTTAACTGCGTTCTAGAAAAAGTAATACAAGAGTGGCGCGAACGAAAATTGGAGTTCAAAATTGACCAACCAGTGAAATTAGGAGGAACAAATATTCGAATAGACTGTTTGGCCTTTGCAGACGACTTGGTTATTCTAACGCAGGACATCCAAATTGCTCAGAAACAAATAGAAATCCTTAAAGAAACAGCAGAAAGAGTAGGTCTCCAAATCTCATTTGAAAAAACACAGTATATGACTAGCAACAAACTGGCACCCAAACTTTTGGAAACTAAGTATGGAAAAATCAAAAGAGTTTCGCAATTCAAATATTTAGGTGAAACAATCTCAGAGACTGGTCTAGAAAAAATTGGAAATGAAATTCGTTGTCAAAAGATGGAGACAGCTTTTAGACTTACAAAAGACATCTACAACAAAAAATGTCTCTCGAGGTACTCTAAATTGAGACATTACAACACGGTCATAAAACCAGAGTGCCATTATGGGGCTGAAACGCTAATTTTAAACAGAAAAAAGGACATTCAAGAAATCCAAAAAAGAGAAAGAAAAGTAATCAGAAAAATTCTAGGTCCAAAATATACTGAAGAAGGAACATACAGGCTAAGAGCAAATAGTGAAATTCAACAATACACCAGCATATATTCAGATATGAAAAAACGCAGATTAAAATTTTATGGGCATATTAAAAGAATGGATGCTACCAGACTAACTAAACAAGTAGTGGAATTCTACGAAAATCGAAGTAAAGCTAAATTTGAGACAATAAAATGGATTGCTGCTATAAAAGAGGACATGAAAGAGGCAGATATAAAACAAGATGAAATTCAAGACAGAAAATTATTTAGGCAAAAAATTCATGACTGGGTAGTTGGTCAAGCTGAAAAACCAAAGAAAACTGGAACCACATGGTCTGATGAAAGGAAAAGAGCTCATTCCGAGAGAATGAAAACAATTTGGGCAGAGAGAAAGTCTAAAAGAAAATAACTGAATGCCCCGTGATTGTACTTCGCGTGGCCCAGTAGGGCCCAAACGTGAATAATAATATATCTGAATTACAAAAAACTAATGATAAAAATTGCATGGTGCGAGATTCGATCCGGCGACCTTTCATTACGAACCCGAGCGCTTACCGCTGCGCCACGACGCTGTTGAAAATTATTAATCGTAGAGAGTATTTCACCGCGACGGTTTATTTTAACTGTCGATTTTCTCGACAACGGCTGAGAAGTGCATCTTGGTGCTTTGCCACATTACACCTCTGGCCATGAGCTTTTATTATGCGCAGTATGAATCGAATCTGAATTTCACAATTGGCGGCCTCCCCTTGTTAGAGGAAAACCTATATCCCTGTTAATAATATTACTTGATAGGGCAGAAGAGGTCAGGCAGGAGGTTGCCTATAAACTTCGTCGAGTTCCCGCTCCACGGAATAATATTCCATCTTGTGAAAGGGCTGCTATTCGATCTCAGAGAGAATCGGGATCTAATCATTCTTCCAGCCGATAAAGGTAATGCCACGGTTATTCTCTCACGTGAGGATTATGTCGCCAAAATGGATCTTTTGTTAGAGGAATCGGCCTATCGGAAAATCAAAAATGATTCCTCGGATTGTATAAAACGGAAGAATCTCTCATTTTTAAAGAAGAGCTCCTTACCTAGTGATGTCATCAAGAAACTTCATCCTGGTGCGGCGGCGTACCCAAGATTCATAAGAGTGGTATTCCTCTGCGTCCCATTGTCAGCAACTTGGGCGCCCCTACCTATAATTTGGCCAAATATTTAGCTTCAGTCCTCAGGCTGGATGTGGGAAAATGTGAACATCACACATCAAATTCGTCCGACTTCATTCGACGATTAAAATATTTGTACTGTGGCCCTTCTGATTTGCTCGTCAGCTTTGATGCTATTTCTCTGTTTACTCGGTTTCCTCTTCCAAGAGTCCCTGTTACTAATCAGTGAGAAATTAGATGAAGAAACCACCAAGTTACGCCGTCATGTGTTGACATCAGCGTATTTCCTTTTTAATGATGTCTATTTTGAACAAACTGACGGAGTGGCTGTGGGGAGTCCACTCTCCCCCACAGTCGCCAACCTTTTTACGGAAGACTTTGAGGACATGGCACTCAAAACTTCGTTTCTTAAACCGAAGTGTTTTTTGAAATCCGTTGATGGCATTTTAATGGTTTGTCCACATGGAATTGATGCTTTGAATCGCTTTTTACATCATTTCATTTGTGTACATCCGAGAATTGAATTTACTATAGAAACTGAAAGTGATGGTAAACTTCAATTTCTTGACGCTTTAGTTCAAAGAAAGGACGATGGGACTATTGGACACTGTGTGTATCGGAAACCCACTCATACTGACCGCTATCTTCATGCGGCCAGCTGTCATCCACCACAACAACGTAGTGGAGTTCTGCGGACTCTGGTCAAAAGAGCTTATTCCATTTCTGACGAGGAACATTTGAAAGAAGAACTTGATCATTTGAAGATTGTTTTTAAACAGAATGGATATACGGAACAACAAACATGCCGCGCTCTTCAGTTTGGTCCGTCACGCGAACCAATAGAGCATACTTTTGAAGCTGTTGCTTATTTACCCTTTGCGGGAAGTACAGGGTGATTCAAAAAGAATACCACAACTTTAGGAATTTAAAACTCTGCAACGACAAAAGGCAGAGCTAAGCACCATCTGTCGGCGAATTAAGGGAGCTATAAAGTTTCATTTAGTTGTACATTTGTTCGCTTGAGGCGCTGTTGACTAGGCGTCAGCGTCAGTTGATGCTAAGATGGCGACCGCTCAACAGAAAGCTTTTGGTGTTATTGAGTACGGCAGAAGTGAATCGACGACAGTTGTTCGGCGTGCATTTCGAATGAAGTATGGTGTTAAACCTCCTGATAGGTGGTGTATTAAACGTTGGTATAAACAGTTTACAGAGAATGGGTGTTTGTGCAAAGGGAAAAGTTCTGGACGGCCGAGAACGAGTGATGAAAATGTAGCACGCATCCAGCAAGCATTTGTTCGCAGCCCAGGAAAATCGACTCGCAGAGCTAGCAGAGAGCTGCAAATTCCACAATCGACTGTACGGAGAGTCCTACGAAAAAGGTTAGTTATGAAACCTTATCGTCTGAAAATGGTTCGAGCACTGTCTGTAGCTGATAAGATTAAAAGAATAGATTTCTGTGATTTTATCCTTGCTCAAATGGAAACAGATGAATCTTTCGTTTCAAAGATTGTGTTTAGTGATGAAGCAACTTTCCACACTAACGGGAAAGTCAACCGTCACAATGTCTGTATATGGGGCACTGAGAATCCGCGGGAAACAACTCAGTATGAACGTGACTCGCCTAAGGTGAACGTTTTCTGTGCCATTTCAGCCAATAAAGTTTTTGGTCCCTTTTTCTTCGAAGGTGCTACTGTAACTGGACTACAGTATCTGGAGATGTTAGAGAATTGGCTGTTCCCTCAGCTCGAACAAGAAGCACAACAATTCATATTTCAGCAGGATGGAGCGCCACCACATTGGCACTTATCTGTCCGTAACTACCTGAACGTCAACTACCCGAGGCGATGGATCGGCCGCCAGGCAGCCCGTGACAGAGCACTTCATCACTGGCCTCCAAGAAGCCCTGATCTTACCCCCTGCGATTTTTTCTTACGGGGGTATGTTAAGGATATGGTGTTTCGGCCACCTCTCCCAGCCACCATTGATGATTTGAAACGAGAAATAACGGCAGATATCCAAACTGTTACGCCTGATATGCTACAGAGAGTGTGGAACGAGTTGGAGTATCGGGTTGATATTGCTCGTGTGTCCGGAGGGGGCCATATTGAACATCTCTGAACTTGTTTTTGAGTGAAAAAAAAACCTTTTTAAATACTCTTTGTAATGATATATAACAGAAGGTTATATTATGTTTCTTTCATTAAATACACATTTTTAAAGTTGTGGTATTCTTTTTGAATCACCCTGTATATCATCGAGAATTTCAATAATTTTAAGAAAATATGATATTAAAAACGTTTTTACGCCGGTTGCCAAGACTAGAGCCCTTCTTGGCTCGTTTAAAGATAATTTGGGCTCGAGGAAGCCCGGGGTGTCACTGTGGAAAGAAGTATATTGGTCAAACTATTCAGGACCGGTGTGTGGAACATCATCGGCACACTCGGTTGTTCCAGCCTGAGAAGTCGGCAGTGGCGGAACACTGCCTTAACGAAGGACACAGAATGATATATGACAAGACGCAATTGATCTCTCCTGCTTCTCACTATTGGGAATGTGTCCTTAAAGAACCCATTGAAATTAGATTATCAAGTAATATTATTAACAGGGATAAAAGTTAAACAACAACGGCCGTCTTTTCGATCATTGGGTTCTTCCAACTAGTGCTGTTGCGATTTACCGTTTCTGCCGTCTTCTCCCACCGGCGCGCTGCGTGTCTACTTGCCGCCAGGAGGCGCTGCCCATCATCTCGCGCGCGCGCGCACTGCTCTGTCCGTGGTGTATACAGGCGTCTAAAGCTAGCGAAATGAGGGATGCCCAACTACCTGACCTACCTATAGATGGCTCTAGCGTCAAGTTACCATGATCCTTTGCGAGTCCAGGTGTCTCGGGTCACGCTCAACTACAGGATCAAACGATAGATGAATCCAGGGGGGCCCATTATGCGTGCGCAGAACAGAGATTTTTTCGCCGTACTGCGCATGACGTCAGCGTCGAGAGACGCCGCTCAGTTCCCGCGCGCTTTCTTATGTGTTGAAGCAAGTAAGTTTTGTGTTGTTGCTGTTTGTTATGGTGTTGAATCGAGTTCATTCTTTCTGCGACACTTTAACAATGCCGAATTGTGCCGTGGCTGTGTGTGAAAACTATAATCAGAAGACTAAAGGGAGTAGTATTTCCTATCATAAGTTTCCGAAAGATCCTGAAACGTGTGCTCGGTGGGTTCAGCTCTGTAGAAGAAGTGATAGTATTACCAACAAAAATGCTACTATCTGTAGCGTACATTTTAAAGAAGACAATTATTTACGGGATCTCCAAGCTGAATTAATGAAACTTCCGCCAAAGAAGATCTTAAAGCTGACTGCAGTTCCTTCATTGCACCTCATTAAAGCCACATCTGCAGCTGCTGCTTCGTCTTCAGTCCAAGAAAGAAATGACAGAAGGAAAGATCGTGAAACACGTAAACGTGCACTTAACAGACTAGCTTCACTGCCACCGAAGAAAAAAAAAAGTGGATCAAAGCACAGAAACTGAAAAAGGCCGCATCGAGGATGAAATGAAGAGGCTCTTAAGGAATTATCGCTACTGACAGAAAAAAATAAGCGTTTGATAGCTGAAAACAACACGCTGAGAACGAGAAACAAATTACTGGCTCATGCATTAAGCAAACAGAGAAAGCTATGCCAAAGCCTTCATTATCAACGAAGTACTAAAGTGACAACTAAAGTACACCAAGTTTTAAAAAAAGTGTTTACGAACGCACAAATTGAATGTCTTCTGAAATCAAAGAAGAGCACCCATTGGACCCAGGAAGATATAAGCAAAGCCTTGCTTCTGCGCTCTCTGTCCAGAAAAACTTATTTATTTAAGAAATATAATGGGAATACCATTACCTGGACTTTGTACGTTAAAACGATGGATATCTAATTTTTTTCGTTGTGATCCCGGAATTTTGACTGATGTATTGTACTTAATGAATAAGCAAGCAACGAACTTAAGTCAAGCAGAGAACCTGTGTGTGTTAACCTTTGACGAAATGAATGTGGACAGTCGCATATGCTACGACCAAGAAACTGACACTATATACGGACCATATAGCCAGGTACAGGTAATTATGGCACGTGGTTTGTGTGGAACCTGGAAGCAGCCCGTATATTATAACTTTGATACTACGATGAATCGGGATTCACTGATCAATATTGTCAGAGAGACGCAGAAAGTGAGATTTGTCGTAGTTGGTATAGTGTCTGATTTGGGGGGTAAAAATGGGAAAGTGTGGAAGGAATTCCACATCGACTACACAAACACGTGCTTCACCAACCCAGATGATGAAACGAAACGTGTTTGGGTATTCGCTGATGTACCACATATGGTGAAACTTCTCAGAAACCACCTTTTAGATGATGGATTCTCATTAAGTGACGGAACAACGATAACAAAGCGCGTAATCGACCAGCTATTGTCGAAAGATAATGGAGAACTGAAACTGTGCCCTAAGCTTACTGCTCATCATCTGACAGTTTGTGGAAGAGATCGACAGCGCGTTCATCTTGCTTGCCAACTCTTTTCCAACACTGTATCAGAAGCAATTTCTTTTGTAATGCCTGAAGAAAAAGACACGGCAGAATTCTTCAAATTGGTGAACGACATTGTCGGCAAACGACCAATTTCAAGTGCTTTTGGATTGTGTAAGGAGACGCAGGAGGAAGTTCTTCGCAGATTCTACTCCGTCAGTGAAAAAAATGAGAGTGGGAAATCATAAAGCTTTACTTCCTTTCCAAAAGGGATTACTCACCTCGATTCGGTCACTGCTGGGTTGTTTTTCGGATTTAAAACATGGCTACGGTTTGAAGTATGTATTGACCTCAAGGTTCAACCAAGACTGCCTCGAAAACTTATTTTCCCAGGTAAGAGCAATTGGCAGAGCCAATGATCATCCCTTACCAGTGGAATTTAAAAGCCGTTTGCGCATTTTAGTTATGAACAAAAGTATTTCTGACATTCAGTTACGCAGTTCTTGTCCAGTCTCAGCGGAAACTGATACAAAATATTTGACTTCCAACCTGTTTACAGGACTTGTGCCGGGCATTGAGGAAGCGTTGTCGATGATAGAAGGTGACCCACAAATGAGGGACATGACACTACATGACTTAATTGTTCCATCTTTGATAGAAGATTCAGTGTTCTCTAGAAGGTCTCCGCTACACCGCTGGATATATTGCCTCCAGGTGCGTCTCCATTGACAAATCACTTGGTCATCGTAGTGGTAAGACACTCGAAGTGTCGAAAGACCATGCAAGTTCTGGGTGAATCGAGAAACTGTCTCGGTGGTGGCTTAATCATCCCTTCAGACGAGTGGTTTGATGCTGTTAAGCAGTTAGAGGTGTTTTTTTTTTTTTTTTAATTTTCATGGCAGCGGTCTGTGTAAAGACGGCAATGTGATCAGAAACCTGACGAGAATTTTAATTGGGAAGTTTCCAACTATTAGTCAAGATGTCATCACAGTGTACGCTAAAACCAGAACCTTCATCCGGAGAAGGCACTTCAACACATCTGCAAAGGCACAGAGGGCCAAACAGCAGCAGCAGAAAGCAGCACACAGGTGGAGAGCTTCTGCAGTCCCCTCCAGATCTGATTAAGGTATTTAAATTATTCTTAAAATTTTTGAATGTGAGTTCATTAAACCGGGCTTCTGTATCATTAAGTGTAGTAATGTCTCATCTAACTAGACGTACGGTTGCTGCTTAATACCTGCATGAAAAAGATGGTACACACTATAGCCGACTGTGATGCACAAAATGTGTTTAGTAAGCTGAAAGCTCTTGTAATTGTTGCGTTTGCAGTACTATTAAAAATTGTAAAAAATATATAAAAAAGGATATATATATATAAAAAAGGATATATATAAAAAGGGACTGAAGCATACCAGATTGCTGTTACGTAACAAAATTGAATATAAATTGAGGAGGAGCCACAAATCTGTAGTTTTACTTTTGTCATTACCAGAGAGACAATATAAGATTTCCACAGTCGTAGCAGGTATTAACATTCAGTCCCTGTATTGGTAAGCTTCGATCGAATCCATAATTCATTATATTGCCCTTCACTTTTCGTGAATTAATGTTAGTTTAAGCTCAATAGTGCCGTATGCGGAGGCGAAAGATTGCACTAAGACGCGATCAGACAGTCCAGTGTGCGCCAACTGCAATGGAGCGCACCCTGCAAACTACAAAGGCTGCGAAGTCTATCAAAGCAAGCTGAAACCCTTCCTACCAACTGCACGAACCGAACAACACACACGCCCACCAAAGCGGGCTGGCCAGCACCAAAATGCAGTGCACCGCCAAGAAGCACCTGAAACCACAGGAACCCAAGAGACCAGACAAATCACCACCCAAACACCACAATCAGAAAGCAGTAGGACTCAGCAGCAACTCGATAAAGAAACAGCTCGCACATATGCAAGCGCAGTCTCACCGAAGCAAATGACACCAGTACACACCCAGTTGAAAGGCAGGGATGATACCAGGACGCCAATTCAAGGGCCCTTGAAACCACCGCCTACCCCCAAGCCTAGGGAACAAATACCAGTCCCGAAGCCAAGGGAGCCAGGGCACAGCCCAATTTCCACCGAAGTCGAGCGAGTGCCAACAACAACTGAGCCAACACAACTAGACGCTACACTACACACATCCAGGAAAGCTACCCAGCGGAAACCGCAACAGTACCCAATCAGCCAACTGCTCCAGAAACTAAACAAACAACCACTCCAGAAACCGAACAACCAGCACCACCACAAAACACAGAACCAGGCCCAACTCCCTTTCTGGGAGCAGACATAGGTGAGATACTGAACACCCTCAAACTCTTTTGACAAGCAGCGACTGCTAAATACAGTCAAACTCACCGCCCAAAAACTCCGAAAAACAAATGACAAAGCCACCAAAGCGCTAATACTGATGGAGGCAGTATTCACCATCATGGAGTAAACATGGCGAGCCGCAGAAAACCAAAACGGAACATGACATTATGCCTCTGGAATGCCAATGGCATAAAAAGCAAAAAGACGGAAATACAAGCCTTTATCACAGAAAACGACATCGATATAACGCTCGTAACTGAAACCCACCTACGTCCACCTGACATCTTCCGCTTAAGAAACATGGCCACATACAGAACCGACAGACAACACCAGAGACGCGGTGGCACGGCGATCTTTATCAAGAACAACATTACCCATGACACAGTTGAAACCCCTGCACTGGAAGAAATAGAAGCTACCCTGCTAAAAATAAACACAACCATAGGAGTGCTGCTGATTGGGGCAGCATACCTTGCCCCACACAGAGAACTTCGAGAACATGAGCTACGACAGATATTTGACCTACATCCAAGGGTGCTACTCGGAGGGGAGGGGGGGGGGGGAGACTTAAACCCAAAGCATCCCTTCTGGAACTCCCGAGTGGCAAACCCCAAGGGCAACCAATTAGTAAGCTTAGAAGAAGCACTTCAGATAACAGTCTGGGGCCCTGACGACCCCACCCACGTCCCGCTACTGCCACAACAGAGGCCTGACGTCTTGGACATCGTTGTGACCAAGGGAATACCAGACAAAATCCACTTGGATGTCCGAGACGACCTATCCTCTGACCACAAGCCTGTGTTGGTTAACTTCCACAGACTCATGCCACCATCGCCACCACAGCACCAAACATTCAGAACTGACTGGGACTTATACCGAACTTCCCTAACGGCGACCATCCGCCCACATACCCAGCTCAGAACAACGGACGAGATCGACTCAGCGATCGAATCACTCACCACACAGATCCAAAAAGTTTCGCGACAGTCAACAACCATAACAAACCAACCTAGAAATGACTTCGAACTCTCACCCCTCCTCCGTGATCTCCGTCACATCAAAAACAAAGCCAAAAGGCGCTGGCAACAAACTCGCGACCCAAGAGACCGTACTACTGCAAATAAACTAATGCGCGAGCTAAACAAACGGTTAACGGAGTGTCGTGCGGAAGTATGGGCGGACAAAATGGAGTCATTCAACCTTCAAACCACCGACGAGTGGATGGTAGTAAAGAACTTAAGAGCCACCCAACCACCCAAAAGGGCCATGATAGGTAATCAGGGCACAATCTACGACGCCTTGTCGAAGGCCGAGTTACTCGCTGACACCTTTGAAGAGCAAAACACCCTCCCATCCCACGACGTACAGACACGCGACGACCAAGACCTAGAAGACAGAATTAAACAGACCATCGATACGTTGAGAAGTACGCTACCCACCACAACACCGCAGCTAACCGCCCCAACTGAGATCAGAAGGGAAATACGTAAAAGAAAGGGAGGTTCTGCACCTGGTCTCGACAAAATAACACATATGCACCTAAAAAATCTTCTACGTAAACCAATAGTGCTCCTGACCAGGATTTTCAACAAGTGTTTGCAACTGTCGTATTTTCCCTCCTCATGGAAAATAGCAAAACTAATCACCATACCGAAAGCCGGTAAAGACCCAAAAATCCCTTCAAACAATAGACCTATCAGCTTACTACAGACCATGGGGAAGCTGTTCGAGAGGATTTTACTACAGCGTCTCCAACCATCCCTGACAGACAACAACACACTAAGAGCCGAGCAATTCAGTTTCCAAAAAAAGGTGTCAGCAGAACTCCAAGTGCTCCTTGTCACTGAACACATCGCAGCTAACATGAACCTGCAAAAGTCTACCGCAGCCGTGTTCCTCGACTGGGAAAAAGCCTTCGACAAGGTGTGGCATGACAACTTAATCTGGAAGATACGAGGTGTGGCTAGAAAAAAAACCGGACTAGTACTGGTGAAACAATAAAACGAATGCAATAAGGCTGAAAGTCGCGTGGCCTGTCACGTGACTCTCGCTCCGCCTACTGCTCGAGTTTCATCTGCCTCCTGCACTCAGTCTGCCCGTGGCGTCTGTTTTAAGTAGTTGACGTTTTGTCTGTGCGTCGGAAAATGTTGAGTGTACAGAAAGAACAGCGTGTTAACATCAAATTTTGTTTCAAACTAGGAAAATCTGCAAGTGAAACGTTTGTAATGTTACAACAAGTGTACGGCGATGATTGTTTATCGCGAACACAAGTGTTTGAGTGGTTTAAACGATTTAAAGATGGCCGCGAAGACACCAGTGATGACACTCGCACTGGCAGACCATTGTCAGCAAAAACTGATGCAAACATTGAAAAAATCGGTAAATCGGTAATCCTTGTCAACTCCTGTTAACTCAGACACTGCTCTGATTGTTAAACGGCGATCTTGTCGAACAAGTTTACCGATTTTTTCAATGTTTGCACCAGTTTTTGCTGACAATGGTCTGCCAGTGCGAGTGTCATCACTGGTGTCTTCGCGGCCATCTTTAAATCGTTTAAACCACTCAAACACTTGTGTTCGCGATAAACAATCATCGCCGTACACTTGTTGTAACATTACAAACGTTTCACTTGCAGATTTTCCTAGTTTGAAACAAAATTTGATGTTAACACGCTGTTCTTTCTGTACACTCAACATTTTCCGACGCACAGACAAAACGTCAACTACTTAAAACAGACGCCACGGGCAGACTGAGTGCAAGAGGCAGATGAAACTCGAGCAGTAGGCGGAGCGAGAGTCACGTGACAGGCCACGCGACTTTCAGCCTTATTGCATTCGTTTTATTGTTTCACCAGTACTAGTCCGGTTTTTTTCTAGCCACACCTCGTATTACATCAAACATCTGTCCCAGACGTCTACGCCAAGCTACTTGACAGCTACTTGAACGAGATGCATTTCGTGGTCGAAGTGGATGGCAAACGTTCCTCTCGTCGCCAGCTGAAAGCGGGCATCCCCCAAGGGTCTGTCCTCTTACCAACTCTATTCAACATCTACGTCAATAACATTCCCTTGGAGGCAGGAGTCCACATCGCCCAATTCGCTGACGACACGGCATTCTACACCAGTGAACATCGGCAGTACGTATCCAGCGGCAGACTACAACGACAGCTCAATAGCGTGGAAAACTGGTGTAGAGCAAACAAACTTCATCTAAACGCAGCAAAAACAACCGCCATCTACTTCACCCGAAAGCGACCAGTCCTACAAAACCATCTGCGGCTCAACGCCCAGGAACTACCCTGGAGGGATGAGGTCAAGTACCTTGGCGTGACGCTGGACAGAAAACTGTTGTACCACCATCACATCAAAGAAAAGAAATCAAAAGCCCTGAACCTAGCCAGGGCCCTTTACCCTCTCTTCAAGAGCAAGAACTTGAAAGCAGAAACAAAACGGACACTATGCAAGACAACGGTGCTGCCCACGATGACATATGGCTGCTCATCATGGGCGGTGGCTTGCCCAACAAGGAAATACGAACTACAGGTAGTGCAGAACAAGGTGCTCAGGTGGATCCTAGGAGCACCCTACTGGACTAGAATATCCCAATTACATGAACAGCTGGAGATGGATACACTTGATCAAACGATTAGGAAACAGACTACAAAAATTTTCAAAAAGATAGACAACATCAGAAACACCTGCAGACACCTGACAGACGTAGGCACCCAAAGACCAAAAACCTGTCACAAACAGAGAGTGCCACGATCCATCACAGAGGACCCCACAGATTAAATCAGGAAATACACCCCAACTCCCAGTCAGAAGCAAAATACAACCACACCAACCACCTTAAACCAGACCAAGGAGATCGTATTGCGAGAGACAATCTAGCGGCAAACAGACGCCGAACCACCATGGACAAAGAAGAAAGCGGCAACCTTGCCGCAGCAAACACCAAGGACCAAGAGGAGAGGAAAGGAGAAACAAACACCAAGCCTTCTTGCAAGGCGCAGTACCCCACCAAGGCGGATTGGTGAACTTATAAGTTCAAAAATCACAATCCTGACCCCCAAAGTGAATAAATGGTGCCCCAACAGCACTACCTAACTACCTAAACACAACTACACCAATACACGGAAAATCGGCGAATCCGATAAGCCTGTTCAACAACACTATGTGGAAAAAAAAAAGTCTCGCGCTGCTGACGCTTCTCCACAGTGACGTCACACGGAAGCGCCCGATCGCTGCCGAACACATTGGCCCAACGTTCTGTGTAGCAACCTTGAGATGAATCTACGGTCACGTTACCATGATCCTTTGCGAGTCCATGCTGCCGGAAAATCTCATGCTCGAGTACTCGTGCTTCACGCTCGGGAGATCTTTTGTTGTGTGTATTTGTGTTAAATATGGAGTTTGTAGTGAAGTGTGAGAAATGTGAAAAGAGTTACCAGCCTTTCAAGCACGTGCGTCCCATGTCGAATAGGTCGACGAAACACCATCTCGTTACCAGTGTGTTGTGTGTTTGCAAAGTTTTCGTGATTCACATAATTTAAACAGGCATGTTAAGGTCCATGAGAACGAAACTTGCAAATATACATGCCCAGTTTGTGAGTGCAAAATCGATAAGAAGGGTGCTCCAGAACATTTTTCGCAACATGGTTTTCCCACGGAAATTGAGACTTCAAAATTTAGTAATAGTGCAACGTTCGAACAGTGGAAGACAAAAATTGAAAAGGAAACTAATTCAAAGTTTATTAAGCAACGTGGTCAAAAAACTAATCAACAGAGCTTTATAATAAACGAATACTGTTGCCACCGGAGTGGTGTTTTTATATCAAAGAGCCGAGGTGTTCGTGCGGTAAAGGTCCGAGGCTGCAGTAAAATTGATGCTTATTGTACAGCAGCAATAATGACACAGACATTAACCAGTGGCGAGATTACTGTAAATTTACAGAAAACTCGTGTAGGGCATGAGAGAGCAGTTGGCAGGCAGTCGCTGACAAAAGAAGAAAAGAAAGAATTTGCTTCTAAGATTGCAATGGGGGTACCACTAGAAGACATTCTCGACGAGATAGGGGCTACTATTGAAGGTACATTGTGCAGGAGAGACTTAACTACAAGGAAAGATCTGCACAACATCATTCAGATGTACAATTTGAACAATGACGGTGTGCTGAATAGCGAAGACTGCATTAGTGTATATTCGTGGGTGGCACATATGGAAACCAATTCCAATTTTTTTTTAAAGTTGTATAAGCCACAACGCAGAGTACTGCCTGAGTTCCCTCAGCTTGACAAAAAATGATTTGTGTCTCATTTTGTCAAATGACAGTCAAACTCAGTTACTGAAAAAATACGGCAACGATGTGAATTGCGCTGACGGTACATGTGGCACAAACAGCTACAATTTCCAGCTGTATACTTTATTAGTGTTGGACGATTTACGAGAAGGCTTTCCGTGTGCCTTCATGATATCTAGCAGGGGAGACACAGTAGCCATGCAAATTTATTTTCGCACCGTAGTATGTGCATTAAGTGAGGAATCCCTAAACCTGTAGCGGTTCATGTCGGACATGGACGATTGTTTCTTGGACTGCTGTGTGGGGTCCCGGAACTAGTCAGCTAGTCAGCTGTACTGCTCCTGGCACGTCGACAGGGCGTGGAGGCAGCATATTAACAAAATCGAAGGCCAGGAAAATCAGATTGCAACATACAAGAAAATTAAAACGTTAATGTTCGAAAGAGAAAGTAGAACTTTCGAAATTATGAGACGCAATCTGAGAGAGGAATTACGCACAGAGAGGGAAAATCGCAGCTTTGCTGTATATTTTAAGAAATTTTCAAGTCGGCCCGATCGGTGGGCGTATTGTTACCGACTGAATGGAGGAATCAACACAAATGTGGCATTGAAAATTCTACACAGAAATTTGAAACATATATATTTGAAAGGGAAGAAAAGTAAAGCATTTACATAAATGGATCTTTCCTCAATTTTAGCATGCGTGATCGCCTCATAGCTATCTATAGAGGTAAACTGAAAAAGAAGCTCTTCTTATAGAAATCGGTCAAGTCACTAGTAGTGCAAACCAAGAACGAGAGGAGCAAGCCGAGGACAAGCGCCCCGATGCCGAGGCAATTCAAGAGGCCGTGGATGGGGACAGACCTCCCCCCGTCTGAGGACAACAGGGGCAGGGGCGCCGGTTCAGCAGCCGCACAAGCAACAACCTCCCAAAAAGCAGTTTTGGAGAGAAAAAGAGAGGCGAAAACAACACCTGATCTCGCGCCGAAAGCCCTGTCCAAAACGTCCAGTGAAGAGAAGAACGATCCCCTCGTAAGCCCATTCACTTTAGTATATGGCATTGGAGGTCACACAACGCCGCTTTCAACTGGACTACACCCAGTATCTTGAACTCGTCTCCACGAGCTATGTCGCACACTGTTCACCGGACCAGAACTTCAGAAAGTCCGTGTCGTTTGGGGTGTACCAATACCACGCAGTCATCCTACTATGGAAGAGATTACGGCACGTGTTTAGCATCTCGGGGAGAGAAAGTGCTCGAGTGCACAATAATGAGGCAGCTTTTCAACTTTGATATCGCTGTCCCCAGTGACTCGAGCTTATACCTCAAGGGGATTGGAAATATTGCAGACGCTAATGCGTGGGAATTCCAACTATCTCTGCAGGCCGAACCAGACGTTGTTCGGTCTTCTTCGGAGTGCAGGGGGGATTCGGACAGGTTGACGTCGAGACAACAACTGGAGCATATGAACTATCAGACTATTTGTGTGATTGGATTGAAGAGTCCCTAGATAACAGAACGCAGCATGTCATTCTCAATGGACAGAAGTCTTCCGAAGTAAGAGTGATTTCAGGTGTGCCGCAGGGGAGTGTCGTAGGACCGTTGCTATTCACAATATACATAAATGACCTTGTGGATGACATCGGAAGTTCACTGAGGCTTTTTGCGGATGATGCTGTTGCATTTCGAGAGGTTGTAACAATGGAAAATTGTACTGAAATGCAGGAGGATCTGCAGCGAATTGACGCATGGTGCAGAGAATGGCAATTGAATCTCAGTAGACAAGTGTTGTGTGTTGCGAATACAAAGAAAGAAAGATTCCTTATCATTTAGCTACAATATAGCAGGTCAGCAACTGGAAGCAGTTAATTCCATAAATTATCTGGGAGTACGCATTAGGAGTGATTTAAAATGGAATAATCATATAAAGTTGATCGTCGGTAAAGCAGATGCCAGAGAGATTCATTGGAAGAATCCTAAGGAAATGCAATCCGAAAACAAAGGAAGTAGGATACAGTACGCTTGTTCGCCCACTGCTCGAATACTGCTCAGCAGTGTGGGATCCGTACCAGATAGCGTTGATAGAAGAGAGAGAAGATCCAACGGAGAGAAGCGCACTTCGTTGCAGGATCATTTAGTAATCGCGAAAGCGTTATGGAGATGATAGATAAACTCCAGCGGAAGATTCGGTAGGTGAGACGCTCAGTAGCTCGGTACGGGCTTTTGTTGAAGTTTCGAGAACATACCTTCACCGAAGAGTCAAGCAGTATATTGCTCTCTCCTACGTATATCTCGCGAAGAGACCACGAGGATAAAATCGGAGAGATTAGAGCCCACACAGAGGCATACCGACAATCCTTTCCACGAACAATACGAGACTGGAATAGAAGGGAGAACCGATAGCTACTCAAGGTACCCTCCGCCACACACCGTCAGGTGGCTTGCGGAGTAGGGATGTAGATGTAGAAGCTCTCAGTTCTGAGGGTACGTCACAACGAGTCATTGCCTCTGTCTGAAGAAGTAGTAGTAACTGTTAGTACAGTGTTGTGGAATGTCATGTCATGCAGCAACACCGAATTTTATTCGGTGTCAAAATACTTAGACTCGTGGTTTACAGTGCAAGGACTGTGACCATTGTATACATGCGTTCAGTTGCACTTGTGCGGACTCGAGCATTTTGTGGAACGTGTGTAAACATGTTCATTTGGTATGTCGAGTTAATAAACAAATGGAAACTATTACTCAAAGTTCCAGTACAAATAGTGAAGCAGCCGCTATTATTCCATGTGCTGAAGCAGCTGCAATTGTGCAGCAGTTGTCCAGTCCAGCACGGACTAAAAAGACAGGTTTCCGTCTTTGTGGCTGGAATTCAGTGCCACCGAGGCTGTGCACCAGCATTAACGCACCTGAAGATGGTGGCCAGCTGGTCCGCCAAAATATTGTGTCTGGACGACGACATGACCCGGCTGCAAACCCGTGAAGAATATCAGCAGTTATTACGACGGGAAAGTCTACGAAATCACGTTACAAAATTAACTATGAAACAGATAATATGTTAACAAACTTGCCTTACTTGATGGCAATCTTTAATGTTAACGGAGGTCGTAATAAATACAATGAACCGTAATAAGTCGTCGAAGAGTGAAGAAACAGGGGGATAATAAATCTGTAGCTAAATAAAGAGGAAGAAATAAACACAAGCATAAAGGCAATAAACTTCAAAACTAATTCCGTGAAAGGAAATCTTGCGTATGCGCAGTTACACACGAAATAGAGAGCATTTGTAAAATGAGACGTCACTTTAAAAACAACCGTAAAACGCCGACACTCGAAATTGAACATTAATATCTATGGTAGGCAGGAAAGTGGGTGGCTAGGTTTCCTCGCTACTGCAAGAAATGACTTCGTGTCAATGCTAACAAGTAAGCTTAGACGCCACGATAATCGTATCTTCATGTAGAAAATAATTTACAGTCGTCATCTCTTGCTCTATCATAAGGTTTCACCATTTCCCTTGTCGCCGTTACATGACAGTTTCTGAGTGACCACAATGCCACCACTGATAGCACTTTTACAGGAAACTTTGGCAGCTTTACATACACAGGGTGTTACAAAAAGGTACGGACAAACTTTCAGGAAATATTCCTCACACACAAATAAAGAAAAGATGTTATGTGGACATGTGTCCGGAAACGCTTACTTTCCATGTTAGAGCTCATTTTAGTTTTGTCAGTATGTACTGTACTTCCTCGATTCACCGCCAGTTGGCCCAATTGAAGGAAGGTAATGTTGACTTCGGTGCTTGTGTTGACATGCGACTCATTGCTCTACAGTACTCTACAGCACATCAGTACGTAGCATCAACAGGTTAGTGTTCATCACGAACGTGGTTTTGCAGTCAGTGCAATGTTTACAAATGCGGAGCTGGCAGATGCCCATTTGATGTATGGATTAGCAGGGGGCAACAGCCGTGGCGCGGTACGTTTGTATCGAGACAGATTTCCAGAACGAAGGTGTCCCGACAGGAAGACGTTCGAAGCAATTGATCAGCGTCTTAGGGGGCACGGAACATTCCAGCCCATGACTCGCGACTTGGGAAGACCTAGAACGACGAGGACACCTGCAATGGACGAGGCAATTCTTCGTGCAGTTGGCGATAACCCTAATGTCAGCGCCACAGAAGTTGCTGCTGTACAAGGTAACGTTGACCACGTCACTGTATGGAGAGTGCTACGGGAGAACCAGTTGTTTTCGTACTGTGTACAGCGTGTGCAGGCACTATCAGCAGCTGATTGTCTTCCATGGGTACACTCCTGCGAATGGTTCATCCGACAATGTGTCAATCCTCATTTCAGTGCAAATGTTCTCTTTGCGGATGAGGCTTCATTCCGACGTGATCAAATTGTAAATTTTCGCAATCAACATGTGTGGGCCGACGAGAATCAGCACGCAATTGTGCAATCACGTCATCAACACAGATGTTCTGTGAACGTTTGGGCAGGCGTTGTTGGTGATGTCTCGATCGGGCCCCATGTTCTGCCACCTACGCTCAATGGAGCACGTTATCATGACTTCATACGGGATACTCTACCTGTGCTGCTAGAACATGTGCCTTTACAAGTACGACACAACATGTGGTTCGTGCACGATGGAGCTCCTGTACATTTCAGTCGAAGTGTTCGTACGCTTCTCAACAACAGATTCGGTGACCGATGGATTGGTAGAGGCGGACCAATTCGGTGGCCTCCACGCTCTCCTGACCTCAACCCTCTTGACGTTCATTTATGGGGGCATTTGAAAGCTCTTGTCTACGCAACCCCGGTACCAAATGTAGAGACTCTTCGTGCTCGTATTGTGGACGGCTGTGATACAGTACGCCATTCTCCAGTGCTGCATCAGCGCATCAGGGGGGAACGTAGGAGTAGATGGAAGGAGGCGATGGAGAATCTAGATTTTACCCACTCCAGCAGGAAGAGCTGGGGCCTGCTGAGGAAATTAGGCGGTGCCACAGCACCTAACAGGCCGACTCTTGAACCAGCGCATCTGAGATTGCAGCTGTCCTGAAACAGACCTCCAAAATCCAGCTAAAAACAGCCGAAAAGAGAGAAATTTCCCAAGAGCTAAGCAATTTATTGCTTAATAACCCAACCAACATGGGCATTGTAGAAGAAGTGGAGACAGAAGAGATATCCCAGGCCTTGAAGCTAATGAAGACAGGAAAAGCAGCCGGACCTGACAACATCCTACCAGAATTCTTAAAGGAATTGGGAACTTTAGGAAGAAGGTGGCTGGCCAGACTTTGTACGGAATGCATAAGCACGGGGGTTGTGCCTAAGGAATGGAAAGAAGCAAAACCCGGAAAGACTGGATTTAATCCTAGGAATTACAGACCAATATCCCTGCTATGTACCTCCTATAAATTATTCGAGAGAATATTGCTGACTAGATTAACTCCATACATCGAAGCCAACCTCCCAACATACCAAGCGGGTTTCCCCAGCACGTAGAAACTGCTGCGATCAAGTGCTGTCCCTCACAACATAAAATGAGAAAGGCTTCCAGAACAAGATGAAAACTGGCCTGGTCCTCATAGACCTCACATCAGCTTACGACACAGTATGGATTGAAGGGTTACTGCTTAAGCTAACTAGAATCATAAATTGCAAGCAGACTTACAAACTACTCAAGAACATACTAACGAACAGGAAAATCAAGGTCTCACTCCATGGCACGAACAGTAAGAGCATGGTTCTGAATAATGGTCTGCCACAGGGTTCAGCACTAGCACCCCCGCTCTCTTCAATCTATATATAGCTGACTTGCCAGAAACTAAATCACGCAAATTTGCATATGCAGATGACCTGGCCATCGCATATCAGAGTAAAAACTACAACGATCTCGACGAAACACTGAATGCAGACCTTGAAGTCCTGAACACCTATTACTCCAAGTGGCAGCTACTTCCCAACCCCAACAAAACAACCAGCACCATAATGCACCTCAACAACAGAGACACACAGAAAATTACAGATCTTTTCGAATGGCCAAAGCATAAGACATGAGGATAAGCCCAAATATTTGGGAGTGAAACTAGACCGGACCCTAACGTACAGCTCACACCTCGAAGACACAAAGCAAAAACTAAAATCCCGCAATGCTACCCTTTCGAAACTGGCTGGAACAACATGGGGATGTGGAGCGAGCACTTTTTAGAACTTCAGCACTAGCCCTTGTCTACAGCGTAGCTGAATACTGTTCACCAGTCTGGAGGAGAAGTGCACACGTATCTAAAGTGGATGTCCAGCTGAGGGAGACAATGCGAATAATCTCGGGAACACTCAGGGCCACCCCCTGTGCATGGCTTCCTGTACTGGCGAACATAGAGCCTCCAGAAATCAGGCGATCACAGCTAGCCCTAAAAACCTACAGGAAAATTATAGACAACCCGGACCTCCCTATCCACCAAGCTCTGACACCGACAAACAGGCTTAAATCCAGATCACCCTTTTGGAAAATCGGTGAAGAACTACAAGCCTTTGAGCCGAGAACGGCCTGGAACGAAGTATGGTCGGCAAGTGAATTTAAGAACAAAAATTTAGTACACGATCGGAACAAGAAGATTGATGGCTTCAACCTACCAAGAAGAGTGTGGACAGCTCTAAACCGGGTCAGAACGAGTGTTGGGAGATGTAAACACCTGATGAACAAGTGGGGCCTGGCAGACAGCGTTGTATGTGAGTGCGGTGAAATACAGACAATGGACCATCTACTCGTGTGCAAAGTGTATGGCTATGGTGGTGAACTCATGGATTTACATAGGCTCAGTGACTCAGCCATAGAGTGGCTCAAAAACATATCTAATATAGTGTAGAATTATATTGTTTTCTTTTTTAGTATATAGTGATAAGAATATTGTAAATTATGCCTCTGTGATGCCGAACGAGTAAATAAAAATAATAAAGCGCATCAGGGATTCCATGTGACGGAGGGTGGATGCACGTATCCTCGCTAACGGAGGACATTTTGAACATTTCCTGTAACAAAGTGTTTGAAGTCACGCTGGTACGTTCTGTTGCTGTGTGTTTCCATTCCATGATTAATGTGAGTCGAAGAGAAGTAATAAAATGAGCTCTAACATGGAAAGTAAGCGTTTCCGGACACATGTCCACATAACATATTTTCTTTCTTCCGTTGGAATAAAGACGGCTTTAATAAACACGGGTCACGTGGAAACTACCCCCCACCCCCCCCCCACTGTAACTCAGACTGCTCTGCTCATCAGCCCCGGATCTACGATCTTTCCAAACCGGGGCAATACTAGATAGTGGCGCCCCCAAAAGGAAACGACTTAAGAAAAATATGTTCATTTTGTAGCTCACATCTTTCTGAAGAATCTGGTACATAAAACATATATCTTCGAGGAAATGTAAGACATGTTATTTTGTCTAAAGTGTGCCAAAGTGCAGTGCCATGCTCTTCACAGAGCATTCTTCTACCGCACGTCATTGTACTTCGCTCTGTGGAACTCAAACGTGTATATTTTGTGATGGATGCCATCAAACCATATCCAGGACAGTAGAAATTAAAATGTGCTGCGGTGCCTCTCCTGCTCCCAGTCGGCCGGTGTAACATTACATGAGTATGCCCTACACAGTCGGATCTACTCTCCGTCACGTGAGTGTAGGGGAGTCGAAACCAGTAGCGACCCATGACGTCATATCAACCTGAGATTTTTTAATACATATCATTCATTTCTAAATTTTATTGATTAATCATTTCTAAATTTTAATTTAATTATGTGCAACATTTAATAGGCAATTATTTTTAATGAGATAGATATAAATATGTTTTGACGCAGCAGATCACCTTGTTGCATTATGCGTGATATGTTTTTTCTTTGTAAGAACAAAAACTTCCGTGTTACTCGTGTGCGCCATCACGTAGTCGAGTGCGGATCTGCTGTAACTTTCATGAATGGGCATAGAATTGTTAATTTACAACCCGCGGTTGATTTAAAAATTATTCTAGGGAACCACGGCCTGATTTTGGTGCAAACAAATCGCGCGTGAATTCTCAAATATCGGCGCGGAGTTGTAAGATACGCGGCTGGATATCGGGCGTTATCGTCGTGTGTGTGATTCAGTAACATTAACCGCAATTTACGGACATTACCTTGATAATAACTATCAAAGACTTATATGAGCGGCATAGTATCGTCTTGATGCATAAAGTAAGCGAGAAGCGATTTACCGTCGGGATACGACAAATATTAATCATTGCATAGTCAGCTTGTTGATACGTTGCTCAGCAACTCAAACTGGCAGTGATAGAATTATTGAAACGATCTTTTAAGTATTAATGACCGCTACACACTCATCAGAAAATAATTACTCTGTGAGTGACTTCTGGATTGGATGAATCTTTTTTTATTTCAGGTAATTGGTATTAAGGGGATACGGAATCGGATTTTGGGTTAAAAAATCGAATTTTTTTTTTATTGGCGTATTATATTCTGCCATGTTTCCTCTTTAAAATGACGTATCATACATAGCTCTACTACAATTATAACTATTTTATTTTTATATATTTGTGAGATCGGGTATTGCGCTTTAGTTATACACGTCTCTCGTGGCTGACCATGAACTTTTTGGCAGTACCTTTAAAGTGACATGAATTCAAATATCCCGGTTTCCAGCGACTATTTATACACTAGTTGCCCGAAAATGTTTCTCTCTGGTTTCCTCAAGTTACTCTTTGACTTTGTGGCGGGACTGTTTTGTAAACAGTGTGATATAAGAAAGTAGTTGTTGTTGAGTTATTTCGTATTTAGTGCTTCATTTTTCGCAGTGAAAATGCCTAGAGCTAAAGCAAAAGTATTTAAAAAGCGTGTGAACTGGCAAAAGAAAAGAAATAATGATTCATTAGCAAAGCAAAGCAGTTCATCATCATCACTGTTGGAAAATGTGAATCCACTTATTACTGATTTGCCGAACGAACTTACACCAAATGAAAACAGTGCTTCTCATAAAAAACTAAGAGATTTGGAAGAGAAATATAATTTACTTGATAGAGGGAATGAAGTTTTTGAACTCATTGATACGAATATATTGTGTGAAGCTCTTGAAAACAGTTTGTGCTGCAAAAAATGTCATGGAAACGTTTCTCTGAAAGTAGAATCCCATGTTGGCCTGGCTGCCCAGTTTAATTTAATATGCAGTGTTTGTAAATACAGCTGTAAGTTTCCAAGTTCGGTTTCAGTAACTGTAAATAATGGATACAAGAAAACTGAACTTTATAGTGTAAATATTAGGTTAGTTTATGGATTGCGAGCAATTGGTAAGGGCAAAGCAGCTGGTGATATGCTATGTGGTGTTCTAAATCTTCCAAGTGCACCTTCAAAGTTTGAAGCTTACAATTATGTACTAGGATCTGCAGTTGAAGATGTAGCACAGAAGTCAATGCAGGTTGCTGTGGAAGAAGCAGTGGAAGAAAATGACGGCAGTCGTGACCTCACAGTGGCGTTTGATGGCACGTGGCAGAAAAGGGGCCACACCTCCAACAATGGTGTTGTAACAGCAACTAGTGTTGATACTGGCAAGGTTATTGATGTTGCAATAATGTCTAAATACTGTAGGTGCACAGGCAGGCTGAAAAATGAACACAGTGATGACTGTATTGCTAATTATTATGGTAGTAGTGGTGGCATGGAGGTTGCTGGGGTGAAGAAAATTTTTCATCGCTCTTCACAGTGGTATAATGTTCGCTATGTCAAATATCTGGGAGATGGTGACTCTAAAGCATTCAAAGAAGTTTTGGAAAGCAAACCATATGGGAACAGTGTAAATATAAGGAAACTTGAATGTATAGGACATGTGCAGAAGAGAATGGGTGCCAGGCTGAGAAGGTTAAAATCAGTTATGAAAGGGAAAAAACTAGATGATGGGAAAACCTTGGATGGCAGAGGAAGATTGACTGATTCCATAATAGACCACATTCAGAACTGCTATGGCCTTGCAATCAGGCAAAATACAGGCAATCTTGAAGAAATGAGGAGAGCTATATGGGCTTTATATTTCCACACCGCATCCACGGATGAGCATCCACAACATGGTTTGTGCCCCAAAGGTGAAAACAGCTGGTGTAAATACAATAGGGGACTAACAACAGGAGAGAAATACATTCACCACCACAGTCTACCATCAGCCATCATGGCAGAAATAAAGCCCATTTTCAGAGATCTGGCTGACAGAAGTCTTCTGATGAAATGTCTTCACGGAAAAACGCAGAACCCCAACGAGTGCTTGAATAGTGTGATATGGCATCGTCTCCCAAAAACAGTGTTTGTCGGAATTAATACACTACATTTTGGTGTGTATGATGCTGTGGCAACCTTCAATCTTGGAAATATAACTAAATGCCAGGTCCTTCAAAAGTTGGGTATGTGTGTTGGTTCCCGTACGGTACGTGCTATGTTCTTTTTAGATCAGCACAGACTAAGGCATGCTGATAATATAATCAAGACATTAGTGAAAAAAGCAAGACAGGTGCAGAGGGGTGCCAAAAGGAGACTTGAAGATGATTATGAAGACTGTGAAGGGGGTATTAGTTACGGATCAGGAATGTTTTAATCTTCTTTCTCCGTTTCCCGTAAGTTTACTTTTTACTTCATCTAGGAACATTATCTCAGGTACTGGTCAACCTAGAAGTCTGAAATTTTTATGACGTAGTGACATAGGTCCCTATTACATACTGAAACAACGATTTTTTAATTACTTGATTTACAAAAGACTTAGGGGTGATAGTCTAGTAAAAAGCGATGGAAAAAATTTACTTAAAAATAAATGTACAATATCTCTGTAAGAAAATACTTTGACAATAAACTGTTGTTTCAGTATTGTTGTAACATATGAATGCACATACAGTAAAATTTTTACCTCTCTGTCTCCAGTAGTTTGTGAGAAAATGTTCCCTATAGTAGGCATATATTAACATTGCGGGGATAGGTGATTCCGTATCCCCTTAATAAACTTCTTTTGAGGTTGAAACTTCATTGATGGTGTCGCGCTCATTCAGTTTAGTAGAACGATAGATAGTACTGGCTGCGCTACTATTTATAGTTTTAAAAGGAGAGAGAGCACATACCTGTTTTTCTTTTGAGAAACGTCCGTACTTCAGTCATCACTCTTCTCAAACCAGAGGCACGAGTGACGCTCCCTCACAGCACTACGATATCGTGAACCACCCTTCTCACTACATTTCTGCATTGGAAACCCTGACATACAGCCGCTTTACGAAGAAGGGAGAAAGAAAGAAGAGGAAAGATCAGCTAAAGAAACGGAGCAAAGAGAGAAGGGGAGGTCACACCGGTCTGACACCTTGCCTTTCTTTAAAAAAAAAAAAAAATCTCGCAGTTAATACTGGACAGGATTATTTGTAACCCAGGAGAACATGAACTCTTCCGAAAATTTGCACTCTTTACTGCATATTAGCTAATGACTTGCTGTTCTGTACGACATAAAATTAAACATAGGCTACATAAAATTAGTAAAGATAAGAGACAAGCAAGACAGTAAACATTTCTTCACTCCTTTATGTCGTAGCGTCGTCTTCTCTCTAATCTGCCTACAGCTGTACATGGCGTGCTTTCTTTTCTGCGAAAGAATCGATTACCTCATCAAAGTTCGTCAAACATTTTGCTACATGAAAAATCGAAATGTCGTCGTCTAATAATAAAAAAAAAAGCTGTTAATACAAATAGTACCCCAAGATTGGTATCGTTTCTCGATCTGACTACACCTATTTTGTCACAGTCTACTACATAAAACAAAATTGGCCAGTCTAATACTGCAGCAACTTTAACACACACCAAATAACCGAGAATGTTTTGGCAATAATGGTCATTTTTATAACACGACGGAATATAATTCACCAAGTACCAATATGAAATGCTTATTTGGTCTACCATAAGCAAAAAGCTTTATGTTAGGAAATAGTTTCACATTTCATCCATACGCTCCAGTTTCTCAAGAATATTCTTCCATAATTTGTGTGATGTCCCCATTTCTCCGGGTGGTATGTGGCTGCTTGCTGCTACATTTCTGTAGCCTGAGGCGGGAGAAGGTACTACTCATACGCGACTCAACTGCGCAAGCGCAGGAGGCCGCTTCTAACTGCTCAAGTGAATCTCATATAAACAGTTGTGACGTCACGCTCATCGGAGGCAATTTGTTGTTATGAAGCATTGTATAGTCTTCCTAAAGTCTTTGACACATTTGCTGTTGGTAGACGCTTGTATGAACACTTCATTTGCAATTTAAGTTGTATTTCCGTTCTCTCATTCGAGTTTTATTGCTGCAGTATTATTCTGTAGCAGCGGGATACAGTAATATCCTTCGTTAGAGTATCGGTTCTTACGAGTCAAAATTACAAAATTTAACTAAAGCAATGAAAAAGTCCCGGAATTCTAAAAAATTCCTGGTTTTTTCGGTTTTCTCCCGGATAAAAAATTCCCGGGTTTTTCCCGGATCTCCCGGGTCGTATACACCCTGTTTATAATCGAGGCGGCTTTGTGATTTAACAGTTAACTACAGACACACATGAGCTGGAATGGTGTAATCCATATGTACAACCTGTTATCCGCTATGAAAACACATTCTCTACAACCCACCAATAGAAATTGACGACTTTTGCAATGCAAACTGTTTCCATTCTCGAAAGCACGACGTCCAGTCTAGTGCAGTATAAACCAAGTCAAATGAGGATGTAGCTTTTTTTGTGCACCTTAAATTTTTTAAACTCCTAGTTCATGGTGTGGGTTCCTGTAGTCATGTCCTAGTTCATGAACCACGGGCAACGTATGAGTGGCCAAGTAAGTGGTCCCGACAGTCGGGATACCAGTTACTTTGGAATGAGGCTGGGCATCTCGGACATATTCTGAGTCGTGGTCACCTTTGTGCCCCTGACGTCATAAAAGAAACAGGATATCCAAGAGCATCGGAATTTCATAAACCATATTAAAATGCATAATATGGCTTAAAGAGGACATTCCTATGTCCAGATTCACAATGAAGTAGGCCCCAACCTGATATTAAGCTTTTCAGTGCTACCTAATTTTTGTTTCTTTATTATGGCACAATGCCATACGTGCCAGAAGCTGAAAACGTGCACTTGAAATTCAGTGAACAGTTGAATCTAGCCAGTAATACGAAATGAAACGTTTCGTTTCTAATAAATTGACTGCCTCTGGGGAAAAAATTAATTAAAGCCACATTTATTTAGCAAACCGCCAAAAAGAACTTCATTTTTCTGCAAGGTAAACTAATAACATACATTAGCCTTCCGTAATTATGTGAATGTATTTTAATTCACTTGATACCTCCCAACCAGAGAAATCTGCCGTGTTTTCCATTTGATGTGAGACATCGGTGTGATGTTGCCACCTATACGTCTGTGGGGGGGGGGGGGGGATTTGTCAACAATGCAAGCTGTGCCAGAACCCACTTTGTTGTTCTACTAGTGCATAATTTCCACTATGCCCTAGAAAGGAGATGACCCAAACGAAAATAAGACATTTTGACAGATATTACAGAATTTTACAACCACACGAAAGAGGCTAGACTCGCTAGATATTATTGGAGTGAACAGTATACAGGACAGACAACTCAACACAGAGAAAACTAAGGACAACCAACACAAGCACAGACAGACACAACACATTTGGTATTTACCAACTAACACGTCAGGACTGCAAATCAGTTTATATAGGGCGCACAAGCACGAACTTTTGATACCGGATACAGAGAACACAGAAGAGCATTAAAAAGTAACAGCTGTCATTCCATATTTGCTGAACACCTCATGGACAAGAAATGTAACCCAACAAACATCAATACTGATTTGAAAATTCTCAAATACAGCAACAGCCTCCCTCAAAAACTAATAATTGAATAAAATTATCAGACACAAAAAGCCGTAGTGGAAGGAAAACAAGTGATAAATGAATGCAGAATGGAACTCTTTCTGCTTTTAGACAAGACCAACCTATAGAGCTCTCACCCCCCCCCCCCCTCCCACATATGACAAACTGTGGAACAAAACAGTCACTGTAGAAACACAACACATCAGAAAAACCACACCATGTGATAAAAAGGTATAAATTCATAATTTGTGTGTTTTTCAAATATCTGTAATTACGATTTAAAAAACTAATCTATACATGCGTACAAACAGTAAAGAACATTCTTTAGCTTTAACAGATTAAAAATAAAAGCCCACTGAAGATGCTGCAACTGCAGTGAAACAAAATTGTTTTGCTAAAGGTGGACGCTATCCAAAGACATAAGTATAGTATAATGCTTTTGAAAGATTCATCCGCAGCAGAGAAGATAATTATGATGTATAGGTGTTCATATTTGAAAATCCTTGTCACGGCCTTGGTAAGACCACAAATGATGTGCCGACAGATTATTCCAATTTTGTCACTTCACCTCCGTGAGACCATACTTAACGCGTTGGAAATAAACAATGAAATTCAAGTACCTGACAGACCGCAACCACAAACAGGAAGATGTGTGCCTTTTGTGCTAGGTCGCAAGGCAGAAAATCCAGGGTTACGTGCACCGTATGTAACAAGTTCATCTGCTTGATGCATTTAAAGATAATACATCCTATCTGTGGTTGAATCAATTTGTTTTTTTTGTATCAATTGTCTTTAAATATAAGGCACTGTACGAGAACAGTGAGCAAGTTATCTGCCGTAGTAGTTAACCTCATGGTAGAAGGACAAAATCTAGAATAAACTATTGAGGGTTAAACACGCTAACAAAACAGTTGGTATATCAATTTGATCATACAGCCAGCCCAACAGAGGGACGTGTCATACAACTCATACTGAAGTGAAATGCCTAGTAAAATCTTTGTACACATCACAATCATATACCATTAATATCTTCACGCACCTGCACGTATCCTCGTTGTTGTAACCATAGGAATGTACTTCACATAACTGTATACCAACACAGTTTACACCACTGCAACTTTAATGTTAAAGTATGCAGAGGCTTCGTAGGGTATACCGCCACACTTATTACCACCACTTCCAACACCACACCAGGCGGAATGTTCAAATGTGCCCATCGATCTATCTACCTGGCAGCTCAACGGTGGTGGTGATGATAGTGTCACAATAATAAGTGAAATTATAGTACTTCCTGATGATGATGAATAACAGTAAACTAAAGAATCCACCTCCCAACCAGCACAGCTTCGTGCTTTGTTGCACGGAACTTGTAAAAAGACAATATTAATTTTATTACCCTATACACACAAACACATTAATGTAAGGATACTATTCTTCATTTATTATGTCATATCCACCTTTTGAACATGTCAAATTCTCAACATCTGTATGAACTTTGCTTCATTCTACATCCCATCACATTACTGTTTTACTTTATATGATGAAATGCACAGCACCATAATACGTACAGTAGTCTCAGCTCTTGTACTACTGAGTTGGTGACACGGTTGCTGCTGCTGCTGCTGGTGTTGGCATCTCTGCAGGAGATTACAATGATGCCTACCTCAAGTGTGTTGTACTCTCCTTTGAGTTTGGATTATAATTCACAATGCCACATGGGATAGAGTACAATGAGCACTGTTTTAATAAAAAAAAAAAAACAGTGTTCTGTTGGCATTTACATAGGTTTCCACAGTGAACGCTCACTTGCGAGTGGCTATTACATCAGCCCGTAGCACGAGCTCATTATAAGATACCGAAATATGTTTGACTCAGAAAGACACTCCTGGAAAATGAAAAAAGAACGCAGTGACGCAAGTGAATAAGACCTGTTATACTTGCACTATGAGAGGGCAGAGCGTGCGACGGTCAAACGCGCCACACTGCGGACACACTGGGAACTGTGTTATCAGCCGTGGAATGTTGCAAGCTCCTCAGCAGTTGTTCACCGCCAGAGCCAGTGGCAGAAACACCGACTCCATAGATGGCCCTGGCGCTATGTCAACAGTCGTTAGTGGCGTCACAACGCCTAGGCATACCACATGGTGCATGGGGGGGGGGGGGGGGGGGCAAATTGCCTGCGCAGATTGGCGAATATTTCGTCATTCTGCGCATGACATCAGCATGAGAGCATGTTGTGTCGAAGCGCCACAAGAGCTTTTTTATCGGTGTTGTTGTTTTGCTTTAGTTTGTGGTGTTGTTGCTGCGCTGTTTAAAAGTTTTGCGTTAAAATGCCAGGGTGTGCTGTAACAGGGTGTCTGTCGTACAGCCAAAAAACAAAAGGCACGGATATAATTTATCATTCGTTCCCAAAAGACGTTAAAGTGCAGAAGGCCTGGATAATGAAGTGCCACCGAAAAGATCGCTTCAATGTTGCGACGCCAACTGTTTGTTTGTTGCATTTCACATCCGATGATTATCTACGTGACTTACGAGCAGAACTTCTCAATCTACTTCCGAAGAAAACACTTAAACCAGACGCAGTGCCGAGTGTAAATATACCGGAAGTGTACCCAGTGTTAGTGGGAATTCAGGCCCTGTTGACACGATTTCTCCGAATAGGGCAGACAGGTTGCAGGCAAGAATGACAATGAAAAATGCAATTGAGCACCTGGCTAGTGTGTCTCCGAAAAAAGGAAAAATTGACCAGTCAACAGCGGCAGATGACTGTGACACTGATAGTAAACAGATCAGTGAACTCTGTAAACTTATAGAAGAATTAGAATACAGGAACCACAGACTGACAACTGTGTGTGCAAACCTCAGGTGTAGTGAGAAGTGTTTGAAACTCAAAGTGAAAACTTGTGGTGAGAAAATAAAATATCAACAAAAGTGTCAAAAGAAGCAGCACGTGCACCAGAAAGTGACTCAAATATTAGGCAAATTGTTTGCAAAACCACAGATAAACTGCTTGTTGAGTGGAAAGAAACGAGCAAAATGGCAAAGGGAAGATATTTGTAAAGTGGTTACACTTCGTGCTGTGTCTAGGAAGTGTTATTGTTTTTAAGAAATCAGGTCGGTTTCCCACTTCCAGGACTGTCAACACTTAACTCTTTCCAGTCTGGTGGTACAATTTGTGTACCACCTTATGTTGCATCGAGGTTGTACGGTGGTACATTATTTGTACCACCAATTTTGATGCGTACAGCAGTGCATTCTCGTGGTAGATTACTTGAACTACTAGCAGGGCATGTTCTTTGTAGTTCTTAGATGTATGCACCAGATGGCAGTTGTTACTGGGTTCTTGTAGCAGCACCAGTACTTCATATTTCTACGTCAGGTTGTTTGTGCAACATTGTTATTTGTTACCTGCTAACGGAAGTTTCCAACAAAATTTCTATTGGAATATGTAAGTACATTTGTTTATTGTAGTTTTTTGTGTTGTTCAGACTATTTCTATGAGAAATTATTAAAATTTAGCTAATTATTCATCGGTTCAAAATAGGTACCACAACAGTCAGTCTACTTCAAATACAGGGAAATCTTACTCTTTACTTTGCAGTAATAATGAAGGGTCAGAGAAAGCTGACAGTCTGAAAGTTTGAAAGCACTTGAAGAGGATATTCCATCTGACATATCATTTGATAGTGGGGACAGTGATGACACCAATGACACTTCTTATTGTCTGGAACCAACTACATCCAAATCTATTCTGTTTGATTCTGATACGTCAAGGGATTCTGAGGATGAGTGCCCAGCCACTATTCTAGTGATTAGGTCACCAGAGACTGAGCTAAGTCAAACCATCACAGTGCATCAGACTCCATCTGAGATTGTTGATCATCAGTCGAAGACTGAACATACGTGGAGCAAAACTGAACACCCTGCTGATGCCCCTGCATTTACTTCCCAGTGTGGTCCCAGTGTTTTTATTGTGGAGTTAGGCACACCATCACCATATCAGTTATTTGGAGTTCTGCTTTCAGGTGATATTATGGATTTACTTTTGTTTCAGACGAACTTAAATGCGCAACAGTCGTCTCTGACTACTGGTAAACCTTATGTGCCAGCATCCATGGAAGAATTAAAAACTTTCTTAGGTATAAATATCTTGATGGGCATAAGACCACTTCCTAGATACAGAGACTACTGGAGTTCAGGTGCTCTACATGATAGTTATGTGAGTCAGCTGATGTGAAGGAGGCGTTTCGAATGGTTTCTCACCAACTTACACTTGAACGACAATAGTAAAATGCCACAACGAGGGGGCACCAACTATGATAAACTTTATAAGTTGCGTCCTTTCCTAGAAAGAATTTCACATAACTTTCAGAAAGCACTTAATCCAAATGAATGCATGGCAGTGGACGAATCTATGATTAAATTTAAAGGAAGATCTTCTCTACAACAGTACTTGCCAAAGAAGCCTATCAAGAGCAGCTACAAGGTACGGGTACCAGCAGACAAATCTGGCTACGCATAGAAATTGGATATTTACACAGCTGAAAATATTAAAGGTAAGGATCACAGAGTTTACTTTGATAATCATTTCAGTAGCCCAGATCTCCTTCGAGATTTAAAAGAAAACAAAATACGTGCTTGTAGTACAGTGAATCCAAGTAGAAAATCTTTACCTATGCTGAAAAGTGACAAGGAAATGAAAAGGGGTAACTATGATTGGGCTACTAGCAATACTGGCCTTTGTGTGATTAAGTGGAAAGATAAGAGATCCGTCCATCTGCTTTCAAATCTCCATGATGCAACTCAAACAACAGAGGTTACAACAAAGGAAAAAGATGGAAATGAAATAAAAGTTTCTTGCCCCATTGCTCTCTCCGATTACAATGCCAACATGAATTGTGTAGATAAATTTGAGCAGCTGAAGGCTGTATATGAAACTAACATAAAGAGCAGAAAGTGGTGGTACAGAATATTTTGGTACTTTATTGATGCCACCGTGGTGAATGCTGTCATCATTCATAAAGAAATGAAGTTGCCTAAGACGAATCAGAAGGACTTCAGAAGAGAAATCGCAAGGGATTTAGTGGCACCTGCCTTGGTAGCTTCAGGAGGTAAAAAAGCGAAGTCTGAGTAGCCATCTCCAGTTCAACAAGAAGAAACCCAATGTTCCGAAATCTGTGCGTCTCGAAAGTTCATCTCATCAGCCAGAAAGATCTACAAGGAGGAGATGTGCAGCATGTAGTTCCAAGAAACAACAAATTCGCACCCAGTGTATGTGTAATGTGTGTAAGGTTCCTCTATGCTTAGGGAAAAGAAAGACATGCTTCCAAGACTATCATGCATCTTGATGCACGGTGGTACAAAAAATGAACCACCTCCCTTGTGACCAACAATGATTATAAAAATTGAATTTTTGTGTACAATGGTAATAATTATGTTCATTCTATTATAAATATGTTGCTAGTATGAATTTTTGACGATAAAAGTAAGTTGTGTACTTCTAGAGCTGTTTTTTGGTCAAGTTAGTTGTACGTGAAAGAGTTAAGAGATGGACGTCACGCTCTTTCAGCTGCTTTCCTGGTGTGCTGACAGATGTTTTGCAACTAATGAAAGCCCACTCATCTGTATTGACAAAAAGTGAACGTACGTACTTGTGTGTGTGTGTGTGTGTGCGTGTGTGTGTGTGTGTGTGTGTGTGTGTGTGTGTGTGTGTATGCGCGCGCGCTCTATCATTCGACGAAATAAATGTAGATAGCAATATTACTCCTGTTGAAGATCGTGTTGTAGAGCCACACAGTAACATGCTATTTGCTATAGTATGTGGTTTGTTTTCTGGATGGAAGCAAGCCATTTACTATGATTTTGACACACAAATAACACCTGATCGGTTAAACAGTATTATCTGTTCTGTACAAGATGTTGGTTACGATGTTGTTGCGGTCGTGTGCGACCTTGAAACAAAAAATCGATGTGTGTGGAAAGTCTTTAATGTGACAGAAACAAATTCCTGCTTTTTCAATCCGCAGTATGAAAAGAAACGAATCTGGGTGTTTTCAGATGTTCCGAATTTGTTTAAATTAATGTGCAGCCACTTTCTGGACGACGGACTAGAGCTTCCAAGTGGAAAAATTGTTAATAAATATATTGTAGAAAGAAACTGTCACAGCTTTATCTCCATGTCAAGGGGAGAGAGCGTCAAAGGGTTTATTTGGCAATTCAACTTTTTTCGAGTACCACAGCTAAAGCTATAAAGTACCTAATGCCTGAAGAAGAGGAAGCAGCAAATTTTTTTTTCAGTTAGCAAACGACGCATTTGACATTCTGAATGCTCGGAGGTACAATAAGAATGCGTTATCATGTGGTCATGGGCTACATAAGGATGTTTAAGAAAGAATATTGAGAGAACTGTATACGTGTGCCGAAAAATGCGCGTAGGCAATACAAATCACTTGCTCCCATTCCAGAAAGGCATTATGACAACTGTTCGGTCATTATTTGGACTGTTTTCAGACCTTCAGCCACTACAAATGACATATACACTCCTGGAAATGGAAAAAAGAACACATTGACACCGGTGTGTCAGACCCACCATACTTGCTCCGGACACTGCGAGAGGGCTGTACAAGCAATGATCACACGCACGGCACAGCGGACACACCAGGAACCGCGGTGTTGGCCGTCGAATGGCGCTAGCTGCGCAGCATTTGTGCACCGCCGCCGTCAGTGTCAGCCAGTTTGCCGCGGCATACGGAGCTCCATCGCAGTCTTTAACACTGGTAGTATGCCGCGACAGCGTGGACGTGAACCGTATGTGCAGTTGACGGACTTTGAGCGAGGGCGTATAGTGGGCATGCGGGAGGCCGGGTGGACGTACCGCCGAATTGCTCAACACGTGGGGCGTGAGGTCTCCACAGTACATCGATGTTGTCGCCAGTGGTCGGTGGAAGGTGCACGTGCCCGTCGACCTGGGACCGGACCGCAGCGACGCACGGATGCACGCCAAGACCGTAGGATCCTACGCAGTGCCGTAGGGGACCGCACCGCCACTTCCCAGCAAATTAGGGACACTGTTGCTCCTGGGGTATCGGCGAGGACCATTCGCAACCGTCTCCGTGAAGCTGGGCTACGGTCCCGCACACCGTAAGGCCGTCTTCCGCTCACGCCCCAACATCGTGCAACCCGCCTCCAGTGGTGTCGCGACAGGCGGGAATGGAGGGACGAATGGAGACGTGTCGTCTTCAGCGATGAGAGTCGCTTCTGCCTCGGTGCCAATGATGGTCGTATGCGTGTTTGGCGCCGTGCAGGTGAGCGCCACAATCAGGACTGCATACGACCGAGGCACACGGGGCCAACACCCGGCATCATGGTGTGGGGAGCGATCTCCTACACTGGCCGTACACCACTGGTGATCGTCGAGGGGACACTGAATAGTGCACGGTACATTCAAACCGTCATCGAACCCATCGTTCTACCATTCCTAGACCGGCAAGGGAACTTGCTGTTCCAACAGGACAATGCACGTCCGCATGTATCCCGTGCCACCCAACGTGCTCTAGAAGGTGTAAGTCAACTACCCTGGCCAGCAAGATCTCCGGATCTGTCCCCCATTGAGCATGTTTGGGACTGGATGAAGCGTCGTCTCACGCGGTCTGCACGTCCAGCACGAACGCTGGTCCAACTGAGGCGCCAGGTGGAAATGGCATGGCAAGCCGTTCCACAGGACTACATCCAGCATCTCTACGATCGTCTCCATGGGAGAATAGCAGCCTGCATTGCTGCGAAAGGTGGATATACACTGTACTAGTGCCGACATTGTGCATGCTCTGTTGCCTGTGGCTATGTGCCTGTGGTTCTGTCAGTGTGATCATGTGATGTATCTGACCCCAGGAATGTGTCAATAAAGTTTCCCCTTCCTGGAACAATGAATTCACGGTGTTCTTATTTCAGTTTCCAGGAGTGTATTTTAACTGCAAGATTGAACCAGGACGCACTGGAAAATTTCTTCTCACAGATCAGAGGAATTGGTCATTTCCATTTGAACCTTTCTGCAACAGAAGTAAAATATCGATTACGGCTGTTACTGCTGGGACACAATGCTCATGACATTCCTCTGTCAAGTGACACATCAGTAGAGGCAGATGAGTGTGTCGGATTTTTTGCGTTACATCTGTTCACAGGAATTTTGCCTGACATGAGCGAAGCACTGCAAATGATAGATGGTGAAAAAGAGCTACGAGATATTGACTTTCCTGTTCAACCTGCACCAGAAGAATCTGCTGTCAACGGGGGATGTGACTGCTCTGCAGAAGGATTCCGTTACCTGGCTGGCTACATTGCATATTGTGCAAAGAACTGTGACAAGACACTGGGAACGCCGTCTGCTGATATTTTAAGTCCTCCAACAAATGAAAATTATGGTTGGATTGAATTTCTATCTCGCGGTGGGCTTCCAGTTCCAACAGATCAGTGGCTACATAAGTTTTCTCAGTTTGAACTAATTTTTAATGAATTTAATGGATTGGATAGTAGTTCCAAGGAAAAAAAATATAGTGAAAACAATATGCACTGCTGTCCAAACTAAATATCCGAAATTTTCTTCACAAGTTATAAAACTGTAATACCTGAGTTTCTCCTGGCGTATACAACTTTCAAACAACTTCCGGGAATTCAGCCAGGTAACACTTTCAGCGACCGCCGATATTTCGGCGGGAGAACACCCCGCCATTATCAAGGCAAACTGCAACGGACAGGCGGCGTACATGCAAATTTGAACATCATATCAGGAACTCAGCTGACTTTTTACGTCGTTTGGAGGGACTGAGGCTGACTGACTCTGATATTTTAGTGAGTTTCGATGTGGTCTCTCTCTTCACTCGTGTTCCTCTGTCTGATTCGTTGCGGTTAATTGAAGCCAGGTTTGGTGCTGATTTAACTAATCTCTTTAGGCATGTGTTGGCATCCACTTACTTTTTATTTAATGACCAGTATTACGAGCAGACAGATGGAGTTGCGATGGGTAGTCCGTTGTCTCCTGTGATCGCAAATTTATTTATGGAAGACTTCGAGGAACGTGCATTGGAGTCGGCGCCTTTGAAACCCGCCTGTTTCTTTAGATACGTTGACGATACCTTCGTTGTTTGGCCTCACGGTAGGGAGAATTTGAACGTCTTTCTAGAACATTCATTTTACGATGGTGGAAGAGGATGGTTGCCTTCCCTTTCTCGATGTGTTGGTTAGGAGGAAGGATGATGGATCGTTGGGACATGCAGTCTACAGGAAACATACTCACACCGACTTGTACTTACAAGCTAATAGTTGTCACCATTCGGCTCAGCGTGAAGGGGTACTTCGTACCTTGGTACACAGGGCACATGTCGTTTCTGACGCTGAGACTGCCCCATCTTGAAGTTACATTTCGTCAAAATGGTTATAGTGATAGACAGATTGAACGTGCGTTGCGCTATCGACCAACTGTACATCGGGTGATTGATGATAATTCTGAGTCAACACCTAAGTCTACTGCCTTTTTGCCTTACGTAGGAAACACGTCCAATAAGATCGGTCGTATTTTACGGAAATACGATGTGAAATGTGTTTTCCGACCTCCATCTAAAATTAGAGCACTTTTGAGTTCCGTTAAGGATGATCTTGGACTGCGTAAGGCGGGTGTATATCTTATTCCTTGTAGCTGCGGCATGGCATATATTGGTCAAACTATCAGGACCGTGGAGGACAGATGTACTGAGCATAAACGACACACACGATTACAGCAGCCAAATAGATCTGCTATTGTCGAACATTGCTTGGATACTGGTCACCCCATGTTATATAATGACACCGAGATATTGGCATGCACGTCCAGCTATTGGGACAGTGTCATTTGGGAGGCAGTTGAGATTAAATTAGCGAGCAACCTCGTTAACAGGGATGGAGGTTTCTGTTTAAACTCTGTTTGGAATCCGGCTCTCTCCCTTGTCAAAAAACAGAGGAACAGGGTCAATGCTGCCTCACCTGCGAATTCATAGTCTCACTATCGATAGCTCTGACTTTGGTCATCTTTGGTGGCACTAGTGTTCAATGTGTGTGTGTTATCTTTCCTGCTTCTGTCCGAGAACCGAGGTATTAAATTTGCATGTACGGCGCCTGTCCGTTGCAGTTTGCCTTGAAAATGGCGAGGTGTTCTCCCGCCGAAATATCGGCGGTCGCTGAAAGTGTTACCTGGCTGAATTCCCGGAAGTTATTTGAAATATAAAACTGTATGTCATAACACGACTTTTCATTCGTATGCGGTTCCTCAATACGAAGCATAAAATGCAGAAAGCAGCAGCAGCAGCAGCAGCACAGAAGCGGAAATCAAGACGGTGGCACTCTTCTTCCAAACAGGTAAATCAACTGTTTTAAATAATTTCCTGAGAACTTATTGCTGTTATCAGTAGTTGCTTGTCCTTAGTAAGAGTAGCTTTCTGCGCTAGCCGCTGCCTCGCTTTGCTCCTACAGTGACGTCACTGCGCCAGCCAATCACAGCCGATTTAACTTCGGGCCCAACCTCCCGTTTAAATAACCTTGACATGCCAGAATGAGATTTTCACTCTGCAACGGAGTGTGCGCTGATATGGAACTTCCTGGCAGATTAAAACTGTGTGCCCGACCGAGACTCGAACTCGGGACCTTTGCCTTTCGCGGGCAAGTGCTCTACCATCTGAGCCACCGAAGCAAGGTTCGCAGAACAGCTTCTGTAAAGTTTGGAAGGTAGGAGACGAGGTACTGGCAGAAGTAAAGCTGTGAGAACCGGGCGTGAGTCGTGCTTCGGCAGCTCAGATGGTAGAGCACTTGCCCGCGAAAGGCAAAGGTCCCGAGTTCGAGTCTCGGTCGGGCACACAGTTTTAATCTGCCAGGAAGTTTCTGTACGATATTGTACCCAGGCACCAATACTGGTTTTGTGTCGTTAGTCTTATGTAGTAAACGAATTTTGGCCGGTCAGTTCAGCAACTAGTATTCACACTTGCATAGACGAAAACCGCGTTTTCTACATTATTTTTTATGTACTCGAAGTCACGATTTATTTGACCTTGCATGTAGGTAAATACTGCTTTTCAGAGTAAAGATCATACAGTTAGCTGTGTTGTGATAAGTCAGGTTTAGCAAAGATTTCCATTGAAAATAATATTACGATGTGTAGATTCGAAATTATGAGCTCTAATACAATCGGATTAATGTTCAACTTCAGTCATTATTTTCGAAATTATTTTCAGGTATGTGCACTACATTTTCCAAAAAGAGGTTGTTCCGAAACAAAGTGCTTTGATCATAAAACTGGACGGAAAATAGTGGCTCCATTCTACACAGCGCGACTTAGTGCTAAATCTGTGCCATTAATTTTTCCCAACTGTCCTCAATACCTGATAGTGGTACAGAATAAACGAGAAGACCCAGAGGCAAGAACAACAAGACTCGACAACAGCGCTGTGTCTGCTGCAGTATCTGAATCCTTGTGTACATGTAAAATGTTTGAGGAAAGGAGAAGATTCACAACATTTAGATAGTTTATGGACTGTTTGGAACGGGAAACGTTTAGTGAATGTTGGACTGTGGTGAAGAAAAAGGAATGTGTATTATTTGTTTTTATTCACACTTCAAATTTTGTGCCATTTATACCAGTGTCCGCTTGTATAACTTGTGATTTAGAGATAAATGTTTTTGAAGAAAAACAGCCTAAAAACTGTAGGGAGTCACATTTTCCCGAAATAGATTCAGGATATTGGTCAAGTGAATGATATTTTGGAACTACTACTGTCCATAAGTGCCAATGTTCAAAGCACACAGGACAACATTGATGTAATCTGTGATGTGTTGCAAAACATTAGTAAAGTTACAGAAGAAAAAGAGAGAGAAATATAGAATTTCTAATAGAACAAGTTAGGCTGTTGACTGTAGGCCAAGAACAGTTTTCTGTGCCATATTATTTTCAATTTCCCCACATGCTTATAGATTTATGAGAAGGTCTCATTACACGTTTTGTGCCACATCCTTGTACACTTCAAAAGACGTGTTCAAAGTTTGGTGCAAGCCCTTAGAAGGAACAGGTGGAAAATAACGTCATTGCTTATGTTAAACAGAAGTTTAGGTATTTAAAGACAGAGGACCATGTTGTCTCATTAATGATAAATGAGATGCTCATCTAACTGTACTTTGACTGTAAGGGAGGCAATATTCTAGGGGCTGCATTCAATGGTGCCACTGCAGCTAGCTCTGTATATGTTTTTATGACCCAGAGCCTTTTGCCTGCATTTTAAGAAGTTGCACATACTCTGCCTGTAAACACTCTTCAGGCATGTGATCTTTTTACATATGTTAAAAATGTTATAACAGGCTTGCACAGTATTGGTTTTAAAGTGATTTGTGATGTGACTGATAATAATTCCATAAACAGAAAATGTTTGGCATATTCCTCAACACCACCAAAAAAGAGTGTGGTTTATTCCCATCCTTCAGACCCTCATTCACCATTATTTTTTATCATTGATAGTGTGCATGTGTTGAAATGCATTCGTAACAATTGGATCAACCAGAAAAATGCCCAGCAGATCCTCACATATCCAGATTTTGAAAACATGGACAAAACTTTGAGAATTTCCTTCATTTTCTACTCTGAAGAAACTCCATGCCTTGGAAAGTAAAACAATCATTAAGTACTCCTATGGCTTGTGTATAAAACTCTCTGTCCATCAAATTTTGAAAGACAGAACGCAAAATATGCTTTAAACGTTTTCTACCCATATTTTGTGCAGGGGCTTCTCACTTAAGGTGAGGAACACAACCTGTATGAGTATCAGAGTACTGCAGAATTTATTACTTTAATTGAAAATTGATGGTCAGTGGTGAATGTACAAACAAAATACAAAGGTGAACGTTTGAAAAATCCTCTTAAACATTCCACTGACTGTGACCGGAAAAAGAGTATAATTTCTTCTTTCAGAATAAGTTTTTGAACTGGCTAAATGTTTGGGACCAGATAGGGTTAAAGTACAACTGCCTTACACGAGACGCCCACTGGGCACTATCAAACACAACTCATGGTCTAATTGAAATGGCCACGTACTGTATTAATGAACTTGGCTCCAAGTACTTTTTGCCAGGTAAAATAAGTTAGGAATACTTACTCTGCCATCAGTCTATATACTTAAATGTGTACTCTTAACCAAAGCTAATTTAAGCAATCTCCACACAAATGCAGACTGTCACAACTATAACACAAGGAACAAGAATGATCTCCACATAGTTCAAGTAAGAAGAACGCGAACTCAGAAGCATGTAAGCCACATGGGCATTAAGCTCTATAATGCACTGCACCAGTACATTAAAGATTTAAAGGAAAATACAATTTTTAAATTGGAACTCAGAAAATTTTTCATTGATAAATGTTGCTACTCAATAAATGAATATCTTGAAGACCAAGAAAATGACTTTACAAACTAACCTCCAAAATTTTCTATCTTCGTTTGTTTCAGCTTCTGTTATACCTTACTATCTACGGTACTACTTATATATTGTTACTGAGAAACAAATTACTATAAACCATTTATGTGGAAAGAAACTAAGTTTACTGTCATTTTGTACATTCTATATTTTAATTTCTGCGTATGACAAATCCAGCTGTAGACAATTTCATTTTGTATATTCTATATTGTTAATTTCTATGAATGACAAGTCCAATATAGTTTTACAATGACACGGATGCTAAATAAATAAATAAATACAGACAAATGCTCTTGAGGCAAGGTTTGGCCATTACAGAACATTTGCAGGTTCACAATACTTAGTATCGTTAAGACAAGTCTTTGAAACTGAATGTAAGGTAAGACTTCAACAGCTTCTTCCATTCCTAACTCATCGTCAGGAGGAGGTAATTTTAACTAGACTCTGGATAGGGCACTGTCTTTTTTGCCATCGACATCTTTTAAGTAGCGATCCTCCCACACTCTGTCCCCACTGCTCTCAGCTGTGGACGGTGAGACACCTTTTACTCTAGTGCCCCTATTTTACTCCGTTACGCGCCCGTCTACAGCTGTCGCCTGATATATCTTCCATTTTAACAGATGACACGCGCTCAGCCGATCGCGTTCTCGAGCTTATTAGTGCCAGTGAGATGACGTCTGTCATTTGAAGCTCTTTTTGGGGACAACCAACCCCCAACCTTAACAAATAACCTTCTTCCATTGCAATCCAGTTTCTTTGGGAATGTGACTGTTTCTCTTGCAAATACTGATCAAAAAAATCCCCCTACATTTGTAGCTGATCTGGAAACTACTACTTCATCTACATCTACTGTTAGTGACACAATCCATATTGAATATTCACCTAAAGATGTAAAGGAGGTGGCGAAACTGTTTCCTCTTCTTACATATTTATGTGGATACTGTACTCGGGTTGCTCTAAAGAGACTTAAGTGTGAATTTTGTGCTTCAGTCATAGTTTTGGACAGGGAAGCATTACCTGAAGACAGTGCTTGTAATAATACTTGAATAGCAGCTATGGACAGGAGAGGCCTGCTGTACCCACACTTGGATATGGTGAATGCTGTCATGTACAACTACATAACAGTATATAAGCTAATTGAAAGTAGCAGGGAGACTAAATTCCTGAGACACAGCAATCAGAGATAGTTTGTAATTAATTTGACAACTAACAGGGTAAACACATTAGGTTTCTTTCTACCACACTTCGCTTACAAAAAAGGACATTCTAAAGAAAGAGTACTAAGTGAGCTGTTACTTGTTTCTACAAATATTCTCCTCAATGATTATGTGAGGAAAATTAATGATTGTTGTATTGCTAAAAAGAAGAGGAAAGTACAGAATTTAAGTTAAGAAATATACGACTGTAATTGTAATTGCATTTTTATTATTAAAACGAAATGAAATTGCTTTTAATTTTTTCTTAACTCTTACTACTCAGGGCACTGAAAATGTCATACATGGATAGAAGATTATGTTAAATATTTGTACAAGAGTGGTAGGTCAAAAGTTGAAATTTATTTGAAGTACTAGGACAAACAAATTTCAGCTTCTGTTTTACAGTAATGATTATGGTCCTCCCAGACAAGAAAATGAAACTTGTGCTGTACTACACCATAAGTGTTCAACACATACTGCTCAAGTGATTTACACAAGCAGTACAGTGTGCAATTCATTAAATCCCTTGTTAAAGCATATATTGCCATGCTTAAATTTCATAGTCCAACACCAACAGAGCCGCTGATGTTTATACATTATTAATACGTTTTATAAGGCAGTTAGTGTATACTGTGTTGCTTCTGAAACACACTATGGCCACAATTGGGCTCTTCTGAAGGTTTTTTGGTTGATCTATGGTATTTGGAAGTTAATGAAATGAAATTTCTTGTCTCTGTACACATTGCAGCAGAAGGGAGAATGAAAGGAACAGAGATATTTATTTTATTTCTTAACATTGTGTTGGCTTATAAAGTTTCTCCATTACACTGCAAGATGTGAAAATTTAATTTTTATTGTGTACATTCTGAAGTGTTATCACACAAGATTGTTTTCCTTTCCATTACATTCATAATGGTAGTGTGTTTCTCCTCTTAACAAGAAAACATGACACTTGTTTTGATAAGTGAGCAACACATTTTGTATTAAGTGACTTGTGCAACCAGTGAAATCCATAATTCATCACACTTCTTAGCAAAGCATTTACTGTTGTACTTGAATCTCAGATAACTTCCAGTTTGTTGCACAGTATATTCTACACTCCCTTTATCACTGAGGGACCTGAAAATGTATTACATGCATAGCGGGTTTCAGAGCTAGTCTTTCTTATTAGTGAAAGAGATGTATGTCAAAAATTTAAATGTGTATGAAGTGTTAGCACCTGGGATTATTTTTATTATACTCATAATGGTGGTGTCTCCCTCTCTGACACAGGAAAATGGTCAACTACCACCAATAGTTTCACAACACACATTGTTCTGAGAGATTTCTGCAATCAGTTAATTGTGCAATTCATTACACTTCTTAACAAATAGTATACTCCTGAACTTAAATTTCCACTTGTTTTAAGGATTGACATACAAAAACCACTTCATGGTCCAGCACCAACAGAATTCGTGCTTCTTTACCTTAATTGTAAATCTGAGGAAGTTACGTTTGTACTGGGTTGCTTTTACAAGAAACTGTGAACATATTGGTGCTCTTCTTTAGGTATCTCGGTTGACTATGGGGAAGGAGCACTGAATGTTAATGAAATATCTTGCGATTGTACATGTTGTGGGAGGGGGACAGAAAAAGAGGCGAGAGAGATACTTGTTTTACCAAATTAAATTATTTTTATCTAATAAACTTTCTCCTTTCAGTTGCACGAGGGGAATATTTATCTTTTCTAATGTGCATGCCTAAAATAGTTTAAGCTCAGCAGTATTTTCGATGTATGAAGCTATTTTGTTTCCCGTTTAGAATACCTTTCATTGAAAACGATTGTAATCGAATGACTGGCAACAGTTGGACATTTACACATGTAAATTAGTTCACATTTCCAGTGACGATGTTAAACGAAAATAAATAAATAAATAAAAGAAACAAATTCATTGTAAGGGGGTTGCGTTAAGTTTTGATAACAGGATGGATTAAGTAAATGTAGTTACTTGAATGTAAAATTTCTGAAGCTTGCAATGGGGCAAAGCATCTTCTCATATTGATCTATGTATGTTTCGACAGGATTCAATAATACAGAACATTTTTAGCTTTACAATAGGAAGAAAATCTTTCATCTAAATAAAACGGCAGAGGCCAAAACAATAACAAACATTTTGTCCAAAAATAAGAGATTTATAGTGATAAGCACGCCCAGGCGTTTCTGCCTACAACAGACCTGGCGTTCGTCGTACCTAGCTGATGTGACGTCACGAACAAGTGCCGAGGACTTCCTTTGAGTCGGTGTTGGTGGCAGCCAGTTTGCTGTGGTATACAGAGATCCTTGTGTGACCAACGTTGTCAGCATGTCGCAGCAGCATGTATGTGAACTATTGTGCAACTGGCGGAGTTTAAGCGAGGGCATATAGTGGGCCTGTGGGAGGCCTGATGCACATAACGCAAAACTGCTCAACATGTGGAGCGAGAGGTCTCCACAGTGCATCGATGTTGTCGCCAGCGGTCAACAGAAGGTGCACGTGTCCGACGATCTGAGTCGGGACAGCGGTGATGCACAGATCCGTGTCCAGACTGCCGCATCTTACAAAGTGCCGTACAGGACCACACCGTCACTTCACAACAAATTAGGGACACTGTTGCTCCGGGGGCATCATTGAGAACCATTCGCAACAGAGGGCTATGATTCTGCGTGGCATTAGGGCGTCTTCCACTCACGACCCAACATTGCTCAGCCCGTCTCCAGTGGTGTCACGATAGGCGATTATGGAAGGACGAATGGAGACCTGTTTTCTTCGGTAATGACAGTCGCTTCTGCCTCGGTGCCAAAGACGGTCGAACGCGTATGAGGCATCGTGCAGGGGAGCGCCAAAATTTGGTGTGTGTACGACTGTGGCAAACAGGGCCGACTCCTGGAAACATGGTGTGGGGAGCCATATCCTACACTGGCCGTTCTCCACTGAGAGGGAACGCTGAACTGTACACTGAAACCATTATTCAACCGGTGTTGCTAGCGTTCGTGCACCAACAAGGCGACATGCTTCCCAACAGGACAATGCACGTCCACATTGAAACGCGTATGTACTTGGTGGCGGCGATGGCGAGGCATTGCATAGTCTCTGACCAGAGAGCTATTTGTCGTTCCTAGTCTGCGCTTGACCGCGCGAGAGGGCAGTCCAGTTGCAGTCGAGTTACGAGACATTTCAGTTGCGAGTTAGCAGTTGGAGAGTAGTAGCGCGTGCGAGATGACGCAGTTGTGGTCTAGTTGCGAGAGAGTTTAGTTGTGTGTGAGCAGTCGGCGGGCGTCGACATGGCACTCTGGTCAAGATTCAGGACAAGGTATATTTTTTAAATAAGGTAATGAAGCAGCATTGCGCACATCTGATAATGTAATGTAAATTAACTGTAACTAATTTGCTCAAGAATCGCCCCAATAATAATTTTGTTTTTTAAACCAACCATTTTTAACAAAGAATCCTTTTTTAAAATAATATTTCCCTTGCATTTCCTTAAAGAAAAGTTTCCCTCAAATTCAAAAAAAATATATATATTTGCGATGCATTTCCTCCGAGCTATGGCGAAAAATAAGAGCAGATGCAGTTTTTACTGAGGTAAGAATTTGAGTTTAATTAGTGATCAGGGCCTAAAGATCGACATTTCGGTCTATTTGCATTTTGATTGTGACAGATTTCATTATCATTTCATTGACTTACATTTTTGTGGGCAGCTTACATTTGGGTCAGATAGCTAGTTTTCATTTAATGGTCATTGTCTTTAAATTTATTTGCTGGGAGGTTACTCGTGGTTCTATTCTCGTTAACATTCAGTTATTGTGTTTTAAATTTCTCTGGGGAGGTTACATTTAGCTCAATGTCCATTTGCATTTGAGTATTATCTTTTAAATTTTTGTGGGGAGGTTACACTTGGCGACCCTGCCAGGATCGTATTTCGTTGAGAATTTTCTGAAATGTAGCCAGATATCTGCTCTTATTTGTTTAAATATAATTAGCATTCGGCGCAACGCTTTTACTAATTTGTGAATTTCTTTCCTCAGATCATCAGCAATTCTTTGCTCTGTTGTATTTGTGTTTGTTGCTTTTGCATTGTGCTTATCTCTTTGTGAATAATTGTGACTATAGCAAAAATGCCGCGAAAGACTGTGAATAGTGTATCGCGAGGTATTATGAACGAAATTACCGACTTAAACAACGTGACTGATAGTAATTGTGACACGCAGTGTAATGATGACAATCCTGCATTCACTGACAATCAGTGCATTCCAACCACTAATGATGATTTTTGTCTTAATGATGAACAAACGAACTCTGTTATGTCCTCTGTTGATTTGACGACAATTGATGACGCGGGGCGCTCTATTGTAATGAGCGCTGCCCAGCTTAACACAACTGGTTTACTAAATTCACGTGACGAACAGACAAATTTGTCTAATGAAAATCGACAGTGTACTGAAAGTGCGACGGATCCATTTAATTCAGAAATAGTGACTGACAGTGTACATCCGACTGGCGGACCTTTTTGTAAATTACAGAATGACCAAATGGTCACACAAATCGAGACAATTCCAGATCCACCATTAAATAGCACAGAGAATAGAAATGCTAATTCTGTATCGGATCCAGTTATGGCATTGTTGCTACAAAATATCAAACAACTTAGTGAGAAAATAGACAGCAATTCAATACGGTCGGATGAAAAACAAGATAAACTTAGTGAAGATTTCAGACAACTTAGTGAGCAGAACAAACAGTTTAATGAAAAATTAGACAATTCCAGACAGCTTAATAAAAAATTAGACGACAATTCCAGACAGCTTAGTGAACTAATTAGAGCCGTTGCCGCGCAGTGTCATGACACTAAGGAACTGTTGCGCGAGGAAATGGAGGCTTCTTCAAGAAAAAGTAGCGAAGAAATTAAGTCTGTTGCTCAGGAATTAAGGGAATTGCAAACAGCTGCAACAGAAACACTCAGAGACGAAATTAGCGGAGTCGCTAAACAATGCTCTGAAAAAGCTACACAATTACGGGACGAGTTTAAAGCAATGACGGTAGAACTTTCGCGCACAATGGACGCAAAGATAGACGCGAAATTCGAACAGAACACTCAGATTGACGAACGCTTTAATCTCCACATACAAAACAGTGATACGCGTTTCCGCAGATTTATTGAGGATCAAAATAAAGTCAAACGTCAAGTCATGGAAACAATCACTGCACAGAGGCAAGAAGACAAACGTAAGATGTTTGTGAAAGCAAAAACATACGTGGACAACAATATTGCTACAGTATCGGACAAAATTAATACCATTGAACAGTTGAACACCGAATTACGTGATGAGATTTCTGACCTTAAATCGAAAACAGACACATACACAACAGATTTTCAAACAGTGACCGACAGACTCGAACAATTAGAACACAGGATTCCGATGTCGTGAAAGCTGATGTTAAAAAACTGAACGAAACTGCACGTAAGTTGCAAAAACAGATTAACGCCTCTGATTCTAAAACCGATGATCAGGTTAAAACACTGACTGAAAAATGTGATGAATTGGCCAGTCGTATTGATGCTATCGAAAGTACTAATGACAATAAATCAGACGATACTGCACCGGTTTCATTTAACCAAATACCTGAATTTCAAAATTTACAGCAGACGATTAATGAGATCGAGTCGTCTAATAACACCTTGCATAGAAAATTGTCAAGTTTACAGCAAGAGGTAGCAGAGATAAAAAGTATTTCAGTTAATAACACATCACAGCAGACGCCACTTTGCGAACATTTGTCAGACTCACGCAGCGCGTATAATTTAAGTAATCAACAGAGAGTACGGGACAGATTCCGAACAACCACAGTTCAACAGATTCTCTTACAATCCTGAACCTGTTCCATCACACAGAGACGGTAATTTCGATTACAAACATTTTCTGTCAGTAAGAAAATTTAAAGTGTTTAAGAATGACAGAACACAGATTCATCCGCTGGGATTGGATTCAACAATTTAGCTTTGCCTTTCCACCGACTTGGCCCGTAGCGCACAAACTTGAATTTATTTGCAGTTTTTTGGAAGGCGAGCCGGCAACTCGTATGAGACCGATCGCGAGACAATGCTATTCAGTAGAAGAGTTTCAGAATGCTTTTCTGTCAGCGTACTGGTCGAAGACGACACAGCGCGGAATTAAAGATCAGCTAATTAGTTTACCGAATTATGAGAACTCGAATTTTCCTAGTGTCACGCAATTTTTTGAGCACATGGTGCAACAAAACCAGTACCTAAGTGAACCGTACAGTGAATCTGCACTCATTCAATTATGTATCTCTAAATTACCACGGTCATTAAGAGTTTCACTTCTAACCGGTCAGCAAAAAGAAAATATTTCAGCATTCAGAGATCTGTTACAGCTCTTGGAAGTACAACAATCTGATTATTCTTTTGTAAACAAAAATTTTTCATATAACAACCTAGGCCAACAGACGTACAGCAATTATGATCAGACACGTAATTTTAATAGGAAAGGTAACAGACGCTTTAGGAATGACAACCACCAAAACTTTAATAACAGACAAAATTCTAATCATCAATATCGTTAAAATTTTGAGCAACAGGAATCACATTTTGGTATCAATAGACGTTTTCCACCACAACAGCATGAAAGTCAGCCGGTTGGAATACATAACCAACAATGTAATGCACAAGGTCAACCTAACTTTAGTTTCGCCGCATGCACGTATAGTCCCAGATCCAACAAATAGTAGCGCACGGCAGCAAAGGAACAACTACGTACAGAAAACGCAGTATTTCAATTCCTATCGCAATGCACCGTATAGGAATGACTACTACGACAGACGTAAAAATGATGAGCACAATTATCAGCGTACATATAATAACAGTCGGTCTTATCAACAACAAAATCATCCGCAAGAACATATTCTCATGAATGAACCCGACAGCAGGTATCATCCAGAGCGTAATACGTCTGGAAGAAGTAATAGAACAGTTCAAATAGTAGAAATGCCACAACATCCTCCTGATAATAATAACACGTCAGATAGAATTTGACTAGATACTGTACGGGACGCATCTTCCAATAACACAAGCACTTCTTTAGACACGCAGAATGTTGTTCACGAAAATTTAATTACCTTTGATGACATACGAGACACACTTTTACAGGTAAGACCAGTTGTTCAGAAAACCATTTCACAGCCTGTCATCGAAATTAAAATTGGTTCATCGAAATTTTCAGCAGTAATCGATTCCGGATCACCTATGTCAGTTATAAATGACGAGACTTTCAACGCGTGTAACAAAGAGAATATCTATCCCACATTACCATTAGGCAAAACGAAAGTGAAAGGAGCAGTATCGAGTAAAGGAGTAGACGTTAAATTACAGACGCATTTATCATTTTGTATTGCAGGTCACACATTTCACTCAAATTTTTGGATTGTTCCTTTATTGACAACAGACGTAATTTTAGGTACTAATTTTCTCGTACAACACGACGCAGTGGTTGATTTTCAGAATTCCTATTTAATGTTGAAGGATGAAAATGTGCAACTGGCTTTAGAATTACAGCACTCATTATCGGCAGAAGAACAAACAATTAATCGCACAGAGGTCATTTCCGCAACACGTAACAGACTGTAATTCCACATTGTTCACGGATACGTACGTACACAACTACAATACTCCAGACGAAGCTGACTACGACGTAATGCAGATGATTTCCGATAAAGTTAAACAGAGCAGTGCAAATACAGACGACGAACGCACGCAATTACACAGAATTCTTTTACAGCAAGCTCCAGTTTTTGACAACATTCCTGGTACTATGTCCGGATTTATGTATGAATTTCAAGTCAAACAGCACGACACATTTAAAGCTAAGCATTATCCTATTCCGTATATTCATAGAGAACAAGTTAAAAAAGAATTGCAGGATATGCTTGACCAAGGAATTATTGAACCGGCAGTTAGTCCGTACATAAACCAGCTGCATATTGTTAAGAAAAAAGATGGCTCACTTCGCCTCGTGCTTGATTCACGTCACATTAATGACATTATTATTAATGAAACAGACCGACCACAGACATTAGAGGAACTGCTACAGAAATTTCATGGTACTGCTATTTATTCTACATTAGATTTGAAATCGGGATTTTGGCAAATTCAACTTCATCCGAATTGCAGAAAGAACACAGCTTTTCTCTGTTTTGGTGACTGTTTTCAATTTTGCAAATTACCATTCGGCTTAACCATTTCTTCTGCTGCTTTTATTCGCGGTTTAAACACAATACTTCCGACAGAACTTAAAGACAGAATTACGACGTACGTAGACGACATTCTTATCGCAGAAGCTAATTGGACTGAACACAATCTGATTTTAGAACGACTATTGCAAACTTTTCATGCACAAGGACTCACAGTTAACCTCAGTAAATCGCACTTTGGCAAAACTTCTATAAAATTTCTTGGACACATAATTTCAGCAGAAGGCATTGCGCCTGATCCGGAAAAAATTCAAGCTCTACGTGACATTACTGTTCCTACAACGAAGAAACAATTTCGCAGTTTTTTGGGCTTAATTAACTTTTTTCGTAAATTTATTCATCACTCTGCTTTAGACACTCCTAGATTATGCCAATTGACAGGTAAAAACACGATTTGGTCTTGGGATAAGCAAGCACATTCTGAATTTGTGAACTTGAAAGAAGCCTTGTTGAATGCTCCACTTTTATCGCACCCAGATCTTACTAGAAATTTTTCCATTGCCACCGACAGTTCCAACACAGCTTTAGGCGTACATATTTTTCAGGAAATTGAAGAAGATGGCTCAACAGTAATCAAAAACATCGCATTTGCAAGCCGCATTCTGTCACCTGCTGAACGAAATTATTCCGTTACAGAATTGGAAACGTTATGTGTTGTATGGGCTTTTACGAGATTCAGGCATTTTCTTTATGGCAGACATACTACCGTTTACACAGATCACAGAGAGAGACAATTTTTACTTTCGGCTAAATTTACACACGACAGATTAAGCAGATGGAAGCTGTATTTGCAAGAATTTAATTTTACAATAGTTCACATTCCCGGCACACAAAATGTTATAGCAGACGCACTATCGCGTTCTCTGAGCAACAATCAGCAAGACATAGCAACCAACTTCTGCAAAGCAAATTCAAGCGTCATGTACATTCAGCAAGTAGCATTTGAAAATTTTATTTCATCGTCATTACAGGAGATAGCACGAGAGCAAAGCAAAGACAATGTGTGGAAAGAAATTAAACACCTTTGGCAAGATAAGAATAATGTTACGATTAGGAATCACTACACTGTACGCAATGACATTCTGTTTCGCCGCTCTCATCCAGACAGCAACAATTGGTTATTATGCATTCCTGACGAACTTGTTAACAAATTAATCTGGTACACTCATTTAAGCTACGCACATTACGGAACCAGAAAATGTTTTCTTATACTGAGACAGAACTGTTATTTTGCCAACATGGAAAAACGTATACGACGAGTTTTAGCGTCATGTAAAATTTGGCAGGAAGCTAAGTCCGACACCACTTCACACATTCCTCCATTATATCCCATTACACCTGTTAAATTAAGACATATGGCCGCAGTAGACATTTTTTGTCCGATTCCCAGAACTAATAGAGGTTTCTGTTACATCTTTGTCGCTGTTGAACTCACTTCAAAATTTGTTACTTTCACTCCGTTACGCAAAGCTACTGCTAAAACCGTTTCGAAAGCATTTGTAAAGCATTTTCTATTTCATGTAGGGCATGTGTTGAAAGTAATTTCTGACAATGGATCACAATTTCGTTCTGCTGTATGGACACGTATGTTACGAGCTAGAAACATTTCTCCGATCTATATATCCAAGTACCATGCTTCTTCGAACCCTTGTGAACGATTAATGAAAGAAATTGGTAAACTGTGTAGAATATACTGCCACAAAAGACATATTGATTGGGACACACACATATTCTCATTCCAAGATGTAATTAATTCCATTCCAAATGAATCCACTATGCTATCTCCGTCTGTTATACTGAAAAATGTTGAACCACCTAACAATATTAAAGAATTGGGGTAGATGGTGACAGCCTCGACGTGGCCTACCCCCCCAGTATCGTGCCGCACAACGATCGCATTGCGAGAAGAAAATCGAAATGCTCAGAACGAGCTGCGACACGAGAAGCAAATGTCACCACCAAACGGCAGCCGGACGTAGTAATACCTCCCGGCCCTCACAGGCGAAGCTACGCAAGAGAGCGAGACAAATGCCTCAGTTTCCCCCCCGGAGCCAAGTGCGTGGACGAATACGTATATGCCAAGTTAACATAGAAGGATACACGAGGACAAAAGGAGACATCCTCACAAAGCTACTAACAGAAGAAAAAATTGATGTGCTGACCTTGCAGGAAACACATCTATCAGAAGAAAATATCTCGAGACTTCTAATACCAGGCTATGAAATTGTGGGCTATAAAGCCCATAATAAACATGGTATTGCAACACTGATCAAGAAAGAACTGGTTGATAATATTGAGGAAACTATGCACCACGAATTTGCCGTGGGAATCAAACTAAACGATATGACTGTGTATAACGTGTACAAGCCACCTTCAGAAAAATGGGAACAACCTGTTTTACCTAACCCACAACACCCTGCAGTCATAATTGGCGATTTCAACTCCCACCACCCCAGATGGGGCTATCAGTCTTGCGACAAAGAAGGACTCATGCTGGCAGACTGGGCAGATATAAATAATTATACATTAATATACGATGCAAAAGATACCCCCACCTTCTGTTCAGGAGCGTGGGGCACAACATCAACGCCCGATCTTTGTTTTGTCTCATCTGGAGAAACTGGAATAGCACTTCCGTCCAAGAGAACTGTACTGAGCCGTATTCCTCGGAGCCAACATAGACCAGTTATCATAGACCTTGGGATCCAAATACCAGTAATAAAGAGCCCCCCTATAGCCCGCTGGAACCTCACCTCAGGAAGGCTAACTGGGTTAAGTTTAAAGATACCATTGAAAATAATGTAAACAGAATTCCCCCAATTCCAGAAAATTACGACAGATTTACGAAGTTAATTATTAAAGCGGCACATAACTCAATACCAAGAGGAGCGCGGAAAGAATACATCCCATGCTGGACAAAGGAGTGCGAACAACTACTCGATGAATATAACAAAACAGAGAATCCAGAACTAGGAGCTCATAAGAGCTATGGACGAGGAACGCAAACAGAGATGGCAAAAGCGGATGGAACAAATGGACTTTACGCACTCCTCACAGAAGAGCTGGAGTCTACTGAGGAAACTTGGCGGAGCACAATTCAAGGGACGGAACATCAATAATAAAATGACCCCTAACAAGATATGCTCTTCTATACTACAAACATCCAGAATCCATGCCTCCGCCTCGAAGAAAAAAGAACTGCACCAACTGATGAACGAAGAGCTAGATGCAAGCGAGGAGGAAGCAGGTTTAGCGAACTGGGTAACACAAGAAGAGATAAATATAGCACTAAAGAAAATGACACCTGGTAAAGCAGCTGGCTGTGACGGCCTTCTTCCTGAATTCTCCAGAATTCTTGAAGAACCTCGGGCCAAAGGGAAGAGCATGGCTGTCTTCTCTTTTCTCTAATATCATAGATACCAGCCGGTTACCAAAACAATGGAAAAACGCACAAGTCATAGCCATCCAGAAACCAGGGAAAACAGGAGAGAATGCTAAAGATTATAGACCAAATATCTTTATTGTGCACCACTTACAAGCTGTTTGAACGAGTCATCCTAGGCAGAATAGAAAGTAAAATAGAAGCTGCTCTTCCCCCAGAGCAAGGCGGTTTTCGAAAAGGAAGAGATTGTTGCGACCAAGTTCTCGCCCTAACCACTTTCATTGAAAGAGGTTACCAAAACAAAAAGAAAACGGGCATGGTATTATTAGATCTCACCTCAGCATACGACACCGTATGGACAAAAGGGATACTGTATAAACTGTCAAAAGTCGTGAAATGCAAGAAGATCATAGATCTAGTCAGAAATATGTTGATAAACAGGAGATTCAAGGTATCTCTGAATGGGAAAACAAGCAGCTACAGGACACTACAAAATGGTCTCCCCCAAGGGTCTGTGCTGGCTCCATGCCTTTTCAATTTATACATAGCGGACATCCCAAACCTGGAATCTCGTTCTTTTATGTATGCAGATGACATCGCTATCGCGGCTCACGCCAACACTTTCGAAGAACTGGAAGAAATTTTAAACAGGGATCTGGAACGACTACAACAATATTATGACAACTGGCACCTCAAAGTAAATCCGACTAAATCCGTGGCATCAATAATGCACTTGTGTAACAAAGATGCAAATCGTGAGCTAAAAGTGCAAATAAAAGGTAAATTGTTGAAAAACGATAGAACGCCAAAATATCTGGGTGTTAAGCTAGATCGCACTCTCACATATAAGAGCCACCTGTACGAAGTCGCCCAAAAAATGAAAACAAGAAACAACATCATAATGAAATTGGCAGGAACAACCTGGGGATGTTCCACTGAAACTCTACGCACATCAGCACTGGCACTTCTGTATAGTGTAGCGGAATATTGCGCACCCGTCTGGGCCCGCAGTAGGCATGTCAGATATATCGATGTGCAACTTAACGAGACAATGAGGCTCATAACAGGAACAGTAAGACCCACCCCGAAACCTTGGCTGCCCGTCCTTGCCAATATCGAACCACCCTCGATTAGACGTGAAAGAGCAATCCAGAGGTACAAAGAAAAGTTCAGGGACCTACCTCCTCCCCCTGACAGATTGATGTCAAGAAATCCCTTCTGGAAAGAACTCAAACAACAGATTGATATCGATAACCTGTGGAAACAGCAATGGCAGGAAAGCAAAGTGAATAACAGTTTCCTTATTGAGGACCCATCTCAACGAGTTCCAGGCTTCCAACTCCAACGTAGAGTGTGGGTAACTCTAAAACGTCTGCGGACAGGTGTTGGTCGGTGCGGATATTTGTTGAAAAAGTGGGGTTTCTCCCAGGACCCCAATTGTGAGTGCGGAGAGAGTCAAACCATGCAGCATATAGTTGAGTGCGACGTACACGGACTTAAGGGAGGAAATCTGATGGACATACATGTGATAAGTGACCAAGCACTTTTGTGGCTGGAAACCCTGAAAATTTTATTGTAAATCATTGTTAATGTTAATTTAAATTTTTATGTTGATGTTTGTAAGTGTATCACGCTTTGCCTGTAGCTGAACGAGAAATAATAAATAAATTAAAAAATTAGTAAACTTCCCTACCTGTCGTCGACTAAGACACCACGAAATAATTAACATTGCGCTGAACAACATCAAACGTGCCGCAGAGCGCCGGAGAAGACAGCAAAAACAGGTTTGTACACGCCGAGACTTTCACATTGGACAGAAGATATTAGTACGAACACACTATTTATCCAGCAAAATAAAAGGTAGGTGCAGTAAATTTGAACTTCTATACGCAGGTCCATAACGGATTCGCAGTATTCCTCACCCCAATGTAGTACACGTCGAAACTTTGAGAACCAGAAAATCGAAAGGCAACCACCACTTATCCAACATAAAACCCTTTATTGAGTGAACATACCTTACGATTTATCACGCTGTAATGCTATTTGCTAATTTTTATGAACATTTCTGCAATTATATTCACACGACTAATTATTGATGATTATCGTATATTTTTCTTGGCAAGTGCCCGGCAAGGTAAGGTTAGCAGGTCGCTTTACTTGTCGTTATACATCAGACCGTACACATTTTCCATTTTTTTTTGTGTGCATGATTGTTTTTCTGTTTTGTTTGTATGCACTGTGAAATAGTTAAGGTATAACACACCAGTTGACTTTGACATTTTTTGCCCTGTGATATCTCAACATCGTGACTATTTCACTTTTTTTTTTTTCCCCTGCTGCATTGTGATATTCTCTGTACATCTTTGCCTTTGAACACTGTCTATGCTTTTGACATATTACGTTTTCTGTCATGTTATGCTGTATGCTTAATTATGTCGCCATTAACCAGTCATTATTTAGTGGATATATGATTTAAATGCAAGGCATTAATCTTTGTTCATCAATTTCAGAAAGACATGATGCGTAAAGAAAATAAACAGAAATGGGAATTTCAACTACGGGATAGACGAAAGAAGATACAAACACCTTATGAGGAAGAGTAAATGGATCAGAATTAACAAACATTAACAAGAATATACTATACACATCGTAGAATAGCAGTCTTAACTAATTTTTTCTTTCAGAATACAAGGCGATTGATGCAAGCTGTCAGACAGAACTACACATCTTTGTTTTAAGTGATGAAATATGCTAGAGATAAGGAATAGTTGTGTAATGAATAATGAAGTAATTTTTTTTGCAGATGATAATGAATGCTGATGAAGAGTAATGATGAAGAATATGCTACTATGAATAATGAAGTTTTTCTTTACAGGTGATGATAATAATGAAGTTATGATAATATGGATAATGAAGTTTTTTTCTTTACAGATGAGGATGATGTTGAAGTTATGTATTTATGCTATGTAGTTATTTAAGTATTTGTTGCAGTTTGCTTTGACAGCAGGTGTTATATTGCATAGTAGGATGACTGAAGGTTTTGGAAAGGACAGCTATGGAACACATTTTTTATACACATTTCACTACCTGTTAATTCGAAGTTCACTACTTTTCAGCATAGTCTGCGTTTCTTCTTTCAGCTCAATAATCCATTTTGTATTTTTTTCAGGAGAAGCCTTTCATGATACTTACGAAACTTGTTACTTATTATACCTGTTCTAGTACTTGCATTTTTATTTTTTACCCATTTGTGTCTATCATTTATAAATGTGATCACATATACTGCCTTATTACATAACCTTGCTACAGCTGACTCATGACGAATGACGTTACCTATCCTCATTTGCAGCAATTGATCAAAAGCAAATATTGTTATGCCTCAGCAATTAATTATCGATCCCAAAGCAATGCATTGCTAGCACGAAAACAAAACAAAAAAAAATGTATTACCAGTCCCAAATAATGCTACTAGTTTAAGAGAATTCTGAATAATACTGATCAGCTCTGAATAGTATGTCGCTTCAGCAATGACTTCTTAATGATAAAAAAAATATATAAAATAACGCTTTGTAACTGGCTAATAACTGCCACTGTTTATTGTAATGAGACTACTTATAATGCCCATGATTATTAATGCTATGACTGTCATTAACTGATTTTTAATAATGACTTCTTAATGATACAAAAAAAAGGGAAGGTGTGTATCACCAGTTTCAAATAATGCTACTCATTTAAGAGAATTCTGAATAATACTGAATGATGAACAATGTTTTATACTCTTCAATACTTGCTGGCCACTGAGTGCCAATAATTAATGTACCTAAATTAATTATGTTATTAATTAGCTCCTATTTTCAATGATGACTTTTCATGTTTTGGTAACTGGCCACTGAGTGCCAATAATTAATTTAACTAAATGAATTATGTTATTAATTAGCTCCTGTTTTCAATGATGACTTGATGTTCTATAACTGACCACTGAGTGCCAATAATTAATGTAACTAAATGAATTATGTTATTAATTATGCCATTAATTAGCTCTTGTTTTCAATGATGACTTTTCATGTTCTATAACTGGCCACTGAGTGCCAATAATTAATGTAACTAAATGAATTATGTTATTAATTATGCCATTAATTATCTCCTGTTTTCAATGATGACTTTTCATGTTTTGGTAACTGGCCAATGAGTGCCAATAATTTGTATAACTCAATGATGTATGTTAATGCTATGCCAATAATTGACTCTCCTTTTCAATGATGACTTCTGATGAACATTATTCTGTCATACTAAATATGCTTTGTAAATTGGCCAAGGACTGCCACTGTTTATTGTAATACGATTACCCATGATGCCAATAATTTAATTTTATGAACATTATTCTGTAATACTAAATACATGGTACAGAAATGTTCAATAACTGGGCTATGAATGCCGCAAACTACTAATGTAATTCCTAATCAAGACTAGTCTGTGACTTAATGTCCATCTTCTGACCTAACTACCTAGAATTACTGTAATATCCATTTGTCCTGTCCATCCTCATGATCATGGAGCACTATATTTGGTTTTTGCACTAATTCTACGTTGGTGTGCCTTGTAAGAGTGTGGTGTTGACACGACATGCTGTCCACCACCGTGAGCGATGAAGACATTATTGTCCCACTGTTTGGTGTACCTGATGTACTGCCAAAATGATAACATGGAATATTACTACTACGTTTCAGTGTCTTGGCTACGCTGATAAACACTTATGGGAAAAGAACTTCAGATTGTCTCACTTGGTGTTGTACTTCTGTGGAAAGATATGGACTTTCAGTGCAGCTGCGTGCAACCTAATGTGCTACAACCATGATGCAATCCTTCCCTTTCCTATCCTAATTTTTGTAACATAGTAAAAAAATCATTTTGCTAGTATGATTTGTATTCATGACCTTTTTATTTTCTTTTGATTTGATGATATGTTCTAAAACTACAGTACATGTGCACTTATATCATGTGTTAATATGTTTTTTACTGAATGTCAGTGCCTGTGCACTTTTCTCATTTTTCAAGATGATTTGTACTCATTCTGTGCATGTCTATCACTTGTCAACATGATTTTTTGCCATTCTATTTATTTGTTCTGAAAATGCTACAGAATTTTTTCAGTGCGTGTGCACTTTGTTATCTATCAAATAATTTGTACATACATTTTCCTGATATGTTTTGTACATATATTTTGTCTTTGTCTGAAATGTTTTGTACATTTAATTCATGTACTACATTTGAATATTCTGTAAATTGTAAAAGTTGATTAATTAAAAAAAAATTTGCCGCGCTTGGCAAGTCCAAATGACTCACCATCGCTGCCAAATTTTTGCCCCCCCAGTGGAGGGTTATGAAACGCGTATGTACTTGGTGGCGGCGATGGCGAGGCATTGCAGAGTCTCTGACCAGAGAGCTATTTGTCGTTCCTAGTCTGCGCTTGACCGCGCGAGAGGTCAGTCCAGTTGCAGTCGAGTTACGAGACAGTTCAGTTGCGAGTTAGCAGTTGGAGAGTAGTAGCGCGTGCGAGATGACGCAGTTGCGGTCTAGTTGCGAGAGAGTTTAGTTGTGTGTGAGCAGTCGGCGGGCGTCGACATGGCACTCTGGTCAAGATTCAGGACAAGGTATATTTTTTAAATAAGGTAATGAAGCAGCATTGCGCACATCTGATAATGTAATGTAAATTAACTGTAACTAATTTGTTCAAGAATCGCCCCAATAATAATTTTGTTTTTTAAACCAACCATTTTTAACAAAGAATCCTTTTTTAAAATAATATTTCCCTTGCATTTCCTTAAAGAAAAGTTTCCCTCAAATTCAAAAAAATATATATATATTTGCGATGCATTTCCTCCGAGCTATGGCGAAAAATAAGAGCAGATTCAGTTTTTACTGAGGTAAGAAATTGAGTTTAATTAGTGATCAGGGCCTAAAGATCGACATTTCGGTCTATTTGCATTTTCATTGTGACAGATTTCATTATCATTTAATTGACTTACATTTTTGTGGGCAGCTTACATTTGGGTCAGATAGCTAGTTTTCATTTAATGGTCATTGTCTTTAAATTTATTTGCTGGGAGGTTACTCGTGGTTCTATTCTCGTTAACATTCAGTTATTGTGTTTTAAATTTCTCTGGGGAGGTTACATTTAGCTCAATGTCCATTTGCATTTGAGTATTATCTTTTAAATTTTTGTGGGGAGGTTACAACATGTCTCCCGTGCCACCCAACGTGCTCTTCAAGGTGTACGCCAACTACCCTGGCAGCACAATCCCCAGATCTGTCCTCCATTGAGCATGTTTGGAACCAGATGAAACATCATGTTGCGTGGTCTGCACGATCGGCCCCAGCTGAGGCACCAGGTGGACACTGCATGGCAAGTAATTCCTCAAGACTACATTCAGCACCTCTACGATCGTCTTCATGGGAGCATTGCAGCCTGCATTGCTGCAAAATGAGGGTATACACAGTACTAGCGCCGACACTGTGCACGCTCTGTCGACTTTAGTCATGTCGGTATGGCTCTGTCTTTGTGCTTGTATGTTGTATACGTCCGCAAGAGTGTGTCAATAAAATTTCTCTCTGCTGGGTCAACAAATTCATGGTGTTCTCTTTTCATTTTCCTGGAGTGTATTTAACACGAAGCAAGAAACTGATGAATAGAGAGACATTCATATTACAACAAAAAACATTGTATCAAAATGCCCCCAAACTGTGTCAAAATCTAACAAAATATGTCTAAACTGCAACAAAATGTCAGCCAAACTATAACTTCACGACAACACAAGTATTTCATACTTTACAGTGCTAGTTAACAGACTTTTACCAGTGCAACTGTATATTATATTAGTGTGGTCTGTAGGTTGAGGGCTAATGTTTGAAATTTCCTGTCATAGACTAGAAACAGAATTTAATGTGGCCCTAAGTCAGTTTCTTGCCCTCACTTTTAGACTTCTTCCCATCAAACCTTGGCACGTTTCGATAGGGAAATACCTACAATGGAAACCCCTTACAAAGATAAATGGTGTCCAAGGATGTTAGCTGACTACTGTTGGACTCTCAAAAGGGATGATCCTCAAGCTAGACACTGCAGAAACTCTCAGAAATATACATTCTGCACACTATACAGAAAAATGTAACTTTTATTCGGAGCTCAATAAATATGTAATTTCATTGGATTGAAATCTATGCCAAATAGAAAAAAAAACTTAACAGATTTGAAATCAGTTTCCATTTAACACACAAAAATGTTAATTTTGTTGCCCAGTGTAATCATAATTAGTGTCAGAAACATAAATGCCATTAAAATAAACCAAAACAGATAATGTAGATTAAGGTAAAATAGAAACAGATGAAAGTTCTTATCATTCACATAACTTACATTCAAGCTACTGCTTTACTATATTTAGAACCAGAATAAGTGAAAATAGTTTTCACTCAGTTAATAATGCATTTTATTCAAAAAACTGCAAGTTATGAACTAATCTATAAGAGAGAGAGAGAGAGAGAGAGAGAGAGAGAGAGAGAGAGAGAGAGAGAGAGGGGGGGGGGTCGATTTCCCCACTATAATGAATGTAGAAGAGTGAAGAGTTCATATCACTCACCAACCAAATACAATTAATTTTCGTAGTCTTACTGTAGGTATAAAGAGTATGGCTACTCTAACGTGGCAAAAAAATTCCCTGATAATTCCACGTGTGAGGAGGAAGAGGGTGCCAAGAAAGGGGGGGGGGGGGGGAGACACAGCATACCACAGTATCAACTTTTCTTTCCTTTCAGTTGAGCTTTATATCGGCCATAAGCAGTAGTTTGACTGCAGTTTTTAAACATCAATAATATTCATATAATTAACATACTTTGTGGTATTGAGTAGTTTAAGATTTGTGATTTATAAAATTCAATTTCAGTGCTAGGCTAGAAAAGCAGAGTTCCCTGAGTTTTTATGAAATTCCCTGAGAATTCCAGGTTTTCTACAAGGATCGCCACCCTCAAGTTTTAAAAGGCAATAATGTGTTCCAGTGTTGCAAAACTACTGTGTCCATGTAGGTTTGGTTGCTTTTATTTATTTTATTGTATTTTTAATATTTTTTTTTTGTATTCGAAGTATGTCCTCGATACATATTTCGTTACAGTTTACGTCACATACATTTTGAGAGATCCTATCATGTAGGCTCAACTGTCCCTAAAACCATTTTGTGTTTCTTTTATTTTATTAATTACACAGTGACAATCTGCATTAGTCGAATAAAAGAACCTGACATGTTGTTTTCTTGGTTAAGCTCTCTGTTCTTTATACATATTTCCATGAATTGAAACACTGCTGCATCCAATTAATTTAGTATAAATGAGGTGCTGAGGACCGAAGTAGTCTAACAAGGTAAGTCAAAAATTTTAGTTTTTGAGTTATACCACACAGTTTACTCACAACGCAAGGAAGTTTGTTATGGAGACATGGTATAACAACTCCCACTGGAGCTGCCTGAGAGTGCCAAATGCATTCTTCCTCTCACACCAGAGTGAAGGTGTAATGGAACTGACCAAAAGAGCCCATTTTGTTATGATATATTATACACTAATTAAAGGCTCATCCGGTCATCGATCAAAATGTGGCTATGGAGTTGGGGTACATGAGGAAGCAGACAGAGGGCACGATTAGAGAGTTTATAAGAAGAGCAATGTACGCTGATCATGAAAATACTTTGCTTGAACATCAAATGGAAGGTATCTGCAAGGAACAACATTCTCCGGAAATTATCAGGTACAACCAGGGGGACGCACCATCGCATCTTAAGAACTTCTGCTGTAGCTCTTTGTTATTCAGGTACAGAATATGCTTGCCCCGTCTGGTGCAGATCTAGCCATGCCAAACAAGTGGATATTGCCTCGAATGAAACCTACAGACTCACTACAGGGTGTTTGAGATCTACACCACTTGATAAAGTTTATTGTCTAGCGGGCATCCCACCTCCAGATATCCATTGTGAATATGCATCCAGATTGGAAAAATCTAAGGCATTGTATCTGAAGACCCACGCATTACACCGGTATCAGGAAGCAGTACCAAGGCTCAAGTCAAGGAAAACCTTTCTCCATTCAACTGAAAGCCTCACTGAACCACGTTCGAACTTCGGAGTCAACTCATGGCGTTCCAGATCCAGCCAGCTTGCAGGGCGGATGATCCCGACCGTAAGCCTCCCACCAGATCACGAAGAAAGCTGGTCAATATGGAAGACCCTCAACACTGCATTCTGGAGTTGGAAAAACGAAGACTGACTTGAAAAAGTGGGGAGCTGCATGCGACTCCACAGCATGTGAATGTGGTGAAGAACAGACGAGTCATCATCTTGTCTGTAGCCTATGCCCAACATCATGCTCGCCACAGAATGTCATCGATGCCATGAAGGAAGCACGTGAAGTTGCTGCATACTGGTCACGCCGCATTGTAATGCTTATAGAAACATGTTTTGGAACATTTTGTATAACTTGTAAGCTATAGTGTGTGTTTCTGACACTATTAAATAAATTGTCACTGAATTATCCTGTATGCTATTTGATATTTCATGTAACTTAAAAATGCAGTATCAATAACAAATCTTAAGTTCTTTGTCGATATGACAGATCTTTGGTCAGCAACGCGATTTCGGCCACTTGTGTTTTCACCGCGGTCGAGAGTAGTAGTTTTGTGTGTGTTTCTTGTAAACGTGTGGTGTCCACAATGCATGTGGTACTTTATTTTTGTGATTCGAGATTGTAAAATTTACATTACTTTCGAGTTCAGAGTTCTGACAATAAATCTGCGTTTGTTTCTAAACAAAAATCATGGCATCTTCCTCCAAGATTTCGGTGGTCTGGTAATAGTTGAAACCGGCACCTTTTTCTTCCAGAGCAGCAAAGGAATCAATCATCACCCAGACAACGAAGCCACACGTGCAACAGATATTCAGCAGTATCAAGGTAACTGACATCACGAATTAGTTTACATCCATTAGCCACACCGCAATGGTGTCTTTATGATAACTTTGCATCGTGGTAGAGACAGTCCATGATGAAGTTCACTCACAGGGATAGTGGTGTAAGTTAAGTGGCAAGTGTCACCTGGTTATTCTGCGTTGTTTTGCGTGTTTATTTACGCTCTATAGTCTACTCAAAATTGCTTTGGTATTGACAGCTGCGACAGAAGTGGTAGGGAGAAGGCCGGGCCGGATTCAACCAGCACAGGCTTTCAGTTTGACCTAAGGTACCAAAGTGCCACTGGGCTATGCCCATCTGACTTCAAGTAATGGGCTTGGGGGTTCGTGAAAATGAGATTTGGGTTGTGTGTGTGTGTGTGTGTGTGTTTTCTAAATGTCCCTAAAGTGGCGCGTAAGTTGAGGCATAGCGCCTTCGCATCGCTCCTGTCACTTGTTAGGACGGTATCGTTATAGGCATGAGTCATCGACAGATGTCACCAGCTGACATGGACCTGAGTTACAGAGCTGCACGTAGTTGTATTAGTAGGCGGCAGAGGTCAGCAGTTGACGGACAGTGCTAGCAGTCGTAGTCAAAACAATGTTGTAAAGTTATGTTTGACTAATATTTAACCCTGCTGTTCTGTTCGGGTCTATATGACCCGAAACGAATATGAACGTTATTTTACATTATGTAAATACCAATATATATTTATGAAACTTTGTGACTTTGTCTGAAAATGGATGAGCAGCATGTGTTTTAAAAGGTTTTAAAAAAGTTTAAGAAGTTTGGGCTTCAACTGTAATAGTTGCATATGTAATGTTCGGGTCATAATGACCCGACACAAATATGTTTAGTGTAACTCGTATTTATTTCTAAAATCTGGAAATGGCGAAAATTATTTTTGTTGTGTTGTGTGGGAATAGTGACTGCATCATTCCAACTTACTCTCAACAATCACCTAAAGCTCCATGCGTTCACAACAATGGGCTTGTTTGTTGCTTTCCCCAGGAAATAATAATTGGCAGTTCTCAATAATTGGAATGCTTTGTTTCTGCCCAGTTTGACTTGTGACACCATGGCGATGAGACCATTGAATGATCGTGAGTTGGAAGAAATAGTAAATGCCTCACCAGATGAAGGATCACTTTCTGAGTTTGAAGATCACATCAGCAATGCATCTGAAAGCGAGTGTTCCGATGACAGTTACGACAGTCCACAGCCCATACAAAATAGTGTAGAGACTTTTCTTTCTAAAAATGGGAATATAGAATGGCAGTTGCATCCACCAGCACAACATGGTCGCCTACCAGCTTCGAACATCATCAAGAGTACCCCAGGAGTTACCAGGTATGCAGTCAGCAGAATATCTGATGTAAAATGTTCATTTGAAGCAGTATTTCACACAGCGCTTCAAAATGAAATAATAGAGATGACAAATATTGAAGGGCAGCGAGTTTATGGTGAACAGTGGACAGATATTGATGGTTCTGTTTTCCATGCATACTTAGGACTCTTACTCCTAGCGGGTGTATATCGATCTCATGGGGAGTCTACAAAAAGTTTGTGGGATAAAGATACTGGGCGAAACATATTTCGAGCAACCATGTCTCATGAAACATTCTGTAAGATATCACGTGTCCTGCGATTTGACAAGAAATCTACTAGAGAGGAAAGACGACGTACTGACAAACTTGCCGCAATTCGTAGTATTTGGGAGAAGTGGGTAGAGGTCCTTCCTAAACTGTATAATCCAGGAGAAAATGTTACTGTTGACGAGCAGTTAGTAGCATTTAGAGGTCGCTGTCCATTCAAGCAGTATATCCCAAGTAAACCGGCAAAATATGGGATCAAAATATGGACCATGTGTGACAGCAAAACTTCATACGTACTGAAAGCCCAAATTTATACAGGAAAGGTGAGTGGAGCGGCACCAGAAAGAAATCAGGGAATGAGGGTGGTATCTGATCTCACTTCTGAGTTACGTGGTCAGAATATCACGTGTGACAACTTTTTTACGTCGTACAATTTGGGGCAGCTGCTTCTGAAAAGGAAATTGACTATGTTGGGAACTATACGGAAAAATAAGCCGGAGCTTCCACACAAAATGACCAACAAGGAGGTACACAGCTCTTCATTTTACTTCACAAATGACACTACTGTGGTTAATTATATTCCTAAGAGACACAAGAATGTTGTACTTATGAGCACTCTCCACCATGATGCGGAAATCAGTGACAGGGCTGATAAGAAGCCAAAAATGATTTTGGACTATAATTCAACCAAAGGTGCTGTAGACACGCTTGATCAGTTATTAGGTACATATACATGCAAACGAAAAAGTAATAGGTGGCCAATGATAGTTTTCTACAATATTCTTGATGTTTCTGCTTATAATGCATACGTTTTGTGGATTTCGGTTGACCCTAATTGGAATGCAAGCAAATTGACTAGAAGGAGAATATTCTTGGAGGAACTTGGAAAGTCACTGATAAAAGAACATATTGCATCAAGAACGCATTTCCCAAGAACAGAAGATTCTTTGAGAATGGTCACAAGCATCCAAAACCCGAATGATGTGGGTGGTGTGTCAGAATCGGTAACAACAAGAAAATCTACAAAACGTGCACGCTGTAAGTTCTGTCCATCAAGTAATGACAATAAAACAAACATGGTGTGTGGAAAATGTAGTAAACATATTTGCAAGAAACATGTAACCTACTTGTGTCCACAGTGCAAGCAGTAAGAAAAGAACTGTAGTATTTTATAAGATGATTGTATTGAAAATTCTGTTGTTTCAAATTTATGTGAATACTTGTGCCTAAACTACAATCAGTAAGAAGAGAGGATTCTAAAGTTGTAGTGCTTTCTATGTTGGAATGTAATAAAAAAACTGTAGTGTGTTCTGTACTGTAGTGTGCTCTAAGATGAATATCTGTAATGACAACTGTCTGTTGTTAGAAAATGTCAATACTTACGTCTAAACTGTCAACAATAAGAATAGAAGTATGGAAAAACTGTAGTGCTTTCTAAGTTGAATGCCTGTAATGGAAACTGTCTGTTGTTTCAAATTTATGTGCATATTTAAATGAAAAATATCCCTCAATAAAGTTGTATGCATTGTTATTATTATTATTATTACCATTATTATTATTATTATTATTATTATTATTATTACTAACAAGGTACTGGAATAGAACAACAATGTCGATAGCTAAAACTGTACCAAAATTTATGTTTCTAAAGCATTTTGATATGTCGGGTCATATTGACCCGAACAGTATATATGTCAAGTAAAAGTGAACAGAACAGCAGGGTTAATGTATTTGCATAATTATAATTGTTTTATATCTGTAGTAATTAGCAGTGTGAGCGTTGTATGAGTGAAGAAGAACAGAAGTAAATGAAAATTGTTTTGTTTATTCACGAAGTACCAGTTAAATTATACAGGGGATTTACTATAATTAAATGTGCAGTCAGTTTATGGTATTAATAAATCGCGAGTAGAACACAAATTTATCGGTAATTTCTGAAGGAGTAATTCTATATTTGATACTTTTCTAAATTTATTTATTTAGCAATTGCCATAAAAGAAATGTTTTACTGTGATTGGTCATTGAAGTAAAGCGCGGGATAATACTGCAGCTTGATTTGCTGTTTGTGATATCAGCCAATCAGAAAAATGCAGGCTCGCGCCAGTCTATGCTGGGAACAAAGCCTTTGGTGTGATCTAAGTCAGTCGGGGCTGAGGGTTCGAACTAGTAACATCCTCATTGAAAGCAGCACCGACGAAAGTACTGTAAAATCGCGGAAAAATGCTAATTACGAGTTCGCGAAGTAGAACAAAGAGTACTTAAGTGAATGGTATAGTGGAAGTCGAGTGGAATTTCGGACGGAATATCAAAATTATTGCTTTTGAATGTTAGTTAAAACCGCGTGGCGCGTTGTGCGATCTAAGACTAGAACAGGTATTACGTGTAGAGCAGAGTGCACAACATTTGAGCGAGCATTTTCATACCTAAATGATCCGGTGACCTCTATTAACTTCGGTAACGGGTGTAAATACCATAAACTGGTTACGTGCGTGATTGTGGTGTGCGTGTGAACTTTACATTGTGTTGCCACTTAGTACGGACTTGGCAGTATTAACTGTGATCTTTATCGTAAAAATACACCTGAAAATTTACATTGCCAAGTTAAAACTTTTATTTCAGTAGCTAGCCACATCCCGTTTACCGGACAATTCTATGTATGTTGCGACCTGCAATAGACAGTAGTGGTCTAGTATTTTCTACTACAGCTTTTAGCTAGACAAATGAACATTGCTGGACACTGGCAGGGCGGTAAAAAAGTAAAGTGCCGCGCCGCAAAGTGTTAATTTTGGGCGTTTGTGACGAAATCCTGGGTGTTCGCGGCCTAAGTTTTGAATGATGTGGTGGGGCGATGCTGGTGTCTTCTCATAAAGTTTGATACACTTTTCCTTTAAGGGGGAATAGATGGTTGATTGTCCTAAAAATTCTCTGATTTGTGTATCGCGGACGTATCTGTGATGACACGGAAAGTTTTGTTTTGTAGTCGCTGTAGCCGTGTGAGAGTGGTATCTAACGCCATCGACCACACTTCCGAGCCATGCAAGATGGCTGGTAGCATGAGCTGGCGCCAGAGGAGCATTTTACAGTTTAAAGTGAGGCCTTCACCCCTAAGAAGGGGATACAACTGAGATAGGAGCGCGCAGCCTTTGTTCGCTGTTCTGTTAATATGTCGCTGCCATGTGAGGTGCCTGTCAAGTCCAAGATAGGTGATGCAGTTACGCCAGGCTGGGTTCCGACCGTCAATGGTTGATCTGGGAGTTTTAGCCTCGTCGTAAAGTATATAGCTTGGCACTTTGTTAGATTAATTTTGATTTTCCACAGGTTACACCACTGAGTGATGGCATCGAGGTGTTCTTGTAGTTTTCGCCGTACAAACGCAAGGTTACGACAGCTCCTATAAATCGCCGATTCGTCAGCGTAGAGAGCTATCTCTCTGCCGACCTGCTTCGTTCACGTAGACTGAGTACAGAATGGGACCTAAGACTGAACCTTGCGGAACTCCAGCCGCAATCGGTCGTGTCTGGCTCGATCTCGTTCCACTTCTTACGAAGAATCGACACTCTGCAAGAAATGAATCAATGATCTTTATGAGATGTTCTGGACACCATATTTGATCTAGTTTAAATATCAGGCCATCGTGCCAGATGCCGTCAAATGCCTTTCCTATATCCAGGAACACTGCTCCTGTAGATTCTCTGTTTGCCCTGGCCAGACAAATGTGCTCTACCAAGTGCAGGCATTGTTGGGTTGTGGAGTGCTCAGCGCGGAATCCAAACTGTTCGGGCATCAGGATGTTGTTCTCGGTAAGGAATTATCTACGGCGTGAGAAGATGAGTAGCTCGACGATTTTACTCGTGCCAGTGAATAGGGAAATTGGTCTATAAGTTTCTGGAAGGAGCAGGTTTTTATTAGGTTTGAGGAGGGTGATTACCTTAGCAGTTTTCCATGCTGAGAGGAAGTAGGTGAGTTTCAGGCAATTGTTGAAGACGCTTTCCAGAAATGTTATGGTGGGAGGTGGAAGGTGCTTTAGGAGTGGGGTGCGGATGCGGTCAGGACCAGGTTGCCTATTCTGTATCTTTCCGCCATTGTCCCGATCGTTTCGGTACTCAAAAGCACCGAACGGTCTAGTACTCGAATTAGAGCCCTGCATTATTCAGTATGCATTTCGGAAGCGATACCGTTCGGGTCTAGAGAACCGAAGCGCTGTTTTCGGTTCGCGTCGCCCAATCCAATCAAAAGCGAGCGGCTGTAGATCCGCACATGCGCACTGCAGCGCGCACAGCGCCACAGACACAAGGCGGCTAGTACCGAAAATTGCGTTTACGTTGCCATAACGCATGACGCCGCTTTCCATCGAGCTGACGTGCCCGCCTTCATCGCTCTTGGCTCCTCCTTAACAGTATCAGGCGCTGTATATCCATTTCCATGATTCTCAGCTGAAATGCATAGAAATTTTTAGTTTCCCTGACCGCATGTTTCCATGCATGCATAATAACAATAGCGTATTTGACTGTATTCTGCACATTGTTGTAAATGCCACATTATGTCATCTTATTCTCATTCACACTGACATCTTATTTTGGATTTTACGTTTCGGAAAATGAGTTAGGAATAGTGTGTAGTATCACATTGTACTAATACATCTATAAAAACACCTGAAAAACTGATACTGAGAGTTTCAGAAAGTAAGAAGATAAACAGAATGTGGTTGTAACTCGCTCCTAGAGATCCAAATGATTAAGTAGTCCACTTCCCTATATGATACGTCAACGATTTGGGTCTTGAAAAGAAAATTGGAAAAACGCATTTTCGAGAGCTCCTGCAGTTCGTCGAAGTTTATAACATGCAACTCGTGAATGAAAAAGTTTCGTATATGGTGCTACCGTCTAAAAATATTAACGCGGAGATCTTTCATCTCTGTCTACTGTTGTTGAGGATTCGATCGCAATAAATAATTGTGACAAGCAAGATTATGAAGATGACTGCTGCTAGTTACATTCCCAGTAATTTAAATTGTGCTCTTAGATTCCTGTCTAACCGCATACTCGTAAATCGCTACATATTCGGAAAAAATGGTGAACTATTTCTGACAAGAAAAAATATGAAGGTCACTGTTGGTTGTTTCACTCACAGCAATTTCTTTTATATTTGGTATTTTAAACACACAGAAATCACGAAATCATTACTGAGGAAGTGCGCTCTTACATGTAAGTAATATTGCAGAAAAAGTAAGTAATAGTGCAGAAAAATCAACGTACACGAATAACAACGTCTCAGAACGTCTTGCATATATGAAGATGGAGAAAAAAAAATTGGCATCCATCCGCCCTCAAACCCACATCCTTTCGTACCGCATTCCCACATGCTAACCACTTGGCCACGCCGAACAGCACACACACAGTCCTCAATTCTTGTACTATTGGGTACAGGAACGTAGGTTGAATTCATTGCCAAACGGTGCTGTGTAACTCATAAATTCGTGATAATTTGGAAGGTTTCCAATATGAGGCTTCACATCATTGCTTTCCATTGTAGTTGTAAACACGTTTCGATAATTACTAACTAAACCATTTGTAGGAAAAAGTACACAAAGTCACAACGTCAGTTCACACTCGTGTAATATACGTAAGCAGAGCCAATGTCTTGATATTTAATGATCTTTAAACTCTTATTTGCATAAAAGTAACACGTATTTTGACAGAATATTGACCGAAAACGTTTTTTTAATGTACTCATTCACAGTAAGAACCTAACCTAATCATGTTAATAACAAATGAAAATAGTCTATTATGAACTCTCTTTCCAACCGGATGCGTCCTCTGGTGATTCTTTAGTAACACAATCACTAAATCCAAAGCTAAAACTGCTAAATATGTTTAAAATAACGAATTACAGTTGTACATAAACCACAGCTCACCGATCGATAGGGCCACACTGAAATCCAAAACATCTCTGTACAACTGTCGTAAAATCGGTGGGACGACCGCGTTCGGTAACAGGTCTCAGAAGCTTACTGAATAGGATATTTCGATAAAGAACCGAAAATAACGTCACTACCGAGACTAATCTACTACACCAATCGGTATGAACGATACAAAATAGGGCCTCTGCCAGGAATGTTATGGCGGGAGGTGGAAGGTGCTTTAGTGTTATGGTGGGAGGTGGAAGGTGCTTTAAGAGTGGGGTGCGGATGCGGTGTAGTGGAACAGACCCCTCCCCACTGACGCAAATGACGAAAAAGGAAAATGTTTATTATTTTTATTCAAATGAAATAACGCAATTATTTAAATTGTCATTTTTGTAAATTAATATTAAATAAATTTTCTTGAAAACGCGCTCTTTGGTCGGAAGCAGCGAAGACACGGCATTGCTATCTCTGACCAAAGAGGAGCGGTAGGGTTGATAGACGTCCGCCAGTCGAGAGCGGCAGCAGTTGCAATTAAGATCTCTTACTGTGATAACACGCAGAGCAGTTCATAGGAACAGTGCAAGTGACTGATGTATTCTTGTAAATGAAATTGAACAGTTTGAAGATTCGATAATGTCAGATTTCATTGCAACTCAACTTCGTATGGTCGTAAATAAGTACAAGCAATAAATGAATATGAAAAACAGCAAGATCAAAAGTTAAAAAAAATCATTTCCATACCTACCTACTTCAAGAATCGGTCGGAGAAAATCAACGGAGACAATAGCCTGACCAGCAGCTATCAAGAGAAAACGACGATCTACACAGCCTACTGTAAAATTAGGTAAAAAGGGATTCTAAAAGCAAATTCACTCTGTTAAATCTCAAAAATTATCCAAGGTTGTTATTTCTGTAGTAAATTGACCCATATTGTCCGATACGGTCGTGAAAAGTTACATTCTCAATACTGCATTAAAAACACTTTCTTTTGGCGACTTAGAAAACTTTAAAAGAAATTTGTTCACATAGAAATAAATTTTCTTTTGGCAATTTCACTTCGGATCGAAAATCAGGGATAGTCTCATTCACGAGTTCCTATCCCCCTAAACTTTAAAAAATAAACTACCTACCAAAAAACCAAATTTACTACATCGGAGGCTCATGAGAAGGAAGGCGGAAGCACAAGAAGAGAAATTCAGAAGAGAAAGAGAAGAGCGTGAAAGAAGGCAAGAGGAGGACCGCCAGCGGCTAACCTGGCAGGACGGCAAATGAAGTATGAGAAGACAAAACAAGCACTTCTGGCCGGGTTTTGCAGGTTTTCCTTGGCCGTTAAGGTAAATACCGGAACTGTCCCCAACATACTCCTGCAAATAAATTCCCAATTGGGAGAGCCCCCCCCCCCTTTTGCACCCCCAGCGAGAAAAATAAACTGTGCCACAACAGCATACAACTTCACCCAATGGCTGAAAAGAACAAAACGCACGCTCTAGAACAGCCCGCCCTTCTCCCTCTGAGAAGGGAATGAAAAGTGCAAAAAAACTCCGACACGGTAGTCTCAGGTAGCACCTGAAGAAGGCAACGAGCTACGTGGCCGAAATATTGTGCCAGAGTGACACAAACATCCGGCAGTAGACCCGATTATTCCACACGTCAAGATCTCGCCGGGAAAGCCTGAAGAGTTACAACATTCAAGTTATCTGTTTTGTTTGTATATCTTCTCTTCTGCAGTTGCTGTTTTACCATTCATATTGAGATATATTCTTTTGCGACAGTATTAAAAGTGTTATTTAGAACAGAATTTCGGCTCGTACGTTGCCGAGCCACTTGATTGACGCAATTCTTTGCTTCGCAGCTTTGGCAACATCATATTCGATGTTTTCATCGACTGATCTATATTATGTCAAGTATTTGCTGTCCTTTGTGACAAACAAATTGTTTGCACACTGCGCCTCACTGACAACATAGTTTAGTTTCTGTTTTATTACGCCCACAATTCAGTTTTGTGTACTTCGCCAACTTTGTTTTAATCAGAACGTTTTAGAAAAAAGCGAAATGACTGGTATAAATAAAAGTTTTATTACAGTCGTTAAAGATGGAATATTTCCCAATTTATAAACACTGTTTTATGTAATAAAGGGTGTTCATTTTAACTGGGGACATTGAAATCTCTTGAAAACGACACACAGAGCCAAATGAAATCCTAATGAAAATTAGTTCCTCTCGGAAGGGGACATCCAATTATAACAAAACTGACCACAAATTAGTCGTATTTGGTATCATTGAATGTCCCCCTCGGAGACAAACAAATCTATATGTATATAAAACAAAGTCGGGTTTGTTACAACACTTATAACTCGAGATCTGCTGGACCAATTTTCATGGTTTTTGATTTGTTGGATTTGTCTCCGCCTCGAATAGCAGAATACATCTTAAAAATAATAAAAAATTGACGAATACTTGAAAAATGCGTTATTTTCCCTAAAAGTTCTTTAGTTTCGGAGCTGTCAAATTTTTTGTCAAAATCTGTAAGTAATGATTGACATTTATGCATGCGTTCATAAACTATTTAAAATGGATGAAGAAACTATTATGTGTATTTTTTTTTTTTAAATTGAAAAATATTACGTGTGCGTTCACAAATGTGTAATGAATACTTAATCATTTCAATAAATGCTCATTTGTTTATTACATGTCAAACATTTGTTGTCCAATCCTGTCAAATACTGTAACAACTATTTATGTGTGCGTTCAGAAATTTATTTTGTGTAAAATGTCTCGAAAGTTCAGGTAGGTACTGTTATATTTGTTTGTTTTAGACATTAATTTGTGTAAATTATTTATTAAATTAATTAAAGATTTATTCTACAGGTTAACAAAAGTGTAAATGTCTTTTCGTAGGTTGTCTATGATTTTTCTTGATAAGCTATTGTCTATGTCTCGATTGTTTTATGTGGTTTTGTGCGAGTGCATATTCAGTATTACTATTAATAAAAATGCCGCGTCCTAGAAGATCTAATCTTTCCCAGTGGAGCCGTAATGCAATTAGGCAACGGAATATCGCGAGTCAATTATCTGACGAAGAACGAGAAATTGCCCGAGAAGAGCGCCGCGTTAGGATGGAGCAAAGAAGGGCCTTAATTCGTGCTTCTCAAACACAAGAGCAAAGAGAGGCAGCCCGTGAAACGGCTAGATTAGAAACGAGAAATCGTCGAGCTTATCGTACAGATGAACAGAGGAATAATCTTCGAAGTGCAAGAAGAAATGGTTCAAGTATTTATTTGAATCGAGCAGCGTTTCGATATGATTGCACCATCGACTACAGCTTGCATCGTTTAGTTTGCATTGGTCCAATGGACGTTGTTTGCCAGCATTGTGGCGCATTGAAGTTTGCTGGTGAAACGCCTGGTTTGTGCTGCCTTAGTGGTAAAGTGACATTGCCATTAGTGGTCCCGCCACCAGAGCCATTGCGTTCCCTGCTTTATGGCGAAACACTAGAATCACGACATTTTCTAGCGAACACTCAAAAATACAATGTCTGTTTCCAAATGACTTCATTTGGAGCGGAAATTATCGAAGAACACGGATATAATCAGACATTTAAGGTAATTTACGTTAAAAACTTTATTTTCTATGATTGCAAAAAAATTTGGAATGTAGTTTGTTAGATTTCTGTATTTGTCTCTAAAATAAAAATGGTATGTTATTATTTGAAAAAAAAAGTGTTTGTAAATCTAACTATAACTATGGCTATGAATTTACAGATTCAAGGCCAGATTTGCCATCGCATTGGATCATTGCAACCTATTGAAGGTGCACAGCACAAATTCTTGCAAATATACTTCATGGGCAATATGGAAGAATAACTTGACCGGCGTCAAGGGATCAACACAGCTACGAAAAGAGCAATTCTCCAAGATTTGCAGCAAATGCTTCATGAACATCATGCATTGGTCAGGCTGTTCAAGACTGCTTTAGAGCGCATGCCAAGTGATGACTATAAAGTTGTAATCAGAGCAGATAAAATACCAGCTGGAACACAAAATGAACGCGCATTTAATGCTCCAACAATCGATGAAGTGGCAATCCTGATTGTTGGTGAAAACTTGGAAACACGTGATATTGTGCTTACACGACGCAATACTGGGCAACTACAAAGAATATATGAAACACACCGTTCATATGACGCGTTACAATACCCGCCGATGTTTTGGCAAGGAGACGATGGATATCACTTTAATATCAAAATGATTAATCCATTGAATGGTAAGATCAATATCATTGTTTTAATTTTAACTTGATATACATTTTATTCTGTTTGCTTTTGGTACACAAAAAAAAGTTGTCACTCCTAATTTAGTAGAGAGTAGCTGTAAGAGTCGTTAACCTATTAGGGGTTCTAAAATACAATTTTTACTGTATTTGTTTCAGGTGAGGAAACTACCAAGAAGGTTAGTTCGATGAATTATTACGCATATCGTTTGATGACGTGAAAATTCTGACAATTTTTTGTTGCGATTTCGTCGACTGCTTCAACAATACTGCGTTGACATGTACGTTAAAATCGAAACGGAGCGCCTGACTTTCATCCGGTTGAATCAAGCTAAATTGCGTTCGGAAGAGTATATTCATTTACGCGATGCAATAAGCGCAGGAGATTCAGAAAATGTTGGTCGATTGACTATTCTACCAGCGACATACACAGATAGCCCGCGTCATATGAATGAATATGCGCAAGATGCAATGACATATGTTCGTCATTATGGTCGGCCAGATCTATTCATTACATTTACATGTAATCCGAGATGGAAATTATTCAATTGCTGCTTCCCGGACAAACATCAAGTGATCGACACGACATCACCGCACGGGTTTTCAAGCAAAAAATTCGGTCACTAATAAATTACATTGTTAAGCAACACGTCTTTGGGATTACTCGATGCTGGATGTATTCAGTCGAATGGCAAAAACGAGGCCTACCGCATGCTCACATTCTAATTTGGTTAGTAGACAGAATTCGCCCAGATCAAATAGATGACATCATACGTGCGGAGATTCCTGCTCCTGAAACCGATCCAGACCTACATGATGATGTAATCACGAATATGATTCATGGAACATGTGGCACTATCAACCGCCAATCACCGTGCATGGTCGACGGCAATTGTTCCAAACGGTATCCGCGAAAATTCACGGCAGAGACCATTACAGGCAACGATGGTTATCCATTGTATCGGCGTCGATCGCCCGATGATAATGGTAGAACTATCACAACTAAAGTGAAAGGAAACGATTTCATAGTTGACAACAGTTGGATTGTTCCATATTCGTCACTTCTTTCCAAAACATTCAAGGCACACTGTAATGTTGAGTATTGCAATTCGGTCAAATCTATTAAATACATTTGCAAATATGTCACGAAAGGGAGCGACATGGCGGTTTTTGGTATCCAAACATCCAATATCAACGATGAAATCACGCGCTATCAAGTTGGTAGATATGTGAACTGCAATGAAGCAATTTGGCGTATATTCTCATTCCCTATTCACAAACGTTATCCCACTGTTGTACATTTGGGCGTGCATCTAGAGAACGGTCAGAGAGTATATTTCACAGCGTCGAATGCTGCTCAACGTGCCGAAACACCTCCAGCGACAACACTGACCAGTTTCTTTGCGATTTGTCAAAACGATCCGTTCGCACGAACGTTGCTTTACTCGGAAATGCCACGTTATTACACTTGGAACGCTACATCGAAGAAATTTCAACGTCGGAAGCAAGGCGATGCAGTTCCTGGTCATCCAGATATGCGTTCTGCTGATGCTCTTGGTCGTATTTACACAGTTCATCCGAAGAATGATGAATGTTTCTATTTGCGGTTGTTGCTGGTACATGTTCGAGGGCCAACATCATTTGAATCACTACGAACTGTTAATGGTATATTGTGCCCACATTTCGTGCAGCATGTCGAGAGCTGAATTTGCTTGAAAACGATACTCATTGGGACACGACAATCGCTGAAGCAATTATTTCTGCATCTCCAAGTCAGATACGCACATTATTTGCTATCATCATTTCGACATGCTTCCCATCGAACCCACGTGACCTGAGGAACAAATACAAAGATAACATGTCAGAAGACATTTTATATCGAATTCGTGTCAACTCAAGAAATCCCGATCTTGAGGCGAATGAGGAGATGCATAACCAGGCTTTGCTCTTGATCGAAGATATGTGTTACCTCATGTGCGGCAGCTTGTTAGTTAGGTTAGGAATGCCAGCGCCAGATCGCGGAATGAATGACGCATTTAATAGAGAATTGGAACGTGAACGTGAATATGATCCACATGAACTAATCCAATCAGTTCAAACGAATGTATCACTGTTGAATCCTAAGCAGAAGGAAGTCTATGATACACTGATTAATGCAATTGATGATGGAAATGGTGGCTTATTTTTTTTTTTGGATGCCCCCAGTGAAACTGGGAAGACATTCCTCATGTCATTGATTTTGGCCACTGTACGTGGGAGATCCGAAATTGCGGTAGCAATTGCTTCTTCTGGAATAGCGGCCACATTGTTAGACGGATGCCGTACGGCTCACTCAGCGTTAAAATTGCCATTAAACCTTCAAACTACTGAACAACCGACATGTAACATTTCGAAACACTCCGCAATGGCCAAAGTTTTAGTAGCATCAAAAATCATCATATGGGACGAATGCACAATGGCGCACAAATGCGCATTGGAAGCACTAGACCGAACATTAAAAGATCTGCGCAATGACTCAAGATGTTTTGGTGGTTCAATGATTTTATTATCTGGCGATTTCCGACAAACACTACCAGTAATTCCAAGATCTACTGCTGCCGACGAAATAAACGCTTGCCTCAAAGCATCAAATCTGTGGCGATATGTAAACAAACTTCAACTGTCTGTAAATATGAGAGTTGCATTGTTGAACGATCTATCTGCTGATGATTTCTCGAAGCAATTGCTGACTATCGGTAATGGCCGTGTTCCTGTTGACGAATCGAGCGGTTTGATTTCATTTCCTCCAAATTTTTGCAATTTCGTCTCATCAACCAAAAATACTAAATGGCTAAGTGAGCGAGCAATTTTGGCGGCTAAAAATAAAGATGTAGATGACCTCAATTTTATAATTCAAAATCAAATCGTAGGTACTCTGTATTCATTCAAATCTATCGACTGTGTAACAAACGAAGAAGAATCCACTAATTATCCAACTGAATTTTTGAACTCCTTGGATGTGCCTGGTTTACCACCGCACAATTTACAACTGAAGGTTGGCTCGGTAGTCATCATGCTTAGAAATTTAAACCAACCAAAACTGTGCAATGGAACGCGTTTGGTGATAAGAAAACTGATGAGCAATGTTATTCATGCGGAAAATTTAAAGATGAGGAAGTTCTTATTCAATGGATTACGATGATCCCAACAGATATGCCCTTTGAGTTTAAACGAATTCAATTCCCGATTCGTCTTGCCTTCGCCATGACGATCAACAAATCACAGGGCCAATCCTTGACTATTTGTGGCCTCAATCTAGAAAATGTGTGTTTTTCTCATGGTCAATTGTACGTGGCATGCTCACGTGTCGGCAAACCATCCGCATTATTTGTTCTTGCGCCTGACCAAAAAACAAAGAATGTCGTTTACCACAAGGTGCTTGAATGAAAATCCGATTAATGAATTAATCAGAGTGTATCCCAACCTGCACAACATAGTTTTCAATGATTTTTTTCTGACGTGTTTGAAATAATTATTATTATTTTTTTAATTTTTATTCTCATTCTGTATGTATTCATCATCATTCATCAAAATAAAATACTTTTATAGTTCTATCTATATTAATATTATTTTGTATCGTTGTATTACTTTCATCAAAGCCTAAATTAGTTCAGCTAAAAGGTAACACGACATTCATTGGCTGTTAGGCGGTACGAAGTTCGCCGGGTCAGCTAGTTTGAGTTATAAATCTGTTTGATCCGATGTGTAGATTTTCATTTATATTTCAATGTCTTCAATTAAAATGAACACACTGTATAGTTTGAACCACGAACTACTGCGATCGATTTAAGGTTCATTCTACGCACCTGACGTCACGCATCCGTTGACAGCCAATGAGCGTTCAGCGGTCTGCTGTGAATGACTTGCCGAGTGCGAGTGTTAACTGTGATTGAGTTATTATTTGGTGAATTTTTATCGCATTTGTTGCAAGTTGTCATGGCTGATGATGGTGGTAAGGGACAAACTCTCCATAAACAGGCGAGGGACATAATTTACAGGATACATGCTTTTTCCAAGCGCGAAGCAGAAAACTGTAGACCTATCATAGACTTCGCCACGTCTCAGGAACGCACTGCAGAAGCGACAGGCGTTAGCTTGAGAACCGCTCAGCAGATTGCCAATGAAGGAAAATTATCCACGGAGACCTGTGGAAGCCCACTTTTCAGATCGCCAGGGAAATACCGCAATCTTGAGAGGACTGTAACCAATTTAGATAATTTCGACAAAGATGTTCTAAGACGAGAAGTACTCAACATGTACAAAATTCCTACTGTAAAAAAAAATCACTGTGAAAATGCGTGAAACCATAAATTTTAAAGGTAGCATGACTTCAATGAATAGAATACTTAAAAACATTGGATTCATCAAATATGTACATACAAATGACGGAAGAAAGTTTTTAATGGGACGTAGTGATATCGCTGCTTCAAGGGCACAGTTTTTAAGACATATAATTGAAGTAAGAAAATCCGGGAATAGGAAAAGTTTTTGCTTGGACGAAACATGGGTAAACCAAAACCACACAAGGGAAGCGTGTTGGAAAATGAGTGATGGTTCGGGTGGGTTTAAAGTACCAGTTGGTAAAGGTGGACGAATAATTGTGCTTCTCGCTGGTTCTGTTTCCGGATTCATTCCAGAAAGCAAATTAGTGTTCCAGGCAAAAAAGAGCAATTCAGGGTATTATCATTCCGAAATGAACTCAGGGACATTTAAATTGTGGTTTAGGAATCAGTTTCTCCCTTACTTGCCTGCAAACTCGGTGATTGCAATGGGCAATGCGAGTTAACAAGACACTCACAACAAGTACAAAAAAAAAAAAAAAAAAAGGTAACATATTGTGGCTTGCAAGTAAAAATATACCACATACTGCAAACCAAACTCGGGCTGAAATGTTGAATCTTGTAGCGCTCCATAAGCCGATATCATGTTGTGGCTTGCAAGTAAAAATATACCACATACTGCAAACCAAACTCGGGCTGAAATGTTGAATCTTGTAGCGCTCCATAAGCCGATATCATGTTGTGGCTTGCAAGTAAAAATATACCACATACTGCAAACCAAACTCGGGCTGAAATGTTGAATCTTGTAGCGCTCCATAAGCCGATATCATGTTGTGGCTTGCAAGTAAAAATATACCACATACTGCAAACCAAACTCAGGCTGAAATGTTGAATCTTGTAGCGCTCCATAAGCCGATATCATGTTGTGGCTTGCAAGTAAAAATATACCACATACTGCAAACCAAACTCGGGCTGAAATGTTGAATCTTGTAGCGCTCCATAAGCCGCGCACAAAAGTTTATGAAATCGAACATGGACACACAGTTTTGCGTTTGCTACTGTATCATTGTCAATACAATCCGATAGAGTTAATCTGGGCACAAGTGAAAGGGTATGTCGCAGAACGAAACGTGACATTTAAAACTGCCGATACAGAAAGGCTTTTGCAGGAAGCACTTGACAGAATTACTCCTTCAGCATGGGCTGGATGTGTTCAGCATGCACAAAGGCTACAGGAGGAGGACATGGACAGGGAAATTGTAATTGACAATCTGCTTGAACCCATCGTCATCACTCTAAGACCTAATGATTCGGACTGCGACACTGACTACAGCGATGCAGATGACAATCGCAGCGATTGACAACAATGAAAGGTAAGGCACATACACAATAATACTCATGTTCTCTTTCTAATGTTTGTTCCACAGCCGCAGTTTTACCAATGATATTGAAATATATTCCTCTTCTGCAACTTTAATAAGCACGAGTATCATAATTGGTGATATAAAAGAATCATTGTGTACTACAGCAGAAAAAATGCTCTCATACATACAGTCATGGTTTTATTGAAATAAGCTGACAAATACAAAGAAAACAAACTTTATACAGTATGGAAGCAAGTGTCAAGGGGAAAATATGGGCCTTATGCTGGATAGCAAACAAATAGAAAAAGTGTGCACCACAAAGTTTCTGGGAATGCGAATTGACCTAGATTTAAACCGAATGAACACAGTGTATATCTTACTTAGAAACTTAGCTCAGCATGTTTTGCCTTAAGAATAATATCCAAGGTATGTAGCAAGGAATGTATTAGAGTGGTGTACTTTTGTTATTTCCAATCAGTTGCAAACTATGGCATAAGTTTTTGGGGAAAAACCAGGTCAAGACTAAATGACATTTTTATTATGCAAAAAAGAGCAATTCGTATCATGACACACAGCCCACCACAAATTCACTGTAGACCCTTATTCAGAGAAATAAAGATACTGACAATACCATCGATATATATTTTTAAATGCCTGGAAATGATCAGTAAAAATAACTGCGATCTCCAAACCAACTCAAGCTACCATGATCACAATGCAAGGCATTGTAAAGACTTCCACATTCCCTATGTAGCAAAAACTAAAAGTCAGAAACATGTTAGCCATTTAGGAATAAAGTTTTTAAATGCGCTTCCATCTCAAATTAAAGAATTGAAAGGCAAAAATAATTTCAAGCGTGAAGTAAAAAAAATACTTGACGGAAAAATGCTACTACAGTGTAAATGAATACCTGTCTCAGACTGTGGATTGAAACCTGTACTTATTTTTTTTAATTTAAACTAATTTAATTATGTTTTCAACTTTGTAATTATGGTACTGATGAAAAATCTGTTAAATATCCGTAATACGTTTTGTGTATAAGGCGTAGTTCATGATCTATAATTGTTTATCATGAGCACGTCCTTTTGTTTTTGTGTAATAAGTTCTTGTACACTACTTATGTACTATGTGTATGTAATTTGTTTTGCTGTTTGTATATGTTTGTCCATTTATTATGTGTATGTGTTGTTATGTGTTACGTGTAATCAAATGACAAATCCTATATCACATGTGTGATCTATTGGATGCTAAATAAATAAAGCGTCTTATTTAGACCAGACGCGTTTTTCTCTTTTGAAGCATCATCAGTCTTTTGTCTCCTCCATTGCCAAGTCACCTTTCGTAGTTTTGTGCTGCGGTAACACAATATTCAAGGTTTGTGTCGGCTGATCACTGTTTTAGCAAATAAATGCTGTTTGTGTGTGCCACACACAAAAATTATACAGGGTGGCGCAGATGGATCGGGTGGTTTTGAAGTGGACTGTACGTCTGGAGGGGGGGAGCCAGGTGTTCGGCGACTTCGTCCTGTGGTGGGGGGGGACGGGAAGTTTCAGTTGCAGGCTGGCAGTCAGTCGCGATGGCTACGTGGTCCGTTGAGCATCGTGTTTTCGCAGTGGAAGAGTTCATACGCAATAACGAGTCAATTGTTGCTGTGACGCGTGCCTTTCGCCGGCGTTTCAACATCCCACCTCGCGGTAGTGTTCCTAAGCGAGATACGATATTGAGTTGGGTGCATAATTTCCGCACTACTGGTTCATGTGCTCCAAAATGGACGCCTAGACCGCCAACAATAACAACGCCTGAGAACGTGGAGCGTGTGAGACGCGATGTCACTGCGAGCCCACGTCGATCAACGAGACGTCGTGCTCAAGCTCTTGGAATGTCACGTCGGAGCCTTCAAAGGATTCTTAACGAAGAACTGAAATTCCACCCCTATAAAATCCTGTTGGTACAGAAGATTCTCCCAACAGACCATCTTCAAAGGCTTCAGTTTAGCCAACAGATGTTGGAGTTATTGGAAGATGTAAACCTGATTATCATGATGTCTGACGAGGCTCACTTTCACATTAACGGATACGTAAACAAGCAAAATTGCCGTTACTGGGCCGACACTAACCCAAGAGATCTACACCAACGGCCTCTCCATAGTGACAAAGTGACGGTTTGGTGTGGGGTTTCTAAGGTAGGGATAATTGGTCCTTACTTTTTTGAAAATGAAAGGGAGCAGGCGGTTACTGTTAATTCGCAGCGTTATGTGAACATGATTGAAGATTTTCTTCTCCCACAACTTGAAGAGAACAATTACGACATGGGCAATATGTGGTTCCAACAAGACGGGGCAACTGCACATACCGCTAGGATATCAATGCAAGCTGTACGCGCTCTGTTCCCTGGCCGTTTGATTTCCCGTAATGGAGATGTCCATTGGCCCCCTCGCTCGCCGGACCTCACGGTATGTGACTTTTTCTTATGGGGCTATTTAAAAGCAAGGGTCTACATGAACAAACCCCGGACCATTCAGGAGTTGAAGGCAGCAATTCACACCGAAATCACATCAATTCCTGGTGATGTGCTTGAGCGGGCAATGCGGAACGTTAAGGACCGACTCCAAGAATGCGTCGCTCGAGAAGGAGGGCATTTGATGGATGTAATTTTTAAAAACTAACATTACTATTTTTTTGTTAATAAACTTCCATTGTAACTACACGTTTTGCACTTTATTTCAATCCAATACCTTTACAATTGACAGTTTGACAAGTATTTTAAAACCACCCGATCCATCTGCGCCACCCTGTATTTAACATAGTTCAGAGCACTTCACTGATACAAAAACATTAGGACTTTAATATACTGTGTAAGTCCACAGTTTTGTTTAATGTATTTTGTCTACTTCCTTTTGATTGATTGAAGCGCTTTAAAATAAAGCCAAACACGCCCGGTGTAAATAAAACTTTTATTACAGTCGCGAAAGAATATTTCTCCATATTACATACGACACCCATCTGGTACTTAAAGGAGATATTGTTATACAGTACATTTTATATGATATTTAGGTATCTTGTCGACATTTCATTCTCAACATTGTGGCTACTAAAATCGACCATACGGAAAGTATACGCTATGGACTTTTACCTCTGCAAACTCTTCAAAATTTCGTGCAATGGTTTACTACATTTAATGCTGCACAATAACTGCGTTGAACATTGAAACAAAATTAAGTCATTTATGGGGGGAAGGTATCAGTCAAGAGGATGTGTAAAAATCAAATTTTTGCGTCAAACAGGTTTTGTGAAATCGAATAATAGGTGTGTCAAAGTAGTCGGAACACCATGTGTCTGCACAGGCGAGCACGTCCTGTAGCAGCGAAAGGGTTAATGCGGCCGTAGTGGCTTTACTTAATAAACTGCACGCTCCCCCCTAAACATAAGTTTAGGCTACTATGGCGCTGCTTCTCTTGGCGCGTGCGTCGTTCGCAACTGGCAACGCAGCAATCTCCCGCGTCTGGGCGGGCATGCGTACCCAAGATATATTGAACTATAGAATTTTCCCTGATTTGACCGAATTTCGTATGGTAAATTTGTTCGACGTTCGTCGTGATACTGATTCAGCTATTGAATGGGCCTTCGGTCATGGTTTGCTAAAACGTGAGAGATTCTGAGAAGATGGACAACGCCTTGGCGGTGCGAATAAAATGTTCTTAGAACGCAAGCAATCTGCCGACGGTCGTATTTGGTGCTGCTCTGTAAGACGCATTTGGAGGAGGAAGATTTCAATTCGCAAAGATTCTTTTTTTACGGGTAGTCATCTGCCTATCGAATGCATTATCAAAATGGCTTACTTCTGGAGCTTCGAACTCGATAAACAGGAATTTTTGATGCGTGAACTGCAAATCTCGGCTAATACGGCTGTGGATTGGAAACAGTTCTGCAGAGACATTTTCCACGAGTGTTTTCTCCGTCGAAAATACAATCGAGGTCACAAGGTTAGGGAACAGTGGGTATTCGGCGGATACGACACTAAGACCGGAGAAAGCTTCCTCGTTCCTGTAGTTCGAAGAGATGCTGCAACTTTCCTGCCAATTCTACAACAATATGTGCGACTTGGAACCACTATTGTTTCCGATTTGTGGGGAGCGTATAACAGTCCAGAATCTAGGTTGTCAGAATTTGACTGTTAATGCATTTCGTTGATCCAATGACTCACGCAACTACTAATCATGTTGAAAGCGTATGGCAGAAAGCAAAACAGAAAAACAAGCGCATGTTTGGTACTCAACGTAACATGCTGTCCAAGTATTTGGTCGAGTTTCTATTGCGGCTACGCTTTGGATCAAACCCATTTCACAATTTGATTGATCACATCAGGTGCATTCATCGGAATGCTGCGATTTAGCTTGCTGCAATGTAACTTGAATGATCTTTACGCATTGTTATATTTCGATTACATGAGAATATGTTGTTTTATTGTTTCAATCACATTGTTACCGGTATGTTGTTGTATTGTTACATTTTGACTAAATGACAATATGTTGCTTTACGGTTTCAAAACTGATGAAAAATATGTCATATTCGTGATCAGCATAGTCAAATTGACGATAATCGTAAAAAATCAAAGATTTCATGGGTGTCCTCCTAAACTTGTACCATCTACCGGGTGATCAAAAAGTCAGTATAAGTCTGAAAACTTAATAAACCACGGAATAATGTAGATAGAGAGGTAAAAATTGACACACATGCTTGGAATGACATGGGGCTTTATTAGAACCATAAAATGTCCGACAGATGACGCTGGACAGCAAACGTCAGTCACTGCGCATGACAATCGTGTATAAAAGGAACTGTAATGAGAGAGAATCTCAAGAGGCCAGAGATTTGCAATAGTATTTGTAGATTTCAAAAAAGCATACGACTCGGTAGATAGAGAAACATTACTGAAAGTATTGGAAGAATTTGGGGTCGATAAGAAAACAATTCAAATTATCAAACAGACGCTAACAAACAGTAAGGCCAAAGTTAAATTTATGGGTGAAATTTCAAGGAAGTTCGAAATTAAAACAGGTGTTAGACAAGGTGATGTTTTATCCCCAATCCTCTTCAACTGCGTACTGGAAAAGATATTGAGAATATGGAAAGAAGAACTCAAAGGCACCAAGAATGACATCAGAATTGGAACAAAAAAAGAAAAAATAGAAGTGGACTGTTTAGCTTTTGCAGACGATCTGGCAATAATTACAGAAAACGAAGAAATAGATCAGAATTACTTGGAGAAACTACAAGAAGTTTCGGCCAGAACTGGACTGCAGATTTCATTTGAAAAAACCGTGTATATGTCTAATCATAGAAATAACAAGAAAAATCTTATTACTAAATACGGCAATATTAAGAGAGTAGAAAATTTTAAGTATTTGGGTGAAATAATTCAAGTGAATGGTTTAGACAAGAGTGCAAACCAGGCGAGAGCAAGGAAAATGGAATTTGCTTTTCAAAAAACCAGAGACATATATAACAAAAAAAACATTTCGATTCAAGCTAAATTAAGACATTATAAAACTGTCATTAGACCAGAATGCCTGTATGCATCGGAGTGCCTAACTCTTAACAAAAAGGGGGAAATAGAAAACATGGAAAGGAAAGAAAGGAAAATTTTGAGAAAAATATTAGGACCGAGAAAGATTGGAGAAGAGTACAAGCTAAAGAGTAATAAGGAAATATACAAAACTATTGAGAAAGTGAGTGAGGCAATGCGTAAACGCAGACTAACGTTTTATGGTCACCTGTCGAGGATGGATGGAAACAGACTAACAAGAAAAGTGTTTGAACATAGTAACAGGAACGAAAAAACCAACAATAAATGGATACAGATGGTGAAAAAGGATTTGGCCTATTTTAATGTCACCCGTGAGTCAATCAGGGACAGGAAAAAGTTTAGACAAATAGTGAACGAAATTAAGTGTTTTCCAGAAGAAACGAAACTAAAGAATAATAACAGGAAATGGTCGGAAGAGCGGAGGAGGAACCATTCGAAAATGATGAGGAAATATTGGGAAGAGAGAAAAAAGATCAAAAAGCCGGGCAAGTGAATTGTTGAACGTGGTCCAAAGATGGCCGAAATCGAAAGAAGAAGAAGAATGAGAGAGAGAATCAGATGCGCCAGCAGTCGCAGCATGTTGACGTTACCTGAAAAGGCGCTTTTAGTGAAGCTGTATTATCAGAATGGGGAATGTGCTAGTTCAGCGTTACGATCCTATCGCCATAGGAAGGGGATTCGAACGGGTAAAGGTCTGTTGACAAATGCAGCTGTGGCGAGAATGATTTCGGAGTTCGAAGCCACGGGTTGTTTAGACGATAGACCCCGTAGTGGCCGACCGAGCACAAGGCGTAATGCTGCTGAGACAGTTCAGGAAGAAATGGAGACGCGGGTTCGTCTATGCACGGGGAAGTCAGCGATCGTGCAGTCGTACGTCGCACCGGCATTCCATACACTACTGTTTGGTTGGCACTTAGGCGTATCCTCCGATGCTATCCGTACAAAATCTATCGGCATCGTGAACTGTTACCTTGCGATTTAGTGAAGCGGAGGGCATTTGCGGTGTGGGCGTTTCAAAAGATGGCGGAAGATGACGACTGGTTGAGTAACGTGTTGTGAACCGACGAAGCTCATTTCACGTTCCGAGGGTCTGTCAACGCCCACAATTGCAGAATTTGGGCTACCGAAAATCCTAGAACTGTCGTGGAAACTCCGTTGCACGACGAGAAAGTCACGGTATGGGTTGGATTTACCACGTCTACCGTTATCGGACCTTTTTTCTTCGAGGAAATGCGTCATTCTGGTTTTGTAACTGCTACCGTGACGGGTGAGAGGTACGCCGATATGTTACAGAATCGCATCATCCCAGCCTGGCTGATAAACACCTGCTGGAACGTACAATGTTTATGCAGGATGGCGCTCCACCCCATATTGCTAGACGCGTGAAAGATCTCTTGCGCGCGTCGTTTGGTGATGATCGTGTGCTCAGCCGCCACTTTCGTCACGCTTGGCCTCCCAGGTCCCTAGACCTCAGTCCGTGCGATTATTGGCTTTGGGGTTACCTGAAGTCGCAAGTGTACCGTGATCGACCGACATCTCTAGGGATGCTGAAAGACAACATCCGACGCCAATGCCTCACCATAACTCCGGACGTGCTTTACAGTGCTGTTCACAACATTATTCCTCAACTTCAGCTATTGTTGAGGAATGTTGGTGGACATATTGAGCATTTCCTGTAAAGAACATCATCTTTGCTTTGTCTTACTTTGTTATGCTAATTATTCCTATTCCGATCAGATGAAGCGCCATCTGTCGGACATTTTTTGAACTTTTGTATTTTTTTGGCTCTAATAAAACCCCATGTCACTCCAAGCATGTGTGTCAATTTGTACTTCTCTATCTACATTATTCCGTGATTTAATCAGTTTTCAAATTTATACTGACTTTTTGATCACCCGGCACTTCTGAGGTGGGCGTCACTTATTTTGTACAGCAAAATGTGCAAGACTGCAGCTGTAAATTGATTTGTATTGACTGTCAGGCCTGTATACATCAGTATACATGCTCGTGCGTAGATTCGAGTAACAGATGGAACATGTATAAACATATTCACTCTGTCTGCCTATACAAAACAAGACAGTCATCCAATTCAGTGAACGTCAGTAATTTTCGTCATGTTAATGATAAGGATATATTACATATTTATGAAGGATGGGAATCAATAGCAAGTGAAATAGAAAGTATATTGGTCGAATTCAGCAGAGGAAATATTGAATCTTCAGATTTAACTCAGGAGAGGGAGAAAATGAAGAGAAAATTTGCTGAAGTGATTGATACAACATCTTCTCCAGGGCAACTGGAAGTTTTAAAATGCCAGCTGTCAAGCTTGAAATCTACATTAGCTGCAGTTGACTCCAATAAAGATCATAAAGGAATTGGCCGCTGCACTGCTTCATCAAGAAGGGAACAAAATATACAGCCTCAGAGACGGTTGTTCTCTACAAAGAAGAGGAGGAAAATAGCGCACCATTTCGAGAAACCAAGCTGAGGCACAAAATATTACTGTTTCTCTATTACAAGACAGTCAATAGATATTGACGTTTATACAATGTAAATTTACCGTACCTAATTCCTTTGTTTGTGATGTTTCTTAATATTTTGCAGTTCATATCATAATTATGCCATTGCTATTAAACTTCAGTCAGTGGCATAACAATGACTATCATCCCTTATTAAATATGAAGAAATTAATTCAGTGCTGTATGTTCGGCTTTTTTGTTTAATAGTTTTATTTTCTGCTGCATTCGTGAAACAGTAAGAATTTATAATACAGTAAGTAAAAGGTCTCCTTTTCACAAGGCGGTTCGCATGTCAGCCACAGCTGCGTGTCATCTGCTACTTCGTGCACCTTTGGTTCTTTCCGTGAAGGGTCGCTCGGCTCCAGTGCCGTAGTTGCTTGTCGCTCATCAGGTGTGGCAAGTGCGGCAGCATTTGCATGATTAACTATTTTTTGGTAGCCCTGAACAAGGCTGCACGTATGGAGACAGAGCTCTCGTGAAAGATAAGTAATTTAGGTTGTATATAATTGTAGTTGAACACTTAACTAATTAAATATGTTCTTTAGTGTACTCTTCAAGCTGACCATTAAAAGTTTTTCTTTTATTTGCGTTTTGTTCCAGTACTCACGAAAAGTTCATTTGTATACTTACTGCTGCTTAGGCCTAATTTTTCGAGTGTGTATATTTAGCGTTATACCGCAATTGTAAGTGCACTGGCTATAGTTCAACTGATTAAATATGTTCATTAGGGTGCTTTTAAAGCTCACCATCAAAGGTTTTTCTTTTATTTGCGTAATGTTCCAGTTATCACAAAAAGTTCATTTTGGTTACATTCGGCTGTTGAGGCCTAATTTTTGAACGTGCACATTTAGCGCTATACCACAAATTTAAGTGCATTTGCTAATAGTTTACTTACAGATTAGTTTCAAAACATATTTACTCCCCTTTTGCATCTGTATTTAATATATTATCGTTATCACTTAGTAAATCTCTTAACTAATTTCCAAACTAACATGGATACTAAGTGTGTGAGCTGCAGTAGAAAGTTAGTTCAGGGGTTTTGTGCGCTGTTGTGACAGGTGGTTTCATTGGGGAAATTGTAGCGGCGTGGGAATTGGGGAAGCAAATGAGACTCTTCCATTCTTTTGCAGGATTTGCCCATGAGATAGGATTATAGCTGTACAGGAGGAGAAAATTAGAGCCCCTCAGGCGAGGGAGGAACTGTTGAGGTTAAGGGGGGAGGAGGGTAAAAGTGGTGAGAAGTGGTAGCTGGGAGCAGGAGCCACAGAAAGAGAACGGTGTCTGATGGTTTCCCAATTGGCACAACCAATAGATTTGCCTTGCTACCACAGTTAAGTAAGGAAGAGGCTCAAGTAGATGTAGTTAAGATGCAACAGAATCTCACTAGGAAACCAACTGTTTCAAAAAAGTAGAAAGTAAGAGGAAAGTTCTGTTGCTAGGTAGCAGCCATGTAAAAGGTGCGGGCCAAATTTTGCAGGAAAAATTAGGTGACAGGTACCAAGTCACAAACTTTTTCAAGCCAAGTGCATGTCTTAGCCAGGTGGTAGAGGATATAGGTTCATTGTGCAAGGGTTTCTCAAAGCAGGATCATGGATGATAGTGGGTGGAGTGGGAAACAGTATTGATAGGGATCAGGGCTACAGTATTGAGTGTGACCTGGTGAAAATAGCCTCTGCAACGACCCATACCAGTGTTGGGCTGGTGCCTGCTTTCACGGGGTACAATCAGCCCTAGTTGAACTGCTCAGGTCATGATTGGCCCTGTTAATTTACACAGCAGCACTAGAATCGGGCCGCTGGTGATAAAGGCAGGAAGAATTTCAATTGGTAGAAAATTTGTTGCAGAGCAACGATTGGCTCCTCTCTTTAAAAAAACAGAAGCTGCACAATTCTGTGCTTTTGTGCACTTTGGATAAGAGTTTGAGTTGTCAGTCCCCCCAGATGTAATAATATCTAGTTTCTTTGCCGATTCTTTTACGCCAGAGGCTCCAAAGAAGTCTTCTAGGGCGGGGATGTAAGGGGTCCGTAGGCCCTTACTATAACTTTGCACTCGGCACAGGTCGATAGGGCGAACAATCGATTGTGATGTGTTGCAAGAGCGAGTGTCGAGATGCACTAGGGTGGTTCGCGGGAATGGTGTGTGTGTGTGGAGGCCATTATTGGAATACAGGGTTTTTAACTGAGAAGGGTGTCACCATCACCGTGGTTAGACCCCTAAATAATAAATAAATACCGGGAAAGTGATGAAGTATCTTCAAAAAAAGTGATCAGTGACGTTACTAGTGCCGATATTTAGTTTCACGTCTACCGCGCCGGCCTAACCTTGGATTGCAATGTTGGATGCAGTGATGGATTAGTGTGCGACGATAATGGCAAATGAAGAAAGCCTGTGCTGAGATTAGCCGTAATTTGATATGTATGACAAAGGCAGTAGCTGTCTCCTTTTTGTGTTTTGGGAAGCATATAAGTTTGTAATTAGTAAAACTGTGTTGGTGTTCCTTATTACCATACATTAAGTATTATAGTATTGAACAGGACGAACTGGAAAGTAACAACTTCCGTAGCAGTCAATTCCGATTACCAGCCCCAATAGGTTCACGGTCATGTTAATAATAAATATTGGGCTGCTATTCAATCAGATCTGGTCGGGATAAAAATGAAAGTGTTACAGACATACATTCATGAACACCAAGGAACAGAATACTGACAATGGTCTTGCATCAATAGCACCTTTTGGGTTGCATCTGACAAGTCGTTTACATCTACCATTCCAAATGCTTCAATTAGTCCAGCCAAATGAAGAACATTACAAGGGCATACGAATTCAAACAGCACGTGCAAGGCATCAATGCAGAACACAACACTATAATCAAAACAAATTTCCGAAAAGCAAGAGTATTCCACACTGCAGTACACTGCTCACAATTATCTATGCCTTTCCAAATATTTGAAGGCACCAAATCATCACTGGGACGTTTAGTTTAGGATTTAACGTGATTTACTTTCAGCCAGAAATTAAGTTACAAATCAGCATACACAATATCAAAACAAATAAAAGCTACATTCTCAAAACATGCTCCTATTACACACTGCAAAACACCTCACATGAATCTTCAGTAAGTTCCTACGTGGTCGGCGGGGAGAGGGGGGGCGCCTTGGTGGTCACTATTAAAGTCTATGTTGTAGACCCACCCCCACTGCATTTTTCCTAGTTCATGTAACTTATATGTATATAATATGCATCAAAATACTTGCCTAAGACATGCCAATTATATTATATAGGTTCTCAGAATTTACCACGCAATTTCAGTTTTTATGACATCGGTTTGCCAAAAATACCAAAATACATTAAGTAAAGCACGAACGTAAACTTTAGGTAACACAACAGGTCAATTTCTTGCAACAACTTTTAACTCACAACCAAAGTATCATCTTCCAACCTAACCCAGAACTTGGGAGTTTCGTGGAGTACAATACCAATTGCTAGCTCCTTTCAATTCACTACAGTTTCATTTACGTAGGGAAGTCTGATTCGACACCTTCCTTTTAGCAACAGCATTCGCTTACAATTCCGAGCTTTCGGAGTGAGCACAAAATCACAATGACTTCAGCGCAGAGAAATCTATCAGTTCACTCTGTAGTCCTGAATTCAGGAGTGACTAGCATCACAAAGGATTATGGTAGCGAGACTGTAGACACGTCTACCTGTTTGCTCGGTAATAGTGTTCCCACGTTTGCGAACCCTACACACCTGTGGAAGTGAGTGAGCCAGATGAAATCACATGCTGTATCTTACAGTCTGACCGGCACTCCCAAATGTGAAATGCTGCAGCCAAATATATCATGTCGTCTGTTTTCAGGGCAAATTCTTGTAATTCGTGAACTGATGGACGAATCGATTAGTATGATTTTACTAGGCAGATTACAGCATCATCTGCAAACAATCTATGGGGGGTGTTCAGATTATCACCTAGATCATTTACATAAATCAGGAAAAGCAGAGGGCCTACGACACTACCTTGCGGAACGCCTCATATCACTTCTGTTCTACTCGATGATTTACTGTCTATCACTATGAACTGTGACCTCTCAGAGGAAATCACGAATCCAGTCACACAACTGAGATTATACTCCCTATGCAAGCAATTTGATTAGCAGTTGCTCTATAGGAACGGTATCAAAAGCCTTCTGGAAATCTAGGAATATGGAATCGATCTGAGATCCCTTCTTGACAGCACTCATTACTTCACGGGAATAAAGAGCTAGCTGTGTTACACAAGAACTATATTTTCTGCATCCATGTTGGTTATGTATCAATAAGTCATTTTCTTAGTATATGCTAAAAAATCCTACTGCAAATTGAAATCAGCGATAAGGATCTGTAATTCAATGACTTACTCCTATTTCCTTTCTTGTGACCTGTGCTACTTTCCAGTCTTTATATGAACAGACCTTTCATCAAGTGAGTGGTTATATGATTGCTAAGAAAGGCGCTATTGTGTCTGCATACTCTGAAAGGAACCTGATTGGTATACCATCTGGATTGGAAGACTTGCCTTTCTTAAGCGATTTGAGTTGTTTCGCAACACCTATTTCTCTACTTGTATGTCACTCATGCTAACTGCTGTTCTGGTTTCGAATTCTGGAACATTTACTTTGTCTTCTTTTGTGACGGAATTACGGAAAATTGTTTACACCCCTCGACCCCACCCACCCACCCACCAACACACACACACACACACACACACACACACACACACAAACAATTTCAAAATCCGAATATGACACCCTGAGACATCCACAAACCGTGGATGGAGGACATAAAAGAGGCTCATATCCAAGCCCAGCCGACATATTAAATGATAGGAAGCTCAACATTGCTCTCCAACTAGGGGATGTCAAGCAATGGCTGCAAAACAATAAAAAAAGGGAAAGTTCAACACTGGGCAGACAATTGCTTGTTGAAAGCAGCCAAATTACATCTCGACATAGATGCTGTGGACCTGACCAAGCCAGGAACACACCCCTTCCCCAGCTTTTACAGACGAGTAGTTACAAGACATAAGTATCCTCGACGGCGGGACTGGACAATTTAGTCTCATCCGGTTATCGATCAAAATGTCGCTACAGAGTTGGGGTACATGGGGGAGCTGACAGATAGCTCAATTAGAGAGTTTATAAGAAGAGCAATGTACCCTGATCATCAAAATACTTTGCCGGGCGAAATCAGTACGATCGGGAACTTTATACCCGTGCTATACACTACGATAAGAGTGAATGCATCCAAACATGCAACAAGAAGGAAAACTGATGCGGAAAAGGAGGCACGGTTCTTACAGAAAGCTATAATGAAATTCCCAACAGTAGGTGTCACCATAATAAGGAATGGATGAGTGGCACTCATTAAGGTAGGAGGCAAAGTGCATGCAGTACCTCAGGCTTATTTAATGCTTCTCCATACCAAAATGGCCGATATCTTCTCTGTTCTATTATTGGCTCACTATCAAGACGGAAAGTCATTAGAGAAAGGTGCATAGCAAATCACGTTTGATTTCATCGTGGAATTGAGTCACTTAGCCCATAAACACCAGCAGCGATTTTATCAGGCAGCCAAAGTGTTGGTATCCATAGTGGCTGGCATAAGCCTTCAGCAGCTCGATGGTATTAGTAATTCCACTTATCTAAATACTGTAATTGATGAACTCAAACAAATGACAGCAGTAGATCAGAGAAATTCAGTGCTGGAGTATTCTCTACATCACTGCTTGACAGTTCTGAGACATGAATTCGGATGTTTGTCTAAGATTATGGGCCATCCTTACGTAGATACGGAGCAGGGCATTACCAAACTATGTAACAACATTCGAGAACATCACAAAATAGATACGAGTCTTGTAGACCTTACCCTTGCTCACTGCACCAAGCAATTCATCCAAGTGGCCACTAGTGAAGGCAAACCGCTGCTTGAATCCTGCACTGGAGTTTGCTATGTTTAACAACGAAGACCCTCACAGTCCTTTCGTGACTTCGAGGTATAGTGACCCAATACCGCCGACGACATACCTGGATCTAGAATTACAGCCCATCTTGCAATTTAATTTTGTGGATAACTTTATCCCACATCTAAAGGACAGAACCGTGTCTGTTCTCAGGAGCAAGGTCTTCAATAGTTATCTCTCAGAAAATCCCGACCGAGTGATATCAAAGGAAACTCGTGTGCTTCATTATTTCCTACAGAATGAGTTAAAATCAGATCACGTTAGCTATATTAGGCAATACATTGAAAGTGTTGACCTGGATGATTTACTAGATTACTTGGTAATACACGATGCTCCGAAAGAAAAGGAACTTGAAGAAGCTTTCCGCAGCTTTGGATGCAAGACCTGGCTGGACAGAGCAAGGAGTATAGGCCAAGATCTCTACTACCTCGAACACGCAATGACTCTTACCGAATTAGAAATACTGACACGCTTATAGTTTCCGATCAATCCAAAAGGCGTACCCAGGGTACACTCCTATATACAAAGTCTTAGAGGCTTCGGCCTGGAATAACCACTTCAGGCGTGAAACTGTAGATCATCTTATGCAGGATTACTTAGACAAGATCTTCAGGACACCGATATTCAGCAAGGCTATGCTTGCATATGGGAAAAGTCTTATGTATGTTCCAGACTCAGTCAGAATCTGGTGGTGGAAGGACCAGTTGGGAGGTATGGAGGGCCTCAACCAGGACACCTTGGTTAGTATCTACATAGGCCAGATCCACGCTGCCATAACACAGTTCCTTTATCCTTACCACATATTTTGCAAAGGTGATGATATGAGACAGGTGGTGTGCATTTCTGAAGAAGCTCTTCGGTACAAGACCTCACACCAAATTTGGACAACTATTGTTATGTACATCAGTGAGATTCTAGTTAAGTTAGGGCACAAAACCAATGTCAAAGAGAGATATAGGTCCTATTTTGCCTTCTCAACAGCAGCCTCTTTAGGGACTGCTGAACTGCCATCGGCATTCAGGAAGATACAGAAAACATATGGAGCCAACAATGTTTTTTTTGTCTACACTCGATGATTACACTGGGGCATCATATAGTAAAGCACACAGCTCCTGTAAACAGACAGTCGATTTTGTTCCAACTTAAAAAGTTGCATTAACCTGGGCCTTTTATCATATATTTCAAGATCGACTGTACAAATACTTGACTCAGACGGAAATGGTAGCTTTACTTCAGGTGTCTTGTATGTTGGGTGGATTCTCCATTATCTATCTCCACAACATGTATGTAAGAGCAGAGAGTGACCTCCTGAGTCCTTTCCTAGTATTATATAGCTTCTGTGTGAGTAAACATACACATGTCTCCGACGTCATGAAGCACTTTCTTTGTGTGAACTTGTTGGGCAGGAGAGAAGCATTTCCGGGCCTATTAATAGAAGAATACTCGTTACCCAGTCATAAACCAGTTACAGCGGATATTGTCATCAGGGCTTCCATCCGACCGATACTAAAAACGAAGTGCAGACATGAAGATGAGAAAGTGTTATTTGATTTATCTGAACAGGGGATAACCACTCAGGTAATTGAGTCCTTGTACAATGCTAACGTGTACAATGCCTAAGTCTTTGCAGCAGTTTACACAGCCTCACCTGGAGGATTAACTGATGAATTAACTAGAAAATTCGAGACTGGACGAAGCATACTTGAATTGATTATCTCCCATGGGGCGCCAGGACAAGCTACCGAGATTCTGAGGAAAGTTCGAGCCGAAGACAGATGGGTAAATTGCTACGGATAGCGAACTGTCAGAGGTCACAATTATGGATCAGCAGATTTGACTCACATAATTGCAAAGTCTAGCTGTCCAGCTGAACAGACTCAACTGATTCTTGACCATTGCTGGGGAAAACACACTGAATCTGTGACAGTGGCTCCACTGCAACACTGGCTATTCCTGGAACCAGTTCAAGGCGGGTTACTTCCAGGTTGGGAGGAGCAGAACTTTTTCCAGTATGTTTGGCAACCGATTACTCAATGTATAGATGGCTTCAAGCTACCCTGCTACGCCACCTCAGGGAAACGTCCACTCATTGGCCACATTACGAGGAACAGTATGACACCAGCCAGAATTCATTAAGATCTCACCCTGTCTAAAGTAAACGATTTAAAAGATATTGTCTCACGGTCTGTCTCTAGGTACCGTGGTAACACGTAACAGATAAGCTCTGGGAAGTTAGAGGTTCTCTCTATTCCTTCATAGTCCTTACAGACCTTGGCTATGAAGGAATAGAGAGAACCACTAACTTCCCAGAGCGTATCTGTTACGTGTTATCACAGTACCTAGAGACAGACCCGACGAATCTACTGGTCTTCAGACCACAGAAACGAAGTGGGGCTATATCACACCACATCCAAACATTTACCAGTGGATAACATCAGACAGTAACACTCAAATAAACTTTTCAGGTCAAGGTATACATCATGCTTTTAACTTTCTGCACGCCCTAAGCTATGCCGTGAGTCTCATTGGGTTGAGAATCTATGAGGGAGGCCAAGCTCCGTGAGCCATTGAGATCTTCTGGGTGGTGACTACTCCTTGTTCAACATGTAACACTGCCATCATTGAGTCGCCTATAGTCTTGACACATATACAGGGTGACACACAGGAGACGGACGGTTTTGAACTGCGTAGTACTGAGGGCGCGGTGGTGGGAGGTGGTCGTGGTGCGGATAGTTCTGATCCGCACAAGATGCCATTTCATTTACTCAGTCACTGTGGAGCAGTGGGACTTGCAACGTCAAGTGTTTGTCTATGAAAAGTGGTGACTCTATTATTGCTACGCAGCAATTGTTTCGTGCGTGACTTAATGTCGGTCGACATGGAGCTGTTCTGAGCCGTAACACAATCCTCAGACGGGTGGAAAACTTTAGATCAACTGGAACATACTGGATAAGAAGCATCCTGGCTCGAGACACAGAGTAACGACACCAGAAAATGTTGAAAGGATAAGGCAAGCGGCAGTCGGAAGCCCAGGACAGTCAGCTAGACGTCATGCTAGTGAGTTACGAATCAATCGTGAATCGCTTAGATGAATTTTGCATAAAGAATTAAAATTCCATCCCTATAAAATGCTCATTGTCCAACAACTTGGCAAGTGATTTTGGGATCGAATGAAAATGGAATTTTATCAATGAGCGATGAAGCTCATTTTCATTTAAAGGGGACCGTGAATAAGCAAAACCTATATTTCTGGGCTCTGGAGCATCCACACCTTATCCACCGGCATCCTCTACACTCAGAAAAAGGAGGAGTCTGGTGTGCTCTAGGCTCTGTTGGCATTACTGGATCTCATTTTTAAGACAACGGGGCCACAGTTACTGTTAATTCGGTTCGTGACATTTGTATGCTTGAAACATTCTTGAAACCAGAACTAAGAAGACGACAAATCCATTTGAAACGCGTTCGGTTCCAGTAGGATGGGGCAACATCGCACACCGCAAACACTTCAATGACAGTTCTTAGACGCACGGTTCCTGGCCAGATTATCTCACGTTTTGTCAATGTTCCTCGGCCTCCCAGGTCTCCCGACTTGTCAGTATGTGACTTTTTTTTCTGTGGGGGTACCCTAAGAACTGTGTCTGTAACTACACACCATGAAATTTGGACAAGTTGAAGAATGCAATCATTCAAGAAATTGCTGCCATCCATCCAGAGATTTTAGTCCGTGTGATGGAGGATTTTAAGAAGAGACTCGGGTCCTGCATTCGAAATGATGGACATCACCTTGACGACATTATTTTTCACAAATAACTTTGTTAACTAAAATGGCAAATAATGAGCTTTGATTTTGAGTAAGTAAACATGCATTAATTTTAAAGTTGAGTGAGTATTATTTCATGAAAAACCATCTCCCGTGTGTCACCCTGTAGATGCCTCCACCTGGAACAACCACTTTCGGCTTGAAACTGTAGATCATTTTATGCAGTATTACTTAGACAAGATCTTTGAGACGCCGATATTCAGCAAGGCTATGCTTGCATACGAGAAAAGTCTTATCTATGTTCCAGACTCAGTCGGAATCTGGTGGTGGAAGGGCCAGTTGGGAGGTATGGAGGGCCTCAACCAGGACACCTGGGTTAGTATCTACATAGGCCAGATTCACGCTGCCATAACACAGTTCCTTTATCCTAACACGTGTCTTGCAAAGGTGATGATATGAGACTGGTGGTGTACATTCCTGAAGAAGCTCTTCAGCATGAGACCTAGGGCCAAATTTGGACAACTATTGTTAAGTACATCAGTGAGACTCTAGCTAAGTTAGGGCACAAAATCAATATCCGAGAGAGCTATGGGTCCCAGTCCTACTTTGCCTTCTCAAAAGCAGCCTCTTGTGGGACCGTTTAACTGCCATCGGTGTTCAGGAAGATACAGAAAACATTTAGTGCCAACAATGCTTTTTTTGTCTACACTTGGTGATTACAATGGGGCATCATATACTAATGGACACAGCTCGTGTAAACAGACAGTTGGTTTTGTTCTCTTACAAAGTTGCATTAACCTGGGCCTTTTATCATCTATTTCAAGATCGACTGTACAAACGCTTGACTCAGACGGAAATAGCTTTACTTCTGGTGCCTGTTAGGTTGGGTGGATTGCCCATTATCTACCTCCATAACATGTTGGTAAGAGCCGAGAGTGTCCTCCTGAGTCCTTTCCTAGTATTATATAGCTTCTGTGTGAGTAAACATCCACATGTCTCCGACGTCATGAAGCACTTTCTTTGTGTGATGCCTAAATACGTTGTCGATGAAATTAAAAGGGAACATGGTCACTTGGTAATTGTGCTACCGCCTTATCACTGCTGTTTTAATCCAGTTGAATTGGTTTGGAGTGAAGTCAAGGCGTACATTAGAAGTAACAACAAGACTTTCACTGTAACAGAAGTGGAAAGACTGCTACGTGAAGGTCTTGCTGCTTTAGGCACTACCTCGTGGAGGAGAAAAGTAGGCATGTCACTGAACTGATATGATAATCACAGACTATAGATGGCATTATAAACGAAAATAACCAATTAATGATTTCTCTTCATGATGATGATGGTGGTGATGATGATGAAGACAACGGTTTTGGTGCCAATTCCAATGATAGTGAAGGAGAACGTGATGGAATTGCGCCATTGACATCGTAAATTGGTGAGTGTAAATGTATACAGAATTGATTCTTTTTCTCTCTGCAGTTGAGCAGGCTATGCATGTTTTCCTTTGTTTCTTTCTATGAGTGTGGATAGTGTGTTATTTGGTGTGCTTAGATTTACATTATTATATGACGTTTTATATGCAGCTATTACTGTAACAATTTGAAACGACTTTTCACAGATATTGTCATTAATTTTGAGTGTTTTTATTTCCCAGTTTCATATACTATCAAACACTTCGTCTCCATCGTCGTTCTCTCCATTGTTAGAAAAATGTACTTTGTTGCACTCACGTATAAACGTTGATTGTAGCTTACATTTATGAAACGTACTTCGGAGTTGAGTTGTAGACGTGTGCGGTGGCAGCTATTGACACCTTGCATTCGCAGTGTAGCCAACCACACGTGAGCTGTCAAGTGACATGTTTCACCGGCGAGGGTATAACATTTGCCACTTCCACGTTAACTATATTGCTCAGCGTGTTCAGATGAGGGCCGTCAACAAGCCTAGGTGTGTCTCCTTCAACCCTGATATTCTCTTATTACGTTCTCTTCAGATATTGACCCCTTACTGGTATGTCAGCTCCCAAACTAGACTCGGATGGTGGGGTTATTATGAAACTTGTTTAGCTATGCTTAAGTCAGAAATCAAGAACAGATTATCTTGTTATATCCGAGATAGATTGATATCTCACTATGAAGTTGTGAAGAACCAGATCCGTGAACTTGTTATACCAGTGAGCAGAGATGTCGGCTGGGTGAGGGATACTAGGAATCGAGCGACTAGGATTGCTTACACCTATCTGTACAGTGCAGGGGCACAGATTGTTTTGGACCATTATATTGACCGACCAAACGAGCCTCTGCCTGAAAGCCCAAGTCGAAGGTGGTACGTCCGAGCTATTGAGAGATTGGACCCTCGGTTCAAATGGGCACCAGTAACCAGTCAACATTACAGAGGGCCAGTGGATGACAGCAGGTTTACTTCGGATCCTTATCGACATTTCCTCGACGGCACGGAGGCCGCTTTGTCCCTAACCAGATGGATACAAGCTAGGGGTGCGTACCCAGAGGTAAGTAAAATTAAATTTTACTCTCATTATTTTCCTATACTTTATCTCGAGAACCCTTGAATCTTTCTCGCATCATCACAACCGTGAAGATTGTTACTTGGATGCTGTTGGGGTTGTTTATGCAACCGGCAGGCAGTCTAGTAGGATATGACAGCAGGTCCAAAAGCATTAACATGAGGACCATATCATTGGCAGGAGTTGATGGGTGTCCTGATCCTCAAGAATCAGTATAAAAAAAAGTATCCATACAGCTCCTTCAGAAAAAGCACGCAGGTGAAACCCATTACTACAGCTGTACGATACATTATTTTGAGCTTATCTACCTCTGCAGTAGACACGGATATGTCACTTTGGTCACAGACGGTGTGCAAGAAGGTGTTAAGACAATCTCGGCCCGAGACTGTGCAGAAGTGCACAGGATTAGAACCTACAATCGGAAAGGTCAGCCTACATTTAACGATCTCCAGCATAACGGAAGTGTCACAACTTCCTTCAATCGTATAGGACGGACATCAACTGACGGTTACTGGGGAGGAGGAGATTTCTACGCAAACGGATGTAATACTCAGACGTCGTCGTCGTCACAACAGTGACGGTTACACTACACGACGGATGGGCTGACACGGAACTCCAAAGTGGGACGATTATTTTACCGGGCGGACATACTGCCGATCTATCGAAAGGAGAGTTCGTGGACCTAGTTTACGGTCAGACCTTTGGGGAGCTGTATGATGTCACAGGCTGTAACCCAGCTAGTTACTCTGTTCTACATGAGGGACCAGGCATTCTATACAAAGAAACGTTACAAACAGGATGTAGGCACTTATTAATGGTTAACTCCACAGAGCAATCGTTTGCCTCAGAGCTCAAGACGTGCGCGGGGTACCTTGCTATTCACTGGAGCGTCCCCAGCTATTTGTTCATTTGACGGCAGACAACCTTCCCACTTACTTCCAGAAGGAAGGCTATGTGGATCCTTTAGACGTCACTTTAGCTACCTACGTTAATACTAAATTTGTGTTTGTGGAGAGACATATCAAGCAGGCTCTTCTCTCCTTATACAGACACTTCACCAGACTATCGTGTGAAATCAGACGAACACAACTACCTACACTATTGTCGACTGCCTTCATTAATGAAGAAGAATTTGCCTATGCCCTCTGACTGGCGAGAAGGGACACACTACCATCAGGTGAGGAGAAGTGCTTTTCCTGTCTGATCGTATACCTGTCCCTTTGAACGTCCAGAGAACTGAGCGATGTTATAATGATTTACCCGTAACGTATAAAAATAGGAGTGTCTTCTTGACACCAAAGACAGGCATAATTAAGGCTACTGGGGTGGAGGTTGAATGCTCTTCCTCGACCCCTCCCCAGTTTTACTTATATGACGGATGGTACAGTTCGGCGGGAGGTGTCGCAGGAGGTAAATTTGTGCCACAGAAACTCTCCTGTATCTAAGGAGAACTGGACATACATCAATCCAGCTGGACCTGCTACCAAAGGATTATATTCGGCTGACGATATTGAGAATTTTGAAAAGAATCTGATGTTCCATGGTGAGAAAGAATCTCTGATTAACATCACTGCTCGTGGGGCTGCTGGGTATCATCTGGATCGTCGGAGTATTTCCATAGATAACTTATTAACATCAAGAACAATACAATCTGCCTCTGTGATGGAATGTATGTGGGGTTGGTTTGCCAAATTTGGTTCATATATGTCTGGGGTGTTGGGTATTTGATTTTGTATCAAGGTGTTTAAATTCGTGATCAATTCATTTATTAATGGAACATTGTTGTGTAAGATGTATGGCTTTGGAAGTCAACTTTCAGCTTGTATGTGGTCTAATGTTACACAAGTTCTGCTCACCCAGCACCAACCTACCCAGAGGAAGACTGAGGATGTCGAGACGGTCGGGCAGAAGGCGGAAGGAGACAAACTGACGGAGGATCGGCCAACTTCCCTTGTCGCTTCTGCTGCTCCCGGTTCCACACAATTATATCTTCCAGTGCCTCGAACGAGGTCGACGTGGGTTGTGAATGATATGACTATCCGACCTGGAGCTTAAAATCATCAGTGTGGAGGACTTGATCAACAATATTAAGAACTCTGTAATGGACTTTTGTATGTGGACAATAAGTATATAATTTGTATATCTTCTGTACTCCAACAATATGTTTGTTTTGTATAATTTGATGGTTGTAATCGGGTGTTTTAGGCTATAGTTAGTTGCGTAGTAATACTGACAATTGTAATGTCAAATTAATTGTGAGGTTGTAATAAAATATACAAACAAATTGACTCATACACTCAATATACTATGTTGTATTAAAATCCTTTAGTGTGGCAGTTAGACAGTGTTATGTCCTGGAGATTAAGACTGAAACAGTTGTGAGTGATGGACTGCAACAACCCTCACTCCGACCATGTCAGCTCTTTCTGTGCCCCAGTCCTGCAGTTCGTTCGGTTCATCCAGCTACACAGACTCTGATCCCAACCTCCTAAGATTTGCAGAACTTCTACATGCTTCCTCCTTATCATCTGAACAAGTCATTGTTTTATTCTTAATTTTATAGGATCCCTCAACATTCAGCACCTGCTCTATACCCGGGCCGTTGAAAAATTGCACTTGACGTTTGCATATGAAGTTGGCAGCGTAACAGTGCGACAAGTGAGAAAACGATAGGCGTTAGGCGTCCAGCGTGGGGCGCCAGCCAATCACAGCGCAGTGAGCACTGCTCTTACTCACGTGCTGTGACGTCAAAGTTCCCATGTTGCCAGCTTTGTTTAGTGAGTGTGTAAACAACGTGAATTGTTATGTTGTTTACCATGTGTTTTCATTTTACTGTGTTCTATATCGTCGTGACTTGTGTTACATTGTGAGTGTACATACTTGGAAAATGCCACCGAAAAGACTTCGTTCACCTATATAGTGACAATCCTTTGCGTCGAGGGGTGCCGCTTAAACAGCCAGTCACTGGAGTTACTACGCAGAACTCGTGAGTTTTACGAGCAGGAGAAAAACTACGTAAGCATTCCTGGACAGCCATCAATTTCTGCCGACAAAGTGGTGGAACGTACGTCGAAAACTCTCGGTATTAGTGCAAGAACCGTAGTAAGTAAGGGAGCATTACTACAAAACTTGGAAGATACTGAAGTGAGCCGTAATGATTCCGAGCTGTCTGGATCAAATAATGCATTTTTATCAACCCCGGGAAAGAAGAAAAAGCGGCCTAGTCCTATCACAGATTTAGATTCTTTCCAGACTGATGCAGTTCGTAGGCATGTTTATGCTTACTACAGCAGAAAAGAGTATCCGACTATAGCTAAGTTATTAATATTTTTAAAAGAAAGTGAACTCTTCAGGGGTGGTAAAACATCGCTAAAATTGTGCTAAAAAATATGGGTTTCCGTTACAAAACGCTAGACGGACGCAAAGTACTGTTAGAGAGGGCACATATTGTTACAGCTCGTAGCATTTTCTTGCACAAAATTGTGGGCAGAGACATTCGTTCCATAATTTGGCTAGACGAAACGTGGGTTAATGCCGGGGAAGCTGTCAGTAAATGCTGGACGGATAACACACCCAGCAGTAGTGGCCATCAGCCGACGGGAAGAGGAGCTAGATTAATTGTTGTCCGTGCAGGCTCCTCCAGTGGTTCTGTCCCCAATGCACTTTTAGTTTTTAGATAAAAAAAGACTGGTGATTACCATGAAGATATGGATTACACACGATTTGTTGAATGGTTCAGGAACCTTTTAAAACAATTTCCTGTCCCTACAACAATTGTAATGGACAATGCTCCATATCATTCGGTGATAATGAACACAGCCCCAACCACAAATGATTGGAAAGAAGTTATGGTGCAACGGTTACAGGCTCGAAATATTGCAGCGGATATGAGTATGACAAAGGTTCTCTTATATTCTCTTGTTAAAGAAAATAAGTCTACGACACCTACATATGTAGTAGACGAAATGGCCAAGGAGCAGGGTCATAGTGTAATAAGGCTGCCACCATATCACTGCCATTTCAACCCTATTGAGTTAGTATGGAGTGGTGTAAAAATGTACGTAAGGAACAACAACAAGTCCTTTACCATAACAGAGGTGGAAAAGCTGTTGTGTGAAGCTCTTGTGACTGTGGATAGAGTTTCACGGAGGAAAAAAGTTGAGCACGTCAAGAAGCTTATACGAGCAGCACAGACAATAGCAGGCATTATCAGTGGCCACTAACAGTTAATGATTTGTCTTACCGATGACGGCGACGAAGACGGTTTTGGCGACGAATCGGACAACATTGACGATGGCGAGCTGGATGGAATTGCGCCATTATCGCTGTAAATTGGTGAGGGAAAAATTACTAATATTGGTTATTTATTGCGATCTCGGTTGTTATTTATTTTGTAAACTATGAACAGTATTGATTTTAAAATATCAGTCGTCAGATGCCTATTTTCTGTATTTATTTGCTCCGTTATCGAAAGGATGTGCATTGTCACGTTTTCACGTGCATTATTATACTGTTGTTAATTTCCTGTCATTGTAGCATAACTAAAAACGAGTTTTCATATACTCTGTAATTGCTCAATTGCTTGCATTTACGAGATGGGATGGAAAACTGTATCGTCTGCTGTGTGTATAGAGGCTGCTGTTGCAACATCGCTACTACAGTACAGCCAAGCTAACTTGACAAAAAGCAAACTGTCAAGTGCAATGCTTCGCCGGCGCGGGTATAATGGCAGCCTCAGGCTCAAATACAGAAGCTGATACAATGTCGTCGGACATTGAAATGATAAAAGCTCAGGACAGAGCTCATCCTAGAATTATGGGTGGACCCACCGGAGCAACAGGTGTGCCAGCTACAGACACAGAGAGACGAAGAGCTGCCAAAGACCAGACCACATCTTCCAAGGCTGCAAGAACTGAAGAACAAGGAAGACAGAGAACTCGTAGCCGAGCCACAGGACGGGAACAGGCTGATTGGGCAGCCCCACCTGGACTGCCAGGAAGTGGAGGAGGAGGAGGAGGAGGAGGAGGAGGAGGACCTCCAGATCCTCACGGACCAGGAAGTGGAGGCGCAGGAGGAGGAGGACCAGGAGGTGGTAGTGGGCGGAGATGGTCCTGATGATGGAGACGGGGGACCGAATGACTGTCATCTGCCGACTTATGAAGCTGTAAACCGAGAAGATGTGATGCAGAAATATCCTATTCATACGTCTCCTGAAGGAACACAGTGGACAAGTGTAGGCTCAATTGTGCCCTGAACAGCGGACACCGTACACGGGGCTCTTGACCAAAAAGAGATTTTTAGCTTATTGGTGCGCCCGAATCCTCGTCGGGTATTTCTGTCAGGCTATCTATGGCAGACCGATGGTGTTCTATGGTGTAAGACCAGTTGACGTTCATGGAGTGGAACCTCAAAAAGCAGCTGATGTTCATGGAGTCACAACACTTGCTCCATTAATGCCACTGCCTACCATCGTGGTACGAGAGTCTGAGGATGGCCAAATACAAATCGAAACCGATTACCGTCGAAATAAATGTTTTTGCAGTCACGCCTATTTTCGAAGTACATTATAACCCCACTTTTACATTCCCGGAATTAACATTTTCCCGTCGTTTATGACATTTTTTATTGGTCCCGACAAATTTCCTACGCCCACAATGTTAATTTGCACCTTATTTTGCGTCAACATATTTATAATTTTTCCGCAATTTACGCGTTACGAAAAAATGTTTGTAGAGAAAAAATTATGTTGGCTGTCCAGTAGTGTTTACAAATATTACATGGTTAAGTTTCTTGACACCTGGGCTCTTAACTCAGCAGATTTGAACCAGTAAACGACTAAAAGTTGGACAATTCGTGCCGTATTTCCCACCGCTGCCAAGCTCTACTTGGCATGGTGGCTGATGTGAGTAACTAGGTTCATCTGAATAAAGATATCACAACCAGTCACAACTATTTCCAAACTGTCTCTACTCCGCAAACAGTTTCACAACTGTTGTGATCAATGTGACACCTTTGACGACCATATTTAGCGTGTTTTGGCATATGACATATTTACATATTTGCACTTGACAACGAGAAAAAATTCTCGAAACACGACATCCTAAGCATGAAAAAACACTTTCAAAAACATCGATTATGACAAATAAGTCAAACATTCCTACTTCCCAGACACTTGTCCGTTCCAGTTACATCAGCGTTTTTTATTAGATAATCAACCTTCATTAGATAATAAACAAGTCCCTGATAAGTCTTCTGATGCCTGTTATGTACATATATCATACATAAAGTGCAAGGAAGTATCCTAAACATAACATTTGCAGCTTAAAGCTTTATTTCCAACATTTTACATCATTTCTTTGATGTCACTTGAAAAGTGTAAAAGTGTGTTTTCCCTGTATATGCAAGTCATATGGTGTTTTAATCAAACAACAACACTGTCTGCACATCTTTGAACACAGTATTGAAATCTGTACATGCAGTGCACAGCTGCCCGAGAAGTGGAAACAATTTTGTCATCGTTATCAGCATCTTTATGAAAAAGCAGCGGATGATGTCAGTGAATGTAATGAAGTAATGCTTGCCATCAGAAAGTTGAAAAATGGAAAAGCAACTGGCCCAGATGATCTACCAGCAGAAATCTGGAAAATGCTCGGAAAGCCAGCTTCAGAACTCCTTGCCTCACTCTTCAACCAAATCATCGCCAAAAAACAACTTCCACAAGCATGGACAACTAGCATAACAGTTACAATTTGCCCTATTCGACTCCTCTGTCATACTTCAACCCTTTTAGTGCCATATACGATCTGACCGTGATCCATATTTTCGGCGAAAAATGCCAGTAATGATCTGACCGCAATGCCCTTCTCGTTCATTTTTTCCGCGCTTGAAGGCAAAGATGTCAGTATTTCCTAACCGAGAAGCAGAAGGAAGGTCGAAGGCACTGCATATCGATCTCCGTTTTGATTGTCAGTGCAATATGTTGATTAAAATAAACTTCTCCAGTGTTGTTTATTTTACCTAGTATTTCACGGCAGCATGAAGCCGTCAAGAAAGAAGTTGCAGTTCAAAATGTGTGATTTAGGCAATAATATGGTAAATTATGAAAGTGAAGATGAAGTTGCAGGATTTGCAGAAAGTGAACCGGATTATGAGATGTCCGGTAGAGAAGAGGACTCGTCATTTTCTTCTTCAAGTGACGATTGTGCGTCAGCAAATGACGACGACGACCAAACACAACTGAATTGCAGTGCAAATACTTTTGTTGAAATAATGGATGAGGCAGCATCAGACAATCTGCCCCCTACAAGCTTTGTTTATGCAGAACTACCAGGTCCTAGACATATACCAGCAAACACCTCAGCAACTGATTTTTTCAATTCGTTCTTTTCACAGCAGCTTCTTACGATTATGGTGACAGACTAACAGATACACTCGCCAGGTGGAATCAAACAGCTGCAACCAACAACTGTAGCAGAAAAGAGGGCTTTTATAGCAGTGATTTTGAATACTGGACTGATAAAACAAACAGATGATTTTTAGTTATTGGTCAACTGATGCAAACCTGCTGACACCGTGGTTTTCGCGAATGTTTTCACGCAACAGGTTTCAGTTGTTGTCGGGGTTCTTACATTTTGTAGATAATTCTGAACTTCCCCCTCCTGGTCACCCATCATATGATCCAACAGCCAAATTTCAAGTGATGGTGGATATTGCCCACAGTGTTTTCTGTCGTCACTACACTCCACACCAGCAACTGTGTGTTGATGAAAGTCTTGTTGGGACAAAGGCGCACTCACAGCTAATCCAGTACCTTCCCAATAAACATCGTCACAGGTGGGGAGTCAAATTTTGGATGCTATGTTATTCAGTAGTAAATTAATGCCTAGGGTTTTATGTATACCACAGTGCAAAAAGTGATGACAAAAACGAAATAAAAGAGAATGGCCTGGGATATGTAGTCATCATGAAACAACTAGCTCTTGGGAGCTACATGCAAAAAGGTTACCTTGTGTTTTGTGATAACTTTTTTACATCTCTTCCTCTGGCAGAAAAGCTGTATTCAGTTGGTACTCATCTAATGGGAACAATTAGAAGAAACAGAAAATTCCTGCCATGTGGTCTTATGACAAATTATGCTGTCGGTCAGCTAAAGTTCTTCAGGAAATCTTTTATCCTTCTCCGGGGCTTCAGACAGAAGAAATCGCAGAGAAACTCAGTCCTCCTTACGAGTACATCATCCTCTGCTACATCGTCAGAAAAAACAATTCACAATAGACAGTCAGTCAGTCAAGAAACCAGATGTAATTTTTTAATATAATAAGTATATGGGTGGCATTGTAGTACATAAATCGATACTGGACTCCGTACTAGATTTCACCTCAAAATCAGAAAAAGTGTCGACACTCACGATAAGATCTGGAAACAAAGCCTATACATTAATCAATGGACATGCCCCCACAAACAATTATAACAAGAAGAACCCAGATATGATAGAGGAATTCTGGGAAGATCTGGAAGAAACTACCAGCAAAATCCCCAAGAATCACATAAAAGTGTTACTAGGAGACTTCAATGCCCAGTTAGGCAAGGAAAGAAAATTCCGAGACATGACAGGGAAACACATGGCCCACATGAGAACAAACAAAAATGGAGAGAACTTGATAAACTTCTGCAGAAATTTTGATCAGAAAATCATGTCAACGCAATTCCAGAAACAACACAGAAAACTTGTAACTTGGAAATCCTCCAACCATGCTCTAGGAGAATGTCAGATAGACCACGTAGCAATATCCACAAAAAACACCAGAGAAATACCGTATTTACTCGAATCTAAGCCGCACCTGAAATGTAAGACTCTAAATTCAAGGGGAGAGAAAAGTTTTAGGCCGCACCTCCAAATCGAAACAAAGTTGGTCCATTGTAATATGAGACACAATTTAGGTCAAATGAATGATGATACAGCTACAGTAGTTTCGTTTGAGTCATAAGCTTAGCAGTTAAGCTTTATCAGGTAGCCATTGCTATGCATCAGGCGCTCCGTCCGTATTTATATGGGTAGCCTTCCTTTTTCACGTGCTTCGTCTGGTTTGAATTGACTGCTTATTTTTCTGATAAGTGCCGTTCTCTTTGTTATAGGTGTTTATGACACTCCAAGCTGAAAATGCATTACTGTACTGTGTCATGCACTGTTTGTCGCATTCTGATAATCTGGGTTTACGACCTGTCGCCACTCGCGGCATGGCTTGCTTTTGTGCACGCTACCGCCGCTTACAATTAAAAAACAAAACAGAGGAATCCTCTCACTAGCGAAACAATGGCAAGAGACCGCTATTTGTTGTGACTTTCACTCCTGCTTTCTTCGATAATGATCAACAAGAACCAAATAATAGACTGTATATGATAGAAGATGTTCTGAACGAGAATTTAGCAAAAATTTTTCTCCGTTTAAAAATCTTTGCAGACACCTCTTTAGTAAATTACATTCTGCACAGAAATTAGAGTCATCATAGATTTAAAAATCTAGTCAATTGCCGTGCTTCATTTCGGACTGTACCACTATTAGGCATAAGAATAATATGAATATAAACATGACATGATAGGTATATTCTTCCGTATTTGCTGTTGACTCACTCTAGTTTCGTAGTTTATTAGGCAGACAGGATTTCAATGAGATAGCAGCAAACACAAAACAATACATGGCAAAATGTTTATATTCATATTATTCTTATGGTGAAGAGAATACTGCATGTGTCTCACAATATATAAAAGTTCCTATTAGCAACCATCTCTTCTCACAGGTAGGAAAAAATTCAGAACGTAGAGTTGGCCATATTGACAAATGAAATGCTGCTACATTCGAAGATGAACAATACGGAATTTGTATTTACTTCGTTGGATAATGTATGAAAATGCAGTGGTCGAAACTCGGGGTGGAGAAAAAAGCTCATCTTCAACCTTTTTTTAAAATTTATTTACTGACGCAGAGGTTTTGGCACCAATATTTATCTTTGTGCCTGCAGAGCATGCCTGTGTAGCGCTACATATATTCGACGGCAGAACTTAATTGTGGCGGCACCTAACAACATTTTTCAGAACTTCCGCTTACTTTGCACTCGATTCTAAGCCGCAGGCGGTTTTTTGGATTACAAAATGTGGAAAAAAAGCGCAGCTTAGATTCGAGTAAATACGGTAATGAACGTAAGAACAAGGAAAGGAGTTTTCGAATCTGATCATCACCTTCTCCAAATTAAAGTAAAATTTATACCCAATAGACAAATCAAGAGTACTTACAAATAAACAAGAAAGAAATAATAGAAGAAATTACGAAAATCAATAGCAACAACTGGACAGAACTGTCAGAAAAAATAAAAGAACTGATAAAATTGGGGCAGCCGCCGAGAGAAAGGAAACACCGATGGTGGAACATGACATGTGACAGGGCCATAGAAGACAAAATACAAACCTGGAAAAAATTTAACAGCCATAAAACACAAGAAAAATGGGAGGACTTCAACAGGATACAGAAAAACACTTCAAAAATAATCCAAAGAGAAAAAAAAGAGGTTACGAAAACAGCAGGTTGAAGGAGATAGAAGAAGACTTCACCAGAAACAACACACGAAATTTTTACAGAGTATTCCGAGAAAATATGACAGGATATCAGCCACCAAGCTTATGCTTCAAAAGACAAGATGGAACACTGGAGACAAATCCGAAGAAAAACTGTGAAATATTAGCCAGATACTTTGACACGTTACTTAACTGTGATAAACCAAAACAGAGATTACAGTTTACAAAACCAGAACCCAACCGGGACTCCGAACCCCCAACATATGAAGAAATCGTGAAAATAATAAAATCATCGAAAAATAACAGAGCACCAGGTAAAGATGGACTGATTGCAGAAATCTGGAAATTAGACCATGAAAACATTACACCCAAAATTCATAGTATAATCAAAAACATCTGGGAAACAGAAAAGATACCAGAAGAATGGAAGTCAGCCCTAATACAACCCCTCCACAAGAAAGGAGACAAAACAGACCCTAATAACTATAGAGGAATTTCGTTACTGCCGGTGGAATACAAAATTCTATCAAAAGCTCTGTTAAATCGCCTAGAACCTCAGATAGATCCACAGATCGGAGAATACCAAGGAGGGTTCAGGAAGGGAAGATCATGCAGTGAGCAGATCTGGTGTCTGAGAACATTATTAACAACGAGAAAGTCCAGAAACACCACAGTAACATTTGTTGATTTCAAGAAGGCTTACGATTCCACAGACAGAGAAACACTTTTTAATACACTAGAAGAAATGAAGGTAGACAATAAGACCAGAAAACTAATTCAGGAAACATTAACAAATACAAAGTCAAAAGTGAAGTTCATGGGCGAGATCTCAGAATCTTTCGAAATCAAGACAGGAGTGAGACAGGGAGATGGCCTGTCACCCATTTTATTTAACGCTGTTTTAGAAAAAATAATCAGGATGTGGGCCAAAGGAGTCAATGGGGTAAAGATGGGGAGAGAGAAAAATAGAACCGTCAACATAAAATGTCTGGCCTTTGCCGACGATATAGCCATCATTACAAATGACAGAAAAGAAGCCAGAGAAGCCCTAGAGATATTGCATGAAATCGCAGCCAGAACAGGACTACAAATATCATATGAAAAAACCCAGTACGTGGACACAAAATCTAAAGACAGAAGCCCATTGATAACAAAGTACGGAAAGATAACACAAGTAGAAAGTTTCAAATACCTGTGAGATTATACAGAAAACAGGACTGAATTCAACAGCCAATGAAGAAAGGGTTACAAAACTACAAAAAGCATACAGACTTACATGGAACCATTACAATAAAAGAAATATTTCCGTCAATGCCAAATTAAGACATTACAAAACAGTAGTCTTACCTGAGGCCTTGTATGCCTCAGAAACAACAGTAATCAGAGGAAGAACTAAAATCAAGGAAATGGAAAAGCAAGAGAGGAAAATTCTGAGAAAGATCTATGGGCCAGTTCAGAGACGGGGGATCTGGATAAAGAGACCAACAAAGGAATTGTACAAACAGGCAGAGACAATTACAGACAATATCAGAAAAAGAAGGGTAAAATTCTATGGGCACATTCATAGGATGAATGAAAATAGGCTGACCAAGAAGATTTTTAACATAGTGGTGATGAATAAGGTGAAAACTAACTGGGTAAAGGAAACCATGGAAGACCTCAAAAATCTAAACATCTCCACAGAAGAAATATCAAACAGAGGAAAATACAGAGATAAAAAAATCAACAAACAGAAATTCAAAGAAACACCAAAAGAGAAGAAATCAGGAAAGAAGTGGACAGAAGAGAGGAAGAAGAAACACAGTGAATTTATGAGAGATTTTTGGGAAGAGAAAAGAAAGAGACAGAAGAAAGTGCCATGAATTTGAAATGTACCAATTTATGTACCATATTGTCATTGTGAATATTGATTGTGTTTTAACGCTCTCCTTAATGGGGAATTAACGATGATAACAATAATAATAATAATAATAATAATAATAATAATAATAATAATATGGGTGGCATTGACTCATCTGATACAATGGCATACTGATATTTAGATGAGAGGACTGTCAAGACGTGGAAGAAGGCAGTGTTCAGCATAATTGCCAGGATGTTGCTGAATGCATATGTTTTGTATAAGGAAAGCCTAAACCCCAGTGACAAACCACTGACACGGCTGAATAACAGCATAGTCATTTGCAAACTTTCTCAACAGTGGTTTCAGGCAAGGGCTGCAACCACAAGTGCAATTGATATAAATGTACCCGTTCCAATAGTATATGGTGTAGAGACTCTTACGTGGAGGAAGGAACACTACTGCAGTGTTTGTTCTACGAAGGATAAGAAGTGGCGTTCACGAACAGTATGTGTTTGTTGCAAGAAAGGACTGAATCCTTCACATTTTGGTCAGCATGTGTGCAAGTAGTTGTCATAGCTGCAACCTCACATTTGTCAGTGATTTATGCCTGAAGAACTGAGAACACATTCAGAGCAAAATAATATTTTTGTAATTTTATGCTCTTTTCGATTTTTTCCTTAATGTAATAAAAAATTTTGTATTCCTGTACGATGTTTTTGTTAAGGAAACTACAGAGATTCCATATATACCTGAAATTTTTTAGTATGTCATCATTTGATGGGTCTCAGAGTAAACTGGAATCAAAGTTTTAATTTTTTCCGTTAAACCCCATCATGAAAATAATTTTTTTCTCTGAAAATTTGTTCTTTGACAAGGTGTACTGCATGTATTACTGCAGCCAGCAGCATTCCCTAAAAATAAAAAAAAAATGCATTCCTTTATGCAACGGTTTAGATTTTATTTCAAGTATGGCACAGGTCTGCATTTTACTGTAAAATCGCATGGCACTTTTAACATGATCTTTTGAGAAAACATCTGGCCCTAAAAGGACTTTGAACGGGTACTTAATAGCAAACTCAGAAGTATTGTCTCTGTAACACCGAACTAGTGTGTATCTGTTAATGGATGCAGCACCATCAATACCCTCCGTGCCACACGCCTTTTGATGGAAAAAACACACGAGACAGATGGGTGTACACATGGCATTTCTATACCTAGAAAAGGCTTTCAATCACATCCCACACGATCTTCTTTGGCGAGCTCTTCGCTGCCATGGCGTCCCTGAAGAGTATATAAGCTGGGTGCAAATTTTGTACCATAATTCTACTAGTGTTGTTCGGAGTCCTGTTGGAATTTCTCCTCCCTTCGATATCACTGTGGGTGTTCATCAGGGTTCTGCCCTGTCACCATTGCTATTCGTGTTTTGCACGGATATGGCAACAGCTGAAATACAGACTTCACATCCCCGGTTCCTTCTTTATGAAGACGATGTGGTGCTTGCCGACCTAGCCCGCCCTGAACTCTAGCACCAGGTTCAAACGTGGAAGGACGGACTGGATGAAAATAGACTGCACCACAATGTCTAAAAGACAGAGTAGCTAGAATGCAGCTCTCGAACCAGAGGCACCGTAAGTATCGGCAAAGACGACCTGCAAAAGAGGGTCTGTCGTCACCTGAGGCTGTGACACAACTCTCGATACTCTGATGAGGGTGAATGCAGCTCGGTTCAAATAGAGACAGGTAACTTGAGTCCTCTGCGATAAAAAGATGCCTCAGTATCTAAAGGCAAAAGTATATAAGACTTCAGTTGCAAAAACAGTGCTCCACATAAACCTAGGAGGAACAAGACCACGAGGTAGACCGGCAAACAGATGGACTGACAACGTCAGGTGAGACGTGCACGTTGTCGGCTTAAGACCAGAAGATGTCAACGACAGGGATAAATGGAGGAGATGTAGCAAAACAGCAGACTCTGCAAGTTGGGATTAATGCTCGGAAAGAGAGATGTCGGCGAATGTATTTGTCATATGACCAGAGAACCTGGCAGTATCATTCTCAGAAATGGAATCGTGTAATGTAGCACACCTTCTCTGTATGTGGCATAAATATTTCCATTTAATTTTGTGGTTTTAAGTACTGATCTCAACTATTTTTCTCATCATGTTTTCTTTATCATCGATTATGCACAACTTTATTTCTGCCGCTATCACACAGTCGTCTTGAAATATGTGGAAAGAGTGAGAGGCAGGTGTTATTTGTCTTCTCCTGGGATCTGTGAAGCTAAGCAGACACAAAGAGAGACATCGTCACATTTTTCTAACAGATTTGCTAAAGTAAACACTGTCTCAGAATAGACTGGGGTGGACTACGTTATTCTTTAACTCATTTAACAGTTTTATATCCATGTTCAAGGAGGACACAGAAATAGAACATATCCAACAGAGCAAGAAACAGATATCTCCTGCCACTCTCAGTCGCATGGACACATCCCCTCTTTCTGAAACCTTCATTACAGCTGAGAGTGCTGAGTTGCACAATCTGGTATGTACAAGAATAAGATCTTGGTTATCAGTAGCAAAAAAGCATGGGATATAAGAAATTACACAGGTTTCCTGAACTCATTTAAAAGTGTGTTATTTGCCGAACAATTGACGTGCACATTCCCCCTAAGTTCAGAATTTATGTTTCAGTATCAAAGGGTTATGACGTTTCTCGTAAGGGAACAAGCCAGAAGTGCAACATATTGGGATTAAAAAATTCCACTGTGTACAATGAAATTCTGGCTCGGATCCTCAGCAAGCACAGAGAATGTACACTTTGCACACTGCTAATGGGAACTGCAATGGTAAGCCTTTCCAGCGGGCATATTAAAATTTCTTCAGGCCTGTCCATTTACAAACACTTACACTCTAAAAAGCCCAATAAATCTGTTTTTACAATAGTGCAGCAAGCAACCAGCACAAGGTGACTATTTTGTTAAACACCTCTTGCACCACTGAAAGTTAATTTGTATTGGAAATCTCAATATTTCTTCTATAGCTTCTAAAAACACAGATGACAACATAAAAGTAGAACCTTACAGCCATGTTCCCTAAATTTACTGCCTCAGCTGAATCGATATCAGCATTTCCTCAAACATAATCTACCAAGTTCACACAAATATTCTGCAAATTTTTCAAAAACCACAAATTTTTTATCTGAAATTGTGCATTACAATAAGAAGAACTGCACGAATGCAAATCTTTGACTAGTAACTTATCAAAGGGCGCCTCCTGTACGCCGTGTACTGCATCTTCGCCTCCCGGTAACCTCAGACGACTGCGAGCTGTGACAGGTCCACACGATAAGGTATTTGTGCCGTACGGAAAGACGTGGTGAACACTGCTGCCACTTCTCAATCTGTAAGATCAAATGAACATTACTTAAAAAGTGAAAACCACGAAAGTTTTACTTTTAACTAGGTACATCATTAAAAATCATGACCAATTCCCCCGCACTTGTGCCTTATGGTATGAGAATAAACTATCATCAAGAAGTACGTTAAGCAGAAACAACATTAAGACCATCTTGGCACAAAGGCCAACATTACAACTAGGCTTGCTCCAAAGGGCTGTTTCAAATGCTTTAAAAAGGTAGAGTAAATAAACATCAGAAGGATGCTGCACGTGGTGTTACCAGAAAATACAGTAAATTTTTGAACCACATTTTGTGTTCTGTGATGATCAATGTGCAACAGTCCAACGTATAAGCTCTTTATGGACAATCCTATGCACCATTATCTCGGGTGAGTACCAGCATGACAAAACCACATTCATATGTCTCCGTTTCACAATTCCCCTGGCTTCATTACACCTCACACGAAAGCCTTACGGTACTGTAGAAATCGCATCACAAACGAGTTGAGACAGTGACAACAGGGTGTAATCCGCCAGATTAGATTTCAAATTCCTGAACAATCATCGTCAGTTTCCACACAGCCAGGCTAATGATGAATAGTTTCTCCCCAAGGACTCTGCCAATTCATTTCCTTCACTAGAAATGCTTGTTGGTTCCATCACAGAGAACAAGTGTGGACGTGGAGAGAACAGAAAAAAGCAGTATAGCTATGATCACTTCCTCTTACAGTTTAGACCCCATTTCAATAATAACCGGTGCTGCAAGCTAACTAATCAAGACAAGAATAGTGCCAGTCACTGTAAAATTTACAAATTGTTCTCACACCCCATTTTTCTCAATAGGAGCAGCAGCTTGTATTATTTCTGTTTTTTCTAACAAACACAAATAAGGTACTTCATTCAATTCTCTATACAATGAGTAAGTGGCAAAAGGCTGAATGACACTACAAGGAGGGTTTGTCAGCATATGTACATAAATGGTAGGAACATGTGGACAAAGTTTCCTGGAGAGCAGATCACATATCAACTTGTCCAGTTGTCAAGAGGGTAATGAGGTGACAATCTCAAAGCACAAAATTTGACTACAACTAAACACACAGACACCGAAGAATGATCTGTCAGAGCAGTTAATACACACAAGCAGTGGTGTCTAACAGCTTATATACTAAGGGATGAAATACAGGAAACAAATGGTTATTTACAACTTTTACAGAAGTCAGACAGCAATTCTAAGAGTTGAAGGATGTTAAAGGGAGCAAGACGAGTTTGCAGCTTGTTCTCAATGTTTTACATTATGTATATTTTACTAGTAGCAAAGGAAACCTAGGAGAAATCTGGAAACGGAATTAAACTTCAGGGAGGAGAAATAAAAATTCTGAACACTGATGATGACATTGCGATTCTGTGAGATGGAAGAGGAGTTGAAAGAGCAGGTGAAATAAATGACAGTATCTTGGAAAGAGATATGATGAACACCAACAAAAGTAAAACAAAGAGTACTGGAATGTAATCTAGTTAATGTGGCTATGTTTAGGGCATGAGATACTAAAAGTAGTCGACAAGTTTTGCTAGTTGGGCAGCAAAATAACCATCGACGGCTGCAGTAGTGGGGATATAAAATGCAGAAAGGCTATAGCAAGAAATCGTTTCTGGGGTGGGGAGGGAACTTGTTAACATCTAATATAAATTTAACTGCTAGGAAGTTTTTTCTAAAAGTATTTGCCTGCAGTGTAGCCTCGTTCCGAAATGAAGTGTGGATGATAAGCAGTTCAGACACGAAAAGAACAGAAACTTTTGGAATGTTGTGTTACAGAAGAATTCTGAAGATTAGATGGGTAGATCATGTAACTAATGAGGAGGTAATGAAGAGAACTGAGGAGAAGAAAAGCTTATGCCATCGCTTAACTAAAAGAAGGGGTCAATTGATAGGGCAGACCTGAGACATTTAATTTTGTAGTGGAGTGAAGTGTGGCAGTTCAACACAGTAATGGGAGATGAAGGGATAAGTACAGTAATCAGATTGAAATTGATGTAGATTTTAGTAGTTATTTGGAGATGAAGAGGCTTGTACAGGATAGACAGCATGGAGAGCTGCTTAAAACCAGTCTTTGGACTGGAGACCACAGCTACAACATGGAGAGCTAAAAAAGTCACACAAGCATTGGGTAGATTTTGTATTTAGGGTACTTACAAGACAACTTCAGCAGAAAAAAAAAAAGGAACACTTAACAAAAAAATTGCCTGTAATGCCTTTAGTAAATAAAATAGGTTTTTAAATAAAAATTACAATGAGTCTGAAAGGAAAGGTTGACAATCATCAGATAATACTTGTTCCGACTTCAGGTCTTTTTAACACTTTGGAGACCACGTCAGCATAGCTCAGGCTGAAAGTTTGTGCTAAAAAAGACTGTACCTGTGTATAGGTCAGGCCATGATTTTCTAGAGAAGTGAACTACCTATCACTCGAAAAGTGAACTCATCCTGTACGAGAACAACGTACGGATGTCTCGCGACCTGCCACTCGAGCTCTGCCACCTTCCATTGTCAATTTCTAGAATTATTTCAAAAGAAACATCAGCAAACATAACAGCTGCTGTCATGAATGGATCTCTCAACTCATCACATTGCAGTCCGGATTTTAGCTGATAAGGCTAAGACTGAGCCAATACAATCGCACTGTCATAATTTTGTGCTTGTACCCACTAGGTTTCTCAGTTTGCTGCAATTCTGTTACAAATACGTCACATCTGTCAAATGACCAAGAAATTTTGGAAGCTCGAGAGAAAGAAACTGGTCAAAAACTCACCTCACATTTTTTTCATCGGAGGGCAGTTATATTTTCGGTTGTGAGCATCTTAAAATTAGAAATCTATCAAAGAATTTTAAAGTAAATATGAAAAATGAATTTTGGAACTTTGCCCTTTTTGAGTATGCATTACTCTTGAAAATACATCAATTACAAATGTGCCAGTAACGCTTTACAAAACTGTATAAACGGCCAGTTTCCTACGCCCAATTTTCTCCCAAATGGCTCATCTCTAACAGCAGATGGTATCAGAAAAGATGCAGGAGCAACACAGGTGCTCACAGCTGAAAAGTATAATGCATAGAGAAGTCTGGAAGAGGGTGGTTTAATGCCCAAGTGACACGAGCGGCTGCTCAAGGCACCGAGGCGAGAGGTGTGCCAGAGGCACCTGCGTGCAAAATTTGTATATAGGGTGTACTGTAATCAGTGACAATGTGAAAGCATATGATAACAGAAGCAAAAATAAGCCAGTAAACAAGGGTCTGAAATGACGTATTTGTGAGATAATTGTAAATGTGTGGTAACAAACCTCCACTGACTTCACTGGCAAATACTGTCTTCATTTCAATTTGAGCCCAATTAAAAGGGGACATCACAGAATAGTTTACATAAATACTAACTGGGACAATACTTTATACTGAAGTCCATGGTGGACTGTAACCACACATTCGCAAGTATGTCACCAAAGACTTGTGGCGGACCCACATATTCTGGACTGTTATCATATACTGTCACACGAGTGAGCTTTTGCTATTAGTTGTGATCCACCCTGTACATACAAAACAAAATTTTATTACAAGATTTGTAGATAATTCAGTGATAAGCATGTCAGTTTAAACTGGTGCAGTCACCAATAGTCAAATCCAAATACTGCAGTGGACTCTCTTTAATCACACAGAAATGTGTGTTATCGTTTCCATTTGCATACACAAAAATTTTTATCATATTTCATCAAAGTTCTACAACTTTCACAGGAGATTCCCAAAAGTGTAACTACATACAAGTTTTCTTTGTATGTAACATAGAACATATGTACTTAAACAGTGTTATGTTTAATGCATCAGTTTAAAATTCGATTTTTTTTTTTTTTTTCCCTGTCCCGCCTTTTTCCAATGGAAAGTTAGATAATTAATAAATAGGTAATTTTCCTGTGTTAAAATTAGGGTTTGGATTGATGTTATTCTGGCTGATTATAATATTCAGATAGCATTTACAGTTAATATGCTCACAAAATATCTGTTACTTTTATGTAATTAAAGCATAAAAATCATTAAATATTAACATTTGGTCAGGTGCCCGAAAATGCTCCGTTACAGGCTGAAGATCTGGTGATGTCATTGACTGGGAGTAAAGCCCGGTCCACACGCAACGATCTGTCTGCGCAGACATCGGCGCAGATGTCTGTACATGCAAAAGATTGCTGCAAATGTGGTGTGTTCACACGACACAAACCCCAATCTACTACTCGCCCGCCATCTGTCGGTGTAGAAAAGAAATATCAGTGGCAAGCGACTACGCTCCCCGTAAACGTCAAAAATTTAATTCAATTATTTGAAATATAGAAATGGAGGAAGTTCTGTTGTGGTCTGTGTTCGCAACTTGTGTTGCAAAAACATTCAGACCAACCGCAGGAAACGGAGAAAGCGGTCAAAATGGTGTAGACAGTGGCTACTAAAGCGAAAGCAGTTTTCTCAACTAAATTTACTGCGAGATTTGCAGGGCGAACCTTAAGAAAGCCAAGCAGATCAAAATACTGTAACGTTGGCTGGTTTACTTGATCTACTCCTACACCAGATCTTCTAGATTTCTGAAGTTTGGATAACTCTTTTCGTAAACAGTTCGCAACAATTTTTTTTTTTTTTTTATTACTGTTTCTCTGTTTGCTGAGGCGTCAACAGCCCGCAATTTTTCAATTAGAGCATTGTATGGTGCTGTCTTTTTGTCTCAGTCACTATATTCTTTACTTTTAATCTTCCACAAACATGGGTGGTTTCTATATATTTCAATGAATTCACTTACAAACTCTCGAGAACACTGACGAGTATCGGCCATTTTAATGCCCTGTCCGCACAAATACAAATACTAGACTGAGCAAACAGCTGTTTCGCGCCAGATTTGCGGCGATCTCCTGTCCATACGCTCCAACTTGTCTGAGCAGATGTGGTTTGAACCCACAGATTTGAGAGGTTTCGCAAACCCCCAACTCCAACTTCCAGTTTTGCACACACCTCAGGTTGGTGCAAATCTTCTGTCCACACGCAACGATCTCTCTGCGCAGATGTGATGTGCGCAGACAGATCATTGCGTGTGGACTGGCCTTAAGACAAAGCTATATGTGTGTTCTAGACTGTTTGACAAAGTTACAAGGTTTTTATGTACTTTTTCTGCAAACAGTTTAGCTATTTAGGGATGGAAAACACAATTACAATATTTTAAGTAACAATAGAAAGTAATTTTGTGAACACTGGCAGTGGAAACATTGCAAAAGTTGACGCGTTTATGCTCCATTTATTTAGAGTGGTGATATGTGCAATTAGGAACCCTGATTCCTGCAACATCATTAAACTCACTCACCACTAAGGAATTAGATTAGATTGGATTCAGTTTTTGTTCCATCGACCCAAAAAATGAGTTGATTCTCATGGGTGTAGAACATGTCAGAAAGTATAACATAAAAACATCAAACATTTGAATATAATACTTACTACCCCGACCATTTGTCAGGAGATTGTTGAAATAGGTGAATACAATGTGGTAGACTGGAACAGCTAATATTTACAGAATTAACACACTGTCAGAATGAAACATTGTTATGTGCTATTAATAAACTTATACAAAAAATGCCTAATCTTGACTGTTGTGACCAAGTGCAGTCAAAACTGAAATCTAACAGACATTTTTACTTAAACTGGCTTAACAGTCTCTGTTAAGATATTCACTTTCACAAATAGGTCTGTATATTATAACTAGATTGTCAGCTATCAGTCATGAGCTACAACCCAAGACACAATAAAATTATTCATGACAAATCTTAGTGCTGATTTCCATTATAGAAGACAACTTAGTAGAGTGTTAGCTCTGATCAGTCCCACAGTGGCACAATGGATAGCGCTTCTGACTGTGAATGACGATATCACATGAGCGAATCCTGGAAGAGTCATTTTTTTTAAGGTTTTACACGAAATACAAAACGAGAACTGAGTGTGGCAGTTGTTTCAACAGTGGGATGTATTATTTATAGCTTCATATTGGTCTTAGTCTGAGAAACGGACAACAGAGGATGAAAGCGTTTACTTTCTGAGCAAACAATTCACCTTTTTGGGAAGCATTGCTAGCAGTGAAGATGTCAACATACGTCCAAAGTGCGAGGTGTAGGACTATGAGTTACACGGAGAGAGATAAAGCAGTACAACATGCAGATAACAAAAACATAAGGGCTGTGATGTTTCTGAGTGTAAACTAATGTCAGTGTTTGAAGCAGACTTACTTCATCTTTATGTAAGACGATGAAACTTATGGAGTTTAAACAGTAAGGATCATGACTGGACAGCATGAAGATTTAAAAAAATCATCATTTCTAATAAAGTAAAAAGTGTGTGATCATATTAAGAAGAGAATATCTTTTTGAATGTGATGTTGGTTGGTTGGTTTAAAGGCGGGAGAAGGGACCAAACTACGAGGACATCAGTCCTGAGGACATCAGTCCCTATCTGAATGTAATGTGTGAACAGTAATTGCAAATATAAGTGCACATGAACAGCAAGGAAATAATATTATGCTTCTGATTGTTGTGCAGTTTTTTAAGTGTGATTTGGTTTACATATGAGAGAACTGTCGAGTAGTATTACGCGTATATGTTAAAGTATTCTTTCAGGATTGAGCTGAATCAGCATTTTATGGGCATCATCTTATTAAAGTCGATAGTCTACTGCTCTAACAACTGAGCTGCCGAATAATTTATCTGGAGCTGGGTGAAACGACAATTTTCACTAAGAGTTTAATTAGTTGAATGATACTTTCCTTCCTTGTAACAGTGGGAAAGTATATCTCAGAGTTAAATTAATGTTAACTTCACTGTGTGACACATTTGTATAAGTTAGTGAGCATGGGTGTCAAGATGGTGGCAATTTGCCAATACAGTGCTTCCACATTTTACAAACATTTCTCATTCACCGAAACACTCAGGAGTTTTTATACACACATTCGTACAGTATGGTGTTACACATCATTTATTACCAATTTTCCAAAACATAAATTCCAAAACCAGGTATCAATATTATGACAGCAGCAACAACGAGCTAGTCAGTGATGTCACAGGCATAATAGGCTTTCAAATGATTTGAATTTCACTTCTGTTTTTATAAAATGATACTGAAATGCAAAAGGGAAAAAAGCATGTCAGGAGCACAACACGACGTAATTAATAATTTAAGACAGATTCCCGAAAACAGTCAATATTCTATTAGAGTATTAATAGATGGCATATTTTTATTGAAGCTAAAATACTTCTATTGGTATAGCTATTGACTTTCACCAAAAGCTTTTAAAAATAATATTTAGCAATGGAATGAAATTGAAAACAGGTTGTTTGTTACAGAAGAATGTCTAGTAGAACTTGTTTTAAGAGGAAAAATAACCAATTTCCACAATCACTATATTTAGATTCAGAGGCCATACATAAGTCAGTCAGACAGCTGGAGCCATACTGCACAGGGTTTGCAGACCAACATCCACAGAGTTTATGTCATAACTAGTCCACTCTGAAGTAATTTATTAGACAAAAATTTGGAACGTGAGCTTGAGAAAGAACTACTGATTCCTGTAAATCTTAATGAAATGATCACAGACCATTTTGCAGTACAGAAGGGAAGACAAGCCGATTTCATCAACAAGTAAATCAATTTAGGTAAGCAAATTGTGCATTAATACATGATAAGATGCAATTCCTACAAAATGAAAAGCTTGAAAATGGGTGGTAATACATTTTTCCAACAACTTCACATTTTCCGACCCTTTGCACAACATACTGCACAAAAAAACGACTTTTTGTAGATATTTTTAATGAAGTGTATAACTTGAACCACACAGTTTTATAATAACAAATATAAATACAAAAACCAACAAATACACTATGCTAACTTCGCAAATGTGGCAGTTGCTCGGTTTGCTTCTGTCAGACAATCGCCACGCAGGTTCCACGATATCACAGAAAAATATCACGAATTCTTAAAGGCTGTGGATGGAACACCCACAAAACATTATACATCTCACATTTTGAATTGAAAACGTGAAAAACAAAGCATGCAGCAAACCTAACATACACTGCATTAAAGAACTCTTTTAAAGTCAGCAGATAAATATGCTACCTATAGACTACCTCTTGGACTTAGATTTTGATGTTATTTAATTGTTGATTATGAACAGACAGGACACACAGTATGTAAACTTTTGGCAAAAGTGTGATATCTCCTCCCCTCTCCCCTCTGAAATCTTGGTTGTTGTAACAGACTGATCTGTAGAATATCCTGAGGTCTCTGTCAGTTTGACTGGTAAATGTTGCGGCCTTCCCCAGTATGAAAACTGTGAGCTCCACCTGACACGTATTATTCTGGTAAATGTTGCGGCCTTCCCCAGTATGAAAACTGTGAGCTCCACCAGACACGTATTATTTACTATCTTACAAACCACTCTAAGTAGCCAATTGTTTCTACATTTTCACAGTTTTCATTACCACCAAAATTGCCAATATACGAGGGTCACTCCAAAAGAAATGCACACTATTTTTTTTTAAATCCATATTTTATTCTACAAGTTTGAAAGTTTTACAGTGTGTACATACATCCTTTAGGAACAATATTTCCATTTCTCCACATAATTTCCATCCCTCTCAACTGCCTTACGCCATCTTGGAACCAGCGCCTGTATACCTGCACGGTAAAATTCTGGACTGACCTGTTGGAGCCACTGTTTGGCAGCGTGCACAAGGGAGTCATCATCTTCAAACCTTGTTCCACGAAGAGAGTCTTTCAGTTTCCCAAAGAGATGATAGTCACTTGGAGCCAGGTCAGGACTGTAACGCAGGTGTTTCAGTGTTGTCCATCCGAGTTTTGTGATCGCTTACATGGTTTTTTGACTGACATGCAGCTGTGCATTGTCGTGCAACAGCAAAACATCCTGCTTTTGCCGATGTGGTCAAACACGACTCAGTCGAGCTCGAAGTTCCTTCAGTGTTGTCACATATGCGTCAGAATTTATGGTGGTTCCACTTGGCACGATGTACACAAGCGAGAGTCCTTCGGAATCGAAAAGCACCGTAGCCATAACTTTTCCAGCAGAAGGTGTGGTTCTGAATTTTTTTTTTCTTGGGTGAATTTGCATGATACCACTCCACTGATTGCCTCTTCGTCTCTGGTGAAAAATGATGGAACCATGTTTCATCACCTGTCAGAATTCTTCCAAGAAATTCATCTCCACCATTCTCGTACTGTTCCAAAAGTTCGCCACATACCATTTTCCTTGTTTCTTTGTGAGCCACCGTCGACATCCTGGGAAACCACCTGGCACAAACCTTTTTTAACCCAACACTTTCAGTATTCTGCAAACACTTCCTTCCCCTATCCCAATGTAGCGCTACAATTCGTTCACTGTGATGCGTCTGTCAGCAGTCACCAGTTCGTTAACACTCTGCACATTGTCTGGAGTGTGTGCAGTGCGAGGCCTGCCACTGCAAGGACAATCCCAATATTGCCGTGCCTGCTTTCATCACGTAACCTGCTTGCCCACCGACTAACTGTACTGCGATCGACAGCAGCATCTCCGTACACTTTTTCAACCTCTTGTGGATGTTTCCCACTGTCTCTTTTTCACAGCACAGGAATTCTATGACAGCACGTTGTTTCTGACAAACGTCAAGTGTAGCAGCCATCTTGAAACATGCTGTGACGGCACCACTCACGGGAACAGGTTGAACTAAGTTTGAAAACAAGCGGGAAGGATGTATCTACACACTGTAAAACTTTCACACATGCAGAATGAAAACTGAATTTTTACAAAAAGAGTGTGCATTTCTTTTGGAGTGACCCTCATAATAAGCAGCAGAAGTGGTACAGCAAAGAAAGAAATAGCCTGGTGCAAGGAACTGTTTGAAGAGTAGACAGAAGCAATGGCTGTAGTCTTGAGGCAGTCTCTGGTACTGATAGGTCAGCTGCTTCATTTTATTGCGCAGTGGCCACGAATAAGGAGGTATCTCTAACAGAATGACCTCCTCCATGACAACAGGCACCAGTCCCGAAAACGTAGATCGTGTGAAATCCGACGTATGCTACGCTCACACAGTACCCTGAAAGTCACAGATTGAGGCAATCTGGTGGATGCACTATTTGTAGTCCCCCAACAAGCATTTCACTAGATACCACAGCAATGTTTATCAGTCAAAGTATGAACAAAATATGTTATCAGAATTGCAAGGTCATTTTACGTCACGTCATCTGTGCTCTCTCATCTCAGATTTGTTGTCCCTATAAAAATAAGCACAACTATACCAAATTTTAGCAGTTTATTTCTGTTTCCAGTATACGGCACTTTGGGTTTTGGAAGATTTGTAGTATTGTAGCATATCGATGCTGCACGAGCCGGCGCCTCGAAGATTCCTGCGGACATGTGAGCAGTGCTTCGAACATCGCCACTAATTGGATGACGTGACGAATGGAGAACCTCCGAGTCCGCCAGGACGGTGTTATAAGTGGCAGCCACCTCGGCACCTTCTTCTAATTCGAGATTAGTCCTGTGTCACTAGTTGGTGCCAAACATAACACTGAGCTGATGACAGCTAGTTGTACCAGAAAATACTCAATGTATGTCAGGCCACTGCTTATAGCTGGCTGCAGCTACCACAAGTAGTCACAAGTGTGGCATTTCTTCACTCACAAGTCGAGTACAACATAGGTATTTAAAGCGCACCGGTCTCAATCTCGTGCTCAAGTGTCGGGATTCCTACGGCGACAGATCCGTTTGGCCACCTCCCAGCCATTTATCATTAGCAACGAGGGCACAATATTTGGCTCCAACTCGTGTCAGAATGAGATTTGCTATTTCTAACATTATGATGTCACATGACAGCAACTGCTAGCATTTTAAAAATAAATTACTATTTCTTTGTTCATAATCCAAACTATGTGACCTCTGGTGGTTATATACTCTATAGCACGGTGTTCCCATTTGTGTGTCTACCAGGGGAGCGTGGGTAGCCAGGCACAGGTGGGGATAATCGCACCAATTATTCCACGACTGAATACTGCACACTACACAGTGACCCGATGAAGGTGAAGATGTTTCTTAATCGCAAAATGTGGATTCTCAGTCCCCCATATGTCCTTAATACTTATCGACGAAGCCATCCAAATGAAAGTGGGCTTCGTCGATAAAGCATACTAATTCCCATCGTGCCCCACGGCCAACCGTGCAGTTTGAACATCCTAACGCAAACCGCTCAGAAGTTATAATGATGTTATTTCATACAGTTCAATAATGGGCAACCTGTATGTGGGTAGGAGGCAGCTGTTTTCCTGTGGGTGATGTCAGAATGTCAAATTATCTCCAATACTAAAGCCCACGACAGCATTTACGACATCCGGACCGGGGCTGCACGCTAGACAGCTAGCCACTCAGCACTCAATCTGTTTCCTCATTCTGTTCTGTGTAAACTACGACTGACTGATATCTGCGGTGTTCTGTGAGTTTTGTCATAATGGCTGAGACAGTTAGAAGGCCCTTTTCTCACATGACATACTCAATCTACGGATGCAGTGCAACAGGCAGATTCCATATTTCTAGATTTCCAGAAAGCTTTTGACACGGTGCCCCAATGCAGTCTGTTAAAGAAGGTACGAGCATACGGAACAGGTTCACAGATACGCGAGTGGTTCGAAGACTTCTGAAGTTATAGATCCCCGTACACTGTCCTCGATGGCGAGCGTTCGTTAGAGAAGAGAGTATCGTCAGGAGTGCCCCAGAGAAATGTAATAGGACCTCTAATACTCTCTATATTCATAAATGATCTGCCAGACAGGGTAGACACCAAGCTGCGGCTGTTTCCTGATGATGCTGTGGCATACAGGAAGGTGTCAAAGTTGAGTAGCTGTGGGAAGACACAAGATGACTTAAACCAAATTTCTAGTTGGTGGATAAATGATGAAGCAAAATGCAAATTAATGCAGATGAGTAGGAAAAACAAACCGTTAATGTTTGGACGCAGCATTAGTAGTGTCCTGCACGACACAGTCGTGTCGTTTAACTGTCTACACACAATGTCGCAACGCAATATGAAATGGAATGAACGTGTGAGGGATACGGCAGGGAAGGCAAATTACCAACTTCGAGTTATCGGGAGAGTTTTAGGAAAGTGTGGGGTCATCTGTGAAGGAGACCATGTATAGGACATTAGTGTGACCTGTTCTGAAGTACTGCTCAAGTGTTTGAGATCCGTACCACGTCGGATTAAAGGAGGACATCGAATCAATTCAGAGGTGGGCTGCTACGTATGTTACTGGTAGTTTCAAACAACACACAAGTGCTACAGAGGTGCTTCATGAACTCAAATGGGAATTCCTGGAGGGATATCAACATTCTTCTTGGGGAACACTATTGAGAAAATTTAGAGAAATGGCATTTGAAGCTTACTGCAGAATGATTCTGCTGCCTCCAACACACTCTGTGCATGAGGACCACAAAGATAAGATAAAAGAAATTGCATCTCGTATGGAGGCATACAGACAGTCATTTTTGCCTCACGATTTACAACTGGAACAGGAAAGGAAATGAGTGGTACTGGTATGGAGTACCTTCCACCATGTACCATATGGTGGATTGTGGAGTATCTACACAGATGTACAAGATATCAAACGATTCACAAACAGGCAAGTGACCTTATTTTTTAAAGAGTACCCATTCTTCAAATGTGAGGCAGATTCAACCGAGCCAGACAGCGATACTGCCAAGGTGCAGGAGCGTAACACGGCTACTGTTTATGCACTTTCAGTCAAGTTGACAATGCAGCATTCCTTGGGAGTTTTGTAGCCAGACGCCTTTAATGTCGTTGCCAATTACAGTCCCGACTGGGAAACTCTTCTTCGATGTGAGATTATCGTACAGGCTGCTCTGTGTTTTTTAAAATGTCGTTTTCTACTGGGAACCTCGCAATTTTTGGAGCAGCAGCAGTCGGTACAGCTTTGGTGACGGTGTAGCACGTATGTTAATTAGTGCAGACATCTATCAATTACTATATTCGATTTGGTAGAAAAATGCTGTTGCGGGTAGATCAGTATCGGGTGCCCCAGAGGTATTGCTGCACGTGGTATTCCTTGCACAGCACACACAGTGTCTGATGCATCAGCACAGACCTGGGCAGTGATATCTGCATCTGATTCTGTCTAGAATCTTTATGAACTCTGGGTGACCAGCTGTTGGAGTGTCACGGAAATACTGGGTTGGTGAATAAGTTCATAGCACTATCCATAAGTTTAATAAATGCAACAGATACACGGAACAGATTTTACTCGTCAATAACACATTCTCCTTTACTAATTACAACAATCTGCCAACACTGGTGTAACTATTCAATTCTGCGACTTTAGGAATCACGTGGTTTTGAGGTGAAGAACACGTCGAGCCAGGTACAGAGCACATTTTCATCGGTAAAGGAAGTTCCTCGAAGGTTGTCAGAAAGCAGAAAAGGTGAAAATCAGAGGGCACAAAATAAAACGAATAAGGTGGGTGCAGAATGACTTCCGAACCCAACTCCTGTACAGCATTTTTTTTTTTATGGAGTAGCATCACTTTGCCGAGTCTTTGTGGTCATCATTTTCAGACTGTGTCTGCAAGACGTCCCAGTTGTTGACAGTAAATGACAGCAGTGATGGTTACACCTCACCACACTGTCACTGTTCCACCAGATGCGTAATATTATCTTTTGTCAATGCGCGAACATCTTTGAACGTGGAGTTGCTGCATTGTTTGGGCTCAACCATTCCTTTCTATTCCCTATGTAAGCATAAAGACACCATTTCTCATCACTAGTTATGATACGAGATAGGAATTAATGGTAGTGTTTATAAGCCAATTCATGGAGAGCAAGCAGAGATGCAATAAGGCTGATTTTTGTGATTTTGGCTTAGAGGATGTGATACCCGTACATTCAATTTTTTGAACCTTCCTCATTGCATGCAAATGCTGCACAAGGGTGGGATGATCACAGTTCATCACATTTGCCCATTCTGCAAGAACACTGATGTCAATCATTGTGGATTTGTGCGTTTGAACGATCTTTATCAAACCCCAAAGCGTGCCCGAATGTGGGTCGTCAGTAATGTCGAAATGATCCCCCTCAAAATGAGAAATCCATATTGTTGCCACGCTCTGTCCAGTGGCATTATCTCCGTACAAGGTGCAAATTTTTCTAACTGCCTCCGCTGCTGTCAACCTTTGCTCTCCATAGTGCGGTAACAATGCTCACATTACGCCAACAATATGAAAAGTGCACGTAAGTACCACAGACCGAGGCGGTTACAACACCCTTGCCACAGGCAGACAGCAAATATCATTATCGTTGCACATATATGGGGACTTTCCTTTGTAACACGTGGAGTTAACCACGGTCAGACTCACGATTGGCTAACCTCGGTTATCTCGCTTTTTAATCGGCGTTGGTGCAGTTAGTCATAGTGTTAGAAGTGATGAGGCACTGGGGTGTCATAAAAATTGATGAAGTATTAAATGACTGCAAGTCACTGGAAAGTAATTTGCATGGCTTTCATGCAAGTACACACACAGAAACAGTAGTAACCTGCCAGACTGAAGAAAAAAAGTAGCATGTTAGAGTTAATTTATATCTCTCCAAAGCATACAATACCATCCATCATAGTACCCTTCTAGAAAAATTTTAGGCACAAGGAACATGCAAGAACTGATTTGAATCACACTGTACACAGATTGTAGTACTGATTTCAGCTTACTCCACTCACAAGATCATTTCAGTATCAGATACAAAAAAAAAAGTGCAAACAGGAGTACCACACAACAGACAGCACTAATGTGATCTGTGAACATAAGCAACTGCTGTGAACAACTACTGCTCAAGTCCCAATGCATGTCCACTCACAGTTCAGTTCAAACAGGTTGACAATGACTATAAATTAAAAAAAAATTACATGCGATTTGGTAATTTAAGTCAAAATATAAATCCACATCTGGTGCTGAGCGACAACTAACAGCTACAAAATTGCTGGGGAGTCATGTTGATAAAAACAAATTTTAATGACCACATACCGTATTTACTTGAATCTAAACCGCACTAGAATCTAAGCCGCACCTGAAAAATGAGACTCGAAATCAAGAAAAAAAATTTTCCTGAATCTAAGCCGCACCTGAAATTTGAGACTCGAAATTCAAGGGGAGACAAAAGTTTTAGGCCGCACCTCCAAATCGGAACAAAGTTGGTCCATTGCAATATGAGACACAATTTAGGTCGAATGAAAGACGATACAGCTACAGTAGTTTGGTTCGAGTCGTAAGCTTAGCAGTTAAGCTTTACCAGGTAGCCATTGCTATGCATCAGGTGCTCCATCCGTATTTATACGGGTACCCTTCCTTTTTCACATGCTTCGTCTGGTTAGAACTGATTGTTTATTTTTCTTTGATCTGATAAGTGCCGTTCTCTTTGTTATAGGTGTTTATGTCACACTAAGCTGAAAATGCATTACTGTACTGTGTCATGCATTGTTTGTCGCATTCTGATAACGAGTGTTTACGACCTGTCGCCGCTCGAGAGAGAAATCGTCTCATTAGCGAAACAGTGGCAAGAGACTGCTATTTGCTGTTACCTACACTCCTGCTTTCAACAAGAAGAACCAAGTAATAGACAGCGTATGATAGATGTTCTGAACGAGCATTTAGCGAAAAATTTTCTCCGTTTGAAAATCTTTGCAGATGCCTCTTTAGTACATTACATGCTGCACTGAAATTAGAGTCATCTTAGATTCAAAAATCTAGTCAATTGCCATGCTTCATTTCTGACTGTATCACTATTAGGCATAAGAATAATACGAATATAAACATGGGATGATGTCTATTTTTTTTTTTTCGCGTTTGCTGTTGTCTCACTCTAGTTTCGTAGTTTATTAGGCAGACAGGATTTAAATGAGTTAGCAGCAAACACGAAAGAATACATGGCAAAATGTTTATATTCGTATTATTCTTATGGCTAAGAGAATACTGCATGCGATTCACAATTCATAAAAGTTCCTATAAGGAACCATCTCTTCTCACAGGTAGGAAAAAATTCAGAACGTAGAGTTGGCCATACTGACAAACATCCCAAACAGTCTTGCCAGTCGGATTTTCGTAGTTCATTGAAATGCTGCTACATTTGAAGATGCACACACAGAATTTGTATTTACTTCGTTGGATAATGTACGAAAATGCAGTGGTCGAAACTCGAGGCGGAGAAAAAAGCTCGTCTTCCACCTTTTTTCTAAATTTATTTACTGACGCAGAGGGTTTGGCACCAGTATTTATCTTTGTGCCCACAAAGCATGCCTGTGTAGCACTACATATATTCAACGGCAGAACTTAGTTGTGGCGGCGCCTATCAACATTTTCCAGAACTTCTGCTTCCTCTGCACTCGATTCTAAGCCGCAAGCGGTTTTTTGGATTACAAAAACCGGAAAAAAAGTGCAGCTCAGTTTCGAGTAAATACGGTAATAAAACTAGCACAGAAACTGAAATCAGCCTGTTTTTCCCTTAGTATTATGGTAACATTTGTACCTCAGAAGGTGCCAGGATGGCAAATTTCTGCTATTTAGTCTCTTACAACATAGTGAATAATATATTGGAGTTCCACCGCTTAACGCACGAAACAACTTTTTTCTTTCTTTTTTTTTTCCATTACAGAAGAGGGCTATACAAATAACACATAGTCCCCTACAGACACACTGCAAAACCATATTCAGAAAGCTTAAAATACAACATCTGATCAAAAGTATCCTGGTGGACATTAACAGGGGATGTGTCCACCTGCCACCTTTACGACAGCTGGAGCTCAGCTGGGACCTTTCAGCGGGGTGTCTCTAAGCCTGTGGAGGAATTTTAGCCCCTTCTTCCTCGAGAACTGCACCCACACGAGGTAGTGATGTCGGATCTGGAGTGAAACCTACGTTCTAGCTCATTTCAAAAGTGTTCCAGGTGGGGACTCTGGGCTGGTCAGACCATTTCAGGAAAGTTATTGCCCACAAATCATTGCCTAACAAATGCTACTTTATAGCATGGTGCACTGTCCTGTTGATAAAAATATCCATTGTCTAAGTGCACCTCCACTGCACATAGTACACAATTCTGTAAAATATCTTCATGCCCTTCCATATTTAGTGTTTTCTTAAATGCAGTAATGACACCACACCTAACCACAAAAAGCACCCCCACACCATAATACCACCTCCACCGTACTCCACTGTTGGCACAACACGACAGCAGGTAACGTCCTGAAGGAGTTCACCACACCCGAATCCTTCCATTGGATTGTCACTGTACACAGTGCGACTGAACAATCCAATCACTCATTCCCAGTCATCCACTCTCCAGTGACACCACTCTTTACACAATCTCAAGCAGTACTTAGCACTTACTACAGAAATGTGTGTCCTATGAGGAGCTGCTTTGACCACTTTACGCCATTTTTGTAACTCCCTATGCACATTCACTGAGCTGGCTGGAATGATTATAGTAGTCTGGAACACACCTGTGATTCCTGATTCCTTCTCCTGATTTTGTGCAATTTTTTATCATCCTCTGCAATCCTCAATGGGCCCTGTCCATCAGTACATGACATTTGATTAGTCTCTGTTTAAGAGTGGTTGTTCCTTCACATTTGGCTCCAAAACTTCATGCTTGTCACAGTTCAACTTGCCTCGCCCCCCCCCCCCCCCCCTCGTCCCAACTGTACAATTTCCTGGTCGTCATATCACAAAGTTGCGATTGTTCCTGTACAAATGAGCATGTTCATTCTGTTAACACCCCAACACCTGTGTTTTAAACTATTCACACAAAAAATACCACACCACCATTACACAATTCCACATTTACTGTCTCCTAAGACAATGAACAGTAGCCACACAACACAGCACCCTTTTGAACTAAATCCATTATATGCTGTGGTAAACAGTGGCTGGTTCATGTAATAAAAAGTTATTTCTGAAGCACGAGATGTCATTGCTTGCAATGGGCTCGTGGAAGCATTTGGGAATAGCAGTGGAGATGGGTGCGAAATAGCAATACCTATGACCAATAAGAAAATTACAAAAATACATTGAGATTATTTCTGAGAATACCAACAAGGAGCATTGATATCTACACCATTAAAAGGTGTGTAGTAGTTTCCTCTCACAGTATTCAATGCATACATTTACAACTAAAGAGGAAGGAAGTAGTGACTCTTTAACATGGAAATAACAATCATGGCTGAGTACAAGACTAGTGAAATGAGGCCATTCTCCGCATTACGTAATGCCAACAGTTAGAAGAAAAGAGTATCGTCATACTGAGCTAATGCAGTAAGGGAGTTGGACAGATAGATAGAAATTTGGAGCACTGGGTATCATTCAAGTTTTCTTCTTCAATGAGAAGTTGGTATGCAGGGATCTGACAAACTGTGTTTGCAAAGGATGGCAGAAGCCAAGGTGCATACACAGTTTGCCCTAAGACTTTGGGCATCAGCTGATTTTAACATAATGAGCCAAGAAGCAGTTAATAATTGAACAAATACAAACCCCATGCAGACAAATGGGGAGAGAGTAGAAAACCAAACTATGGAATAAACTTGGTTAAGATAGCTCTCAACAAAGAGCTTCTTCATCTTGCACATTGACAGATGAGAAACCTACCAAAGTTCTGTGTGAAGTATTTTTCTCTACGAGTGTGAAACAATTTGAGAGAGCGGAAGAGAAGCATTAATGCTTTCCTGATACAGTGCAACCACCAGACATCAGACTCCTCACAATGCATCTCTTTCTGTTCATATTTTGAGTTCTAACAATCCAGTCACTACTGACAAAACACCAAATCCAAATTATATTTCACAAATCAAATCCTACCAAACTGAATAGGCAAATGGGAAATCCTTTTCAAAAACTTACATTGATCCACATGAAATAGTGCCAGATTTAAAACTCCTCATCCACCCATCACGTAGCAACCGGTCCATTACGCTGATGCACAAATGAACAGTGATGCAGGCAGCAGCCAGTGCAATTTTCTACTGCCGCTTATGTTACACACCTGCTAGAAGTAGAGAGAAAGACCAAGTAAGAAAAAAATTCAGAAGGAATGCACTAATGCAAACAACTTAATGTCCAGAAGACATCAATCTTACGGTCTTCAATGGAATTTTACTGGCAACATGGAAGCCCAAGACACTTGCATGTATAAACATTTAGGTCCAACCACTGCCAAAATTTCTGGCCTAGAGAAGTGGCAAGCTGCTTCTTATTTAATTAAGAAATATTGTAAAAGCGTAAGCTTCAAGTTTTTAAGATTTAAATTCCTAATAATTGTAATAATCATTAAACAAGTATAATTTTTCTCTACAACACATTCACATCTTTCACAATTAGCACTGGTATACAGCGGTTTGGTAGACAGGCAGGGGGAAGGGGGGAGGGGATTCTGGCATGGGTGCAGCAAGCTCCCCATCATTGGGGTTAAAGCTCACATTTGACATTACATTACATTAATACTTGTTCCATAGATCATGAACACAACATTTTGTAATCGTAATGATGTGGAACGTTTCAGCTTAACACAAGTTTTCTTTGCACAATACAATGTTTTTCCTCCCTCACATTGAAAAATTGATTTTTTTTTTATTACTACTTCATATCTAAAAATTCATCTATTGAGTAGGAGTAGTTGTCATTTAGAAATTCTTTTAATTTGTTTTTAAATGATGGTTGGCTATCTGTCAGACTTTTAATGCTATTTGGCAAATGACTAATGTTTTCTTTGGCAGCATAATTCACCCCTTTTTGTGCCAAAGTCAGATTTAACCAAGAAGAGTGAAGATCACCCTTTCTTCTAGTATTGTAGCTATTCACTTCACTATTATTTTTTAATTAGGATGGGTTATTAACAACAAATTTTTAAGTGAATTTATGTATTGCAAAGGTACTGTGCATATCCTGAATTCTTTAAATAAAAGTGATCTTGGGTGGGCTCCTGCCATTATTACGATTACACGCTTTCGTGCAATGAATACTTTTTCTCTTAATGATGAATTACCCCAAAATGTCATATGAAAACAGTGAATAAAAATACACATAGTATACTAATTTACTGATACATTTACCACTATAATTTGCAATAACCTTCATAGCATGAACAGCTGAGCCTAAATGTTTCAGCAGATCATCCACATGTTTCCTCCAGTTCAATTTCTCATCAATGCATACACCCAGAAATTCTGAATATTCTGCCTTAGCAACAGACTTCTGTTCAAATTCTATATTTATCAACGGTGTTATGCCATTTACTGTGTAGAATGGTATGTACTGTATTTTCTCAAAATTTTGTGAGAATCCATTGGCAGTGAATCACTCCATACACTCCTGGAAATGGAAAAAAGAACACATTGACACCGGTGTGTCAGACCCACCATACTTGCTCCGGACACTGCGAGAGGGCTGTACAAGCAATGATCACACGCACGGCACAGCGGACACACCAGGAACCGCGGTGTTGGCCGTCGAATGGCGCTAGCTGCGCAGCATTTGTGCACCGCCGCCGTCAGTGTCAGCCAGTTTGCCGTGGCATGCGGAGCTCCATCGCAGTCTTTAACACTGGTAGCATGCCGCGACAGCGTGGACGCGAACCGTATGTGCAGTTGACGGACTTTGAGCGAGGGCGTATAGTGGGCATGCGGGAGGCCGGGTGGACGTACCGCCGAATTGCTCAACACGTGGGGCGTGAGGTCCCCACAGTACATCGATGTTGTCGCCAGTGGTCGGCGGAAGGTGCACGTGCCCGTCGACATGGGACCGGACCGCAGCGACGCACGGATGCACGCCAAGACCGTAGGATCCTACGCAGTGCCGTAGGGGACCGCACCGCCACTTCCCAGCAAATTAGGGACACTGTTGCTCCTGGGGTATCAGCGAGGACCATTCGCAACCGTCTCCATGAAGCTGGGCTACGGTCCCGCACACCGCTAGGCCGTCTTCCGCTCACGCCCCAACATCGTGCAGCCCGCCTCCAGTGGTGTCGCGATAGGCGTGAATGGAGGGACGAATGGAGACGTGTCGTCTTCAGCGATGAGAGTCGCTTCTGCCTTGGTGCCAATGATGGTCGTATGCGTGTTTGGCGCCATGCAGGTGAACGCCACAATCAGGACTGCATACGACCGAGGCACACAGGGCCAACACCCGGCATCATGGTGTGGGGAGCGATCTCCTACACTGGCCGTACACCACTGGTGATCGTGGAGGGGACACTGAATAGTGCACGGTACATCCAAACCGTCATCGAACCCATCATTCTACCATTCCTAGACCGGCAAGGGAACTTGCTGTTCCAACAGGACAATGCACGTCCGCATGTATCCCGTGCCACCCAACGTGCTCTAGAAGGTGTAAGTCAACTACCCTGGCCAGCAAGATCTCCGGATCTGTCCCCCATTGAGCATGTTTGGGACTGGATGAAGCGTCGTCTCACGCGGTCTGCACGTCCAGCACGAACGCTGGTCCAACTGAGGCGCCAGGTGGAAATGGCATGGCAAGCCGTTCCACAGGACTACATCCAGCATCTCTACGATCGTCTCCATGGGAGAATAGCAGCCTGCATTGCTGCGAAAGGTGGATATACACTGTACTAGTGCCGACATTGTGCATGCTCTGTTGCCTGTGTCTATGTGCCTGTGGTTCTGTCAGTGTGATCATGTGATGTATCTGACCCCAGGAATGTGTCAATAAAGTTTCCCCTTCCTGGGACAATGAATTCACGGTGTTCTTATTTCAAATTCCAGGAGTGTATTTTCTGAAAGACACTATTTACAACTTCCTCAGCTAATTCTTGTTTGTTGGGTGTGATTACTATATTTGTAGCATCAGCAAAAAGAACTGGCTTTGTATCTTCATGAATATAGAGTGCCAAGTTAGAATAATAAGGGAAACAAGACTGAACCCTGATGGACACGATCCTTGATACCTCCCCAGTTAAACGACACTGCTGATTTTTGCATGCTATTGTACTGTTAATTTCAGCCTTCTGCATTCTTCCAGTTAAATATGAATTAAACCATTTGTGCACTGTCTCACTCTTATCACATTAAGCTTATCTGGACGAAATTCATGATTCACACAGTCAAAAGTGTTTGATAGCTAGAGAACTTGGATAATCGAAAATACACATAAACACATGTCTTTATCACAAACTTCTGTTTACTGAATTTGCAAAATGTGATACATATCATTCGAAGCCCACTGCATTACTTTCACGCTGTTCACTGCAAAATAACTATTTATTTATTTATTATTAAACTTGCATTATTACAGCTGCATTAGGCACGGAAGTCACACATATTGGCGAGGCACGGAAATTTGTGCCAGACTAGGACTCAAATTTATTTGCAAAATTACAGCTAAAATACACTATTTTGATCACTTGCTTTCAGTTTATTTTCAGGAAATTTTTTTTTAGTTTTTTAAACAAATTATGTCCATACTCTAATGACAGGCCAACACATTACAGTGTCTCAGTGTGCACAAGAATGGATTCCTTATTTTCACTCTCTTCCTCTACCAAACATACTCTGCTCACTACATCCATGTCACTTAGTAGTTTAGATCTCTGTCCATAGGCACTACTATTTAGCCACTCACAAATATTTTTATCGTATGTCTTTACAACCACAAATATGTATTCTAAACAAAAATAATTGTCCTAATTATGACAGAATACTTTAGGTTTCACGGGAGTTTTTCTCCCCCACCCCCACCCCCCCTCCCCCCAAAAACTGCTGAACTTCGCACAGATAATCTGCAAGCTACAAATCCAGACCACGATGATTAGGAACTTGATCCCATTAATTTTGAAAATATTCTTGCACTAGAGATTAAAAAAAGGAGTGATCTTTAATCTGTCAGTCATTTCTTAGACACTGCTAATACACTCAACTTTCCTGGAGTTCTTCAAAGTAATGTGTTGCTCTGTTGGCTAAATCTGATTAAAAGCAGGCCTTGTCAGTTGTCATACTACTTTTAGCACTGATTGTTTTTCTTGCCTGACAGTAACCCTTGGCAATGCTCATTGACAAGAGGACACAATTCCATACTACCCCACACACTTCTAGCAAGATCACTAGCCCTTTATTAACAAGAAGGCATTTTGTAGGTCTATATGGATGACAGAAATTATTTTATGAAATTAATGAAAAGATAACAAATACCTTGTCAAATTTCCAAGTGGCTATTGCTTCTTTTGCAATGAATCCTTTTCATTGAATTACTGCAAATGTACTCTGAATTATTACTAATGCCACAAGCTGGGTTTCCTTGCATACGTGGGGCAACTAGAATCATTTAGAAACAAGTGTTGCAAATACCCATTCATGTGCAATAACAGACCCAAGTCAGAATATCAGTAAAAGATATGTTCAACAAGTAAGGCAACACTTATTTTTCTGAAAGCCAGTTGGTTTTATTACGGATTCCAATACATCATATTATTCCCAACCCTTTTGCTTACAAAACCCTATTTTTCAATCACAATATCTGTTCAATGTGACAGCCTTAAACTATCTTATTGGGAGGACCTGTATGCCTGCACGGTACCATTCCACCGATCGATATCCGAGCCAATAGAGAAGTCCAGTTGTGTGTTTGTGATCTGCCAATCACCTCGAATGGGTGTGTCACACATTCCAATGCTGCAGGAGAGAGAACTTCGTGTCGGCAAGTGGGAGATCGAACAGGTTTGCGAGATCTTATTGCGTTGACAGGCCTCTTGCCCAATGACTCGCCATGCTTTTGTTCACTGCCAGATCTTTGTAGACATTCTGCGAGTACCTATGAATATCTGTGATGCCCTGGTTTTTTACCAAAAGAAACTAAATGACAGCTCTCTGATTGGAATGCACCTCCATTACAGATGCCATTTTCAAGGCTACACATGATGTGTGATCAAAATGTAATGGGAAGTTTTTAATTTCACAGGCTTTGAAATATATAATAATTATTTTTTTATCTTGTTGGTACACATGTTCCTGGTGTATTTTTCATTTTCAGTTGTATTGAATTTTTAGTTTATTATTAAGAGTTGAAAAGGTTGTGTGTTTTCAAGTGCTCATGAATTTTTACTTTAGAAAAAGATAGATCAGAGAATTTGAATTGAATTTTGCTTGAAAAATGGGATAAAGCAGAACACTGCATTCGAAATGTTGACTGGCTTTTGGCGAATCTACTACCAGTAAGACAAGAGATTACGAGTGGTATAAACATTTCAGAGAGGATCGAAAAGATGTAGTCGATGACAGCCCTGGATGCCCTAGCACATCAATTACTGATGACAATGTAAAAGTGGTAAAGAAAATGCTTCTGGAAAATCACCAGATCACCGTGGGAGAGGCTGCTGATGATGTCGGCATATCCTTCGGCTTATAACAAACAATATTTTTGGCTGGTTTGGGCACGAAACATGTAGCAACAACATTTCTTCCAAAATTACTGATTTTATTTAGAGCGAAAATGACATCACACAGATATCGCTCAGGAATTTCCTAATGCAGTAGACAATGATCCACAACTTTTATCCCTTGTATCAATTGAAGACATACATTAGAAGCTTCACATTATTAATATTTGCACTTTTATGTGGATCTTTAGTATGGATCCACTTCATGTGTGTGATGTCCTTAGGTTCGTTAGGTTTAAGTAGTTCGAAGTTCTAGTGGACTGATGACCACCACATGGAGTATGTGAGTACACGTTTTATTGTCAGATGCTTGTTTTGCCATGTGAAGAAATTTTAATTAATAACTACACATACCAAATTTTAACCATTATAATTGTGATACTGGTTAATCATGTAGCCTAGCTATAGTGCCCTCTACTGGCCTCAGTTTCCTTGCATAAAAACAAGACATATTCTGGTCACCGGCAGCACTTATTATGTACCTACATGTTTAGTTTGATGATACTACATCAGAGTATTTTATGGTATGTATGGCTGGTATACATGGCTGTTAATCATGTAATCATTTTATCTTTCTTATGTAGCACTAAGACTTTTATAGAGTTAGCATCAACAAACTAACTTGGTTTGTTACACACTGTTCTGCTTTTGTAACGGATCTGAAGATGGAAGTAGCCGAAACCGGTCATAGTGAAATGTAAGAAAAAAAAATTATGTGATCAAGACAGTCCTGTAAAATAAAGTGTCAAAAACTTAACCCTTGTGCAACCTTCATAACACCCAATTTTTCAGATGAACTGAAACTAGTGTACACAAGTCTCAGGTTATTCCTCATTTGCATCTTCAAAATAAGAGCATTTAAATAGGAAGGAACATAATGGACACTAATCTGTATTCAGGTTACCCAGATAACCACATATCTCCATTAGAACAGATACGAAGTTCACGAATGAAGTACTTTATTTTATATAACATATTGATAGTTTTATAATTTATTATGCAACCAAGTAATAATAAAACAGATTTAGTCATAAATATGTGCAAAATATATGTTTGTTTCTTTTTTTTTTTGCTGTATGTGACAAAGTAAATTACACAATACTATATACCTAGGCCTACTAACTTTTGCTGCTTGTTACAATGGAAAGATAAACTTGAAATTATCATTTATTCACAAAGCCCACATACTGTTGTAATGCAATGCTCTCACATATTAGATTTTTGCATTTCTTGCAATTTTTTCTTGTTTTCCTCTTCCTTTTGTTTACTTGAGATTTGCATACAAAATTTGATGATCTTGAGATAATGGAAGGCACTGCCAAATGTTTTCCCAGAGCTAGTACAAACCGCCTGAGTCTATGAGTAACGCTTTTTGCTTAATGATTGTTTTCTGTTTAAATGATGTATGCCTCCATGCAAGCAATATCCAGAATGTTGTAAAAAAAAAAAATGCTAATGGCCATCTGTGTGTCCTCCTTTTTACAGTGTAATGAGAACACTTCATATTATTAACACCCCCCCCCCCCCCAATTGTGCTGTTCTCATGGTGTATAACACCTGACTTTGAAAGAGGGCCAGATAATGCATTACAGATAATGCCAGAACTGCTTTCTTCTTCTTTGTAACATATGAACACAGAATCCAAATACAGATGACAGTTCTTGGCGCGAAGAGGAAGGTTCCATCTCAGGTGGTATATAGGGTTTGTTTCTTTTCACAGTAGCAACTATGAACAAATCCCAAATCAACAGCCTTGTTAATGGTAGAACTTGTCAGTGACTACATTTCTGCAATACCTTTGAAATAGTAACAAAACCTTTATGAAATTACAAGGAATTTTTTTTTTTTTTTTTTTTTTTGTGGTTTTAGGGCGCACAACTTCAACGGTCATTAGCGCCCAGACTACGTGAGGAATGCACCGCGAGTCACAAGTTTAAAACAGCAACGAAACGGAAAACACGATAAAAGACAGACTGACAGGCATAGGATTAAAAAAGGAAAACAGCAGAATCAAATGTCCTTTGAGAGGGTTGTCAAATTGATAAAATGAAGAACGCGAGCAGCTGCTCGTGGGTCATCCGCTAAAATGGCTTCTACAGTAGATGGCAGGCCAAGATCAAGACGCAGGGTGTTAAAATCCGGACAGACCGTTAAAATGTGGCGGACCGTCAGCAATTGCCCACATGGGCAGAACGGCGCCGGCGCAGCCGTCAGCAGATGGCGATGGCTGAACCGGCAGTGGCCAATTCGTAACCGGGCCAAAACGACCTCCTCCCGCCGAGAAGGGCGTGAGGACGACGTCCAAGCCACGGGAAGAGGTTTCAGGGCCCTAAGTTTGTTGTCTGTAAGTGCAGCCCAATCGGCATGCCACTGCGATAAAATGCGCCAACAAATTACCCTGCTACAATCTGACGAAGGGACACAACAAGAAGCTGTCCGAGGCTGGAGGACCGCAGCCTTGGCCGCGGCATCTGCAGCTTCGTTCCCAGGGATACCGACATGGCCAGAAACCCACATAAAGCTAACCGGAGAACCGACGTCTACCAGCTGCTGAAGAGAGCGTTGGATCCGGTGCACGAAAGGGTGAACCGGGTACGGATCACTGAGGCTCTGGATAGCGCTCAGGGAATCGGAGCAGATGACATATGCAGAATGTCGGTGGCGGCAGATGTAAAGGACAGCCTGGTAGAGGGCAAAGAGCTCAGCTGTGAAGACCGAACAAAGGCCATGGAGCCGGTATTTGAAACTTTGTGCCCCGACAATAAAAGAACACCTGACCCCGTCAGTGGTCTTAGAGCCATCTGTATAAATGAAGGTCATATTAATGAACTTCGAACGAAGTTCGATAAAACGGGAGTGGTAGACTGAACCGGGGGTAACCTCCTTCGGGAGCGAGCAGAGGTCAAGGTGGACGCGAACCTGAGCCTGGAGCCAAGGTGGCGTGTGGCTCTCGCCCACTCGAAAGGTTGCAGGGAGTGAAAAATTAAGGTGTTGAAGGAGGCGACGAAAGCGAACTCCAGGGGGTAGCAGGGCAGAGACATACAACCCGTATTGACTGTCGAGAGAGTCATCAAAAAAGGAATGATAAGACGGGTGGTCGGGCATTGCCAGTAGCCGACAGGCATACCGACAAAGCAGTATATCGCGCCGGTAGGTGAGTGGCAACTCACCAGCGTCAGCATGAAGACTCTCGACGGGACTAGTATAAAACGCTCCGATCGCAAGTCGTAAACCCCGATGTTGTATGGAGTTGAGGCGGCGTAAGATGGATGGCCGTACAGAGGAGTATACGAAGCTTCCATAATCCAGCTTGGAGCGGATGATCGACCGATATAGGCGAAGTAGGACGGTTCGATCCGCTCCCCACGACATACCACTGAGAACACGGAGGACATTTAGAGAACGGGTACAACGGGCAGCCAAATATGACACATGTGGAGACCAACTAAGTTTCCTGTCAAATGTAAGACCTAAAAATTTTGTTGTCTCCACGAATGGGAGAGCAACGGGACCGAGTCATAAGGACGGTGGGAGAAACTCTTTGTAGCGCCAGAAGTTAATACAGACCGTCTTCTCGGCAGAAAAACGGAAGCCATTGGCGACACTCCACGAGTAAAGACGGTCAAGAGAACGCTGAAGACAGCGCTCCAGGAAACACGTGCGCTGCAATAGATGGTAAAATCGTCCACGAAAAGGGAGCCTGATACATCAGCTCGGAGGCAATCCATTATTGGATTGATCGCTATGGCGAAGAGAGCGACGCTCAAAACTGAGCCCTGTGGCACCCCATTCTCCTGGCAAAAGGTGTGTGACAGGACAGAACCCACACGTACCCGGAACTGTCGATCCATTAAAAAGGAACGAATAAAAAGAGGGAGGTGACCGCGAAGGCCCCATGTATGCATGGTGCGGAGAATGCCCGCCCTCCAACAGGTGTCGTAAGCCTTCTCCAAATCAAAGAACACAGCCGCGGTCGGTCGCTTCCGCAAGAAGTTATTCATAATGAAGGTCGACAAGGTAACCAGATGGTCAACAGCAGAGCGGCGCCTACGAAATCCACATTGTACATTGGTAAGTAGGCGTCGAGACTCGAGCAACCAAACCAATCGAGAGTTAACCATTCGCTCCATCACTTTACAGACACAGCTGGTAAGCGAGATGGGTCGATAACTGGAGGGCAAGTGCTTGTCCTTCCCCGGCTTAGGAATCGGGACAACAATAGACTCGCGCCAGCATGCGGGAACATGTCCCTCAATCCAGATGGGATTGTAAGTACGAAGAAGAAAACCTTTACCCGCAGGAGAAAGGTTCTTCAGCATCTAAATATGAACAGAATCAGGCCCTGGAGCGGAGGACCGTGATCGGCCAAGTGCGTTTTCGAGTTCCCGCATGGTGAATGGGGCATTATAACTTTCACGATTCGAGGAGCGGAAGTTAGGTGGCCTAGCCTCCTCTGCCTGTTTGCGGGGGAGGAAGGCAGGGTGGTAATGAGCGGAGCTCGAAACCTCTGCGAAAAAGCGGCCGAAGGCATTGGAGACAGCCTCAGGGGCCACAAGGACGTCATTCGCGACCGTCAAGCCAGAAACTGGTGAGTGGACCGTAGTGCCAGATAGCCGGCGCAGGCTACCCCAGACAACAGAAGAAGGAGTAAAACTGTTGAAGGTGCTTGTGAAAGCAGCCCAGCTGGCTTTCTTGCTTTCTTTAATAATACGACGACACTGTGCACGTAGTCGTTTATAATTGATACAATTCGCCACTGTAGGGTGGCGGTGAAAGGTGCGTAAAGCACGTCGACGAGCACATAAAGCGTCTCTACATGCTGCGGTCCACCAGGGGACCGGTACGCGACGTGGAGAAAAAGTAGGGTGAGGGATGGAATATTCAGCAGCAGTGAGAATGACTTCCGTCAGGTGTGCGACCTGACTATCGCAGCTTGTGAATGTTTGATCCTGAAAGGTCGCCCTGGAAGAGAAGAGCCCCCAGTCTGCTTTGGAGATGTTCCAATGAGATGAGCACGGAGAGGGGGTATGCTGCAGGAGATGGATAACACACGGGAAGTGGTCGCTCGAATATGTATCAGAAAGTGCATACCACTCGAACCAGCGTGCAAGTTGGGGAGTACATATAGAGAGATCTAAATAGGAATAGGTGTGAGATGTGTCCGAAAGAAAAGTAGGGGCGCCAGTATTGAGGCAGACAAGATTGAGCTGGTTGAAAAGGTCTCCTAACAGGGAGCCTCTCGGGCAGGATGCTGGAGAGCCCCAAAGGGGATGGTGGGCATTGAAATCTCCAGTTAACAAAAATGGTGCAGGTAGCTGAGCAATAAGTTGCATCATGTCCGCCCTGGTAACGGCAGACGACGATGGAGTGTAAACGGTACAAATGGAAAATGTAAAAGTGGGGAGAGTAATGCGGATGGCAACTGCCTGCAGGCCGGTGTGCAACGTGATGGGATCGTAGTAAATATCATCTCGGACCAGCAACATAACCCCTCCATGAGCTGGGATACCTACCACAGGGGGTAGGTCAAAACGCACAGAGGTGTAGTGTGCCAAGGCAATTTGATCGCATGGGCGTAGCTTCGTTTCCTGGAGGGCTACGACGAGCGGACGGTGCAAGCGGAGCAGCAACTTCAAGTCCTCTCGGTTGGAGCGAATGCTGCGAATATTCCAGTGAATAAGTGCCATGGTAAGAAAAAAAAAGAAGATGAAAGAAGGGGTCACCTCGAAGGCCGCTGAGGGCCTGGCTTCGAGCGAGCACTGCCGCCGCTATCAGTAGGCGGACAGTCATCGTCCATTGGGTCTATAGGTTCATCGGCCATCTTGGGAAGATGGCCGGGAGGGGGAGCTTCCTCCGCCAGTGAACGGCCAGATGTTCGGCTACCAGCGGTGCGGCCAGGCGAAACGGAGGACGGCCTGGGGCGGCAACCGCTGGGTGGCGCAGGAGAAGAAATGCGCCGTGGCGGAGAAGGAGAACTGTGCTTCCTATGTGCCTTCTTGGAAGGTCGTTTGGTGGAAGTACCGGTCGAAGGCTGGGAGGTCGAGGTACGTAGGAAGTCTGCACGGGACGGTTCCTTCTTGAAGGCCCGTGCATCTGACTTCTGGGTCGTCGTCTTAGCAGAAGCTGATGAAGGGGCTGGTGTCTGTGGGGTGATGGGAGGAAGAGGAGACGTCGACCGCGCGATCTTAGCACTGGCCGAACGGACGACCGTGGTGCTGAAGGTCAGATTGCATGTCTGGGTTGCCACCTCCCTGGTAGTCCGAGGAGAGGCGAGGACAGTACTGTATTTCCCCGCTGGGAGCAGCGTGGGCTTCCTACTAGGCATTAGCTTGCGAGCAGCCGAGGTGGACACTTTCTCTTTGACCCGAATTTCTTGGATACAGCGTTCTTCCTTATAGACAGGACAGTCACGGGAGGATGCGGCATGGTCACCCTGACAGTTCACACGACGAGGAGACGGAGGTGGACAGTCACCCTCATGGGCATCCCTGCCACAAGTGACACATTTAGCCGCATTGGAACAAGACTGGCGAGTGTGATTGAAACGCTGACACTGGTAGCAGCGCGTAGGTGTCGGGACATAGGGGCGAACAGAAATGACCTCGTAGCCCGCCTTGATGGGCGATGGCAGCTGAACACTATCGAAGGTCAAGAAAAGTGTCCGGGTCGGTACAAGGTCATTGTTGACCTTTTTCATGACCCTATGGACAGCCGTCATGCCCTGCTCAGCGAGGAAAGATTTAATCTCCTCGTCAGTCAAGCCGTCGAGGGATCTAGTATAGACCACACCACGAGACGAATTCAAAGTTCGGTGAGCCTCCACCCGGACAGGGAATGTGTACAGGAGTGTGGCCCGAAGCAGTTTTTGTGCCTGAAAGGCACTCTCAGTTTCGAGTAATAAGGTACCGTTACGCAACCTGGTACAAGATTTGACAGATCCGGCTATGGCATCGACGCCCTTCTGGATAACGAAAGGGTTGACAGAGGAAAAATCCTTTCCGTCCTCAGATCGAGAAATGACAAGGAACTGTGGGGCAGGCGGTAGTACTTTTGTCACTGGTAGCTGGTCAAGTTTCCGTTTTTGGGCAGAAGTCGAGAGAGATGGAGTGAAATCCATTGCGGAGGAATCCCGCACGATTGCCAGCGTCTCCGATGGCGCGCTCCTTCCTTGTGGGGACCCTCTCAGAGGGCACTCCCGCCTTAGGTGAATGTTTATACCTCAGGTCACACCTCCCGAGAAACAGACGGAGGGACCAATCGGCATGGTCAGAAGGTATCAGCTCAGGCAATCACCCCTCCCCGGGCCTGGCCTTTACCAGGGGGTATGCGCGTGCCTTACATGTCTACCCAGGGCGGGGAATTACGCGTTACCCCGTCACCGGCTACGCGTGCGAACGCGTGGGTCGGCCTTCAGGCGCGCACAGGGAGGAAGGAAGAAGAGGAAAAAGGAGAGAGAGAGAGGGAGGGAGAGAGAGAGAGGACAGACTGTCTCAAACGCCGAGGCGGAGACCAGAGAAGGCAAGGAGAAGAAGGCAATGAGAAGGCAAGGAGAAGAAGGCAATGAGAAGGCAAGGAGAAGAAGGCAATGAGAGGGCAAGGAGATTTTCCAGGGGAAAGTGTAAGGAAGACAGTGAGGTGGAGAAGAGCAAAGAAAGGAACCAACCAAAGGAAGGAAGAAACGAGAAGTGAAAAAGCAAAATGACCGCAAATAGAGGTCGTGGAACCGTCCGTCTCCGGACGCAGGCGCTAACTACCCCCTTGAGGGGGATGGACTCCTTTTAGTCGCCTCTTACGACAGGCAGGAATACCTCGGGCCTATTCTAATCCCCGGACCCGCAGGGGGGATTACAAGGAAATGAATACTGCTAGCTGCATACAGGCGTTGATACAAGTCAATGGGGACTGACCCCATTGCCTTATAGCAATGCCTGTATGCAGCTAGCGGTATTCATTTCATTATAATTTCATTCTAACGAGCTGCATGGTCACCAATGGTATCTGTTCTTTCGGACATGTCCGAAACAACAGACACCATCTTCATATATAAGACCTTTACTACTCTCCCCCCTTGATTAGTTTGTCTTCCAGAAGCAGATTTACCTGTATGAATTTGACCAGTTATTAGATAAGATTTTCACAAATCATAAAACCATGAAACCTTCATACCATTGTTGCCTGGCTTGGAGGGCATGTACAGGGTAAAACTCATCTTTCCTTTGTAAGGAAAAAGCTGCTAATCAACAGTGCAGTTTTTACAAAGATTTGAATTCAGCATTTCAAATATGCCAGATATTGCAAAAGCTTTGTCACTTTTCAAACGCTCAGCCCTAGTGTTCACACAGTCTAATCTTATAAATCTGCTTATCTGCCAAAACCCATTGAGGGATAAGCTTGCACGATACAATGGAAATGCAATTCTCTTTGTGTATTCAGTGTTAGAGAATCTTATTCCAGCTGCAATCAGTATACCAAGACAGACATCAAATTCTTTAGTTGTCAACGGCTCCCACACTTTCGCTGTCTCTTCTGAATTGATGTTATAATTTGTGAATATCTGATTTGCTTTCTTATTGGTTTCACGTATTATTATTTCACACATTTCTTCTGTAAATACGTAGGATGGAACTTGAATAGTGGCAACACTGCTGCGGACACACTATGCAATGGAATCTACTACTGTCGCCGATAGCACACGTTGTCGAGATACCCACCTTACCTCCAAGCAAACGGACACCGGTGTGCGCACAGTCGAGGGAAACACAGTCACTTGTGAGCGAGCGGTCTAACATAACGGTGTCACTATGTTTTCGAAACAGGAACAACGGAGTCGGATCAAGATTGAACGTGCCAGAGGTCGTACAGCACAACCGTGTCATCGAGGTCTTCGAGAGCCGTGCGGGGAATCGGCATTGCCGTACAGAACAGCGGCACCTTTGGTAAAAGCCTTCCACGACGGCCGGCAAACTGTGGCAGACACACATCGGGAAGGTTGTCGTAGCATCTCTGAAGACAAAGTACGTGCTGTTGCCGTGTTAGTGGACAGTGATCGACACCGTACGATTCGTGAGCTCGCCCACGAAGCCGGATTAGCGCATACAACTGTGCTTCGCATCCTGAAGGAATGCCTGGGCACGCAAAAAATTGCATCACAATGGGTTCCACACAACTTGACAGAAATGGATTCATTATGACACTGTTCAGATTAACTTGGAGTGCTATGAGCTGCAAACGAGAGGCTTTCTTAAGCTGTATCATAACACTGGATGAGACACGGGCCACATCGTACGAGCCAAAACTGAAACGCCAATCCGACAAATGGCCACATTACGGGTCGCCGCGAAAGTCAAAAGTGCGTCAGAGCCACAGTATGGTGAAAGTTATGGTGGTTCTCGTGTACGACTGTGATGATGTTATCCTAACGCATTACGTTCCTCCACGGCAGACTGTCAATGCACAGTATTACTGTTTGTTTTTGGAGCATCACCTGCGACCAGCTTTGCGAAAGAAGCGGCGACACTTTCTGCGCAACTCACGCATCATTTTGCACAATAATGTACAAGCACATTCAGCACAAGCTGTGGCTGCTCTGTTCGGTCGACGGGACTGGGAAGACTGTACCGTCCACCATACTCTCCGGACTTAAGTCCTCGTGACTTTGATTTGATTCTGAAGAAACCAGTTCGTGGCATTCAATTGAGAACTGTTCCAGAGATTCGACAGGCAGTAGACTGCTCCATTCGCACCATCAACAGAACAGGCTCTGATAATGGTATATTACGCCTTCCACATCGCTGGCAACAGGTTCTACACAATGCTGGTGACTACTTTGAAGGACAGTAACAAGCGCAAACACTTAACTCTTTTGCATCAGTTGTGAATAAATACTTGCCAGTTCCAACCCTCCTATACTCTTGAAGATGTCTTTTGTAGAAAGAAGTTTTGTTGTAAGTTCTAAGCCCTTTCCTGCAAAATATTAGGCTTCAGCAACTTTCTTGTCCCAAAAGGTTCCTTATGCCATTTAGTTCCATCTTTACCATGTAGAATGCCTGCAGAAGACACAGTTGTTTTCGCTAGCTATGTCATTTTCATCGCTACTATTATTACTTTCCGCCCCCCCCCCTCTCTCTCTCTCTCTCTCTCTCTCTCTCTCTCTCTCTCTCTCAACTTCAATATTACTACAAGCACCAACAGCATCTCCAATATCTGAAGCAGCAGCACCTTCCTCACACAGAATCCATTCATCTGTAGAAACTTCGGAGTTGAAATCTGTAGCACGATTCTCTCCTGTATCAACAGCTGATGATAACTTTCTAATATACTCTTCTCTAGCTTCATAGCTTAATCTGCTGTATTCAGATTTAGAGAGTTCCAGTTTATTGTCAAGAGAATCCACAGTTGAGGTTCAGAGTGGCAAAGATTGCATAATAATGAACATTTCATAATGTTGTGCAACAGTAACAAAAATTGCCAGCAACAGTTAGTATGCCTTGTTGCAACAATTTCGAATACACCCAGAACTGAGTGTTGCCAACCGTGACTACAACAATAAATTGATTGATTACCCCAATAACCTGGTGATAGAATGAAGTATTTTTAGTGCGACCACAAGGGTTAAAGAAGGTTATAACAGGTGACAAAACGTGGGTACACAGGTATGATGTCAAAACCGAGGTCCAATCATCCAACAGAACTGCCTGAAGAGCCAACATTGAAAAAAAGTTGAAAAGTTCGATATCACATGTGAAGGTCTTTCCACTGTTTTTTAATTACAATGGAATAGTGCATCAAGAGTTACTGTTCTGCTCGTATGGCGAATAAGAAATACCACCTGGAGGTTACGTGCCATTTGCGGGAAGCAGTCCGAATAAAATGGCAAAAACTGTGGCAAAACCACTCGTGGAAATTGCATCACAATAATGCTCCCACTCACACCTCTAAGCTCCTTCGTGATTTTTTGACAAAAACTAAACTGTCACGTTGTCTCAGCCACTGTATTCACCGGCTATGCCCCCTGTGGCTTCTTTCTCTTCCCAAGGTTGAAGAGAACCATGAAAGGACTTTGTTTTGCAATCATTGATGAGATAAAAACAAAATTGTGTTGCTTGAGGCTTTCCCGACGGACATGTTGCATATATGGTTCTCGGGCGAGACGTCTGATGTCATAGTGAAAACTCCACAATATTTCATCAGCGCAACTGGCAGACACCTTAGGTGCGACGAACACACCGCTAAGGCAGGACCAGAGCCCCGTATTTATGCCAGTCTTAGGCAGGAAGTGCGCATGCGTGGAGGCGCCAAATTCGATGGCCAATAGCGACGATATCAACCGATAGCTGGAAGGACAGCAACGCCACCTACAGGATGATGAACCAAAGACTTCGGCGCACGCGCGGAGGCCGCCACCATTGCTCTGCGCTGCCATCAGCCGCCCCAGCGACCTCTGTCGGAAGCCGCAAGCGCGGAGGCTGCCGCTGTTACTCTGCGTTGCCGTCGGCCACCACAGCGACCTCTGTTGGAAGCCGCAAGCAAAAATGCGCGTTCACGTAGGCGCCTCGATTATCCTCCCATTGTCAACAGAATATTTATGTTGCTGGTGAATTGTCATCCGCCTTATGACCAATAGTACTCCTCTCTGCTCGAAGCGACTTCAATATTGCCAGTGGATATAGCTGTACTAAGCTGAAAGCCCGTATCTCTGTTTACAAGATTCGTCGAGCTACGTATTTCCACTGCTTCCTTAATATCACTGTCCCAGTATGAACTGGTCGATGCAAGAATTTTGGTATGTTGATAATTCATAGAATGGCCTGTACTGAGACAATGCTCGGCCACTGCAGACTTTTCTGGTTGCTCCAGACGAGTGTAGCGTCTGTGTTCAGTACATCTCTCTTCTACAGTGTGACAAGTTTATCCGATGTACGACATGCCCCAGCTACAAGGAATCTCGTAAACACCGGGTCGTCTTAGGGCAAGGCTGTCCTTAGATGAGCCCAAAAGAGCTCTGAGTTTTGCTGGCGGACAAAAGACACATTTAACTTTATGCCTCTTCAAAAATCTTCCTATTTTTGAAGAGACACTGCCGATGTATGGCAAGATGACCATTCCCCTTTGTTCTTCACCTTCTTGCTGAAGGAGCTGAACACCGTAACAAAAAGTGAGTTCCACAAGTGCTTCCGAGATTGGAAAAAGCACTGGCACAAAAATTCCTGTTACCTTTTTTATTCCTTTTAATCGCAGCTTGTGTAGCACTGACAACCATCGCAACTACATACAACTATACGGCTGAAGTGGAAATATTCCACGATGTCCCACAGCAAATTCCGCATTTTTTCAACCAAAAGCTGGCCAGGGTGGCCGAGTGGTTCTAGGAGCTACAGTCTGGAACTGCGCGAACGCTACGGTCGCAGGTTAGAATCCTGCCTCGGGCACGGATGTGTGTGATGTCCTTAGGTTAGTTAGGTTTAAGTACTTCTAAGTTCTAGGGGACTGATGGCCTCAGAAGTTAAGTCCCATACTGCTCAGAGCCTTGTTGCGTTACTTATTGAATGCCTCTCATAAATAGCAACTCTCGAATGAATAAAAAAACCTTACTGAAACCACAAGGTTTGGTCTTCACAACAAATTCTACTTAGTAGCATAAATTCAGCAGTCATTACGAACCTCATAGAACCAATAAGCACCATGGCGAGTTGTCTGTCACTGACGGCAACAAGCTCTGCCCAATGTAGGTCACACACATCTTGCAGGGAATTTGATGTTCTTCACATTACAGATCACCATCTCATCTGCAAGCGGGCCATTCAACTAGCCTAAAAATTATTTTCTTGCATTATTATCGAAAGCTAATTATTCTAAAGTAATGTATCTGACACACAAGGTCTCCACACACTGCCCGAGTCAACTCTTGACAGCCGGAGTCTGAACTCTAATGACTTACCTTGTACGAAAGAGTAATCAAAACTTTGTGAGCAGTCTTCCAACTGGTTTGCTGCAGCGCGAGTCAGTTTTCTCTTCGCCTGGGAGCAGCAGTTACACCAAACATGCACGAGTTGTACATATTCCAGACTCACTCCAAATTCTTAAATTGTGAAAATTACAGCGTCACCATCTTTGACAGCTGTGTTTGCCCCGACTACTGTCGGGCTCCCCACTGTTATGTGCAACTTTTTAGTAGAGACGTCACAAATTTCATCCTAAATTTTATGTTTCACTTTACCATCTATCCTCAGGTGACTGAAATTCTCACAAGTGGGAGAAAGTGGTGCACAAAGCCAGAAACTCTCACTGTCTCCCCAAACGACCCGGTTATCGGGTTACAGACACCCGACTGCCACCGTTGGCATGAAACTGAGGAAAACTGGAATGTCGGTGTAACATCTCCCAAGTGATCCAGTAATAATGTCTTTGTGATAGTATTTTCCAAGTATGTACAGTCCAGCACTTCTACTGAAGAGCCTAACAGCATAGACCGACGGACCTTGTTTATCAGACATGGCTGCCATCTGAAAAATGAAGACAAATAAATTTTTCATATAAGCCTCATTAGTACCCATATAAACAAATTACAAACTTCACTGAATCTTCTGATAAAGTAATTCATAATGAAATCATAAATTTTGACTTTTAACAAAGTAAGTTACTAAGTATAATGAGTACTAAGTCTGCCTCAAAATAAGTTTGTAAATATAAGACTTTGCTAATTGAACGAAACAGTATTTTCAGACGCTGAATATATCTTAGTTAGATTTCTACAAACCATTTTGAGTCATCTAGACAATTAACCTAACAGAACATTTCAGTGGAAATTAGCTAAATAAGGAATTGCTGTCCCTAGTATAAAACAGCTTCAAAACATCTGATTACTTTACAAATTATGATTCAATGTGTTAAATACCTGACATTAAGCACGTAAGGAAGAAAATGTTTAAAAAAAGATTTCAAATTATGTTTAAAAATTTGTTGGACGTTGCTAAGTGTTCTCATTATGAAACAACAGGTGAATACAGTTCAGGTAATTTATTTTCTGTTTCAAGCAAGCTTTTTGTGGATCTCAACATTTGTGGCATAACTGGATGGATAAAAAAAATTGACTCACCAAGTGGCAGCAGGAGAAAAAACGTAGAAATTATGCATGTGCAAGCTTTCAGAGCCAGTGGCTGCTTCTGGCAGGAAAAGTAAATGGGAGAGTTAGGTGGAAGTTACAGAATAGTCACCCCTCTCATCCCATCTGGTAAGTCTCCACTGCCCCAGAGTCCTGGGCGACTGTTCCGTAACTCTCCCCATTTCCTGTACTCGCTAGTCCGTTTCCTTAATCCCTCTTCCTTCTGCTTCAACATTTCTGTCACAGGGAGCCACTTGCTCAGAAAGCTTGCGGACTTTTATATGCTTTTTTTCCTCCCGTCGCCTCTTGGTGAGTAGATTTTTTACCATCCAATTATATTTTCAACATTTGTTGTCATATCTTCTGAACTGTGCATCATACAATAATTTAATTTCCCAGGTACATTCAGTGGTCTACATGGATTCTGTCTGAAAACTGATGCAAATGGAGTCAGGAGTAAAGAAGTAATCAACTACAACATGTCTGATGCTTTTTACTAGATGAACATAAATGTAGTATGCGATAAACTTTTTTCCTTCATTGTTTTTTGTGGGTGCAATGAGAAAAAGTTTCATAAAGGTTTGAAAATGTGTTAAATTTCTTTGAAGTTGCTACCACCCTAACCTCCAGATGTCAGACACTCAGATCGGTACCAAATGATGTATGTCAATAGAGTATCAACCAAAACTCTGATTTAGTTCACGGTATGTGCTGTCATAGGGCAGAACGGGAGTAAGTGTTAATTAAAAGTAACAGAAGAATTACTATGGAGCACATCAAAAGCATAACTGTGAGTAACAAACACATTTTGCTTTTGTGGGGAAATTGGTAGAGAGTTAGATCCTCAGATTCAAACCCCAATGACGACAAATTATTTTACAGTACTATGCATGAAAGTGTTATATGGGACAACATGTTTACGACATGTAAAAGGGCCGTTTGGTGATTACAGCCGTGTTCTCTTGGCAGTCTTCCTTCTTTTCGTTTCTCTGAAAGTAGTAAACCTATAGCGTACATTTGTAGTTTCACAGGATATACAACCAGAAAAGAAAAATAAAGAAACAATTGCATCACACAAAGTAATGGTAGCAATAATAATTAATAATAAACAAAATAATAAGATCAATAATAAGTACACAGTGCTCAACTGATGAAGCAAAAGCAAACTGCCAAAACAACATAGTTACAAACTCCAAAAAGCCCTTTTACAAGTCAGGAAAATGTTCTCCCATATAAAAATTTCCACACACAAACAGTTTAAAAAATTTTCATCAGTGGGGTTTGACTGCTCTACCTTCTCACCCATGTGAGATCTACAATACTATCACTCAGGTATGCTTTTCCTGTGCTCCATTGCTCCAGTGGTACTTTTAATTACCGTTAACGCATGTCCTACTGGACGACAGCACAAAGCACGAACTAAATTGGTGTTCTGGTTCATACTCTTTCGACATACAATGTTTGGTACCAATCTCAGCGTCTGAAATCTAGACATTTGGGTTCAGGTGCTCTAATTCTCAAATACTGGGTGAATACAGTCGCTTGACTTCTTGTGTTAAACCTTTAATGTGTGATTATACCTGTTAATGAGAAGGTTGAGCATTTTAAATTTATCAAATTGTTCAATAACTGTCCGAGACATTCTAAATCAAAATTTTTGTTGCCCTTGAAAGTCATTAGATAGGCAAAAGGAAGTGTGCCCTGGATCAGCTTTTTATAGAGAAATAAAGTGTCTGAATGGCGTGGCCTATGACTTTGGTAAAAGGAAACTTACACTTTGGCCACACTAAGGAGCTGTAAAACTTATGTATACATTGTAAAATGAAAATCAATGCATCACCTATTGAAATAACTTTGTTTCCAAAGGACTACTTTGATACAGCTTTTCACAATAGTCTATCCAATGTAGTTTTTTTATCTCTGCATAACCACTGGTTGTTTAGTCATTCCACAGACTATTTTCACATTAAACATAATATATTTTTCTCTCAAATGATTATTTCTACTCAATAACTCACGTAATTGTTAAGGAAAAACATCTTCAATTTACATTTCGAAACATTTCTGCTGCCTGTGAGACATTATATTTCCGTAAGTAGACTGACAGTTTGATAGCTACATGTTTCACACCTTTCTGTGCCAAAGTTCGAGTCATTACAGGATAATAGCGATCTCTTTCCTTCTAGTGTTCTACTCATGAATATTTCCATTACTCGCTAAACCTATTTGACTGTTGATAAATTCCTCACGTGAAGGCTGTGGACAACATTCCCCGTTGCTTAAAGGGGAAGGGGAGGGGGAGAGGGAGGGAGGGGAGGGAAGGGAGGGAGGGAGGGGGGGGAGGTGTGTGTGTGTGTGTGTCTTTTGAGCAGTGAATACCTAGCATTTGTTTACCCCAGAATATTTTCCCATAAGACATCAATGGGTAAAAGAACTCAAAATATGCTAATTCACTGATGTCTTTATCCCCAAAATATGCAATTATTCTTATGGCTGAAATGCGTAACTCTACTTTCAAAGTTCTTTTCCAAGGGAAAACCCAGAAGAAATGCCCCAATTTAATCCTCATACAACTGAAAAGATGACTTGAAGTAAGTATTAGTATCAGTGATTTTGAAAATCAGCTGAACATTAAAATCGAACATAGCTACAAGGCCAAATGGAATCCCTGTCGGATTCTATACTGACTCTACAGCTGAGTTACTCCCTCTTCTAACTATAATCTAGCATAAAACTCTTTAACACGAAACCATTTCCAATTCTTGTCTGAGCTCAAACATAATGAGATATCTTGAACGGAATGACCTACTCAATGCCAGCCAGCACGGATTTCAAAAACATCATTCATGTGTAACCCAACTTGCACTTTTCTTGCATGATATACTGAAAGCTTTGGATCAAGGCAGTCACGTAGATGCAGTATTTCTTGGTTTCTGAAAAGCACTTGATTCAGTACTACATCTATGTCTATTGTCAGAAGTTTGACCATATGGGGGTTTCAAGTGAAATTTGTGACTGGACTGAGGACCTTTCGGTTGGAAGGACACAGTCTTTTATCTTGGATGGAGAGTCACAACCAGATGTAGAAGTAACTTCAGGTGTACCTCAGAGAATTGTGTTGGGATGCTTGCTGTAAATGTTGTATATTAATGACCTTGCAAACAATATTAATAGTAACATCAGACTTTTTGCAGATGATGCTGTTATCTATAATGAAGTACTGTCTAAAAGAAGCTGCATAAATATTCAGTCACAGCTTGATAAGACTTCAAAGTGGTGCAAAGAATGGCAACTTGTTTTAAATGTTCAGTAATGTAAAATTGTGCGCATCACAAAATGAAGAAACTTAATGCCTTACGACTATAATATAAATGAGTAGCTGTTGGAATTGGCCAGTTCATACAAATACCTGGTGTAACACTCCGTACGGATATGAAACGGAATGATCACATAGGCTCAGTCATGGGTAAGGCAGATAGTAGACTTTGTTTTAGTGGTAGTACGCTGGGGAAGTGCAATCAGTCTACAAAGGAGATTGCTTACAAATCATTGTTCGATCAGTTCTAGAATATTGCTCAAGTGTGTGGGGCCCATACAAAATAGGTTTAACAGGGAATATTGAACGTATACAGAGAAGGGTAGCACAAAGTCACAGGTTTGTTTAATTCATAGGAAAGTGTCACAGGTATACTGAAGGAACTGAACTTAAGGACTCTTGAAAATAGATGTAAACTATCCCGAGAAAGTCTATCAACAAAGTTTCAAGAACCGGCTTTAAATGGTGACTCTAGGAATATACTACAATCCCCCATGGATCGCTCATATAGGGATCATGAGAACAAGATTAGAATAATTACTGTATGCACAAAGGCATTCAAATAATGATTCTTCTCACGCCCTATACATGAATGAAATGGGAAGAAACACTAACAACTGGTACAATGGGACGTACGTTCTGCCATGCACCTCATGGTAGTCTGCAGAGTACGGATGGCAAAAGTAACTGCACGTAAAAAATTTTCAGATCTACTTTATGAGTTTTCCAGTTTTACGTTTTTATCAATACGCACATCAAAGAACTTATAGTACATTCTACCCTGTTTCTTAGTTCGTATCCGTATACTATGTTAACAGGTGGCAGAATATTTTCAACAGTACAAAATTGGATAATGTCCATTTATTCAAAACTAGTCAGCAACTATCACAAACACTTCATTTATTATTTTCACTATTGATGCTTCTCTGCTTTCCTTTGCAAAAATGATTAATTCTGTCTTCTCATTAACGCCGCCTCTGGTTCATTTTTCTGATATACTTTAAAATCACCACAAATTAACAATACTATTCATCTGTCTGACAGAGCACAACAATCCATCAAAATTTTCCTACTATTCAGTGGAGGCCTGCATTACAAAATCACAGGTATGAGATTCCCCATTATGGAATCATACAACCTGATCTACACAGAATTTACTTATGTCTGCATTTCAGTATTTATATTCCTTTTTCAACTGACAATTACTTCTTTATCCACACTTCATCCACAGGAATATCCAACTGATTTATAACCTCTTATATTAATATTCTGCATCCCTGTTGTCCCATGGTTTTCAGACAAATGGCCCCTCAGCTTCCTGTTTACTTCCTTTACAGTAAAGTTAATCCATTGCTGCTCATAGCACCACATAACTTCCACCAAATCCACAATTATGTGAAACTGTAATTGTGCACAATTATGTGCTTTGTAGCTTCTTTTGTCATAGGTCACCCCCCCCCCCCCCCCAATTTTTTGCTTTTAGCTGTGCTGTTTCCAGCTGCTGACTATCAACACCTGATCCGTGTTAAGATTTTAACATATTTGTTCCAAGTTTTGTGTTATCTGGCTAAGACTAGCACTTGGTTTCCCAAAATTTGTGGCCTGGTACTCTGCACCTAATTTTTCCTGTAGCTAATGGCTCTCTCCACTCCCATGGCTGCTACCTAAAAGCACAACCCTTCTTTTCCTCTCCTGCTCTCAACTCGACTTCTCTGAATCTTCTATGGAATCTACATCCATTTAAATTTGGTTAGAATAGTTGGTGAAAGTTATGTAGTAGCCCCCCCCCCTTCATTTCTGTAGTTTATGTAAAACCAATGCAGACAATATGCATCAAAACACTCATTATAGATTGTCAAGTCTCAAACACACATTTTCTGAATTTACTTTGAAGTTTTACTTTTTTATGATGAAAAGGACGTTAGATTTAGGAACGTGTACAAACGTATACACCATGCTATGATGCATGAAAGTCTGTTGCTACATCCTTTATTTGGCATTCATATTTGTTGACTCTGGCATGTCACAACCAAATTAACAGCATTCAACCCAACCTAGACATCGGAATATGCTATGTTACTATAACCAAGATTTCAGGCGGTGTGTACCAATAGCACTCTCTAGAACAACATTCAATCCTTTGTCTCCTACTGCAATGTTAGCCTCCCCCCCCACTAACCTTCATTACCAAATTGGCTACCGATATTTCATTATGCCTCATACATTGTCCTAACGTATACGTTCTCTAAAAAAGGCGTGAACACAAATTCCTTTTTCCAAAATTTCTTTCACACCTAAAACTGTAGGGCAAGATCAAATTTCAAAAGCTTCTTTCTCCAGCTGCCTGTGGCCTAATATTGCCTAACATTTAAATTTGTGTTGCACTATTTTTCTGCTTTTTTTTCCCGTTGCCAGAGTAAATTTTACATCCACTTACTAATTTTTCGGCATTGTTAGACTTACGATTTCGGAAACAGTAAAATTAATATACAAACAGCGTACAGAATAAGTAAAAATATTTCCCAACTTAATAAATCCAAACAACTCTGAACAACATAGCGAAACTCAAAGCAGCACACAAGAAGGAATTAACATTGACATGTGATCCTCAGCGACCCACAGGGGGAAAAATTAATGAGAACTGTAGAACAGTGCTCTCTTTCCCGGTTCACATTCATATCCTCAAATTTCATTGGTTTCTTAAAGAATCACATGACTCTTTTCAATCCACAAAACTCAATCACAAACCGGCAGCTTCACAGTTCGTTTCTTCCACGTTAGTTTATGCAGAATCTGGAAGTGTATTTGGCGTAATACGTAAACTCACCTTCCAATCTGTCATTTCATTCCAATCAACAAAGCCGCACGTTATAATTCACTCTCCGTCTTAAAATGCGCACTGTGCAGGCTAAAGCCAAAGACACTACAATTCCATGGTTGCCAATTGAATTTGGTGGAATTGCAATAGAGGTAAAGACAGTTTTTCTTTGTATTCGTCATTATTTGATTTTTCCAGAAGGCCGATTCACTCTTGACGATGAAAAGAAAGTCAAAACATTCCACACTGCATTTCAAATGGCGGCATTCACACGGCCCATCCATACAGTAAGCGCCGATCCGCGCAGAATGGAGCGGAGTGCTGGTGAGTGAGCAGCGTGGTTTCAGAGTGCACGGTAAAAATGTAAGACGAAACTCTAAAAATTGCAAGCGCCGCTTCCAATGTTTATCGTCGGCTGAAGGGAGAATAACAAAACGTCACTAGTATGTAACAACAGCGCTGATAATATGAAAGATATATGGTGGAAATAATATTTTAATCTTGCCCTGCAGTCACAACCTTAAAGCACTACCACCAGATATATTCTACATAGTCATTTGGATAGTGCCGTCAGGAACCATCTCAGCAATGACTATTTTTTTTTATCACCAACCCCACCTCTTTAAAAACTTTTAATGTCCTCTCACTATAAAATATTTTAATTTTTCTTTTTTAGATGCAGACAAATTTTAAAATATTGCTCTGTAACAGCAAATCTCACCTATCAGCAATTTTTCCTAAATGAATTGAACATGTCTTCATTACCTTTTGCTCGCCATATTATTGACAAAAATCACTGAGTAGTAAATTTTGACTAGGCGCGATGCGTGCCTATGATCTTTATTATTCGGACGTTTGTTAATTTTAATATTCATTAAAAATGTGGTGACTCTGTACTTTGCTTTTCATCATGTAGGTTGCACCTGGAAATGCAGCTGTAGTCCATGAAACCAGTTGTGTCTTAATAAACAAAAATGTTACCAGCTGTTAGCGGAATTCTTCCTAAAATCATAGTTACAATAATGCTGCTCTTGACAGAAACTGATTTTTCTTTTAAACTGAGTAAGTATTAAGCTAACATTGACAATGTAAAGTACAATTAATCTGCTTTTTGCAGAATCTGGATTTGCTCCTAAATTGTGCTAATATTAAACCATGACAGAAATAAATCAGTTGACCTTCGAATTAGTTGAACCAACTACGTGAGATTAGCACTGTGGAAAGCCCCTATGGAAGGAAGACTGTATGGAAGAAACGGTACCACCATGTCCTTATCTTTACAGTTCGTTAATGCAAGATTAAAGAAACTAAATTCAGATTGGAGTTAAGTCAGAAAATCAGCTTGCGCTTTCAGACATATGAAAAATTAACTGCTCGTATTTAGGATTGCACTATCACGGACAGCGAAAACTCACCTCTGCCCCAAGATGGCAGAATGCTGCAAGCAGCCACATGTCACAAGCATCTTCTGCCTTCTTCAGTCAGTGTCTGCATCATTCGAACATCTGTTCTCTACACCCCCAAAAAACTCTTTCCCCCTGACCAACTTCAAATCTCTCAAAAATTACAGTTGGAGAGACTAACTGTGTAATATTGCCAACATGATGGCCAAGTTTCTATAAATCAGGGAAAGACAACCAATTCCTACCTCTCTGCACACACGATGCATATTTAACTTTCACAAAGTTATTTATGTTTGGTTAGTTTGTCTACACTCTATGCTAGACAAACTAAAGCACTCTCACTGGCTAAATTATGATTTTGGAGAGAAACATTGGCACCATTCCATTGTTCTACTGTCACCAGGACATTAGTCTTTAAGATGCCAGCACAGAGCAGTTTGGTTACTGTACTCACTTACCTAAAGAGAGTGGTGGAACATACTCCAACTGCCATTCCTTTGGCACTGCTCATCAACACAGAAAAGACAGGAGGGTAGGACGTTCAGACTGATGTCAAAAACTCAGAGCTGTGGAGCAGTGAGATTTGTCATTGGATCCCTCTGACGCTACAAAAGGACCTTCAGCCCAAAGCGAAGACTTTCTCTTCCAGACACACAGCCCCTCAGACCACTAACATAGAAATGGAAAAATATGCTGGCCTAGAAATGAATCGGTATCGCATAATGGTATGTGACGATCAGATAACAGAACTTTAGTTTTAGCTTTGCTAGTAAGCAAAAAACATGGATCTTCTGCTTGTCACAAATGATATACCATCACATGCAGTGTCTGGCTGGTATCTTTTCTGCCTCAAATTGATGAAACTAGGCTTTGAAGTTCAAACTGATGGTAAGGGTGCATGCGGGACCTGACTTTCTCAAACATCTCCATTTTTTTGTTGCAGCTATAAATTTAAGTGTTTCCTCTTCTCATCAGTGGCAATTGCTTCCTTCTTTATACTTCAATTTGGTATTTTCTCCTTTTTTCATGAGTGATAACTGGGGTAATCCATGACAATCTTTATTCCTATTCTAAATCACATAATAAATCGAAAAATCAGTGGTTAAATCCATCACCATTAATCTTTTCATGACACTCACTTTCTTTGTAAGTTATAAATGTTAGCTTTGTGCCTTTTATAAGTACATATTCAGATGAATTGGCGTGATAGTCGGTACTTTCAAACTACCATTGCCTTTGGTATCCTGTCGGATGTTATTTTTGGCATGACTTTTGTTTGAGCTACGGCGACAATGATTCCCTTTTGTAACCCTGAGCTTTTTTCTCAAAATAGCAGCCCTTCAGGCTACATTATCGGATTTGTCCATCAGAATGCGTCTTCGGACTTTTAATTGTCTGTACCATATATCCAAAGATTTCTCAGTTCTTCTTCTCGAATGATGGCCCACTGTGGAAACAGTCTTGACCTGTATAATATCTGCTACAATTTGCCTTGTAAGATACATGCCACAGTCGTAAAATTCCGATGCAGTGTGATAAATAATGTCTTTCTGGATATCGTCCAAATCATTGACCATTCTTTTTCCAGTAATATCATTCCTTCGAGGATGAAACTGTATTTCTTGACCACAGGTTTCCATCCAATACCCACGTTTCTGCAAATATTGTCTGTATGGTTTGTAACGAAACAACATATTTACCACTGAAGTGCATTGTCGATAGGAATACATTTCTTCTGGCAATGTCTTTAAAGTCGATAAGAAATTCATAAATCACTCCTTTTGTCTTTGTGTATCTTGATACTCAGTCATCTTCACTGCCAAATAAAAATAGCACCACTACATGATGAATATCACAGCTTTCTTTGCAGGAGTACAACACTTCTACACAGCGAATGTATAAGTGAAGGCATGGTAGCAAAAAGAGTTGCAAAGCCATGCTCACAGTATCATGAATCAAGTACAGTGTTGCCCATGAAGCCTGTTAAAGATAAGTGTTCATTTGTTAACTGTTGCTTGTTGCAATGCTACCTAGACGACACTTGTTGAAATTACGTTACGGCAACAATGTGAGCTTAGAGTCAGGGCCCAAGCCAGATAAGTTGTCAGTTAGAAACATAGGGAAGATGAGGGTTGAGAGAACTGACCAACCACTCTCAGTCGCCATGTTTGGCTCTCCCTAGAATAGATTTTCCTACTGATATATTGACTCCAAAAAGAGAAAAAGGTGTGGGGTGTGAATGAGCTGGTATTGGATAAGAATTGTGGAAGGTGGATAGATGCAAAATGGAAGGCAGAGTGCATGTATTTAGAGGACTTTAAGAGGTCTGTAGAATTTAGTAGAGGTAACATTATTACTTCCTACTCCAATATTTATCAGTGAACATGAGCTCCACATCTTCATAACTCCTGGCATTACAACGAGAAATTTTCTCTGCTAATGAGATGTCAATTGTATAAACAATTCTTCCCACTGCACCTAAGAGAAATGGTTGTCAATATGGAAAAAGTGCAAAATTTTGTACATTTTGCTTTTGCATGTTAACTAAACTTTAATTCTACTACATCCAGAACTCTACCTCCTCTTTATGAGTTAGCTTGAAATTTCCTACTGCATTGCTGCGTTTACATACAACACAACTTCAGAAGAGGTAAACCAAATTTCGTGCACAAGATTCCATGATAAGGCCTCAATGGATTTTGCTAGCCCAGTTAAAACTTGGTTTCCTGGTTGTTAGTTATTTAGTGAACAGCCCGTGGTAATCAACTGTTCCAGTTTGTGATTTAATCAACATGATAGCTGCTTCTCATTGGTTAAATATTGAAGGTGGATATTTTTCTGGTAACTCCAATATTTCTTCTTCTCCTTCGCTATACAAAAAACCATTCCATCCAGATTAACCCACATTTCTAAGTGCAATTAGGTACGTGATTATTCCATCAAGATCCAAAATGGTAGAGCATTTAAATGGGAATGAATATCGATTGTGGAAAATGAAATCCGGCAGCTTTAAATGTGGTTTCAGGCCGAGTAATGGGATGTGTGCATGACTAATCAGAAACATTGAGAAATCCGTTTCTGAAAACAAGTTTTTGGAACCCGATGGAAACACAGTTATGACATTATAAAACGAAATTAATCAAAGTCTGTCAGCTTCTTCATTTTCTAACATTCGAAAAGGTCATATGGCATTGCACTACTTTCCACGACCAATCCATGTAGGAGAATAAGGTTTAATATCTGATGCTAGAATTATTAATGTAATTTTTGTGCCTGTCAGCATCTAACTTGAACATCTACGTGAGCATGATCTATGGTTCATGAACAGCATTGAATTTAGGTATTCCTACTGGCAAGTTTCGCTGCAAATCGATTTCATGAGATATATTCCTTTTCTGTTTGCTAGTAAGAACTACTAGTTTAAAGTTTTACCCTTTGTCTTATATGTCAGATTGGGTTATTTATTGCAAGCCCAAGATAAATTACTTGCGCAAGAGCTTCTGTAGCAAGTCACTGTATATACTGATGATTTGCTGATTGCTGCTGCCACTGGTTCAGGTCACATTAGCCTAATGCAAAAGATCATGCAAGCTTTTAGGGATACAGGAGTCACTACAGCTTACAAAAAGTCAAAATGCACAAAGCAGTCCATCTACAGGCCACAACTGGCCTACTGGCACCATCCGACCGCCGTGTCATCCTCAGTGGAGGATGCAGATAGGACGGGCATGGGGGTCAGCACACTGTTCCCCCAGTCGTTACGATGGTATTCTTAACCGAAGCCACTACTATTCGCTCGAGTAGCTCCTCAATTGGCATCACGAGGATGAGTGCACCCCAAAAAATGGCAACAGCGCATGGCGACATGGATGGTCATCCATCCAAGTGCCGACCACGCCCGACAGTTCATAACTTCGGTGATTTCACGGGAACCGGTGTATCCACTGTGGCAAGGCTGTTGCCCAAAATTCATGAAGAATAAATATAATTATTTGGTCTTATAATAACACAACTATGTATATTAGCTAACAAAGAAAAAATAGTGTGATGATAAACTTTCCACATCATCAAACAAAGAAACAATTGAAGTCATTCCTAGGGCTTTGCTCCTCCTGTCGGTGATTTGTGCCTAACAAAGTACTCAGTAATGATGTGTGTCAAATATGCACAATGTCTCTCGTCAGCTGAGTCCAAAGGGGCAATTTATAAAATCAAGACCAATCTGTCAGAAAGATTGATGCCATACGAACCCGACATGAGTGTAGACTTTTGTCTAGTGATGGATGTCTTGCAAATATGTTTGGGTTTTCACTATTTGCAGTTAGATAAGTTGAAGGGAAACTGCGATTTATGTTATATATAATAGATGTGAATAGATGTGAATAGGTTAGAGGCATTAGCAGTGGCGTGAACGTGTGAATACTCCAACTATTATTTAATCAAACACCACGCTAAGTATACTGTGACCACAAGGCATTAGGTTTCTTGCTCAGCTGCAGATTCTTGCATTCATGACTAGCGTGTTGGTAGCCGTCACTGAGGGAATACAGTATAAGTCATGGATGCAGACTATGTGTTGGATGATGCATTGTTGTGGTTACTGCAAGGACTAGGTAATATTACACAAAATCTGGACATCAAACGATAATAAAGTGTTAGTAGTGAAAACTGGTGTTTACAGGAAATATTTTTTAGATCTATGTGCATGTATGTCGGAATTTACGAGAAGCTGAACCTATCTGGCACAAACTAAAAGCAAGACTCTCAAACAAATATCATGACCAAATCACATCTCATTATCTAGTTTCATCAGAGAAATCTGAGTAGGAGACATTGGTGTGTATCTATTCCTCGGGAGGTTGAAGAAAAACTCATTTGGACACATTCTGTGAGGCCACTTCGAATTACGAAAATGTGCAAATAAGCTGTATGAGTATAATAACGTTCTCAATAACCTCCGAAACATGCAACAAATTACAAAAAACCTATGTGATTTGTCAAAAAGCAGAAGCCTCAACTCTTTGTCACGAGAGTCACTTACATCCTATCATTCTCACCTGACTGCTATAATTATTTGCAACTGACATTTATTGAGCCCTTCCTCAAGGAAAGGCTGGTAGCATTCTACAACGTTTTTCGTTAGTATTTGCTACTGTACTGAGTCAGAAATGTGACTAGCATGACTATAATTATACATACACAATCAGACAATTTCGAGACTGTTGGTAAGCCTGAGGAACTTCTCTCGGATAACAGGCCTCAATTTATCGGTGACAAGTGGATAAATTTCTTAAGGATAATGGGAAAAAACAAATTTTAGTGTTAAATATTATCCAGAAGGGAATCCTGTAGCATGATGTTTCCATAAGCTGCATCTGCTCATGCATACTTACACATCATAGGGCTGGATACAAAGCAAATGGACAAATTACCTGGAACGTTTTGGAGCGATTGTAAATACTTTGCCAAACATGGTAATAAATTGCACTGCACATGGGTTGTTGCTTGACAGGGAAAAAACGATGAATGATGTAATCTAATTTCTAAGATTGAACATAAAACAGTGCCATAAGAATAAATTCAGGCAAGCCTTAGCTAACTTTGTATGAAGGGCACTTCAAATAAAAAGAGTCACTCATGGATGAGACACTTGCATTGGTGATCTTGTTTTGGCCCAGTTAACTGAGGTCATTAGTAGCCTTAAAGAAAATAAACAAATCGAAGTTGTGATTTGAGCCATCTGAAGTTGTGTGTATCCCACACCTGTGATCATATTTACTTTGCATTTAGGACTTGAAAAGAACAAAATGGCCATATCTGAACCAGGGTACAAAACCTTTCCGTTCAGAATCAAATACAAGGGGCAAAAATGGTGTCTCGAGCCGTAAATAGTTTTCCTATAAATAACGCAATAACATTATTCGTTGCATAATGTCAGCATATTTTTCAATTTTTGTGCTGGTATGTAAGATATTTCCCCTTTCATCTTAGAATGATTCTTGGTGAATGTTAAGGAGCCTACATACTGCTTAATTGGACATTTTTATAGGTAACATGTAGGGTTAAACTAATGTTACGTGAGGCAATATAAATTATTCCTTTAGGCTGACAATTTATGTTTGGTGGTTTTGGAATATTTGCTATGCCTTGTGTTACTTTTTCTTGTATAAATACCTGTACTAGGTGACAAAACTTTGTGTTCCCATGGAAGATCTACATTTGCATCTACGTACATAGTCCACAAGCCACAATACGTTAAGTGGTGGAGGGTACCCTGTACTACAACTACTTGTTTCGTTCCTGTTCCACTAGCAGACAGAATGAGGGAAAAACGGCTATCTATGTGCATTCATATGAGCCTAAATTTTTCGAATCTTATCTTCCTGGTCCCTATGCGAAATTCATGTTAGCGGCAATAGGATTGTTCTGCAGTCAGCTTCAAATGCCAGTTCCCTAAACTTTCTATGTAGTGTTCTTCGAAATATCTTCTTCACTGCAGCGACTTCTGCTTCAGCTTCGAAAGCATATCTGTAACATCTGCACGCTGATCGAACCTGCCGGTAACAAATCTAGCAGCTCGCCTCTGAATTGCTTCAATGTCTTCTTTCAGTTCGACGTGGTGTGGCTCTAAAACACTCGAACAGTACTCACAAACAGGTCGCACTAGCATCCTATATGCAGTCTCCTTTATAGATGAACCTCACATTCCTAAAATTCTTCCAATAAGTCTACCAATCGCCTTCCCTACCACACATGCTCGTTCCATAGAATATCGTTTCACAACGTTACGCCCAGATATTTAAACGACATGACTGTATCAAGCAGGAAATTACTAATGCTGTATCCGAATATTACAAGTTTGTGTTTCGTACTGATCTGCATTAATGTACTTTTTCAACATTAAGATCCATTTTGAAAATACTGGATTATATTATTATTTATTGTGACTTCAATTAATATGTGTCATAGAGTTTTTTTTCATGTAGGGGAGAGGCTTGTACCTTGAATGGGCATGGACCTTGAGCAAATCTTACATCTCCGGTCTTCACTCTTTGACTATAGTCACACCAAAGGTTGCCTACACTGATATGAGTATAGTCAGCAGTTGTTACAGGAGGAAGGAGCAACAGTTTCAATTTCCTACAAAAATCGTCATTTTGTCACCTACAAGTAAGTCTTTCTGTTCTCTTAGTTAAGTGTTAGTACAGCTATGTATATAGCAATAAATGGGAACTTAAATGCTTAGTATATAATAAAAACCATGCTGTGATGCTCCTGTCATGTTGTTATTGTAGGTTAAATGTAAACCATTGGTTAAACTGGGGTAAAATTTTACCTTATACTTGGTTATATTTTATTTTGAGCCTGGCACAAGGCACAATGCAGTGTTAGTAGATAACAGAATCTGTTACAAAAACTGCAGTATTAATTTTGAAAGATGCCAAGGAGCAAGATGGGTAACAGAAGATTATCCCATCTCTGGGAGCTCTGAAAGAAGCTGCAGCTGTTGTGGACTAACAGTGAGAAAAACAGTGAGAGATTTTCGTGTTTCAAGAGTCACTCTACAGAGATATTTACAAAATCCTGCATATGCTGCCTACAGAAACTATGCTGTCCGACAGATATTTAGTCCTGCAAAAGAGAATGAGTTGGTTGATTACCTCATAACTGCCACAAAAATGCACCAATTGAATTACGAACAGTTGCATTCCTGAATAAAAGCATGTCTCCATCTTGGGACAAAAAAGGAGAACCTGGTACACAATGGTACATCGACTTCACGAAACGCCACAGACGACTACGCCTAAGAGACACTGAAGCAACAAGTTTCTTTCAACAAGCTTTAGTAGGCACACCCTTCAGCACTTTACAATCAATAATGGACAAAGTAACATTAGCATCAGTAAGAATATAATGTTGGTGAGAGTGGTAACTCCATTGTGCATGTGCCAGGAAAAATATTGGCAGCTAAGGGTTGCAAGCAGTTTGGACCTAGGACATCAGCTGAGTGTAATGTTACAATGACTGCATGCTTTATTGCATTAGGCAACAGCATGCCACCCATGTTCATATTTACAAGGGTCAACTGTAAGGAACATACATTGAAGGGTGCACCACCTGGGTCTATAGGTTGTGCACTACCAAGTGGATGGTCCAACATCAGTATTTCTTGGAAACACTTGGAAAACTTCATCTCCCATGCAAAGCCAAATTAAAATGACAAACTGTTGCTAATACTTGACAACCACAAAACTCATTTCATCATGGACAGTATCACAGCAGCAAAGGACAATTGTATAATCTTACTTATGTTACCTTTTGTAGCCACAAGCTTCAGTCTCTACATGTCTTTGGTCCACACAAAACTATCTACAATGGTGCAGGTGCAGAATAGCTACAGTCACAACCTGGAAAACCTATAACCATTTACAATGTTGCTGAAATTGCAGGTCGACCTTATCCATTACCATTCACACCTGTGAATATTCAGTCTGGATTTGGAGTAACTGGGATATGGTCTGTAAATGGGAACATATTCCAAGATAACGAATTATGTATGGACAGCAACCTACTTTGAATACAGAGGCTTCCCTAGGAACATTCACCTGGTGTCAGGACAAAGTGGTATTTCTACTCATCCACCAACGAAATTACAGTCATCCCCTATAGAGTCACTATGACCATAACTGAAAGCTCTTCCATGAAACAGTGGGTCTACAGAAGTGTGATTCATCAACAACAGAAACACAGCACACTGCATGAGAAGAAGAAAATAAGGGGCTGTCAGCCAGAAAAGGAAACTATTTAAATCGAATGCAGAAGGAAGGAAAACGAAGAAGAAAATGATAGAGGATTCCACATCAGACAGTGACTCCAGTCAAAGTGATTTATGTGAGGATAGTGACAGTGATGTGAGTCTGACTAACTTCTCATTGCAAAGGCCGTCAGACAAAAACGAAGCAGACGATATTTCATTTGATGGAGGCATACACATACAAGAAGCAATACATTCTGGACAATGGGTTTTGATGAAATTTGAAAAAAAAAACAATAAATAGAACACTCTGTGGGAAGGTTTATATCTGTAAAATATGGAGATCTGACTAAAATTTGTATAAAAGGGGGAGAGTAGGTGCAATATTTATATGGCCTTTAGTAAATGATGTTGGTGAAATTTTGCAAGAACACGTTGTCAGATTACTTCCAGAACCAACATTAGGTAGGTGTAGGAAACTGAGATTCCCTCTTCATCTGAAGGCTACAACATAAATTAATCAAAAATGGATTAAGCTTTCTAATACACATTAACAACGGCTCTGAGCACTATGGGACTTAACATCGGAGGTCATCTGTCCCTTAGAACTTAGAACTACTTAAACCTAACTAACTTAAAGACATCACACACATCCATGACCAAGGCAGGATTCGAGCATGAGACCATAGCAGTCGCGCCGTTCCGGAGTGAAGCGCCTAGAACCGCTTGGCCACCACGGCCGGCCATATTAACTATGTGCCAATAGAGAAAACAATATAGATGTGGTACAAACGCCTCAAACAGTAAAAGTACCTTTCGTTTTTTAACTGTTAATTAACATCCACTTTGAGGCCTAATTGTTTGCAACAGATATAGTACTATTGTGTGTGTTTATTTGGATGTTCCGTTTAGTAACCCTGTGTTTATCCTAAGTAAATGACTTGTCATTTTATTTTCAAACGTGGCTCATGGTACATAACCACACAATACCTTGAGCCAACTACAACATTTTGTAAAAATGTCTCCATAGCCCAACTGTTTAAAAAACTCATTATGTGTTCTGATCATTTGGTAGGAAATAAGACAAGTTATGCAATGGGTAAATAAGCACACAAAAAACCATACAACTTCGTCTAAAATGACGATCCAAAAAGCCGTGACCGAAGCCAAAAAGCCCTTCCTCTACATCCCCATGAACTACATTACAAGATGGCTGATGAAAAAGTAGACTGTTGTTTCTGCTGTCATCACATTCCAATTGTCAATACAACTGGATGCCTGATGCGAAATTATACTTAATATGATGTCATTAGATGCAAGACAAATATCCGATGCCATCTCACTGTTGCTTTTTGGATTGGTTTCTGGTAACTACAGAGTGAATCCCAGGATGAAAAACCAACAAATCCCATCCACATTTACAGGCCAGTAAGAAATAAAGTGAACTATTTTCTGGCACTATACAGGGTGGTCCATTGATAGCGACAGGGTCAAATATCTCACGAAATAAGCATCAAACGAAAAAACTACAAAGAACAAAACTTGTCTAGCTTGAAGGGGGAAACCAGATGGCGCTATGGTTGGCCCGCTAGATGGTGCTGCCATAGGTCAAACGGATATCAACTGCGTTTTTTATTTTAAATAGGAACCCTCATTTTTATTACATATTCGGGTAAGTAGGTAAAGAAATATGAATTAGTTGCACCACTTTTTTCGCTTTGTGATAGATGGCGTCATAATAATCAAAAACGTATAAGTGTGTGGTATCACGTAACATTAAGCCCGTGCGGGAGGTATTTTTTGCGGACGGTATTTGCTTCGTGATAAATTACCCATGTTAAAATGGACCATTTACCAATTGCGGAAAAGGTCGATATCGTGTTGATGTACGGCTATTGTGATCAAAATGCCCAACTGGCGTGTGCTATGTATGCTGCTCGGTATCCTGGACGACATCATCCAAATGTCCGGACCGTTCGCCGGATAGTTACGTTATTTAAGGAAACAGGAAGTGTTCAGCCGCATGTGAAACGTCAACCACGACCTGCAACAAATGATGATGCCCAAGTAGGTGTTTTAGCTGCTGTCGCAGCTAATCCGCACATCAGTAGCAGACAAATTGCGCGAGAATCGGGAATCTCAAAAACGTCGATGTTGAGAATGCTACATCAACATCGATAGCACCCGTACCATATTTCTATGCACCAGGAATTGCATACCGACGACTTTGAACGTCGTTTACAGTTCTGGCACAAGAGAAATTACGGGACGATGACAGATTTTTTTGCACGCGTTATTTTTAGCGACGAAGCGTCATTTACCAAAAGCGGTAACGTAAACCGGCATAATATGCACTGTTGGGCAACGGAAAATCCACGATGGCTGCGACAAGTGGAACATCAGCGACCTTGGCGGGTTAATGTATGGTGCGGCATAATGGGAGGATGGATAATTGGCCCCCATTTCATCGATGGCAATCTAAATGCTGCAATGTACGTTGATTTCCTACGTAATGTTCTACCGATGTTACTATAAGATGTTTCACTGCATGACAGAGTGGCGATGTACTTATTACATGACGGATGTCCGGTACATAGCTTGCATGCGGTTGAAGCGGTATTGAATAGCATATTTCATCACAGGTCGATTGGTCGTCGAAGCACCATACCATGACCCGTACATTCACTGGAACTGACGTCCCTGGATTTCTTTCTCTGGGAAAAGATGAAGGATATTTGCTATCATGATCCACTGACAACACCTGACAACATGCGTGAGCAATTTGTCAATGCATGTGCGAACATTACGAAAGGCGAACTGCTCACTGTTGAGAGGAATGTCGTTACATGTATTGCCAAATGCATTGATGCTGACGGACATCATTTTGAGCATTTATTGCATTAATGTGGTATTTACAGGTAATCACGCTGTAACAGCATGCGTTCTCATAAATGATAAGTTCACAAAGGTACATGTATCACATTGGAACAACCGCAATAAAATGTTCAAACGTACCTATGTTCTGTATTTTAATTTAAAAAACCTACCTGTTGCCAACTGTTTGTCTAAAATTGTGAGCCATATGTTTGTGACTATTTCAGCGCCATCTATCACAAAGTGAAAAAGTGGTCCAACTAAAGCATTCATATTTCTGCATGTACTAAACGAATATGTAATTAAAAATGGGGGTTCCTATTTAAAAAAACACAGTTGATTTCCGTTTGGTCTATGGCAACGCCATCTAACGGGACAACCATAGTGCCGTCTGGTTTCCCCCTTCAAGCTAGACAAGTTTCGTTCTTTGTAGTTTTTTCGTTTGACGCTTATTTCGTGAGATATTTGGCCCAGTCACGATCAATGGTCCACCCTGTATATGAAAATGTGTGATCAATAAAATATAATAAATTCTGATGACTTTACTCATGTTTTGCTGAGAAACTGTTTAAACTTTATTTTAATGTAACTTGTGTTTCAGTGTACTCATATATTTAGTGATTTCATGACAGTGTTTTACTTCACATGTGGAATTTATACAGTAAGAATATGTAAAGCACATCTGAAATCAGATATTAAATGCTATCATTTTGTTATATTGATCTGTTTGTGAAATATACTGTGACTGCCATTGTAAGTCCAGCTCTTTATATTACTGGCTACGATTTTTTAAAAATGTGTTTGAGATACATCATGAACATGAGAAAAACATAGAGACAATTCAGATGATTTGCACATTAATGACTACGTATAATGTGTCCCTGATGTATGTGGTCTTGCTACAAGTAATGCCTCCGAATTTTTTATGTGAAAACTCTTAAACCTTTTTAAATACAATGACCGTTATTAACATTCTAGATCTTTATTCTTTATGTCTGCACATTTTCAGCCATCTGCCACTAGAGAGCTCCGAATTGTAGCATATAACGTGGTGGATGCCATATAACCATGCCAGTAGGTGAGAAACAGTGTGTTGCAGTCGAGAATGGAATTACAAGAGTTTCTCCACACATGGAGCATCGCCTCCATCAGTATGACAATGCCAGACCACAGACCAAAACTGTGACATCGGCAACGATACAGCATGTCGGTTCACTGTCATCGATCATCCTCCATATAGTTCCAGCTTAGCCATATCCGAAATTTATCTGTTTACAAAAGTAAGAAAAGAAACATCTTCTAGGACTTCACTTTGATAGCGATGAAGTGGTGCAAGCAGAGGTGAGGTTGTGGCCCCATCAACAGAGTCAAACATTCTACGTTGGCGGTATCAACAATCTGGACTCTTTTTTGGAGAAGTGTCTTCGTCGCCAGGGTGACTATGCTGAGAAATAAATATATAGACACGATGAATAAGGATGTAGAATGTTAAAAACGTTTATTTTATATAAAAAGCTTTAGAAATTTTCAAATAAAAATTCGAAGATGTTACGTTTCAAATGGTTCAAATGGCTCTGAGCACTATGGGACTTAACATCTGAGGTCATCAGTCCCCTAGAACATAGAACTACTTAAAACTAAATAACCTAAGGGCATCACACACATCCATGCCCGAGGCAGGATTCGAACCTGCGGCCGTAGCAGTCGCGCGGTTCCAGACTGAAGCGCCTATAACCGCTCGGCGACACAAGCAGGCTGTTACGTTTCAGTGCACCTTGTATATAATTATGATTGTGGTCTAATGTTTCCCTTTTTTATGTTTATTTAATCTTTTTTGGTGATATATGCCTTAGCTATGTTTTTAAAAACTTCATAGAAGATTAAAACTGTGTGCCAGACCAGGAGTCGAACCTGAGCCCTTAGCCAGTTACAAGCAAGTTCTGTACTAATTGTGCTATCCAAGGATAACTCACAACCCAAACTCAGAGCTTCGCTTCCACCAGTATATCTCACCTACCTTCCTGAGTCCACAAATATCCTGTGTCCCTAAAGAGAATAGCACTTCTAGAAAAAATGGGTTATCCAAAGCCCTGAATATTGTTTCCAGAATGAATTTTCACTCTGCAGCAAAGTGTGTGGTTATTTGAAACTTCATGGCAGATTAAAATTGTGTGTTCCAAAACTCTGTTCGCCCTGTCCTTGAAATCCAGAGTTCCTTAAAGGCGCACCCAAGATGAAATGGTGTTAGTTGACTTCTGCAAGCTATTCAGTACAGTTCCACACTATCGCTTAGTAAAGAAAATACGATCTTACAGAGAAACAGCCTGTATTTTTAACTGTATTCAGAACTTCCTAACATTTAGAACTCAGCATGTTGTTCTTAAGCAGACAAAATCGACAGACGTAAGGGAAATTTCGGGAATGATGTTCAAACGATGCTGTTGTCTATAGGATGTACAGAGAGTCTGAGTAGAGACACCTCTGTGTGAAGTCAGGATAGCTGTTGGGCACCTGTAAAGTGTCTTCGACGCTGCTATAATGTTATTAGAGTTCAACCATTTGTTCACAATATTTACTAGTCGTCATTATTCTGCACCAGCCTCGACTGAAGCCTCACTAATCTTCTTGTTGGATTTTAGCTGATGTGTGTCCAGTCAGCTCAGCATCTGCATTCGCATGCGAGGTGTTAGTGTCCTTGGCCCTGTGGTGGGTTGCTGGTGATCATCCATAGCCATTTCGCAGCATGAAGTGACCTCATGCTGGATGCTGGATTGTCCTTGGTTCCATTCCAAGTTCTATGCTGACCACTGATCACCAGTCAGGGGTATTGGTAGTCATGTGATCAGTTGATTTCCTCGCTACCAGTTGTGGTAGGTTCCAACACCAAAGCTGCTTGAATATTGAAGAGGAAATAGACCCTAAGAGGCACTGTTGCGGGCTTCCATGTTGAAGATCGAATATGCTTGTCTCACTTCCTTTGGTTTTCTATCGTAGCCTTCTTTGTGCTGTAAGCATATTCTCACTCAGCAGACAATGTCAAGGGCCTGACCCACCTGAGACACACTGACTTGCTTAACACTTCTGTCTCTGTCTCTGGCATGACTTGATGACTGTCTCTGGCATGACTTGTATTGATGAGTTTTTATGAAGTAATTTTCTACCTTTTACTATCCTGTGCCACAAGACATCCCTTCGATATAAGAAAGCATCCCGAATTTTCGATTTAACCCACTTATTACTAATTATTCCATACTTGTCTTGTATTTAAGAAAACGTTTCTGGGCTGCTTACCAACCTAAGTCTTGAATGTTAGCTTAATTAATTAATTAAATAATTAGTTTTTCGTTATGTCCTGGTTACATATCCCATATACACTACACACGTACATTACTTATTACCAGTTCATATCCATTCCAGTTATCTGATGGATGGTTGCGTCTTTTGATTGAGATAAGTTGCACAAATAGATGTTAGAACCAAGATTATGCTGGTCGTTTCATCTTTCTCATGATATCGTTTAACATGTTACAATATTCAGTTGACTGAAATTCATACTCTTTCTGAAGTTATTAATTTTGCTAGGGATTGCAGCCAAGTGAAATCTAAGGTATCGCTAATAAAAGTTACGGTTTGGTTAGGCAGTATGAGTGGTGATTCGCCGACCAGTGTGGCCGAGCGGTTCAGTCTGGAGCTGCGCGACCGCTACGGTCGCAGGTTCGAATCCTGCCTCGGGCATGGATGTGTGTGATGTCCTTAGGTTAGTCAGGTTTAAGTTGTTATAAGTCCTAGGGCACTGATGACCTCCAATGTTAAGTCCCATAGTGCTCAGAGCCATTTGAAACATTTTGAATCTGAAGTGGTGATTTCTTCATCCAACACAACATTGGTCAGGACATGATAATGATTATTATGCCATGCTGGTAGCTAGAAAGTGAAATTGTCTTCCTGCCAGTTACTGTTCCAGGTATAAACATGGAATAAACCCATTGATCTCCAATTTTCTGGGATTTGGGTTAGGACCTAAGACTTTTTTCTTGAAATCTACTGCTTCCATTTTCTACCCCTACATCTCATCATGCTCTTCAAAGCCACCACAAAGTGCATGGTAGAGGGGAATCCCATTGTATTAGTTTTTAGGGTTTCATCCCATTCCACTGACATTTCGAGCACAGGAAGAATGATTGTTTGAATTCCTTTGTCAATGCTGACAACTACTATATTTCACATGACTGTTTGTTTTATGTATCACTATTGTAGCAAAAAAATAATATTTTCTCCAATACAATCTTTGAAATCTGCAACAGATATAACAACATGTTATGCTGTCTAGTAACTAATAACACTTCATGAGTTTGTGTCTGTATCCATTTCCCAACTAAATTTTTTTAAATTGGAAGTGGGTGTACCATGTGACACTGGTGGTACATGTTTCATATCTACTACTGAAAACTGTATCCTACTGTGCAATCTACCTTGATCACTATTCACTCTTACATCAGACAGGCATAAAATAAGGCTATAGTCTTATTTATTAAGGGTAAGACATATTGTAGTCCTTGTGTAGAGTCTCTTTCTTCTTTCTGTAATGCCATCAAAATCTGCTGTGGATTTAATAACTTTGCACTCAATTCCCTATGAGTAGCATGATGTCCTGCTTCATGCAGATTTTTGTCTTCAATCCTTGCATTGTCTAATCTGTCTGATAAGGTTCAGAATAGTGGAGCAGTTACCACATTGCTATCTAGTTTTGCTTAACTGGGTTTGTATTTTCTCTAGATCACTACTTAAGACATTCCTGTTGTTCTGTGCACATTGCTCTAATTCTGCTATTCAGTTCTGTACCATTTTAGAGAGTTGAGCATTCCTTGCTCCATGTTTCATATCTGTGTTGAGTGCCAGTCTACTTTTGCTTTTGTACCTTCATATCCTCATTATCTGCTGTTCCAAACTCTGTTTTTAACAGTTTCCAACCTCATTTCTTATGTATTGCCGTTCATGGAACTACTTCTGTTAACAGTTGCAACTGAGTCCTCAATTTCTCATATGAGGTTTTTAATTCCTGAAAGAAAAATAAGTGCCATCAGTCCCGTCTGTCTTTTATATGAATATATATGAGTAAACATGAGAAGTAAAGAATATTAAGACTAACCTAAGTAACAAATACCATAAGTGCATTTCAGTTGAGAATTTATGCTATTTATTCCTAGACCTAAATGCTTAAGGTACATTTCTCTGATGTTCCTTTTTCCTTGGTAACTCTTCTTTCTCCATGATGGTTTATGGAATCTGTTGCAATGCATCAATGTCACATCGGAATGGTTTTACTCTACTTACATTGACTATAGACATTCTAGCTGGCAACTGTAATTTTACGTTGACTGGTGAAGTCATTTACCTATCTTGGTAAGGTCCATGATACTTCGTTAACAGCTTTTATATTTTGCTGTTGGGGTAATATCCACTGCCCTATTCTATATAGCGGCAGTTTGCTCATCTGTTGCCCAATATGTTTTTGCTTCTCTAAAAGTTTGTATTGGCATACTTCACTTTTTGTGAAAATTCTTTCAATTCCATCACAAAATTCTCCAGGTTTCACAGTGTAGACCCAGTTTATGTTGAATTACTGCATTTTTCGCCCATATATCGCTTCGTATGGCGAGAAACCAGTTGCAGTATGAACTTTTGAATTATATGTAGTGACGACAAAACTTAAACACACATCCCAGACTGAAAGCTGTGCATTAACGTAATGGCTTAACATCTTGGATAACGTCCACGTCTCGTGGTCTTGCGGTAGCGTTCTCGCTTCCCGTGCACGGGGTGCCCGGGGTTCGATTCCTGGCGGGGTAAGGGATTTTCTATGCCTCAAGATGGCTGGATGTTGTGTGTCTTTCATCATCATTTCATCCTCATTCACTCGCAAGTCACCATAGTGGCGTTAAAGAACTTGTGGAGCGGTGGCCGAACCGCCCCGCTAGGGTTCTCCTGGCCACCAATGCCATACACTCATTATTATTATCTTGGATAATGTATGGTAAATCACTTCGTTCCATTCATTTGTTTGAGGATGGAACAGGCTGGTATGCAACTTCTTAATTTCCAGTAAGTGACATAACTACTTCATTAGTTTGGGTACAAATTTCGTTACCTGTCCTGTAATAATGGTTTCTGGCATGCCAAATTTCAGTAACTGATTCTTTCTCATTGCCTGTACTACCATACTCGCCTTCTGGTCTGGGATGGCTACCATAACTAAATATCATGAAAAATGTTCTAACAACATAAGAACATATTTATTACCCGCACGTGTTGTATTAAAAGGTCCTAAAGTGCCCAACTGGTACTCAAACGCAATACCTTTGTCATTTACAGACAAGTTCTCTACCAACTGAGCTATTCAAGCATGACTCACAAACCAAATTCAGAGCTTCACTCACACCAGTACCTCTTGCCTACTTTCCAAACCCTGCACGTATTCTGTGCACTTAGTGGGGCTAACATTCCTGGAAGAAATGGCTTACCCACAGCCCTAGGAATTGTTTCCAGAATTAATTTTCACTCTGCAGCAAAGTGTGTGCTTATTGAAACTTCATGGCTGATTAAAATTGTGTTTTGCAAAACTCAACTCGCTCTGGCCATGAAATTCAGAGCGTCTTAACGCGGGATGAAATCGTGTTCATGGATTTCTGGAAGCCATTCAGTACTGCTCCACACTGTCGCTCAGTGAACAAAATACCAACTTACCGAGTAACAGAAAAGATTTTTAACTTAATTCAGAACTTCCTAATATTTATTAGTCAATATGTTGTTCTTAAAGGAACAGAATCGACAGATGTAAAGCAAATTTTGGGAGTAGCCCCCATGATGTTGTTCAAACGAGACTGCTAGCTATAGGAAATTAGCATTACTGGGAGACTGTAATGAAATACAGGAAGATATGGGAGGGTCAATGATTCGACAAACAAAAATCTTGCGAAATGCAGATCTCCCTGTTCGTCCATAAAATTCAGAGTGTTCTAGACAAAGGCTCCCATGTTGATAATGTGTTCCTTGACGTCTGGAAAACATACAGTGCCGTTCCTCACTGCTTTTCATTGAACAAATTACGAGCTTACTGAATATCAGACCAGATTTGTGATTGGATCGTAGCAGATAGAGCTCAACACGTTATTCTTAAAAGGAAAAAAATGACAGACGTAAAGGTAATGTTGGGAAAACCTCAATGGAGTGTTACAGGACAGTTATTATTTACAGTATACTTAAATGATATAGTGGATGATGACAGCAGTTCTGTCAGGCTATTTGCAGACGGTGCTGGTGTCTACAGGATGATTGAAACCCCACAAAAAGATGTAGCAAAATGCAGAAAGACTGGACGATGCTCAATGATAGGTGAAGTGCTTGACAGTTGACCAAGAATACAAATGCATTTAACTTAGTGTGCATAAAAGTGTAAAGTAATCCAGTATTTTTTAATGCACTATTTGCAGTAAAGTACTAGAAACATCAACTTCTCTAAAATGACTGGAAGCAACCATCTGGAACAGCCTAAACTGGACTGATAATGTTAAATAATAGTAGAAACTCAGATGCCAACCTGAAGTTCATTAGAAGATCTTTAAGGAAATGTAATTCATCAACAAAATTGCCTTATAAAACAGTCATTCGATACATTCCGGAGCATTTCACATCAGTTTGGAACACTTATAAGGTGAGATTAATAAAAGTGAAAAGAAGAACTGAGCAAGAGTGGTATTTTTCATCATGGGTAGGTATGAGATCATCACAGAGATGCTTAAAAAACTCAAGTGGAAGATGTTAGAAGACAGACACTGTGTTTCATGCAAGATTTAATGTTGAAATTTTTACAGTGTACATTCATGTAAAGGCCATTGTATATGATCAAACAATTTGTCAAGCAGTACTAGGTTCCACAATTATTTGACCAAGCATAGTGCTGTTTGATGTGTTCATAAAACATAGAGCATGTTTGTTGTTTTTGAGTGAAATTATGATAGACAGCACATCTGACAAAATGATGGACGTTGTTTGTATCGATATTTTGCTACACATCTAGCAAAAAAGAGTTTCATTACAATTTATCTCATTGTACTGTGAGTTTCCACAACCACGAAATGTAAATAATATAACAGTGGCAATTGCCAAAGTGGTAGATGAACTGTGTCTTCCCAAACCGTAAATTACACAGGAGGAGTTTAAGAAGAAAATCCGTATTCTACACACAACATACAAGTGAAAATGCAATAAAATAAAATAAATCGAAGCTATCCAGATCTTCCATGGACGATGTGCATGTTCCCATGTTGTGCTATTTTAATGAATTGTCATTAGAAGACATAGTAGAAGAAAATAATTTTTTGCATAATTGTGTCTTCTTTTTGAATGTTGGGGCAAAGAAACTCCGACAGCAATTAAAAGTCTGACTGTCAATTTGGAGGAAGCTGATGTAATCATAGGTTCCTGGTGTATATTTTCATGGGTACACTTATATTTCAAACTCAAGCATTCTCTAGACCAGAGTCTTGTTTTATTTTACTTCTATATACACAGTGCTAGTTCAAAGCAAGCAATAGTTTGTCTGCATTGGTGTCAAAATACTTTTCAACATGAACAGCATCTGCTTCAAAAGTCGGTTAAATTGACAAACTTTGTTGGTATGTGTATGGGATTGTTTGAGAAATTCATGCATAGAGAAGAACGAATTTGGTAAACAATATGATCAACTGCTTAACCTAATAAGTTGCACACTATCTTGGTAATGTTTACCAATTGTGAACTATTCTCAATATTATGTTAATGCCATTTAAGGAATAGTGAAATATTTTAAAATATTGTTTATGTTTCCTCCAGAAGAGAATTTACTGTATCTTTCACAACTGAAGTCAGCTGTGATCCAATGACAGATGCTACAATATTTATGGTTCTGCAGGTACCGCACATTCTCTATCTGTTCAAGGACGTAAGTGTGAAATAATATTCAAGAATACTGCTAGAAAGAGTGGAAGTTGTAATATAAAGGTTTAAGGAAGTACAGTCCATAATAAAGAACTACAAAGTGTAATTAAGTTTGGAAACAGGCAAAATGTTACAGAAGAACCTGAAAAAATAGAGAAGAAGAAGAAACGAAGTAAGGAAGTTAAACCAGACCTGTGGAAAACAAATGGTCAAAAGTAATAAATTCAGTAAAGGAAAAGAAGAGAAATTAATGAACGCTACTATTGGATTGGTGGTGTAAATGCACGGAGAAACTACTTAAATTTGTTAGCTGAATCAGAGAAGCCAGTGTAGGACCAAACCTCATGTGTGATGCATGATAAAATTCATTTCCATGAGTGCCATTTCATTATAGTCATAAAGACTCTGCAAAAGAGTACCTACCAGCAGATCATGAAAGTTTGAAGTCCACATATTTCTCCCAAAAAAGACATGAATATATGGGAACAGATTGAATGATAACTTTGATCTATCTTAATAACCAATGTGTGACAAATGCCATATGTTTGAGGAAAGGAAGGACAATGAAACTCTAGAAAAAGGGTAGAAAATGAGAACGATCTGAAAAGTAAAGTGGGAACTGGGAACAATTGAGATACATTCACTGTGGCTTGAAAGAGAAGCTGCAAGAGGATCCACTGGAGTAGCCTCCAGTGTTCTTGATAATGTGAAAAACAAGAAAAATTGCTGATAAACTGAGGGTGCTAGTGTGGTATCTGTGTAGTGGACAGAATCAAATTAGGTGTTTTCACAGTGAATCTATAGTTACTAAATGTCCTGAATATAGTGTAACTGTCAACCCAATGACACAAGTCTATGATGCCGTAGTCTAGCTAGTCGCAGTACCATCAGAGTCCTGGGTTCAAGCCTTCCACTCGACTCAAAAGCAGAAGGCCACGAGCTGTTGTGGGAGTAATACTGTAAATGTGAGCTTCGTTAACTCCATGAGGAAGGCCGGTATTTTCAATCCTCCCTGCTAGTCACTGGAAGGATCCAAGTATGATCTCAGAGCCCAGATGCGAAACATCATTTGTTCCAATATGTGTCACAGTCTGTAGTTGATTGCACACTATTCCCTCAATGGCTGCTAGAATAGTCTCTTCAGCATGCTGAGTGAGGCCTACAGTCATACACACTGTATGTAGCTAGTGTTCTTTCCCATCCCTTGCTACCATTTCCCTGAGCATTACCATTATTCACCACATGTTTGAACAGCCGATGATTGATAGATTTCTACCCTTTTGTGTTTGCTCTTCTTGACACTAGACAAAGCAGGTTACCCCAAAACAAGTGGAGTGTGTCCCACTGGCTCAGTTTCACTTTCAGTGCCTAACAGTGCCTCAGACTTATTTGTTAGAGGGATTACTATAGCACCTTGAGTCTTCTCTGGCCCCTTTACACTATGTATAGGATGTCTTGACATGCCACTCATTGTCAAGCGGACATGTAACGATGGGGTTTTTGAGGGCATGGTTACTAAGAAAGTTCGACAAGAGCATTATTTTACGATAAATGTAGACAATATACACTCCTATTAAAAGGGAGAACTAATGTGACACGACACGTTACTTAATCAAGTGACAGTAAATCACAAACACCGATTGAATATGAGAATGGTTATACAAAATACTTGTAAATTGCGAAAATCTTTGCAAGCTTCGAAATGTTTCAAAATATACCTTTTACATTTAAATACTTAAAGAAATATGGGAAATGTTACTTGTGATTGAGGATACTGTAGCCAAAATTTCTGAAAAGCACAGTTAACTTAACAGCTGATGATATAGCACTACACAGTTTAACATGTCCCTGCAAAGTGCGGGCTATGTTTACAATTGACAAACAAATACTACACAATATATATTGACACCAACAGGAGTTTTCAGAAAATCAACAGTATAAAGATGTTTAAATTTTACATCAATTTATTGTAACTAACTTTTCAAAAGCTAATTTATGCAGGCTGATGCTAATAAAGAGAAAGGAAATGCTGGGACTCGGTTTATATACTTAAGTATAAGTAAATAGACGTGCGAATTTCACGAATTTGACCACTTAGCTGATCTTGCATCTCCTTTTACACTAGCATGCCAAAAAAGAACACTGCAGCTTCAGTGTAGCTCACAACAACGACGTGAAATGTCAGAGCACAACAGGTGCACATCTATAAGGAGTGGCCAGATGCTCAACATCGTGTGTGAGAGCATGGAGCTGCTGAGGTTCATACTATTGCAGAACAAACAATATTGTAACAATATCTTAATGTCAGTATAATACGTTTTTGCTTTAGTCATTGCGTCTAAATATTATGATGAAGTGGAGATTTTATTTATTTTATTTATTTATAGAATAGGGATTTACTTCCATTGTTGACCCAATTAAAATCCCATGATGTTTCCTTGTTCACACTCACTGAATGTTGTCCGCTTCTGGAAACTAGTACAAAGTTTGGTTACAAAATTAACTGAAGGTAACGTTATATTTACAGCACCAGTGAGCTATAATAGCCTTGACTAACCCTAAAAATAAAAATAATTCACAAATATTGTTGTAAATGGCACACAGAACAACACACGAAAATTTAGAAATTGTGCATTTAGGAATTCAGTAAACAAACCACACTGATAATAAAGAAGTCTCCCATTGTCAGGCACCTCAGTGTTACTTTTACTTTAATGAGTGTCTCAACATTATCTTTCATATGTACATCTAAGTTCTATATAGATGTATACTAAAGTTGGGTTTCCACAGGCATGAATTTCTTATGCACGTATGATCCCATTATCACTTGTTTCATCAACTTCCATGTGTAAACAGCCCACTTGCGCACTATCATGACAACTTCCAATTATGTTACAAAAGTTAAAAGTTGCTTAAATCTCTTGCACGATTTCACATTCCCCAACATCGCCTAAGAGTTTTAGCAAGTGGCACTAAATGGATGTGCCTTCATTTTCGTCTTGTTCATTAGACAGTTCATGTCTTGAATCGTTTGTTTATGTACATGAATAATTAGTGTCATTTCAAAATAACAAACTAATGAGATTAGTCTTCAACTAAATAAATAAATACTTTTTAAAGTGGCAAAATGTTCTGAATCCAAGCAACAGCAATATAATTCAGCAATTGTTTATATTCTCTTATTTATAGTAACACAGGATAGTTTCAAGTAACATACAGATTCAAAAGACATTGCAACTCAGAATTCGATTTTCGAAGGCTCATACTATGGCAGTACAGTTAATACTGTAAATATGTCCTTTATTTCAATATAATAATAATAATAATAATAATGTTTCTTGCTGTAGTCATTCAGAGTAAATGTTATGGTGAGACGAAAGTACAACAAATTCAAAATTGGAGTTTGTAGAAATGACAATGCCAAATACGTAATTTAAACTAACTGTTGACAGTAATATGCTCACAATGTTTAGTTTTGATGAAAACGCAGTTTCATAATGTGCTTTTACTTGTAATAATTTCTGACAATCAGTAAAGAAATCGTAAATCCACTTCTCCCAAATTCAGTCCACTGCATCTTCTAATTCAGTCAACTCCATCTTAAGTCAATTTCAGCCTTCATCATGATTCTGTTCCACAGCGATCTGCCCATTAATATATTATAAAATTGTAACTAATAGCTAAAAAAAGATCAGTGAAAATCTGGAAGCTAACCTTAGACTGGTTAATAGGTAGGAGAGGAGGCAATGATAATTGTAAATGTTTGAAAATGTCGCTTTATGGAGAAACCTAGTTAATGCCATTTCACCCTGGCCATCACATCATGTCCAGCTATTCCTCAAAGAATTCACAAAGGTCATCAATGGACATGTCACATAATGTCAAGGTTTCTCAGGAAGAATGATTTCGCAGTGTTATCATCTGCTAAAGTCGGAAGTTAACCTGTATTCATAGCGCTCACGGTTATTATTGTTAGGACAAAAAAATATATATCCAACCTCTAAATGATTGCGCAAAGATTTATTAAAGTGCCACAACTTAACGTAAGATCAACAACAGAACAACTATATATATATTTTTTAAAGCTTCACAGATCTCTAATACAAAGAACAAATACATCAAATATTTACTTTGCATCAAAGATACTTGCACACATTTAACAGAAACAAATATGAACTTGTGATATTATTTACAATCCTTTAACACTCTCCCACAAGTTCATATTTCATCACCAAATCAAGAATTTAACTTCGTCTCTATTTTCATTAGTTACTTCCATCCCAATCAGAGTTTTCATTCTTGATAGTTTCTTTGCTAGTAAGCCCTTAGTAAGAATTTCAGCTGCCTGAACTTGTCTTGAAACGTACTCAACATTGATCTTCTTCTCATTGACTATGTGTTGTATATACTGATAGCATTTTTCAATATGCTTAGAACGTTCATAGAATCCTGCGCCTTGGACATATTTAATAGTACTTTGATTGTCAATGTGTAAAGTAGGAATGAACTCTTTTCAACACTGTCAATATCTTTAAATAAAATATCAAGCCATACTATAGATTTACTTGCCTCACTGGCAGCAACAAATTCAGCTTCCAATGATGATTGTGCGACACATTTCTGTAGTTTACTTTTCCACATTACTGGTCCACCACATAACTTCATTAAAACTCCACTTGTTGAACGTCTAGTCAATTTTTCATCTGCATAATCAGGATCGCTATAACCTTATAGAGCAGAATTGTTCGTTTTCCTAAACTGAATCCCATCATTTATTGTACCCTTCAAATAGCGAAGAATCCGTTTAATTAATTATAGGCGTGGTTTGGTAGTCGGATCTTGTGCTCTTGAAGCAACATTTACAGCATAAACTAGATATGGACGTGTCCCCAGTGTTAAATATGTGAGACTGCCTGTAATTTCTCGGTAAGTGCCGGTATCAGTAGCTGATGGTGAATTACCAGATATCCATCCAGGCTCAATTGCTAATGATATTGGCTTTGCATCAGTCATATGATACCTGGCTAACACTCTTTTCACATATGCAGTCTGATTAATCTTCATACAGTCATTAAATTGCAAGACTTGCAAGAAAAGATAACAATCCACTTCACCTACTACCATATCAAACTCTTCATGTAATTGTTTTGTGTAATTATTAATTGTTTCACCAGGTCCCATTATCAATCCATCATCCACATCAAATGAAACAATTAAATTTTTATTAAAATACATACAAGGATGAGCATTACTCTCCCGCAAATTTGATTTCTTACGGTATAACTTTAAACACTCATACCAAAATTTTGCTGCTTGCTTCAGTACATACAAGCTTCAAAGCAATCTGCAAACACGGCCTGTGCCATCATCATAACCTTGTGGTTGTTGCATATAAATTTCTTCCTCCAGTTTACCATTCAAGAATGCTGTTTTAATGCCAAATTGTTTGATGTTGCAATTTCCTTCAACAGCAACACACGAGAGCGCTCTCAGAGTTTCAAACCTAATCACAGCAATGAAAGTTTCAGAAAAATCAAGCCCTGGCCTTTGGTTAAACCCTTTTGCAACTAACCTTGCTTTGTACTGTACAATGTATTTGTTATTATCCAGTTTAATTGCAAACACCCATAGATTTCCAATATCCTTCTTTCTAGCTGAAAATCAACTAATTTACAAGTACCAACCTTTTGATGTGAGTCCATTTCTTCATCCATTGCAGCTTTCCAATTTTCTACATCTGAAGATTTCACTGCTTCATCATAGTTCCTTGGAACTTCTCTCAGTATCACCATCTTTTGTCGCTCAGATTCATCTCTGTAACGTATCGGCCTTCTAATTGTTTGTCTGTCCCTCAAAACTCGATGACCATCTGCATTTTCAGTCGCTTCTACATGATCTTGACGATGCAGTCTTGTAATATTTTCTTCTGATATTTCGTCATCATTAGAATCAGATGTTTTGTAATATTTCTACAAGAATTTACTATACTGACATCGGGTGCTAATAGTCGAATAAAAGCGGGTTACAAGCCGTGAGCTGTCTGGGGAGGTTAACCATGCGTTTACTGGGCCACTGTTTCATCAGATATTTAGTCTTGGTTTACCACATTACCAATCAGACTATCATTGATTATAATCTTTTACAGTCATACAACAACCGGTAATATATCTATATATATAAAAAGAGGGAGAATTTAAATAAAAAGAAAGAAATCAGTTTATATTTGCAAATTTATTTTAAAGATTGTTCATTGAAATTTCAGCATAATATACGTGAGTTACTACTTAGCTGGTGCCTTGTAAAAATGTGAGATTGTAATCTTACGGAACACATAAAATATGGAGCCAAGATTGGGAGACTGGGTACAACACTGCATTCATAAAACAACACACAAACAACATTGAAACACATGCAACAGAAAGTTAACCAGAACCAATAGATTCAAATTTTCAGTTAAAGAAATTACTTTCGTAGCACAATCCTGTCCGTCTTGTAATTACCCTTCACGTGGTCAACTTGGTTTACAGAAAGCGTATAACTCCGCAATAATTTAGATAATATAAATAAATTAGATCAAAAAGCAAATTACAAAACAAAAACCTCGAACTGGTTACTAACGTCTTACTATTAACCTGATGGGTCAAACAGTTATATAAGCACGTGGTACTGGTCTCACAAAGTACACCCCACGTGGGTTGAACATAAAGAAAAGTTGGTATATTCAAAATCTTTTCAAGACGATACGTTATAATCACACAAGCATTTGCATATAAGATTGATCTTACTTAGAGTTACTGACCAACACGTGGTTCCACTTTACTCACAAAGTAGTAACAAAGCAACTACCGCAAATTAATCTGAACTGGACACGAGAATTACACTCCGCTGCAATTAAGGATAACCTTAGCTATTTTAAAGCTAACCCGAAATAAAATGATTAAATTCTCAGTTAAGCTGAACTTAACAAATCCATTGTCCTATGGACTTAACAGACACGCGCTTGGCCGGAGATCTTACCACTTCAGACGCTCGCTACCGCCAGACTGCTACTGCTGGACTGCCACTCTCCAACTGCTTACTCTCCAGCTGCCAGACTCCCACTGAACTACCCAGCGTGCTCCCGAGAGTCGCTCTCCAAGACAAACGGAAGGGGCCAGAGGGGCAGCTTCCTATACCAACATGACAGGGGACGGACCGGACCATACTAAGAATGGAAACCTCTCTGCTTTTAGGAAGCGTAGCTACCTGTTTCAACGTTGGTCCTACTGTTCTCTAGCAGACAGCCTTGTCTGCTACCCTCAAGCATGCAGCTACAAACACATTTGATCATTCATCCTCTCACACAGAAGGGAAGGGGGATGACAGTATCTTATCATACACAGTATATAAAAGAAAGCGGATGTAGGTTCCGTATGAGACTGTGTGACATGAATTACATATAAGAATTACATATAAACTGTGCTTTAAAGTGTAGTAGTGTGAGAGATCGTTCTTGTTTACGTGTAAAAGTAACACGTTCCACTACTCAGTCTCCTCCCACATAGTCAGAAACGCCACAGTAAATTTAGAAGAGGAATTTATTCCATAAAAGACAACAAATTTGAGAAATTAAACATGGAAGGAATCCAACAGAGACCTTTCATAACCCCAACGCTCCGGGAAAAGACTGTGCAGGGAATTTTCTGGCCATGCTAGGACATTCCCAAGCAGGCTTCTCATACCCTACTTAAACCAAAAGTGTAAACAAAAGGCAAAAGGTCACCAGCTACTTGCTAAAACACAATAATTTCAAACATCTTTACAATCTACCAATTTCAAAGAGAGAAAAATAAAAACACACAATCTGTGACACCTATTTAAAAGATCATGTAGACCTAAATCGGTCAGCAAGTAAAAACAATGGTTCCTGTGTCATTAATATGAAAACAATTTCTGGTTGTTACCCTTATGGAGTTCACCAGTATTTGCTCATTGCAAGAGCCAACTGATCACAGGCAAATTTATGACTGTTTATTAACAAGCAAAATTTATGAAAATAGCAAAGGTGCCACAGCAATTAAAAAAAAAACATCAAATAACATCAGTATCATAAAGTAGAACATTACAATGCACAATTCGCAAAAGCAAAAAATCGACAAAAAAAAACATGTTTTACTAAGTGGTTATCGCAAAAAAAATTCTATATCTTATAAAACTAATAATCTGTAGGATTAACCTAACTATGTGGCACTAATTTAATCACTCTACAATATTTCAGTTAGTTAGCAAACAATGAGCACTGTGTCATTATACTGAAAGTACAATAATTGTGTGATTGTTACCCTTAAGGGGTTCCTCACAATAAATATGCCCCATGCAAAGGCTAATCGATCACAGTCCAATGAGAATGAATAGCTATCTGACTCATAAAGGAAGCAGTGCCACAGCAATGAATTTACTAAACAAAATATCACAAATCTAATACCTAACACAAGAACAGACATTGATCAATAAAACAGTACAATAGTCAACATCTAAAACAAAACACCAATAAATAAAACACCTGCAAAATACAAGAGTCAAAGTTTCAAAACAAAACAAAAATATAGAACACCTGCAAAATACAAGAGTCAGAGTTTAATAAACATCAATAAATCGAGTCCCTGCAAAACACACGAGTCAAAGTTTCTGTGACAGAAACACACGTATATGCATTGAACTAAGAACCGTATAATCACTGTTCACTTATACACTCACTAGTTCCACTGTTCCGTGGCACAATATAAGGGGAGGGGGAGGGGGTTCGTCGCCGCAGCTGTCAGTAGGGATTTTTGTCCATCTGTTGCGTGCAATCCCGCCGTCTCTGCCCTCTCATGAAGTTTCTCTTGTGTCACGTACATCTCGATTTTGTTCCATGTTTGTATTGTCAAATTCGTGTGGTATCCTCTATTGACACGCCAGGTTGATATTCTCGGGCAAGGATGACACTTAATGGCTCTTCTGTGTGCCACCCTTAGCGACCAGAGAACATCGAACCATGATTTACTGTCGCTTGACAGTAGGCATCCATCAGGAAATGTCGATAGGCGTCGTTGACGTTTGCAAATTTCTTTGGACAGTATCTGTCAAAAGGCTCGACGCCCTTTGTGTTGTTACACCGCGGCCGTCTCGTCACGGTCGCGTGCGTTGGTGCGTTGCCAGGAGATGGATTTCCGCGCGGTGGACCGCTCGCCCATCTCAGGTCATTCCCTTCAGGAAGGGGTCGCCCGGGGCGGCCGCCCATTAGCTGCAGGTATAAGGGAAAGTGTTTGCGGCGTCACTTCTTTTGTCGGCCGCGCTCCCAAAGTGGCCTGGCTGACAGCGTGTCCCGCTGGGAAACCCGCCAGTTTACAACTACCTGGCTGCTCCCGCTGTCTCTTAAGAGTTTTGCCGGTTCGCTTTCACGTTCTCATCTGCATTCACAGAAATTTTTTCATCATCCTTATGTGATTACACAATGTCATACATAATACCACTTAGTATGGTCTTTCACAATTTTTAAGAATAAAGTTATATGAATCGATAATATAAAATAAAAGTTAAATGACTTGACAATATAAAAAAATAAAAGTGAAATGACTTTACAATGTAAAAATAAAAATTAAATGAATTGACAACATAATATTTAAATCCACATCACTAATGTGGTTCACTTACGTTCTAATAAATCAAATGCTATTTATTAAATAACTAAAATGAATAGGACTATGCCTTGCGCAAGTATAGGTTAGGAGAGCATGGGGTTCACATGTTATTTACACACACACATGCACACTTGTTGTCTATTCTACAAACTAACTACCCACAAACATGCATTAATCAAAATTCTACTTCTATCCACTACTAATTAATCCCACAAGCCACTTCAATGCTACTTCAACAAAGTGTTTACACTACTACAGCAGTGTTCTAATTCGCCCTCTTCTTGACGCTCGCGGCATACGTCTTGTCACATGATAAATGGAGAACTTTCCTTAAACATACACAGTAAAGAGAATAATGGTTATTTACACGCAAAAACATTTATACCAGTTCACACACCTGAAAAGAGACTCGCAATTATACATTTATCATACTCATATATTCACACATAACACAGTAAGAAAATTTCATCTAAAATTACGTTATTACAAGACTTAATCACACAGATGGCTCTGAGAAGGTAAAATATTTTAATTATACAGGTTATATTACATTTTCTTACCCATTTTGCTGCGATTTCGTTCCTTCTTTGCGTTACCTTTCGCCTTCAAATCAGTTATTTCGCCTGTGGTGGTTATTCTGGATTCATTTCTCATGAATGGCAAAATTGTGGTCACCTCTATTCTGTAAAACAGTTTCATCTTTACATATTTGAACTTACAACAGACACAAAAGATCCGAATCCTCCTGTGGTTTAAATGACAAATGTTTTGCTTCATCCTTATTACCTTAAACCAAGCTTTCCTTCGTTCCCATAATCAAAATTATTTAATCATCCTCTACCTTCCAGAGGGAAATTTCCTCAGTACAAATCCTATAGGCTGCAGTGCATCCCGCACCAGCGAAAACAGCAGGCTGCAATGCTCACAGCATCAGCAAAATCACATAAACGTCGCTTTTCTAGGACAAGTATTCACGCGGAATAATTTTTCGGGCTTTGGCTCAACATCAATCAAGACTACAAAAAGGATCCATATTTCCGTTCCATTCTCCATTTGCTGAAAAAAAAAAACTGCTCGTATGACTACCACAATAATATTTCAGAACCACGTAAATTATACAAACCACAATTCTTGTTTCACCTTGAAGGGAATCAATCTACTTACGAAATCCACAGACAGCACTTTACGTACTCAGCTATAAAAAAAACAAAAAAGACATATATCATCAATATTAACAAATCATCGTATATTGGGAAGCCAATGGTTAAACAATCGTATTATCGCATCCGGTTTTCCAGATTCCAAACTTACTCATTCCTTTCTCAGAGTTCTCCTATCTTAAAATATTCATACATCACGCATACTATAGTAAGAGATCCTCATTTATACCGACAGATATAGAATAGTAATAGATAGATAGTAGCACTGAAAGCAGGAAATCGGAAACAAGGCTACTAACAGCTGGGGACCTGGGTTTGCCAGACCCATAATACCCACAGATCGGATATTCCCCTGAGTTTTTGCACTAATTCAGCAACGATCGTGCTTCTCTCAGGAGCGACTCCTTTTCAATTTACTCACACAAAAAAAAAAACAGCATTTCACTCGTTCACAAGGAAACCTTTTATCTTTACGTTTGAATCAAACTAAATCCTAATTGCACAAGGAAGGAAAAAAAAGCTAGAAACATCACATAGAAACATCTTTATCATTAATTTTTACTAACATATTATTCAAAATGCATACTTCACAAATTTAAACTAATCAATTGTTTCTCTTCACCGTCCTCTCTATTCCTCACTGTCCTCTCTACTCATTTCCCATGTCGCTCATTTGTTCCGATTGACGCCTTCTGGGCTGATCATTTGTCATTGCCGGTTTCGTTCATTCCCATTTGCTGGATTATGTCTAGGGTTGGCCGGCCGAATTTCGACATCATGTGGGGCTCCGCCTACAATTCTACTCCCACCGTGTTCATCGTAGTAACGATGCTGGTTGCCGTACCTGTTGCGTTCACGATCTTGTCCCCATCCTCTATCATTTCTGTTGCTCCATCTGTGTTCGCGACTGTTACCCCAGTTTCTATACGGCCTGTCTCGATTATTGTTTCGTTCGCGTCGCGACGACCAGTCACGCCGTTGATTAGTAATACGGTCACGACTGCGATCGCGCTGCTGTGCCCCGTAATAACTTTGTGCCTGATTAGGCGGACATTCTGCTGTATTGTATTCCAGCTCTTGGAGAAGCGTTTTAAACGTTTCCACGTCCTCTTTGCATCGTCCCGCAAGAATGACGTGCCGCAAGTGCATTGGCAATTTGGTGATGCATATCCTAATTAGTTCCGCAGGTCCGTATGGGTCGTATACAAATTGATTTTCCTGCAGCATGTGATCGAATAGGCGTGCAGGGCTGCCGAAACCAGGCTGGTTCAGCTCGTGAATCGCTAAACTGTTGTCCGCTATTGTGTTGCTAACGGACGTGGGACAATGCGTTTCCGCGTCCTGGACCCTCGAGAGTACCTGGCATTCTTCTCTCAGCGGTTGGAAATTCCTAAGTGGCCGTTCTTCGCTTTCTTTAGATTCGGCCTCGCGACTCAGCTCGCTCTGTTCTACGGCTTGCAGACGGTCATCGATTTGTTCAAATGTACGGCCTAATTCTTGGATCGATTTTTCTGATTTCTGCATCATTTGTTCGCCTGGCTCTCGGATCGATTTTTCAAATGATTCTTCTTGTTCTCGGAACGATTTTTCTGATGATTCTTTTTGTTCTCGGAACAATTTTTCTAATGATTCTTTTTGTTCTCGGAACAATTTTTGTAATTTATCTGCGTTTTCTTTACTTTGTTGCATAAAGGCTTTCATGAGTTCTGCCAACTCGATTTGTTTAGTTGGAGGCAAATTAATTTGTGGCTCTGATGTGAGCCCGTTCGTGCTGTTTTGCATTTCTTCTGAAGTACTCTCCATTGCATTTTCGGAACCGCCCGACGCGTTAATATTGGAAATCAAATTATCCCCTTGGTCCATGTTGCTTAATTTGTCGGACCTCTTACTTTTAGCTTGGTTACGTGTCAGCATTAGTGCAATTTACACCCAGTACGCAACACACTAATCACAATAAATGTGTCCCCCAAAAATTACGACAGTCACACGAAAGATACCCAACCTAGGACGCACTTTTTCATACGCAAAACAAATTTTTATCTTTGTTCGAAACAGTGGAATTTACAAGCGAGAGAAAAAAAAACACACATATATAGAACAAACAAATATAGAAAACAAAACAAGACAAACAACACAACGCCGTTCAACAACGCCGTGAATCTTTTGAACGTCTGCTCGGAAACAACGCCAAAGTTAAGATTATAACACGCTCGCAATCTAACGTCTCAGAGATTCCAGAGTCTAGCGGAATCACAGAACAGGGTCGCCATGTGTAATATTTCTACAAGAATTTACTATACTGACATCGGGTGCTAATAGTCGAATAAAAGCGGGTTACAAGCCGTGAGCTGTCTGGGGAGGTTAACCGTGCGTTTACTGGGCCACTGTTTCATCAGATATTTAGTCTAGGTTTACCACATTACCAATCAGACTATCATTGATTATAATCTTTTACAGTCATACAACAACCGGTAATATATCTATATATATAAAAAGAGGGAGAATTTAAATAAAAAGAAAGAAATCAGTTTATATTTGCAAATTTATTTTAAAGATTGTTCATTGAAATTTCAGCATAATATACGTGAGTTACTACTTAGCTGGTGCCTTGTAAAAATGTGAGATTGTAATCTTACGGAACACATAAAATATGGAGCCAAGATTGGGAGACTGGGTACAACACTGCATTCATAAAACAACACACAAACAACATTGAAACACATGCAACAGAAAGTTAACCAGAACCAATAGATTCAAATTTTCAGTTAAAGAAATTACTTTCGTAGCACAATCCTGTCCGTCTTGTAATTACCCTTCACGTGGTCAACTTGGTTTACAGAAAGCGTATAACTCCGCAATAATTTAGATAATATAAATAAATTAGATCAAAAAGCAAATTACAAAACAAAAACCTCGAACTGGTTACTAACGTCTTACTATTAACCTGATGGGTCAAACAGTTATATAAGCACGTGGTACTGGTCTCACAAAGTACACCCCACGTGGGTTGAACATAAAGAAAAGTTGGTATATTCAAAATCTTTTCAAGACGATACGTTATAATCACACAAGCATTTGCATATAAGATTGATCTTACTTAGAGTTACTGACCAACACGTGGTTCCACTTTACTCACAAAGTAGTAACAAAGCAACTACCGCAAATTAATCTGAACTGGACACGAGAATTACACTCCGCTGCAATTAAGGATAACCTTAGCTATTTTAAAGCTAACCCGAAATAAAATGATTAAATTCTCAGTTAAGCTGAACTTAACAAATCCATTGTCCTATGGACTTAACAGACACGCGCTTGGCCGGAGATCTTACCACTTCAGACGCTCGCTACCGCCAGACTGCTACTGCTGGACTGCCACTCTCCAACTGCTTACTCTCCAGCTGCCAGACTCCCACTGAACTACCCAGCGTGCTCCCGAGAGTCGCTCTCCAAGACAAACGGAAGGGGCCAGAGGGGCAGCTTCCTATACCAACATGACAGGGGACGGACTGGACCATACTAAGAATGGAAACCTCTCTGCTTTTAGGAAGCGTAGCTACCTGTTTCAACGTTGGTCCTACTGTTCTCTAGCAGACAGCCTTGTCTGCTACCCTCAAGCATGCAGCTACAAACACATTTGATCATTCATCCTCTCACACAGAAGGGAAGGGGGATGACAGTATCTTATCATACACAGTATATAAAAGAAAGCGGATGTAGGTTCCGTATGAGACTGTGTGACATGAATTACATATAAGAATTACATATAAACTGTGCTTTAAAGTGTAGTAGTGTGAGAGATCGTTCTTGTTTACGTGTAAAAGTAACACGTTCCACTACTCAGTCTCCTCCCAGATAGTCAGAAACGCCACAGTAAATTTAGAAGAGGAATTTATTCCATAAAAGACAACAAATTTGAGAAATTAAACATGGAAGGAATCCAACAGAGACCTTTCAGTTTCTGTTGGGGATATGTGAACAAACATTTTCCATCGTGTATAGTGGTGTACAAGATATTATACGGAATATACATGTTCCGTGTTTGTTGATGGGGCAACGTAATATAATTTGGTAGACAAATGTATTAATATGTGTTGTGCGAATAAAGCATAAGTTTATTTTATCCCTCAAATCGTGTTAACTGTCATTTAGCTGCGTTAACCTGCATAAACTACAACAGTTTCTGTATCATTCATACTCGAGATGTCAATTAATTTGGTCACTCTTCAATAACTGCTTAAATATTTCATCCTTGAATTTTACATCTCGGCTAACAATAACTAAATACTTATCTGGAAGGTATACACGATAGCCACAGTAATCATAACCAACTATATAACCTTCCAGAGATTTGGCATCAAATTTTCTCCGTTTCTGTGCTGGAATCCAGACAAAACATCGTGTCCCAAATACATTTAGATGATTAAACTGACCCCTCCTTCTCAAAAATAATTCTGTTGGTGTCTTTCCGTTAACCTTCGTTGCCCTGCCCCCAGTTCATTTCAGAGTATGAGTAGCTGCAAGTACAGCTTCTCCCAACAAAGCTTTTGGAATTTGCTTTGCTGAAGCCGTGAACATACCATCTCGCAGATAATCATGTTTCCATGCTCAGCAACTCCATTTTGCTGTGGTGTATATGGCAGAGTTAAAGAATGTCTCAATCCAATTGAATCAGTAAATCTTCTCACATCACACACAGCCACCATTAGTCTGCAGTTTTTTAATAGTACATTGAGCTTGTGTTTTCACCATCTCAATACATATAGGGAACTTCTTCTTTACCTCCTCTTTTTTCCGTAAAAGCGAAGATTAATTCACCTGGGCTATTTGACTTGTCAACTCGTGAACTAAAACCTAGCTTATGATGTTTATGTAGCATACAACCTTCACATAATTCATTGTCTAACCTTACATTGATATCATGCGCTGTAAAAAATATTTGTACATGTTGTTTGTTCTGGTGCCAAAATCTTTCATGCCACAATTGTAGAGTATCAGAAGCTTCCTTTACTACACAGGACTTTATATGCTTAATCACTTTCACCGCCAAGAATGAAGTTCATTTTTGCTTTTAGATAGAGCAATAGCAATTGGAATATTGTCTCTAGAAAACGACCATATTTTACCATCATTTTTGATACTTTGATCAATACCTTTTTCTCTGGCCTTTTTAACAGAAAATGAATTACAAGCACCATCTGGACAATACCATACATTTTCAAAATACCATCTGGTCGACTCTCGTCCATTCAAACTTTCAACATCCATACGACCACTCCCAAATGCTTCGATATGCACATTATTTTTAGCACTGTCCATTTTCTGTGGTACATCAAAAGAAGTGTATAAAACATACCAGTCTTGACGATTTGTAATCTGATGTGTCCCGCCACTATCAATATACCACTCGACACATTCCGATACATCTACATTTGTAGGTAAATTACATACTTTAAGCAAAGTTTCTTCTGGAATTTCTCGTAACATTGCAGAACCACAACTACCACTAGGACAATTCCTGGAAATGTTACCCTTACTTTTACATTTAAAACACACTATGGTCGTTTTGCAGCCTTTCGAAATGTGTCCAATCTTACCACATGAAAAACATTTCTTCACATCGCAGCTGCTTGAATTTTGCACCTTTTTCGCACTACGCAATTTAATTTTGCTTCGTTGCTGATAGATACACTACCCTTGGTTCTTGAAAACATTGCAGCAGCTACATTTGTTTCTTCTCTGTCTTGAATTCGCAGCTCATAATTCAAACACCTTTTCTGTAATTTATGCTATGTTTTGTCAGCTTGTGACAGATCATGCCAAGTTACGTAAATGTGATCAAATTCTTTTGGCAGTGGCTGAAGCAAACGTGCACACAAACAAGCTTCCTCTATTGGCTTATTTAGCATAGACATCTTTACTTGTACTTCTTCAAATTTTGCTAAATGACCTTGCATACCGCCTGACCATTCCCATTCGATATTGTGAAACTTATGTCGCAACAAGTCGATATTTTCAGCAGACTGAATATCATAAATCTGGTTTAACTCATCCCAAACATCTTTTGCAGTTTCACATGTAGCTAGTCGAAGTAGCGGTTTTGTTTCTAGTGACAAAACAAGACGTTTCTTCACTTTTGAACTCGCTTTCGTCCAAGCACTTAATTTCGTTACATAATCTTCAGCATTTGTTTCCGGTTTCACCAAAGATCCGCATACAAAATCGTAAAGAGCGTCACATTCTAAGACAGCCTTCATGAGAATACGCCAGGTAGCTCAAATTTCTTCGCCATTTACTTTTTCAACTGGTTGTTTTTCTTCAGTCATGATGTTTTGCCTTATTTTCTGTTTACGCTTACAAACACAACGAATATGTTCGTAAACTGTCTGCAAAAAGGGTGATCGCGTCATGAGCCGTCTGCTTGAATTAGTCCAATCTTACACTATTAAACAAGTCTCAGTTATATATCAAATCAATGCTGATCGCAACCACGCTCCTCTGCTACCATTTTAGGGTACAAAAAATTATATCCAACCTCTAAGTGCTTCCGCAAAGATTTATTAAAGTCCCAGAACTTAAAGTAAGATCAACAACAGAACAACTACATATATTTTTAAAACTTCACAGATTTCTAATACAAAGAACAAATATATCAAACATTAACTTTGCATCAATGATACTTGCACACATGTAACAGAAAGAAATATGAACTTGTGATAAGTAGCGGATTTCGTGCTTCTTTGTTTTATTCATCTTTATTTTATTATTGTATTTTGTTTTCTTGGCCAACTGCAAATGTTCCGAGATAACCTGGATATTTTTTTCCAGTGGGTGTTCTTGCACTAGCGAGGTCAGATATCTGAAAGCAAAAAATTTTGCAGGCTGTACAAAAATAGAACTGAGTGAGCCCTGTATGGTGTATAAGTAAGAACATAAGTTGAAGTAATGTTCATGAAATAATTTTTAAGTGAAAATGTCATCGTGAATGTATGAGAAAAATGCAGTTATTTATGACATCATTAGTTACATAAGGACAAAACCGTAATGGGTTAGGTAAACAATATCTATTTATTCACTCATAAACACTGTTCGATGTGTTTGTATGTATATATTTCCGTTAACAGATAAATGTCATCATTTGAAATGATATTTCCTTTCTGAGCACTTAACCACTCAAAATCGATCAAGAAGATACGTTATGAAGTTCGCTTTACCTTTTAATAAACTTTATCCTCATTACTTCTTCAGTTACGACACTATACTGCAACTTTCATGGACAGTAGCTCATAACCTCATTTTTACTGTACGATACTAGGCTAAACGAATTGACGTGATGTGACCTGACGGGTAGTGTGAAGATAACCTGACGTGACAGTGGCGTGACGGGCAGTATAAACTGATTTTTAACGAGATGAATCAGTAGCAAACCCATGACATTGTCCAGTGTTTATGATTTTCCCTGTATTGAGTTCTGTTTGTACACTTCGTTGTGATCCAAGTTGCAGATCCAAGGTCTTTACGCAGTACTCAACACTGTCCGCGGTACTCAATCTGTTGATTATTTCTGATGTGTGTTTGTTACTCTGTGGTAAAATATGTCTCATGTATGAATTTGTTAGTGTTATATACCATACTTGTGTATATGGGTAACTATTTATTTACACGTGCATTACTACAGTTGGAACTAGTGATAGATGTGCCAATTCCATTTCGTCTATGTGAATTAGGTTCTTCGAATCTGCTGCGCACTATCTCGATTTTAGCTCTGCGATCATTCGAGACGCCAGGATCGAAGTATCGTTAATTTACTGGGCTACTCTTGGTGATCGATACTAGTTGCTCCAAAGATGCTAAATAGGCATTGAAAACTTGGAGCGAGTGTTTGGGGAAAATGTGCAACAAACTGATAAGGGGTGATGAATGTTAGTGTATTTTGAAATGGAATAACACACTAAAGGGGTAAACATTATGGAGCAACTAATGAGAGGAACATTCGGGTGAGTCATGAAAGCAAATCGTAATTAGTGAATGGAGACAGCATCACGGAAAATGCACTTTTATTCCAATGCTGAGTTAAAAAGTACCTAAAATTACCTGTCTGTCTCCTTTGATTAACGTTTATAAGGCTTTCTGTTCGTAGTAAGCGTTTCGATTTGGTGCCTTGCAGACATTGTATCCGCAGGGTAGGTTGAAAGACCGGTTGAAGTATGAGAACATATTCGTCATTGAAGATATATCTCTACAAAACAATTAATACAAAATCCTGTGTAAGTTCGAGGTCCCTATTTTGACATGTCAACTCGATTTTGCGTAAGAATAATAAATGCAGCTCTGTTTTGCATGAGATGTAATCCGTCATATAAAATGACATGTTTGGTAAAATTTGTCCTCAATATCTCATTTTCAGACGAAATATCTGTGATGATAAATGGACTCAATGACGTTTGTGTGAATCAACTATCATTAAGATTATGCCGAAACATAATCCTATCATGAGTCAGACGATATTTGTGTCCAAGAGACTTACCATTTACAATCTCCGCCATACCCCTCCCGTGACACACGCCCACAAACTTGTTTACACGATTTATCAAAGGCTTGTAACTGTTGGGGTACCCCATCTGCAGTGGCACATCATCTTATAAAACAATATTATTTTATAAAACACACAAATAGTCCAAATTCAGGATGCTACCAAGACTTAATAAGTGGTGTGGATAGGCCTAACATTTATCATAGTGTAAAAACATAGAAATACTTTTTGAAATGCATATTGTAAGTTTTATGCTACTGTCACTGTGGTTCCCTAATGCACATTGCCAGTTCGTCGTAGAAACGTGTAATTACCACGTTTCAGTGCCTACCACTTCTATTAAGGAACTAGTGTAGATGATAAAAATAGAGCTGTTAGTGATAAACTTGCATTGAAATCTATTTTGAGCTGCCTGTTGTGACACTTTGTCCTGGAGTAGCTTATTAAAAGATCTCAATTTAGTCGTGTATTTCTCTTTCCTTTCTTTACTCGGTAAAAATTAATATTACCCTTGTTAGATTTGGAAGGAAGTGTCATTTACATTATAGTTCACGGGTGCTTGCAGTGGCACATAACGAAGGTTGTCTGATGTTCCTCAAATTGAGGTTGTAGTGACATTTATTGTGGAACAGAAACACTCATAGTTCGAGTAAGCTGTGCGTTTGTGTGTTGTTTTCCTAGTCTTGTTCCATAAGGGGCAGGTATGATTGTGGTTCTTTTCCTCCATTGTATTCATATTGTGTGATGTTAATGTAGATGTAATTAGTGTCACTTGTGAAGAATTAATGACAAGAGGGGTGAGTTTTTTGAAGAGGTGTTTGCAGGGTGAATTTGAGCCAATACTAGGTATAATTTGTCTCCTAGCATAATTCTTTGCTCAGAAAAATACTTTCCTGTAAGTGTAGTTGCCCAAAAAATAATTCTTTAACTTGTTAGAGACCGGAAAAATGAAGAATAAACTAGTTTCTACTGTTGTACGGAAATACGGAAGCGTCCGATCCCGCCCGTCTGCTTTGACCCATGACGTCACAAATATGGCGGAAAAAAAAAAACAAACACACACACTTTCCACAAGAAGCCTAATGACACTAACGGGACAAGCGCGGGAAATGGGGTGTTTTGGGTGGGGGGCAAACTAAATATAAACAAATTTAGACGCCTTGCGTAGCTACAACATGTAAGTGAAGACAGCCAAGCATGAATACCCACCCACCTCCCCAGGGGTCGTAACCCCTGCAACCCATAGAAGATAAAGATGCTTCAGTAGCTGATTAGTGTTTTTTGTCTTAAAAAAAAAAAAAAAATCTCACGGGATAGAACGAACAGATCAGAAAGATAAATATAATAAACTAAAACAGAAATTGGAGGAAACAGATAATTAAAATAAGTAATAAGTGTTTTTAAATTAAAAAAAAAATCTCACGAGATAGAACGAACAGATCAGAAAAGTAAATAAAATAAGATAAAACAGAACTGGAGACAGACACACTCAAACCAAACTCCGCACCGTCATGACGTCACACACGACAACACCCTTACGTCACGGGTCAAAGCCGATGCGTGGGATCGGACGCTTCTGTCGACCCGTTGTACTGTCATGTAGTGTGAAGCACCAACATTTATTTTGGCTCAGATTCTTTCACATAGATAGTAATTTAAAAATCTAACGCTGTGCTCTCTTTTATGTAACATCCTCTCTATATTTTTCCAGTCAAGTAAATTCCTGTCACTGGCATGGGAAGTTTCACATAAATATATTGGCCTAAGAATGTCTCGGAACTTACTTACACCTCCGTAAAAGTCTTTAAAGTTGTTAGGCGAATAACATTGAACAGTCAGTGCTTGTGTGTCCCATCTCTCGTGGAAGTATTAAAGGATACAATACAATGCAGCAGGTGTGACTGATCACGTTCAACAGGGCATAATTATATTTGTCAGCACTACCTTACCACTCTGGCACAGTACTGTCTTCCACACTGTTTTTAACTATAAGTGTATAGGGATCTGCACAGGAATATAAGATTTTGCCCTCGGATGTTTGTTTTTAATGCCTTCAAGCATGTAAAAAACTTGAAAATATCACATCTCAGTACTCAAATAGAAGGTTTCGGCGGGCACAGAACAACTATCATGAAACATTTGCTGTCTTTGTCAACTTGCAACCAAACTGTGACCTAACCCACACCTCCCACTACAGAATGGATCAGTATGCCACTGCAACCATTATTTAAAAGAATAATGCCGTAGGTGATGACACGACCTTCTTTTTAATTATGTCACTAGCCAAAGCAGAATGGTCCATGAACTTCTCTGCACTTCGCCATTTAACTGATGCTGGCGTCCAGATTTTGATTCTGTGATGTGTGAAGCACCTATTAGTCATTAATGCACATATCAGTGCACTGCATCAGTAATAATTTGTTTTGGATCTAGTAAACATACTGCTGAGCAAACAGTTTCCTCTTGGCACAGTGAGTTTTTATAATGCATCAGATATTACCTTGGTCCACCCATATGCTTCATAAAGAAGATATGTAATGTAATTCCCATTGCAATCAGCTGTCAAGGCGTCCCATAGTAAATATAAGCAGTGGTGTATATTTTCTTAACATGTAGTTACTTAAGATGATAAACTTTCAAGATTATGGTCTGTTGACTGTGAGAACCGTCTGCATTTAGGTTTTATTTTATTTCAATGTAAAGTCGAAGCTGGTAGCCTAAAAATAAAACCTAAATAACGGCTGTTGGTATTGTATTATTAGAAACTGACCAGCCGTAGTCCCACACTCCAGACAGAAGATGTAGTTACATTGTTTTATCACTGTAAGTTTCTTGAACTTTGCACGTAACTTAGAAACAGCACCTTTATCTATACTGATGGTTCTGAGACCAACTCTGGTGCCATAAGAATCTTTGTCATTGGCAACAAACATTTTAGATACCGGCCTCTAGGACAGTGCTAGATTTTTACTGTAGACCTTTCCGTCATCTATCAGGCCACCCAGTATGTCCAATGACAGAGGCTTGTTGATTGTGTATTATGTTCTGATTCATTTAGTGCCCTCCAGAGCCTCTGTGCGCTATACACATATCGCCCTTTATTACAACAAATCCAACAGTGCCTCACTTGCTCGCTGGTGATAGAGCCCGTGTGGTGTTCGTGTGGGTCCCTGTTCGTGTCACAGTGCCGGGAAATGAAGCTGCCGATGCTGCAGCTAAGGCTGCAGTCTGACTACCTAGCCATGTAACTGTTCTGTCCCTTCAGATGATCTCTGTGTTGCCACACGTGGAAACATTGTCGCTCTAGCATGAGCACTGGTCTTCTCTAGATGTGAACAAACTCTGGGAAATTAAACGCCTACCAATGTCTTGAATGACTTCATCTCGCCCCTCTTGCCACAAGTAGATACTTTTAGCTAGGTTGTGTATTGGGCACTGTCATTTCAGTCACTGTTATTTGTTAAGTGGGGACTCTGCACAACTCTGTGCTTGCTACAACCAACCATTGACAATGTGCTGATGCTGATTTTACAACCGTTTTGTTTTAATGTATGTTTGCCATCTGAATCGTCAGATATTTTACCAGATACAGCATGAGCTGCAGATCGCATTTTCCTTTTTATTCGCTGTGATAGTGTGACCTCGGCTGTTTCAAGCCTTAAAGAAAAAAGAGGGGGGATTTAATATGATACAGGTGCAAATACTCGACTGACTCATATTCTGCCATAACTAAAATATATTAAACTGCTCCACTTCCTTTGAGCAGTGACCTATAAAAATCTGCTGTCACTCCATCACATAAGCATTTACGTATAATCAGGTACAATTGATAATGCTGTCATGAGCTTCATATGTGTGAAATAGCTTTGACTTTTTGACTGCAATTTTTTACATAGTTTAAACTCACACATTTGCTGTATACATTTTTTGAACTAAAGTGATCATGTGCACTTAATGGTGTCAGTGGCTCTTGGATTGCACACTGATGTTGGCAATTTGTTTATATCAGTTGTAGCCAATCAGATGATATTATATGGTAGTCGGTAAGAATCACTGAATCTAATGATTTCCTTCAGTAAAAGATGCAAATTGATTACATTTCTTTTCGATGTGATGAGTGCCAGAATAACTTTTACTGGTCTGATTATTACAAATTTGAAGGTTTATTACAGACTTTTGCATTTCTTTGGCGACTGAAAAATGGCTAGATTTGCTGATAGATGACCTGTAGTGAAGCCTAATGCCTAAGGTTGGTTGGTTTGGATGTGACAGTTTGATTACGAGTTGATGAACCCAGTGAATGTGAATGACAGAAAACTAGATGTGCTGACAGACTGATCTGTGGTGTGCATCGAAGGCTAGTTTAGGGTGGAGCTTGATGATCGGAATAAATTATGATTCCTTGCCAGTGAAAATTAAAGCTTTTCAAGCTTGTGAAACATTTTTTTCCAAGTGTAGTGTGGTTCATGCTTATTTAAAGTTTAACTTGTGTCACAGAGTCACACGGGAATTCTGCGACCATTATGCCATTAACTCAGCACAGTCTTAACACTGCTTCAGGTCACTGTGTAACAACAAATCCACATATTATAAAAAACCTCATTGACACATTGTGGGCATTGTCCATAAACATTTCAGCTGTCACAAAAGCAAAAATTACCAATGCCATGCCAGGCTGAAGCTATTTATGTTTAACTGGCGATAGAATAAGGCCTGGCACATACAGTTTTTTCATTGCTTCTTCACGGTCTTTGTAAATATGATACTTCATTGTAACACCCAGAAAGTGTGGTGCTGGCAGTCGGTCATTCACATCAGCTCATTCTTTAGTCAAGTGTTTTGTGGGATTTTGACAGTGATACATCGAACAATGTTTTGAACTAGTGTATTTTATAATTGTTTATGCAAAACTCTTAGAAAACACACTGTGTGTCAATTGCACTTCATGTATATTTGGTTTTGCGAGTGTAGTGGTGATCATAACCTATAATCTCCTCCTCTTCTGTGCTGGATGACTTTTCTGCAGAAAAGTGTTGCGAGGGGTGAGTGTGAACAGGCGGTTATAATTCACAGTTGTGGCAAATTCTTTGAGATTTTCTGTACAGTAATTGGTTATGATTGTGTTTGCACCAAAAGGTGGTTCGTAGAATGAATTTTGATTGTGATACGGAGAACATACATTGATGGTTGTACAGGTGATGAACTGGGATCATGACATTCCCTTTAGTGGTGCACGGCTCAAAGATTGTTTGTGATATAAGCATCATATTTTGATCGTGGTACATAGAACAAACTAAGATGGCGTCATAACTTAGCAGCTTCAGCCAACAAACAGCTTGTTGTGGACCATCATAGCTGCCATTAGCCCATAAGTCTGCAAGGGCACCTGTTGCTTCCATTAACGAAGTAAATGGAACACCAGTGCATGACGTTTGGTTATGCACTGCTCCACACCTGCGTCTACGTGTGACACGTGGAGCAACAAACACAGCCCCAGCTGGCGATGGCTTCTTCTGCTGCATGTATGGGCAGATCGAGCAGCACCTTGGTGGTGGTGGAAATACCAACACAACCACTTGAGACAGCAGCAAGATGTACACGCTCTGCATTGCAGAAAGGTGCTCAGAAAATTGAGGAAGAGCAGCTTCTGAGCACTGAGTTTACTACCCCAGAGGTGAAACTTTTTGCCATAGATGAAATAGTAGATGAAGTTGCCCAGAGTTGGGGGCTAAGAAATTGCCACTGACATGCGTGAAAAAATTGAAATGCAGGTCCATCATCTTTGGCGTCACCCAGTCACAACTGGAAGGGAAAGTCCAGGAATAAATAATGAGAACACCTAACTGCATGTGAGTTTAGAGGTGCAGATTGGGCCAGAGCACAACAGGAGGTTGAGTCCTTGGATGCACTAAGATGAGCACGTATAGAGGGGTAGATTGGCATCCTAAATAAAAGAGAACAAACAACTCGAGGACCAGATCACAGTTCTATAGGTTATCAACATCCCCCACGCGAGGGAAAAGATAGAGAAGCTACAAGAAGAGCAAATTAGGATGAGATTTAAAAATGTATATCTCATAAAGATAGAGAATAAACAGTCAGCATTAACCTATGCTGCAGTTGTGGCTTTTCCAACAGGAAAGGCAAGTTTTAACATTAAAGTAGAAGAGTCCAAGGCAAAGCGGAATATGACTCTCTTCATTAAATCGTCAGAGAACAAAGACAGAAATGAAGTGTTAAACAAACTGACGATGTGCATAGATCCCAAAAAAGAAAAGACGAGGATAAGAGCAGTCGGCAAAACACAATCTGTTGTCGTAGTGGAAACATAGATGCAAGAAGATTGTAAAAGATTTGTATGCAAAAGTCATAACATTTCAGAAATTAAGTGTGAGACCACAAAAGAGAGAAAACAACTAGCTGCAATTTATCAGGTGCCAACAACTTATCAGGATGATGAGTTCCTAGATGGGCTACATGAGTTAACATTTATCAGAACACAAATCCAGAGAGGAATTAACAAATGAACTGAAACTGAGATTTAAAACTGGGCCTTGAGATAAAGGTTTTGCAAATAACATTGTAGAGGTTAAGTCCCAGACTGAGAAACCAGTTATTGAGCCAAAACAGAGTATCTGTAGGTTTCCAGTCTCTAGAAGTCAAAGATTACAATGCAGTGACAAAATGTTTTAATTGTTGCAATCTGGGACACACTGTGAAGGGTTGCAGAGTCCCTCAGATTATTTGTGGAACATGTGTTGAAGGACATAAAAAAGGAAATACCCACGACTGGAGCCTAAAATAGGATGTAGCTCCTGTAAGAAATGAGGCAAGACCTGCACCAAAGGTTGAGCGATCGAGTGTCTAACTTGCAAACTCCTGCACAACAGACAAATTGAGACGATCTCTAACTGTAATACGAATTCCAGCCATTGTACACATTACATCTAAATACAGAATTGGACATTTTTACACCCAGGATGAAAAAAATGACCTACATCCACAAGAACTAGAAGCTGACAACGTGCTGTAGAATGGCAATGGCAGCATGGTTTATTGCAGCAGGACACATTAAACAGCAAAAATGAAATAACATCAGTGTAGTGTGTAAAGAAAGTAAAAATGATGTGGCAACTTGTTGTGTTAGGATACCACCATTAATCCCAAATGATATGGTGTGTGAAGGAGGAGGGAAACCTCCACCAATCCCCAAAGGTGTGGCATGTAACAAAGTAGTGATACCACCACCAATTCCCAAAGATGTGCCGTGTGATGAAGTAAGAACATCCCAGAAATCCTCATTGATATGATGTGTGATGAAGTAGTGACATCAACTGCTAATAATGAAAACACAAATCAGGAGAAAAAGGGCTAAGCCGCTATAGGCAGTGACAAGATCAGAAAGGCACACAAGTTGTAACAAAATATAATGCCATAAAAACGAAGTGGGGGAACAAAATTAACTCTCATAATAATGAATGTAAAAAAGGTACACAGTTAGAAGTTCATAAATAAGTGGCAAACAACATAAAGGATGAACAAGTATGTAATCATAAGCAGGAAGTATCCAATTACATTAATTCTGAACTGAAAAATACATGGGACAAACAAGTAAATAATCATAACCAAGAATCAGCAAACTTGCATTGTGTTTGGATTGAAGTCAGAGCTCAGCAGGCTCGAGCAAAGGGATATCCTGCAAACTGCACAAAGATTAGTTATGCGTTAACACACGAGAAGGGTTATTCCGTTTGCTTTCATACAACCAAGCAGGCGGATAGGATAATCTCTTGGACAGAAATCTGGCCTAGTGATGGGAGTGAGCTTGCTGATCTCCTGAGACAGGTCTGCGAACGGTGTTCAGAAGATCTCAGCATTAAAAAAAAATGTACAAAAACCTTGTCAGGTACACATGGGAGAGAGTACTTTGATGCAGAGCAGACGGGTGTATGCAGTCGTGAAGATCTTACTGCTCAATGTTATGAGGAGTAGAATTGTAAGTGCAGAACTCCCAGGCTGGCCCAAGAGCTTAACGTTGATGTCGTGAGCATTCAAGAACTATACTATAAAAATGGGAACTTCATATGTTTACAAACCACCACCAACCCCTCCCCCGAACGACTCCAATAACTGATAATGGACACCAGGTGACAGACCACAAAAATCACACAGTTCTGCAGCAGACATGTTGTAACAGTAAATGTCACCAAGGGCACAGGGACATAGGTATTAGCGTCATTGTATGCCCGGTACTCCCATACAATTCAGCCGTACACAGACACGATTCAGCAGACAGCACTTTAATGTAGGGGGAATAAGATGGTCATTGCAGCCAAGATCAACGCCAGATGCACCTTGTGGCACTGTGATCGGACTGCTGACCGATGTCAGATCGTCAACGACATCTTAAGTGCGAACAACCTGCACTTTATCAATGACAAAGGACAACCACTGAAATATAAAAGACATGCTGGTGGCAATAGCAATGTGGACGTACCTATTGTTAACCGTACAGCTATAAATATAGAAATAGATTGGCGTGTGTATCTTAATGTAAGAAGAAGTGAGAGTAATGCAGTCACGATTGATACAAAGGCTACAGCACATCGTACACTGTTGTCAAACAGGTATATGTTAAACAGGGCAAATTGGAAGGGTTTCTTAACTGTGTAAGAGATAAACTGGTGGAAATGTACATGAAGGAGTAGACCTGTGGCCATACTGATTTCAGCAAATATTATAAACTGCCATCGAAAATACCTACAGACTTTCACTAAACAGTTTAAGACAGGTGCTCCCTGGAGGTCTAAGCTGTCTAGACTAAGACAGGATATGTGACCAAGGACCCCACCAGAAGGCAAGTTACCACTCAGGACTACAAGAATACAGGGATGCAAAAACTATGTTCAAAATCTTACTACCTACGACTAGATGGGAACATTGGGAACATTACATGATGACATATCTACAACAGAACACGTGGGGAATACCATACAAACATATAACAGAGAAAATTAAATCTCCTCTTGTCCTGGCTACGCTAAGAAAGGCCGACCAAACTATGACACAGGGACGGGGACAAACAGCACAGTATCTGTGCAACAAACTCCCCAGTGATGATGATCCGTGAACAGATATACAAGCGTGCACACACCTTAGGGTGACAGTGTATAGGGATTACACTGCAGAAACCATCACCCGCCCGTTTGCGTAAAAGGTCACGCTAGCAAGAAAGCGCCAGGGCCAGACCATATTCACTCTGATGACCCCATATTTAACAAATCTAATAAATGATGCCTTGTGGCTGGGATGGGTGCCTCTAGTATGGAAAACAGCCAACATAGTAATTGTTAAAAAAGCTGCAGATAGGGATCCATCAGAACCAAAATCGTACTGACCAATTTGATTGTTAAACACATTGGCCAAGGTCCACGAGAGGCTTCTGTGTAACTGCCTCCAAGCTCACAGGGAACTCCACTCCTTAGCACAAATTTGCCTTTTGACCAACAAAACCTGTTGACGATGCAATTAATTGGGCTTTCCAAATTGTAGAACAGACATGACAGAAGTACGCAGTTGTGATTCTTGTAGACATTGCTGGGGCCTTTGATAATTTTTGGTGGCCAGCAATGTTTGCAAGATTTCAAGAACTACAGGTGCCTTTGATAACACTGGGCAACAAAAAAAAAAAATTTTTTTTTTTTGAATGTTTCAACCACTTCATGAGGCAATTCCTACTAATTTTGGGTTGAGAAAAACAAATATGACAATGAAAATTTTTTATTAGCTCTAGTTTCTATGATACACACAAGGTGGGAGTATTACATATTAATGGATTGAGAGAAAAGGATACATTTTGATTACATACATGCTAACAACAATGAAAGTGCATGTGATTTTTTTTTTTAGCTTGCCTCGTGTAACGGAGTTCTGCAGAATCCCTACACAAAGACCAAGAGCAATCGACAAGCATTACTTCATTCCAATGGCCCTGATACCTTTGTTCCATAACAGAAATGTCCTGATGGAATCTCTCACCATGTTCATCACTAACAGCCCCACAACTAGGAGGGAAAAAGTCTAGGTGGGAGTGGAGAAAATGGATCTTAAGAGACATGTTGCATCCAAGGTTACGGTATTTTTGCAGGAGCACTGTCACCAAATTCTTGTAGTTGTCATCTCTTTTGTTGCCTAAAAATCCATGAACAGCTCCCTTGAAGGCTTCCCAAGCTTCCTTTTCTTTCCCCTCCAAAACTTGGTCAAATGCAGGATCCTTTACAAGTTCTCTTATTTGTGGTCCGACAAAAATGCCTTCCTTAACTTGTGCATCACTTAATTTCGAAAATTTCTCTCTTATGTACTTAAAGGCCCATCCTTATTGGTTCATAGCTTTGACAAAGTTTTTCATCAAATCCAGCTTGATATGCAGGGGTGGAAGAAGAACGTCTGTTGGGTCCACAAGAGGCTTGGCAATGACATTTTTCTCGCTAGGGTGAAGATTTCTTGCAGGCCAGTCTTCTTTAATATAGGGCTAATGCAATTTCCTATCTCTACTGTCCCACATACATAAGAAGCAGCAATGCTTTGTGTAACCCAGTTGCATTCCTAAGAGTATGGCAATGACTTTTAGATCATCACAGATTTTTCCATTTTTGTTCATGGTATTTAATTGAGTCTAAGAGAGCTGTCATATTTGCAAATGTCTCCTTCATGTGAACAGCATGACCAACAGGAATAGATGGAAGAAGGTTCCCGTTGTGAAGTAACACAGCTTTCAAACTAAGCTTGGAGGAGTCTATGAATAGCCTCCATTCAGTTGGATCATGGTTCAAATTCAAAGACTTCATCAAGCCATTAATGTCACAGCAAACAACAAGATTATTTTTCTTCTCAAAAAAAGGAAGCAGTTCCATGTGACGTTTTCTGTACTGTGAAATTCTCACATCACTTTGGACAAGATTCCATTGCTGTAGTCGAGACCCAAGATTTTCTGCATTCTCCTTTGACAGGCCAAGGTCTCTAATGAGATCACTCAATTCTGCTTGGCTCAGTCTGTGCGGTTTATCATCTTTTCCCTCAAAATCAGGGTCATGGGATATGGAAGGCTTGTTTGGTTCTTGTTGTTCCACACTGTCTTCATCTTCTACTTCAAACACACAATTTTCGGGTGGAGTAGGAACTGGTAAACTATCCGAATGTGGAATGGGTCAAATAGCAGATGGAAGATTCGGGTACTGAACTGTTCTTCTTTTCTTCGTAGACAATACTGCCTTTATAAGTGGAGTCAGGCAGAAATAGCAGTCATCTGTATGGTTTGTAGGCTCCTGCCAAATCATAGGCACAGCGAAAGCCATAGGTTGTTTTTTCTTTTTCAGCCATTCTCGCAGTGTAACTGAACGTGCGTTGCATCATATATGTGGAGCCCAAGACTTATCCTGGTCCCCTACTTTCATACCGAAATAATACTGAAAGGCAGTCTTTACAAGAGGCGTCAGATTGCGTTTCTGTGAGGAAAATGTTATTTCACCACACATATAACAAAAGTTATCACCATATTTACACGTTTTTGTGGCATTTTTACAAATTTTATACTAAAAAAGCACCCGCGATCCAGAAATTTTGCATTAATTTGAGTAGAAACTACGTGTAATTCAAAGTCACAGCAACAGTATCTGTGTTTATGACTTAAAAACAGCTGAAGAGCATTTGTGTTTTGTTATTCGACAGGTATGCCAAGTCAGTCAGCCCCCCCCCCCCCCCCCAAAAAAAAAAAAAAAAAAAAAAAAAAAAAAAATCCCCCAAACTTAAAATCTTCACTCTAAAAAATGACATGTCACTTTATTTTCAAAACAAGAGCTAATCTGTAATTTTATGGTGATTTTTGAATTCAGCAGATGGAAATACATGTAAATTACTATTTTTAAGCCCGAAACATTTTCATTGTTGCCCAATGTAATCTTTGGTGGCCATCAATGTTTGCAAGATTTCGAGAACTACAGGGTACCTGGATCCCTGTAAGAACCGAGTGGCTGAGTGGCAAGCGGGCAACCACAAGGCTGTAAAAAGGATTACCAAAGGATGTCCTCAAGGCTCTGTCTGTGGACCCGTCTTCTGGGATATCACAATTGAACTGCTCTTGAATTTCATCAGTGGAGATGAACATTCAGATGGGATCATTGCATATTGTGACGACCTGTTAGTTGTGATATCAGCCAACACAGAACAGTGATGGAAAACAAGGCCAGTGGTATGCTACACACAATATAACAATGGTGCAACCAAAACAAATTATCCATAGCAGCATGAAAAATAGCATACATAATGCTTAAAGGATCACTACAAAGACATCCGGCAATTAAAGTAAATAACACAAACATAAAATATAAAGTAGAAACTAGATATCTTGAGGTACATATTGACAAGCGACATAACTTCAACAAACTCGTACGACTAATCGCATACAGAGCCGAAAGCCAAACCAGAGACATTAATTTCGATGCGATGCAGACTAACACTTACACACCTAAGAATATACCACTGTTCACTTTTCGAGTTGGTATTGAGCTTTGCAGCTAGTAAATGGACATATACATTTGCTCTCCTCATGAACAGGATCACTGTTAGGCGGGGATAGAGGAGTGTGCTACTTAGAATGTCTGGGGCATTCGGCACCTCATCAGTCAATTCGCTGCGTATGGCACTTGGAATATATGCGATAGATATAACCGTCAAATATCGGGCTGCAACATGCCGGCCAAAGATGCTTAGACCTGAGAGAGAGTTACAGATCACTGGGCAGCACATAGAAGACTGATGCCAATTAAAAAATTGCCTTGTGGACACTTGGCAAAAAGAGTGGGATGAGAGTGATAGGGGCCGTCAAGTCTATTCATTTTTCCCCAATATCAGGGAGCGGGTACAGTTGCACCACGTCAACCCCGACCGAGGTACGGTTCATTTCGTGACTGGACACGGCCCTTATGTGGCGCACTTGCAGTGCGTGTCACTTTCAGAAAGCACTTGTTGCACACGTGGGAGAACTGGTTCCCCAGAACACTTCCTTTTGAAATGCATTAGATATAGGCAATTACATAATAACATAGAACACATAACGGAAACGGCACTGTACGGTGCACTGAGGAACCCAGATACCTGGACGCAGTTGAACGCCATCGCCAACAACATCTCAAAAGCAGAACATGACATATAAAAACAGACTTATTAATAAAGAGGCCACAGAAGACAAAGGCAGGCTGACATACGCAGCCTGAGTAGCTCCGCTACAGACGATGAAATGAGTGTCAGCGACATCATCTACATACATAGACCCACAAAACATACATAGCATAAAACAAGTAAAAAATGCACAACTAATCGTGTGAACATTAATGAGACTGCAGGTTGAATCCTATTATGAATGAATCGAATTAAAAGTAGAATTAATTAGAATGGTCCATATTGAGATATTGTTCTAGAATCCACCCAACATTGTTAACTAGTTACATGAATGAACACATCATTGTACATATAATAATATGAGTGTGGTTCAAATTTAATACAAAGTAAGCAAGCAAAATCAGATAGTGTAAATACACAACAGAAACAGATTATGCAATTATACAAAATTAATGGGTCCACTATTCAAAAAAGTCTAGTTTTAGTCTACAAAAACATTTTTGCGAAATTAATTATCGGTTAGTGGTGACTTGTTGTTTCTCCTATAGCTGTGTTGGAAGAGTATGTAACTTAATTAGATTACATTGAGACAGGATATTGTTCTAAACCCATGCAGAGTTCGTCTACTAACTATGCTAGTAGTAATAGTTTCTATATAACCTAATGAACATCAGCTCTCACAGCATTCTAACAACACCAACATAGATTAGATCTGCATGGACTGAGGAAATCTAGTTTTCCCAAAGAGCAATGTTAATACGGATAATAGTAAGATGGATAGCACCACATGTGGACACTGGACTTGAAATTCAATCAGGCCCTCTTCCCGAAGTGGTGTTGGTGAAGGAATATCTCTATCTGCTCATTTCTGAATTCTTTTATTCTCTTCTTAAATTATACAATAAATTTATGATTTCCTACTTCCAAATTCCTGTATTTTTCTTTTAAAAAATAAGTGTAATTATTGTAAGTAAAGAAAAGATAACACCAAAATGCAGACAAAAGAACTCTTCTTAAATTATACAATAAATTTATGATTTCCTACTTCCAAATTCCTGTATTTTTCTTTTAAAAAATAAGTGTAATTATTGTAAGTAAAGAAAAGATAACACCAAAATGCAGACAAAAGAACTCCACCTAGCTCCACCTTCACATGGTACTGCATTGACAATGGTGGCCATGGCTGCAAGTGTGTAGCACAATTTTGCTGCACTGGCCAAGAAGTCTGTGTCGAGCACTACTTACACCCTACATAAAGCAATAAGATGGCAGGCCCTAGCAGTCATAACGCAGATTTTCTTTTATTTATTTATTTTTTGGTTAAAGGTAACTCTGTGTATTGTGATGTGATTAGCTTGGTCATGCACACACGTGCGCGTGCGCACACACACACACACACAACACACACACACACACACACACACACACACACACACTCTATGCGATCAAAAGTATCTGGACACCCCCCAAAACGTACCTTTAGATTTCCACACTTCCAAACATTCCTAGGTCCACTGTTTCCGATGCGATAGTGAAGTGGAAATGCGAAGGGACACATACAGCATAAAAGAGTACAGGCCATCTATCCAGACCATCACACAGGAATTCCAAACTGCATCAGGATCCAGTGCAAGTATTATAACAGTTAGGTGGGAGCTGAGAAAACTTGGATGTCACGGTCAAACGGCTGCTCGTAAGCCACATATCTTGCTGAAAATGCCAAACGCTACCTCACTTCTTGTAAGCAGTGTAGAAATTGGTCTTTTGAACACTGGAAAACATTTTCTGGAGTGACGAATCACGGTACACAATGTAGCGATCAGATGGCACGGTGTGTCTATGGCGAATGCCTGGTGAACGTCATCTGCCAGTGTGTGTAGTGCCAACAGTAAAATTCAGAGGTGGTAATTTTATGGTGTGGTTGTGTTTTTCATGGAAGGGGTTTGCACACCTTGTTGTTTTGTGTGGACTATCACAGCACAGGCCTACACTGATGTTTTAAGCTCCTTCTTGCTTCCCACTGTTGAAGAGCAATTCAGGGATAGTGACTGCATCTTTCAACACGATCAAGCACCTATTCATAATGCACATCCTGTGGTGGAGTAGTTACATGACAATAACATCCCTGTAATGGACTGGCCTGCACAGAGTCCGGACCTGAATCCGGTAGAACATCTTTGGGATGTTTTGAACGCCGACTTCGTGCTAGGCCTCACCTCATTGGAGCACTCCATGAAGAATGGGCTGCCATTCCCCAAGAAACCTTCCAGCACCTTATTGAACGTATGCCTGCGAGAGTGGAAGCTGTTGTCTAGACAGGGTGGATCAACACCATATTGAATTACTGCATTACCGATGGAGGATGCCACAAACTTGCAAGTCATTTTCAACCAGGTGTCCGGATACTTTTGATCATGTAGTGTGTGTGTGTGTGTGTGTGTGTGTGTGTGTGTGTGTGTGTGTGTGTATCGCTGGTGTGGATGGCAGAAAAGAGATATTTTTTATTGGGCCCATTAAGAGTGAACTGTCATTAACAAATCACTTGGTAGGTGATGTACAATTTTATGTGCTTTTAATGACTGAATCTCTCTTTGCAATCTTCACAGTCCAAAGATCGACAGTGTTGTGCTGACTGCATTTTTTGCACTAATCAGGGAGATGAGTCACTCAAAAACAAGGAAAGTCTTATTAATCAGTTACTGCCTTTTGTAATAAAATATAAATTTGAACAAGCCAACCTAAAGTCCAGTGTTAGACGTCCCTACAATGTCAGATGTTTGTGCCACTGTAGCTGTGAATTGTAACAATCTATTAGTGTGGTATCTCTGTGGCAGGAACTCAGGAATTTTCAGAAATTCCTGTGTCGCTGCATGTTGTCAGAACTGAAGGATTTCCTGAATTTATTCTGTACTGACAATACTTTTATAGTAGGGTTTCCTCTACTGAGGGGAGCACATACGAGTTACTAGTCAAACATAGGCCTAGGAACTCCGTGGGAGAGATCTGCAAAAACACTGAGAAATTACTTTGTTAAAATTGATTGCCAGAAACTTGTTACATTAGTATGCACACCACTCTGACCTGCCACTGCTGTGTCTTTTGCCTCGGCCCAAATTGTTAAAAAGTTTTCGAGACTCGCCAATGTGAACAGTGATAGATTGACTCTTCGTCTGATCCTCAACTAACTGAACGGCTGTTCTGCTGGAAGCTTATCACTTTCTGTTGGCACATTCAGTGGTGTGCATTACCCTGTTCTGATGTCAGCATTCCTAAGCTAGCAGAAGCTATGCGTCTTTACAGGATTTGTTGTGTGTGTGCTGTCAGCCATTACAAATTTTTGCTAAATTAACCTCAATTTTTCTAGTAATTATCAGCATACAATCTCAGGAGTAGTAATAAAAAAGAAGAGAAAAACAAGCATTCAGTTATTACTAATGAGTTACACAAATTACTTTCAAAACAGCAACTTCTAATCTCATAAGGCAACTTTTTGGTAAAGTAGCCCCTCAGTACGAACAATTAAAGTCAAATGTAGATATTCAATGTGTATTTCAGTACATTATGTAAAAGCCAATAGTTACCTTGTACTGGAAGAAATACCTTTATACTTCAACAAGAATGCAATGATACAAATTCCAAAGAAGGCAGGTGTCAACAGACGTCAATGCTGTGCTACAATTGGTTTAATAATTCACACTTGCAAAATACTTGTACAAATTATTTAAAAAAGAATGGAAAAAATGGTGGAAGCTGTCTTTGGGAAAGATCAATATGGGTTTCAGCGAAATATGAGAACATGCGAGGCCATTCTGACCTATTCTACTTCTTAGAAAATAGGTTGAAGAAAGACAAAATTATATTTATAGCATTTGTAGTTTTAGGAAAAGCTTTTGACGATGTTGACTGGAGCACACTCTTTAAAATTATGAAGGTATTAATGATAAAATAAAGGCAATGAATGATTATGTACAACTTGTAGAGGAACGGATTGCAGTTACAAGACTGAAAGCGCGTGAAAGAGAAGCAGTAATTGAGAAGGAAGTAAGAGAGTTGTAGCTTATCCCCAGCGTTATTAAATCTGTACATGGATTAATGAGTAAAGGAAACTAAGGAGAAATTTGGAAAGGGATTTAAAGTTTGCTGATGACAGTGCAATTCTTTTGAGACAAGGCACAGGACTTCAAAGAGCAGCCAAACAGAATGGATAGTGCCTTAAGAGTTCATAAGATGAGCATCGACAACTGTAAAACGACGACAATGGAATGTAATTATCTAATTTGAGTGAACGACATGTATTTGTAATTGCGAGTATGATTAGACGCTAGCTGCGCAACTGTGGAGTGATGGTGAAAATACTTGCCAGAGTGGGACTCGAACCTCGATTACCCACTTATCGTGAGCTGTCGCTCTAACCACTTCGGCTATCCTAGAATGACACCAGGGCCAACCCAAATTCCCATATTTCACTGTGTCTGTCCTGAAATGGCACAGTGATATGTGGAAGTTTGGGTCAGCCCTGAAGCTGTGCTCGGGTAGCCCAAGTGGTCAAGGCAACCGTGATAAGCAAGAAATATGGGTTCGATTCCTGGTACGGCACGAACTTTCATTGTCACTAATTAGTTGCGCAGCTAGAGTCTAAATGTATTTGCAATTGGAAATACATTTCGTGCAGTTGTCGATTACCATAGTGTCTGTTCCTCCAAACATGCATGCATATCTGAAGGACACTGCAAATACTAATATTAGTGATACTGACAGAATTAGATCAGAGAATGAGGCACTAAAAGTAGCAGATAGATTTTTCCATTTGGGCTGCTAAATAACTGACAAATGCCGAAGCAGAGAGGATATAAAATGCAGACTGGCAATAGCAAGCAAAAGTTTCTGAAAAACAGGAATTTGCTAACATCTAATATCATTACTGAAGTGTTTGGAAGTCTTTTCTGAAGATACTTGTCTAGAATGTAGCCTCATGTAGAAGTAAAACGTGGATTATAAGCAGTTCAGACAAGGAGAGAATAGAAGCTTTTGATATATGCTGTTACAAAAGAATGCTGAAGATTAGATGGGTACATAATGTAACTAATGAGGTGGTACTGAATAGAATTATGGAGAAATGAAATTTATGGAACAACTAGACAAAAAGAAGATATTGGTCAATAGTACATATCAAGGAATAATGAATTTGGTAATGGATGAAAACATATGGCATAAAAATTTTAGAGTGAGACCAATGAATGAATGAGTAAATACAGTAATGGACGTAGGTTGCAGTAATTACACTGCAACAAGATCAGCAAGTATAAGATAATGTGGTGGGTACTTATGAAGTTTTATTTATCAGTGAAAAACATAAAGTTACATAATTAATTACTGCACAGTACTCCAATTTATCAGTGGACTGTGACATTTTGTTTAAGGTCCTCTAGTGGCTTGCTGTAGCACTGTTATGCTCTGGTTTCAGTGAGCATCAGAACTGCTATTAAGTACTTGGAAATCAACAAAAGATTAATTTCATAACAGGATATTTTTCCCCCTCAAGGTGTCAATTAAGATTTTGAGTATAGCTCGTATGTTGTTAAGAACCGTTACAGGAATTACAGGTTGTTTTTTTTTTTTTTTTTTTTTTTTTTTTTTTTTTTTTTTTTTTTTTTTTTTGTGTGGGAAACTAGTGCTGGCTGGAGGATATAGATTGCCAGTAGCATGCTGTGGCAAGCACTCAGGTTGTCTTCAAGACAGGCTGTACTTCTGTGTCCATCGTTGCACTCCTCTAGTTTAGCGGTACTGGTAGTCATTCATATACGGGGTGATTTTGATGGGGATAAACTGCAGGAAACCGTTCATATAAAGATAAGGAGGAGAAAAGGTCATGTGAAGGGTGACAGTGGAAACCATTGTAAGTGCTATTTTTTCATAGAATGCATTTTTAGTGTCACAGTGTTCTCAGAACTTAGTTATGTGCACCTAGACTTGATCCTTTTGCCAAACAGTGGAGAAAGTCATTCAGACGTGCCCACGCATTCCTTTTGTTGAGCTGTACTTCCCTCTGGAATTCCAAAATTTAGATAAGTGTTTTTTGTTGACTACAGCCCTTCTAGTTAAAAATGTAAAGCTGTATTTATGTACTTTTATTATTGCAAATAAAACTTAGTGTGTCAGTATTAATGGCACTTCAAACAATTTTTCCTGCTATTTTGTTGAAAAGCTGCACTTTTGAGAACGTGGCTGTGTACAAAATACAAGACGGTCCTTGCAAAGAAGAAAACAGCAATCCACTACTGTTAGTAATGCTATTTATTTACACAAGTTGCACAGTCTCTGCCTTCGAACTGATAGGTTTGTCTTCAGACGGTTGCTCTAGTTTATATTTCATTTGTTGTTGTGTACATTAATTGTTGCAAAAAAGCAGCTGCCAACAATTTAATATAAACATGAACAGATGTTTGAAGATGAACCCGAAACCAGTAACAGTGCTACTCGTCTCAATAAATAGCAATAGTATCGGTGCCTGGTTGCTGTTTTCTTCTGTGCAGGAATCAGCTTGTAAAAACTTTCTTATTCACACACCAGTCAGTTTCCTAGTATGACACTTAGAATGTTCTTAGTAGAATATTTATTTTCTAATTTGTATCATTTCTTGCAGTGAGTAGGATAATTCTGTTGTACCTAATAACTTCTCAATTTTTGGGATACAAATCAGTTATGTTCAAACTGAGATGCATTGTTGCTCTACTCCCCCTCCCCCCCCCCCCCTGTCCCCTCACAAATGACAGATTTAACACTTTCCATGTCCACTATTCGTGTGGATGTAAAGACTGTAAATGCATTCCAAAAGAAGTACATCCTGTTGAAGATGGAAAAGATATCTGACAGTGTAGGTTTCAGTAATTGAAAGCATACATGAAAACACACCAGGCAAGTGGGAGTAATCCATCTGTATTAGTGTCTTACTCGTGCACTAACAGTGTACCGCTAGCACTCGTTCAGTCTTGATGTACTGGTGGGGATTGTTTGTACCTGTCTAGTGGGGCCAGTCATTCCTCTACAGTCCCTCAAATGTGAGGCATATCTGCACATCCTGCGGGTGACCCTGCCTCCCCCGCAGGGAGACATGTCTTTGGTGGTACAAAGGGAAATATGGATTTTGGGTGACGTTGCCCGAGCTCTCCCCCTCATTTCTATGCGGAGGCATCTCGACGAGATCTACCCCATCCACTCCTGTTGAGACTGAACTGGTGCCGATGGTTCACTACTGCCTTACTACTAAAAACACTCGTACAGTTCCCCCCAGGGGGTCCACAACTCTTTTGTGGATACGTGCGTAGCGAGCACGGGACCCCGAGCTAATGTGGCCCTCCTTCCTTTCCGGGCTGCATACCTTCCTTTTCCGCATCCTTCCCTCTCCCCCATCTTCGCCCCTCCTCCTCTCACCTCTGGCTCTTTCCTTCCCTTTCTCCCCCTCTGGGAGTATGGTTTGTGCCTCCGTCCGGAGACGGACGCTCGTAAATGTAACGCATTCTTCGCCTTCTCTGCTTGTATGTCTTCATCCTTCCTTTGTCCTACTCTTTTCCTTACCTCTTCTCTTTACCTTTTTCTCCGCTGCGGCGTTTGAAACCTCTCGTCTTTCCTTTCCCTTTCTTTGTTTTTCCCTTTCTCTTTCTTCCTCCCTGTGCGTGTCTGAAGGCCGACCCACGCATTTTTGTGCGTAGCCGGTGACGGGGTAATGCGTAATTCCCCGCCCCGGGTAGACAGGTAGGACACGTACGTACCTCCTGGTAACGGCCAGGCCCAGGGAGGGGTGATTACCCGAGCTGATACCTTCAGAAAGTGCCGATTGGTCCCTCAGTCCGTTTCTCGGGAGGTGTGAACAATCACCTAAGGCGGGAGTGCCCTCAGAGAGGGCCCCCACAAGGAAGGAGTGCGCCATCGGAGACGCCGGTAATCATGGGGGATTCTTCCGCAATGGTTTCCTCACCTTCCACTATGTCTGCTCACAAGCATAAGTTCACTGAGTCTCAGCCACAGACAGTACTTCCATCGTTGCCACAGTTCCTTGTTGTTTCTCGGTCTGACGAAGGTCACGACTTCTCCACGGTCAACCCTTTCATTATTCAGAAAGGTGTCGACGCAATTGCGGGTCCTGTAAAGTCTTGTTCCAGATTACGGAATGGCACCTTGTTGTTAGAAACACACAGTGCCCTCCAGGCACAAAAATTGCTGCGTACTTCTCTGCTCCACACCTTCCCTGTCCGGGTTGAAGCGCACCGCACTTTAAGTTCCTCGCGTGGAGTCGTTTATACACGCTCCCTCGATGGATTGTCTGACGAAGAAATTCAGCACTACCTGTCTGACCAGGGCGTAACGGCTGTTCATAGAGTTATGAAAAGGGTTGACACAAACATCATTCCAACCCGCACTGTCTTCTTGACATTTGACAAAGTTCAACTCCCATCAAAAATCAAAGCAGGCTGTGAGATAATTTCCGTTCGCCCTTACGTCCCAAACCCTACGCGTTGCTATCGGTGTCAGCGGTTCAATCACACCAGCCAGTCCTGTTCCAATCCGGACAAATGTGTTACGTGTGGCAAGGATGCCCATGAGGGTGCTTGTCCACCTCCATCCCCTCGCTGCATAAAATGTATGGGTGACCACGCTGCTTCTTCTCGAGATTGCCCCATTTTTAAGGACGAAAAGCTCATCCAGGAAATCAGAGTGAAGGAAAAGGTGTCGACCTTTGCTGCTCGAAAATTATTCGCCAGTCGACAGCCCACCGTGCCTCAGACGGGAAAATACAGCACTGTCCTTGCTTCTCCTCGGCCAACAAAGGAGGCGGCCATGCAGACTTGCGACCTCACCTTTAGTACCACAGTCGTCAGATCGGCCAGCGCAAAGATCGCCCGTTCAACCTCACCACTTTCGCCTGCCCACTCTATGGCTCACCCTTCATCGGGTTCTGCTAAATCTCGAGCCCAAAAGTTAGACACCAAGACTTCGAAAAAAGAGCATACTCGTGAAGATTTTTTACGTACCCCAACTTCACAACCATCGGTTCCTCCTTCATCTAAACATCATACTTCCAAGAAGGCTACAAAGAAACCCAGTTCATCTCCTTCTCCGCCAAGGCGTGTCCCATCTACAGCACCACCTGGCGAAAATAGCCCTCGGCCGTCTTCTGTGTCGCTGAGGCGCACTGCTGGCGGCCATTCAACCGGCCGATCACTGGTGGCAGGAGCTGCTCCTGAACAACCTATGGATCAGGATCTTCTGCCTTCGTTTGAATGCCATTCCATGCTGTCGGTCACAAGCTCTGAGCAGTCGTTGAGTTGACGGCAACCTTGGTCACATTCCTCCATTTTCCTTTCACCCTATGTCCATTATCCACTGGAATATCCGCGGCATTCGAGCCAATCGGGATGAATTGTCGATCCTCTTAAGATCCTACTCGCTGGTCATCTTCTATCTTCAGGAAACAAAGCTGCGTCCCCATGACCGCTTTGTTCTCCCTCATTTTCAGTCCGTCCGATATGATCTCCCCTCTGTTGAAGGCACTCCAGCCCATGGAGGACTCATGATTCTTCTCCATGATACTCTCCATTATCACCCAATCCACTTAAACACTTCCTTCCAAGCTGTCGCCGTCCGTCTTTCCCTTTCTGGATACACGTTCTCTCTTTGTACTGTATACATTCCATCGCCCACACCAATGGCACAAGCTGATCTCCTTCATCTTCTTGGTCAGCTTCCACCCCCCTATTTGCTGGTTGGGGACTTCAATGCCCACCACCCGCTTTGGGGATCTCCACATCCTTGTCCACGTGGCTCACTATTGCTAGACGTCTTCCACCAAGCGGATCTAGTTTGCCTCAACACTGGGGTCCCTACATTTTTGTCTGCCTCCACAACAAATTTATCTCATTTGGACCTTGCGGTCGGTACTGTTCCGCTAGCTCGGCGCTTCGAATGGTTCGCCCTTGATGATACACACTCGAGTGACCACTTTCCATGTGTCCTTAGACTGCTGCCTCAACTGCCATATATGCGCCCGCGACGCTGTAAGGTTGCCCAAGCCGATTGGACACTTTTTTCGTCTCTAGCGACATTCGATGACTGTCACTTTCCCAGCGTCGACGATGAGGTCACACATATTACCGACGTTATTCTTACAGCTGCGGAACGTTCAATACCACGCACCTCCGAATTGCCCCGGCGCCCCCCAGTTCCTTGGTGGAACGAGGCATGCCGTGACGCAATACGTGCACGGTGACGTGCTCTTCGCGTTTTCCGCCACCATCCTACTTTGGCCAACAGTATCCACTATAAGCAGTTCCGTGCGCGATGCCGTCGTGTCATCCGCAAAAGCAAGAAGGCGAGCTGGAAATTCTTTATTAGCTCATTTAACACCTTCACTCCCTCCTCAGAAGTTTGGAGTCGGCTTTGACGGTTCTCAGGCGCGCCTAGTTTCTCCCCGGTCTCTGGGCTCACTGTCGCGCATGATACATTAGTGGACCCCGTCGCAGTTTCTAACTCATTGGGTCAGCACTTTGCTGAGATTTCGAGCTCTTCAAATTACCCGCCAGCGTTTCTCCCGAAGAAACGTGCAGCGGAAGTGCGACATCTTGCTTTCTCCTCTCAAAATCGCGAAAGCTACAATACTGTTTTCTCCATGCGGGAACTCCAACATGCACTCTCTTCTTCTCGCTCCTCTGCCCCAGGGCCGGATGGTGTCCACGTCCAAATGTTGCTGCATTTATCAACCCATAGTCTGCGTTACCTCCTTCGCCTTTATAATCGAATTTGGACCGACAGTACTTTTTCCAGACGATGGCGGGAAGCTATCGTCGTTCCCGTTCCGAAACCTGGAAAGGACAAACATCTCCCCTCTAGCTATCAGCCCATTTCTCTCACGAGTAGTGTCTGTAAGGTTTTGGAGCATATGGTGAATTACCGTTTAGCTTGGTGGCTGGAATCCCGCAGTCTTTTAACACCTGCCCAACGCGGATTCCGAAAGCATCGTTCTGCAGTTGACCATCTTGTTGCTCTCTCCACTCACATCATGAACAATTTTCTCCGGAAACGCCAAACGGTAGCAATATTTTTTGATCTGGAGAGAGCATACGATACCTGTTGGAGGATAGGCATCCTCCGCACACTGTTCTCTTGGGGCTTTCGAGGTCGGCTGCCCCTTTTTCTTCGCGAATTTATGGCAGAGCGCACATTTAGGGTGCGGGTGAACACTACTCTCTCCCGTGCTCCCCCCTGCGGGTTCGGGGGTAAGAATAGGCCCGCGGTATTCCTGCCTGTCGTAAGAGGCGACTAAAAGGAGTCTCGAATGTTTCGGCCTTATGTGATGGTCCCCTCTCGGGTTTGACCTCCATTTTTCTAAATTATTCCGAAGAGCGAGCCAATTGGGGAAGGGCGCCTTACATGGTGCACTGTATCCGTCGTGCAATTAGACCTTTAGCCGGCTTTCTCGTCGTTGCAATGGTGTCCCGCTCGTTTTCGATCTCTTGGGCGATTACCACGCTGCACTCTGCAGTGTTTCTTTTATCTGCGACGACGACCTTGGTCAGTTTTGCACCTAAGATCCAGCACGGTAGCCAGTCCGTTGTGGTGGGGCCGCCATGTACCCTCTTGGTTGTAGCCCCCTGACAACACAGGGATCGCTCTACTGATGCCTGTGCCGTTAACTCCCCACGTATGCCAAGGAGTAGATGCCCATCTCCTTGGGGCATCAGGACTCCCGGCAATGGCCGTCCTGCCAGGTGGCTATTGCTGCGGCTGGGTGGCGCCCGTGGGGAGGGCCCTTGGTCGGAGTAGGTGGCATCAGGGCGGATGACCCGCAATGAAGCGTGGTACATCATCTCTCGCTGGCGGCCAGCCGTCAGCAGTCTCTAAGCGTTCGAGGGCTCATTTTAAGGGTAATGTTTATGACCCCAAATCGTTCCCATCCCTGGCCACACCATGGGAGGAACGAAAGGCGTTGAATGAAAGTGAAACATATTCGCCCAGATATCTTGTCTGTACCAGAGCTGATGGGGAATCTTTTATATCCGTGAAGCCTCAGTTCTTTGTTGAGCATTTAGAGGACAAGTTTGGGGAGGTGGAGGGCTTGTCAAAGATGCGGTCCGGATCGGTGTTGATAAAAACGGCATCCTCCGCCCAGTCGCGGGCCTTGCTCGCTTGTACTAAGCTGGGGGATGTCTCCGTCACTATCACCCCCCATACAAGCTTAAATATGGTTCAGGGAATTATTTTTCACCGCGATCTCCTTTTACAGTCCGATGACGAGCTGCCCGCCAACTTAGAGCGACGAGGTGTACATTTCGTCCGGCGCGTTCATCGGGGTCCGAGGGACAATCAGGTTGCTACCGGTGCCTTCATCTTGGCCTTCGAGGGTGATACGTTACCGGAAAAGGTCAAGGTGATGGTCTACCGATGTGACGTCAAGCCCTATATCCCTCCCCCGATGCGGTGCTTTAAGTGCTGGAAGTTCGGTCACATGTCCTCTCGCTGTACTTCTAGCCTCACATGTCGAGATTGTGGACGCCCATCTCATCCCGATACTCCATGTGCTCCGCCTCCCGTCTGTGTCAACTGTGGAGAGCCTCATTCCCCTTGCTCGCCGGACTGTAGTGTCTTACAGAAAGAACGCAAAATCATGGAATATAAGACCCTGGACCGACTGACTTACACTGAGGCCAAGCGGAAATTTGAACGGCTACATCCCGTGCGCATGATGTCATCTTATGCCTCCACTGTCACTCCTGCTCCAGCTCCTTCAGCTGCAAGATATACAGTCAGCTCTCGGAACCAGAGGACCTCACCTGCCCCCTTGACAATGGGGGCCCCTTCTCTTGCTGTTGCTCCCACACCATCTACCTCGGGAGCAGCACCCACTAAACCATCGGGGACGCCAGTCCCCCCTTCTCAGCCGGAGAAGCGTAAGTCTTCTTCGGCTTCTCTCGCTCGGAAGGGATCCCTTGGGTCACTCCCTTCCCAGGTTCCTACCAGCGGCACAGCAGACACCAGCCAGTGGCTGAAGCAGCCACAGGTCGCTGGTCGACGGGCTTCGCGTTCCACTTCGGTCCCAGAGACTGACTCCAATAAGCCCTCTCACCAACGGCAACCAAAGGAACAGCGAGAGAAAACGACTCTGAAGACCCGTAAGTCCAAGACACCTGCGGTGGCACCTACTCCACCGCTACATAAAAGCTCTGTATCTGAGGATGAGGTGGAGATCCTTGCGTCCGCTGAGGACCTCGATCTCGCCGATCCCTCAGACGCAATGGGTAGCACTTGCACGGGTGCTCCATCGGATGTGGCAGGTGACCCAGCGGCGTAATCTGCCTTCCCAGTCCCGTCACGCCTTTCTCCGCAATGGCTACTACCATCCTCCAGTGGAACTGCAGCGGTTTCTTCCACCGTCTAGCTGAGCTCCGCCAACTTATCAGCCTTCACCCTTTCTTCTGCATTGCCCTCCAGGAAACTTGGTTTCCTGCGATGCGAACCCCCGCCCTCCGGGGCTATCGGGGTTATTATAAGAACCGAGCAGCTTATGAAAGGGTGTCTGGTGGCGTCTGCATATATGTCCTTCACACTCTGCACAGCGAGTCTGTCCCTCTCCAGACGCCCTTAGAGGCTGTCGCTGTACGCGTGTGGACGCCACAGGCTGTTACCGTCTGCAGTGTTTACATTCCACCGGATGGTGATGTCTCGCAGCGTGTCCTGGCTGCACTGGTCGCCCAATTGCCGCCACCTTTCTTGCTCTTGGGCGACTTCAACGCCCATAACCCTCTGTGGGGTGGGTCAGTGGCAACAGGTCGAGGTGCCATCGTTGAGGGTTTCTTGTCGCAGCTCGATCTCTCGCTGTTAAATGATGGTGCCTTCACACACTTCAGTGTGGCGCATGGCACCTACTCCGCCATTGACATTTCAATCTGTAGCCATAGCCTCTTACCGTCTGTCCAATGGAGTGTGCATGACGACCTGTGTGGTAGTGACCACTTTCCGATCTTTTTGTCACTACCACAGCGCCACTCTTCTGGGCGCCCTAGCAGATGGGCTATGAATAAGGCTGACTGGGACTTGTTCTCCTCCACTGCCGCTTTTGAGCCTCTCTCTACTGATGACATTGATGCGGTGGTTCAATCGGTCACCACCGGCATCGTTACTGCCGCGGAATCAGCCATTCCCCGTTCCTCTGGGTCCCCTCGGCGCGGACTGTGCCCTGGTGGTCGCCTGAGATCGCTGAAGCAATTAAAGATCGCCGGCGGGCGCTCCAGCGTCACAAGCGACATCCCTCCATCGACCACCTTATCGCCTTCAAACGGCTGCGTGCGCGGGCCCGCCTCCTTATCCGCCAAGGCAAGAAGGAGTGCTGGGAGCGGTATGTATCCACCATTGGCCTCCATGTCACTCCATCGCAGGTCTGGGCCAAGATTCGACGCGTCTACGGCCATCGGACCCCTGCCAGCGTCCCTGCGCTCTCACTGAATGGAGCAGTTTGTACTGACTCCGACGTCATTGCAAATCGCTTAGCAGAGCATTTTGCTATGAGTTCCGCATCTGCGAATTACCCCCAGGCCTTCCGCTCCATTAAAGAGCGGATGGAACGTCGGAGCCTTTCGTTTCGCACCAACCACCTAGAATCTTACAATGCTCCATTTAGTGAGTGGGAATTTCGCAGTGCCCTAGCTGCTTGCCCTGATACCGCTCCTGGGCCAGATGGCATCCACTGTCAGATGCTGAAACACCTTTCAGTGGACTGCCAGCGGCGCCTTCTCGATCTTTACAACCGTCTTTGGGTCGAGGGGGAGTTTCCGTCGCAATGGCGGGCAGGCGTTGTCATCCCCGTTTTGAAACCTGGAAAGAACCCTCTGGAGGTGGACAGCTACCGTCCCATTAGCCTCACCAACGTTCTTTGCAAGTTGCTTGAACGGATGGTGAGCCGGCGCTTGAATTGGGTACTGGAGTCTCGGGGCCTTCTTGCTCCGTCTCAGGGTGGGTTCCGTAAAGGCCGCTCCGCCGCCGACAATCTGGTGAGCCTGGAGTCGGCCATCCGTACTGCCTTTGCCCGCCGTCAGCAACTGGTCGCTGTCTTTTTCGACATGCGGAAGGCGTACGATACGACATGGCGTCATCACATCCTTTCTACGCTTCATGGATGGGGTCTTCGGGGTCCTCTGCCGATTTTTATCCGCAATTTTCTGTCGTGTCGTACCTTCCGCGTGCAAGTCGCGGCCTCGTATAGTTCCTCCCACGTCCAGGAGAACGGTGTGCCACAGGGTTCTGTTTTAAGTGTCTGTCTGTTTTTAATAGCCATTAACGGGCTTGCTGCGGCCGTGGGAAATTCTGTCTCCGCTTCCCTGTATGCTGACGACTTCTGCCTTTATTACAGCTCTACTGGCATTGCAGCGGTTGAACGTCAGCTACAGGGCGCTATCCGCAAGGCGCAGTCTTGGGCTGTAGCGCATGGGTTTCAGTTTTCGGCAGCCAAGACCCGCGTTATGCATTTCTGCCGGCGCCTAACAGTCCATCCTGAGCCGCAGCTTTATCTTGCCAACGAACTGCTTGCTGTGGTGGAGACCCACAGGTTTTTGGGGGTGGTTTTCGATGCCCGGTTGACTTGGCTGCCTCATATCCGGCAGCTCAAACAGTCATGTTGGCGGCATCTCAATGCTCTGCGCTGTTTGAGCCACACCCGCTGGGGCGCCGACCGCTCTACCCTGTTACGGCTCTACCAGGCGCTCATCCAGTCCCGCCTGGATTATGGGAGCCTGGCTTATGGCTCAGCATCCCCATCTGCGTTACGGGTGCTGGACCCAATTCTCCACAGCGGGATACGCCTTGCCACTGGTGCTTTCCGCACCAGCCCTGTGGACAGCGTACTAGTGGAGGCAGGTGTACCTCCACTGCGGTTCCGACGCCAACGTTTGCTGGCCGCTTATACTGCCCATGTTCTAAGCTCGCCCGGGCATCCTAACTATCGTCTCCTGTTCCCGCGACCGGTCGTCCGTCTGCCAGAACGTCGGCCCCGGTCTGGTTGTACAATAGCGGTCCGCGTCAAAGAGCTTCTCTCTGGGCTTCGGGTTTTCACTGTTCCACCTCCTTTCCGGGCTCCTTTGCATACACCCCCATGGTGTGTTCGTCGCCCTTGCCTTCGGCTCGACTTGGCACAGTGCCCGAAGGACTCAGTCCCTCCAGAGGCCTTCCGCCGCCGCTTTCATTCCATCCTGGCCACGTATCAGGGCTCTGGCATTGTTTACACCGACGGCTCGATGGTTGCTGGTCGAGTCGGTTATGCGCTAACTCTAGGGGACCATTCCGAACAACGTTCCTTGCCGGATGGCTGCAGCGTTTACACTGCTGAGCTGGTCGCCATCTTTCGTGCCCTAGAGCATATCCGCTCCTGCTCAGGTGAGTCCTTCGTTCTCTGTAGCGATTCCCTGAGCGGTTTACGAGCTCTCGACCAGTGTTTTCCTCATTCTCGTCTGGTGCTGGCTATCCATGAGTCTCTGCATACTCTTGCCCGTAGCGGCCGCTCTGTGGTCTTTGTGTGGACCCCCGGTCATGTCGGTATCCCGGGCAATGAACATGTTGACCGCCTGGCGAAAGAGGCCACGAGTAAGCCATCTCTGGATGTTGGCCTCCCAGAGACTGATTTGCGGGCAGTCTTCCGCCGCAAAATCTTGGCGCTTTGGGACGATGAATGGCGCGAACTGACAATGCGCAATAAACTCCGTGATGTCAAGGAGACGACGGCTGTGTGGCGGTCATCCCTGCGAGCCACTCGCAGGGACTCAGTAGTTCTTTGCTGGCTCCGCATTGGCCACTCCCGGCTGACACACAGTTATTTACTGCGCCGGGAGGACCCTCCTCTATGTCGATGTGGGGCTGCTTTGACAGTGGCCCACATTTTGATGGCCTGCCCCCTTTTAGCTGTGGTCAGGCAGACATTTGCGCTGCCTGATACGCTCCCTGCCCTTTTAACAGACGACTCCACTATGGCTGACTTAGTTTTACGTTTTATTCGGGCAGGGGGATTTTATCATTTAATCTGAGTGTTTCTGTTTTATTTTATTGTTTTGTGTTGATTCTGGCCTATGGCCTATGATTTTAAACTGATTTTTTTTAATGTTTTTCTCAGTGGTTGACTTTTCCTTTTTTTATTTCTATGGTCGGCCAACCACCGTCACACTCTGTGTGGTTTTAGTTCGTTTTGTCTTGTCTTTGTCTGAGTTTCTCTTGCTCTGTTTCGTCCGTGTTCTATTCTGTTCCTCGTTTTTATTCTCTGTGGGTGTTCTTTGTCTTTGGAAAAAGGGACCGATGACCGTAGCAGTCTGGTCCCTTTGATCCCCCAAACCAACCAATCTCCCGTGCTTTCTCCCAAGAAAACGGGGTACCCCAGGGCTGCGTGCTGTGTGTTGTACTGTTTGCCATCGCCATAAATCCAATTATGGATTGTCTCCTTCCTGATGTCTCGGGCTCCCTCTTTGTGGACGATTTTGCAATCTACTACAGCTCTCAACGGACCAGCCGTCTTGAACGACGTCTTCAAGGATGTCTCGATCGCCTCCACTCTTGGAGCATCGGAACCCGGTTCCGTTTTTCTCCCAGTAAGACCGTTTGTGTTAATTTTTGGCGACGTAAGGAGTTTCTTCCACCCTCCTTAAATCTAGGACCTGTCAACCTTCCGTTTTCAGACGTCGCTAAATTCTTGGGTCTTATGTTTGACAGAAAACTGTGCTGGTCCTCCCATGTTTCCTATCTTTCGGCTCGCTGTCTGTGATCCCTCAACACCCTCCGTGTCCTGAATGGAACCTCCTGGGGATCAGACCGAGTGGTCCTTCTCCGCCTCTATCGCGCCTTAGTGCGCTCGCAATTGGACTATGGAAGCATAGTCTGTCTACTCCTCTGCTCGGCCGTCTATTCTTCGGCGTCTCGACTCTATCCACCACCGTGGATTACGTTTAGTGTCTGGAGCTTTTTACACCAGCCCTGTGGAAAGGCTTTATGCTGAGACTGCTGAACCTCCGCTGTCCAATCGGCGAGCAGTCCTCCTGAGTCGTTATGCTAGCCATCTGTCTTCCATGACTGCTAATCCGGCCCATGACATTTTTTCGACGCCTCCTTTGATGTAGGGTATGCAGGCCGCCCCTCCTCCCTACTACCACCGGGAGTCCGCTTCCGTCAACTGCTCCATTCTCTTTCCTTCCGCTTTCCTAAAACCTTCTTGACAACTTGGGGTACAGCACCGCCTTGGCTCCGTCCCCGGATCTGCCTGCTCTGTGACCTGTGTCGATTTCCCAAGGATGGTACCCCTTCACTTGTTTATCGTCGGGCATTTGCTGCTCTATGTGCACAAATGAAGGAAGCCACATTTATTTACACCAATGGCTCGAAAACATCGTTGGGTGTAGGGAGTGCCTATATTGTTGGCGACACCCCAAATCACTTTCGGCTTCCCGACCAGTGTTCGATTTATACTGCGGAGCTTTACGCTGTTCTCCAGGCTGTCCACTACGTCCGCCGCCATCAGCGGATACAGTACGTTATCTGCTCAGATTCTCTCAGCTCTCTCCTCAGTCTCCAAGCTCTTTACCCTGTGCATCCTCTGGTCCACCGGATTCAGGACTGTCTGCGCTTGCTCCACCTGGGGGGCATCTTGGTGGCGTTCCTCTGGCTCCCGGGACACGTTGGTATCTGTGGAAATGAGGCGGCCGATATAGCGGCCAAGGCTGCACTCTTTCTTCTTCGGCCAGCTATTCAATCGACTCCATTCGCCGATCTACGGAGCGTTTTATGTCGTCGTGTTGTTCTTTTATGGCATGCACATTGGTCGACACTTCCCCATAATAAATTGCGGGACGTGAAAGCTCTTCCTTGTGCTTGGACCTCTTCCTCCCGAACGCGTTGTCGGGATGAGGTAATATTAACTAGACTCCGGATAGGGCACTGTCTTTTTAGCCATAGACATCTTTTAAGCGGCGATCCTCCCCCACTCTGTCCCCACTGCTCTCAGCTGTGGATGGTAAGACACCTTTTAATTGAGTGCCCCTATTTTAATCCGTTACACTCCCGTCTACAGCTGTCACCTGATCTATCGTCGATTTTAGCAGATGACACGCGCTCAGCCGATCGCGTTCTCGAGTTTATTAGTGCCAGTGAAATGACGTCAGTCATTTGAAGCTTTTTTGGGGACAACCAACCCCTTTCTGTAGTGGATTTTTAAGCCTTCCTTCTGCTTTTAGTTTCTCCAATTTTATGACTTTCATTCCCATTGTTGCTGGTTTCCATTTTTGGTTTTTTACTGTTTCCTAAGTCACGGACCGGGTGCTAATGACCGTAGCAGTTTTGTGCCCTAAAAAAAAACGTGTGCTCTCAGTCACTGAAACCTACACTGTTAAAGATCTTTTATCTCCAGCTTCAAGTGGGTGTACCTCTTTTGGAACATATTTCCAACCGTATTTCCATATGACCTTTTTTGCTCCTTATCCTCTCGGGCACTATTTCCTGCAGTTTGTTGCCGTTTTGCAAAATTTCCCTGCATGTAAGGCGAGGAAAGAATGCCGCACCCAGAGGTCAGCATCTCATTCCTCGTCAAGATTCGAGAGAAAAGTTTATCTAGCAAAGTCAGATCGGTTACATTTTGTGAACGTGTGTGAAAATGAGGAGCTGCTAACACTGTTTTATTGTGCAGTGCAGCGGAATGTACAGAGGAATGTGTATCATTCTGCACTAACGTACTAGCTGTCGTAGCTACTGTGTAGACTTCTGGGACATCAAACCTCTGTCTACAACAGAGCTGTGGTTCAAATTCTCACCCTGTTCCTTTCTTACTTTTTAGACATCCGTTCCCCAGTTCTCGCTGTCTATAAGCGGGGCACCATGTTGTCACATGACGGTAGCTCATCACGCGACAGTGGAATCTATTAAGCTTCATTCGTGTGTCTACTAACCCGTGCAGTGCACGGCTGTAACTGGTCCAGTCAAGTTCACGTAGGGTGGTTTCCCGATGGAGTACACAGAGGACGAATACTACGTCAATGTGCTTCTGGTGCTGAGTGCATCCGATAACTGAGCTGCTGCTGCTGCTCAAGCGTGTGCTGAATGGTACAGTCAAAGGTGCCACGATATAATGCTTTCCATCACCTGGAGCATCTGTGTCCTCAAGTAATGGACAGAGGTCATCCGAAGACTAGACATACTCCACAGAGGACACGGTTCTGGAAACTTCACCAGTCACCTAGACGAAGTATCCGTGATATACGAGGCAGCTCCAGCTGTCTCAAAGACTGGTGTGTGAGGCTACATTCTGAACAAAAACCTTCAGAACATCTCCCTAGGACTTACATTTGTACTTGATATTAAGAAATCTTTCTTTTTCAACTACTGATTCCCTCTCACGCCATTCCATTCTGTTGAAACTGCACAGGGTGCCAGCTGTGGATAACCTTTCAGTCCCTGTATTGTATCTCTGCTATAGTAAGACTTTTAGAGAATGTATTCCAGTAACACTGTCTGAAGCTTTCTCAAAATTTGCAAATACTAAGACATCAGTCCGTCTTTCTTTCAGTTTATCTTATAAGATAAATTGTGGGGTCAGGTCAGTATTGCCCTGTTTGTCCTTACATTTCTCTGGAACTCAGCCTGATCTTCCCTGAAGTCAGTTTATACCAGTTTTTTCACTTTTCTGCAAATGATCCATGTTAATATTTTGCAAGTGTGACTTATTAAACTGATGCAACAGTATTATGAAAAGGATAGCTGCTACTCACGATATAGTGGAGATGCTGAGTTGCAGATAGGCACAACGAAAAGGCTGACAGAAAGTAACTACACACACACACACACACACACACACACACACACACACAAACCATAATCTGCTTCAGTGGCCAGTCTGAAACCAGACTGTGGGACCGAGCGAGGTGGCGCAGTGGTTAGCACACTGGACTCGCATTCGGGAGGACGACGGTTCAATCCCATCTCCGGCCATCCTGATTTAGGTTTTCCGTGATTTCCCTAAATCGTTTCAGGCAAATGCCGGGATGGTTCCTTTGAAAGGGCACGGCCGATTTCCTTCCCAATCCTTCCCTAACCCGAGCTTGCGCTCCGTCTCTAATGACCTCGTTGTCGACGGGACGTTAAACACTAACCACCACCACCACCACCAGACTGTGGTCATGTGTGTGTGAGTCGTGTGTTGTCTATTTTCGACACAGGCCTTGTTGGCCAAAAGCTCACTTTCTGACAATCTCTTCATTGTGCCTGTCTGCGACTGAGCACCTCCGCTAAATGTTGAGTAGCAACTATCCTTTCCACAATATTGTTACATTCCATCCTGGATTTTCCACTGTTTTATTAAGCTGGTGGTTTGGTAGTATTCACACCCTCCAGCTCCTCCCTTACTTGAAACTGGAATTACTACATTCTCCCTGAAGTGTGGGGGTATTTTACCTGTCTCAATTATGTTGCATGCCTGGCTCTCCCAAGGTTGTCAGTGGTTTTGAGGGAAAGTCATATACTCCAGAGGCCTTGTTTTGATGTAGGTTATTCACTGCCCTGTCAAATTTTCCTCACCCATCTGTTTACTTCCACCTCAGTTTCTAAAATACCAATAGACCCCCATCGATGAGTCTTTAAAGAATTGAACTCGCATATGGAAAACAGGTTGAAACATCTGTTTACTTTACAAATTAGTTAATACGTTAAATATTTTACATTAAGAACATAAGCAAGAAAAAGTTTAGAAAAGATTTTAAAGTATGTTAAAAATTTGTTGTTAAGTTGCCAAGTGCTCTCATTATCAAACACTGGATGAGTGCGGTGTGAGTAATTTTACTGTATTTTAAACAAAAACTAATTCTTCATATATCTCAATGTTTATGATGATACTTTTCCTGCACTGTAGGCCGTACACTCATATAATTAATTGTAAATACATTGGACACTGTCTGTAAAATGTGTCGTGAATAGAGTCAGTAATAAAAAAATAATAAATTAAAACATCATGCCTGCTGCTGCAGTTTTACTGCATTAACAACAAAAATGTGGTTATAAATAAACTACTTTTCATCATTTTGTGGGGGTCTCAATGAGATTTTTTTGTAATGGATTGAAATAATGTGTAAAATTTGTTAGAAGTCGTCATATGCTCTCATTCTCGAAAATTGGATGAATGTAGTAATTTGAATGTGCGAGTTAATGCTGCCTCAAGACATGCAGAGTGTCTCAGGAGGAATGGTCATTATTCACATATATGACGTGAATGATCATGCGAAGCAAAAAAGTCTAGTAAACGTGCTCTATAATACATATCTTAAGAGCCGCGAGCATTTATTCAGTAGAAGAGATATCTGATGGTGGCAAAGACGAACAAGAGCTCATAGCTGGCAAGGTATGCGCCTTACAGCCCACATTTACTGGACCTTTTTATTATTATTATTATTATTATTATTATTATTATTCTATACTACCACCTCTGAAAATATGAAAAGCAAAGAGCTTGCAGTAGAAGAGATTTGTTTCACATTATTGAAAATTAAGAATTGCTCATGGCTTTGGAGGTACACATTTTAGAGCCCAAGTTTAGTAGACTTTCTGTTTCAAATGATCATTCCTGTCTTGTCCCTGGGTATTGACCATTTCTCCTGGGACATACTGTGTTAAACATTTAGTATAAGATTATAATTCTTAATTAGTAGAGCTGCACACTTCTGTCGATATTAAACCTACTATCAAACGACAGTACTTACAATTTGATAGTTCCCATTCTTTCTATGTCAAACGCTCTCTCCCATACAACCTCGGCATTCGAGGCAAACGTGTTTGTGCGGGTGCACTCTTTATGGCAGTACACCACCACTCTTTCAGCCTTCACTGGACATAATTATCCCAACAGCCTAGTTTAAAAGCAGATTTCCTGGGCCATCACATGCAATCCTGGTACTGCTGATCCCTCCTAAAAACTACTTTGGAGTGCACCACTGTTACTCAGTATTATCCTGGGAATGTATTAATCAACTACTCCGACAAAGCTGTGACTTCTGAAAATAGTGCCCAGAAATGAGATCCATTCTGTCTGAGATTTTGCCCACCACACCTAGAATAGCTTTTCATTGTCTTCCCAATCTCCACAATATTCTTGTCAGACCCTCTGCTCCTTCTGTACCTATCTCCCTTCCCTGTGCCTCCTACCTCTCTTACCGTCCCCGCTGCACGACTTGCGCCACCACCTATACCAGCCCTGTAACTGGAAAAACCTATACTATAAAACGGAGAGTCGCCTGAGAAACGACACGTGTCACTTACCAGCTGTTACGTGAACACTGTTCAGCTTTTTACATTGGCACGACTACCACCAAATTATCAGTTAGGATGTAGGGGCATAGGCAGAGGGTATATACTGGCAAAACGCAGTGGCAGTCGTGATCTCGGTGCCTGTTTCACCACACGTGCCATCTGGATTCTTCCCCCAGGCACCAGCTTCTCAGAACTCTGCAGTTCGGGAACTATTGCTACAACATATCCTCGGTTCTAATTTATGTTAATTACTTCTGTCTCAGCATTTCTTCACAGTAATTACTCCTACCTTCACTCCATTTTTGTTTTCTACATCTTTCATTGTCTTACCTGTCTATTTTTCACTGCCCCCCCCCCCCCCCCCCCCCTCCCACCTCTGTTACATACAATGCACTTTGCTTTTCACTCTTATTAACTTGTGCACAATGTTTAAGCAGTAATGTCTGCCTTGCATATTACGCAGTCTTCCACTTTTAAGCTCTCAGGTTTTCAAATCTTGTCCGGTGCAGTCCCCAAAAATCAGTCTTTCCTTCTCATTGCCTCTGGTAAGTCTCCCCTGACCTGTGGTTCTGGGTGACTTCCCCCATTTCGTAAACCTCTCCAGTCCTTTTCCTCCACCTCACTTCCTTCCCCTTCAACCCTTCTTCCTGAACAAGTAGCAACTGGCTCCGAGAGCTTGCCTAATTATAACCTCCTTTTACACGTGTGTGTTCTGCCGCCTCTTGGTGAGTGGGTTTCTTTTATCTATCTAATTACATTTTGTCTTAATGTGTAGAGTATGACAGCATTCCAAATTTTTTAAATTTCGTCAACAACTGTATGAAATATTGAAAATCAAAATTTTTGTTGCTCCTGGAAGCCGTTAGATAGGCATTAGCAACTGGGCTCGTGCTCTGGATTAGCCATTTAGTAGTGTGGATTGTCTTTACGTGAATTTCATCTGACATCCCTGAAGGTAGGGGGTGGCTATTCGGCAGATACGAGTGATAAACACTATCTCCTTTTTTTAGGTACCGAGTGGTGCTCGTGCGGCGCAGTGGTGGCGCAGCTGTGCCGACGGTACGCTGGCTGTGCCACCTACACGGGCGCGCCGGCTACCACCCGCACCGCCGGCACGCGAGTCCTCTGCTGCTGCAACCGCGTGCGCCTGCCGGTGCGTACGTGCCACGGAGGGGCGTGGCGATGTTCGTCGGTAGAATCTTGCGAGGGGCGTTGAAAATTCGCTACCTGCTGCTCGGCGGTGCTGTCGGAGGGGGTGTGACACTGAACAAGGTAAACTTTTCCACTCGTTTCCTGAGGCCACATGTGGCTTGAAGTGTTTTGTCACATATTGTATTTAATGCAATTTCTTCATTATCTTTTTCTGTTCGAGACAGTGACATCTGGAAAGTTTATACCATACTTCTTCTGTAACTGTATGTTATTACTGTCAAGAAGATTCATACTGCAATTCTAATTTCTTTTAAATAATGTAACATGTCCATTCGTATTAGTAAACTGTACGGGATATGCATAAAGTGACAGGATTCTTGTTGCAAAACTATTAAATAGTCTTGAAGTAGTTTTAGTTTCAATATATTACTAGTTAATTGTACTAGTATGTGTTTGGAATAGCTTTCATCTGGTTTACACAGTTGTTGTTGTGGTTGTGGTCTTCAGTCCTGAGACTGGTTTGATGCAGCTCTCCATGCTACTCTATCCTGTGCAAGCTTCTTCATCTCTCAGTACTTAACTGCAACCTACGTCCTTCTGCATCTGCTTAGTGTATTCATCTCTTGGTCTCCCTCTACGTTTTTTACCCTCCACGCTGCCCTCCAATGCTAAATTTGTGATCCCTTGATGCCTCAGAACATATCCTACCAACCGATCCCTTCTTCTAGTCAAGTTGTGCCACAAACTCCTCTTCTCCCCAATCCTATTCAACACCTCATTAGTTATGTGATCTACCCATTTAATCTTCAGCATTCTTGTGTAGCACCACATTTCGAAAGCTTCTATTCTCTTCTTGTCCAAACTATTTATCATCCATGTTTCACTTCCATTCTTGGCTACACTCCTTACAAATACTATCAGAAATGACCTCCTGACACTTAAATCTATACTTGATATTAACAAATTTCTCTTCTTTAGAAACACTTTCCTAGCTATTGCCAGTGTACATGCCACAGTTAGTCACATCTATTACATGAATTGTAGCCGTTCAGATTTTCAGTGTGAAAATATTCTTAAGACACTCTAAGAACACTCTGCAGATATCTTCCAAATCTCTTTCGATATTCAGTGTTATCAAATGTTCTCCATTGAAGAGGTAATGTTACCTATTCTGAGGCTCTCCTCCAGCAGTCCATGTGATGTTGGAAGCTCCACAACATACTCAATGTGACCTAAAGGCATGTGCTGGAAAACTCCAGCTGCTGCACCCCACGCACAGAGTACCTCAACCAAATAGTAATACAATACAACAAATTATTGTATTAACATGGGATATCATATGCAGAAATTCAGGCTTGCACTTTTATTTGAAGCATGCCTTCAAACATAACATTAATAGAGAAAATGTTTACTCATTTATGGATGGCAAGGGTACAGAAAAATTCACACTTCTGACTCTGGACAGAAACAGTCCAAATTGACAAAAGTTGGCCCCCTGGGAAAAGAAGGGACCCAGCAGGAAAATGCCCTTGTTGGAGCACAAGAAGACGAATATGTTCCTCTTTAAAAGATTTGGGTGGAAGTGTGATGAACCAGCTGTCACAATCCTCGTGCCTCAACAACAGTTTTGGCGTGTGGACATATTCATGCTTTTTTGTCCTGAGATAGAGTAGTGGAGAGACAGTGATGGTGGAAGAGATATGAGACAGTGCCAGTGTGTGTGTGTGTGTGTGTGTGTGTGTGTGTGTGTGTGTGTGTGAGAAAGAGAGAGAGAGGGGGGGGGGGGGCAAGAGTATTGTAGGGAGAGGGAAAGTGACAGTGAAAAAAAAAGAGAGAGAGTGATGGAGGAGACAATAGCAGTGAGAGCCAAAGAAAGAGGAGATGGTGGTGGTCAGGCTGTGAAAGAGAGAGATGGTTGGAGATAGTAGCAGTGGGAGCAAAAGAGAAGGGAGGCAGTGGAAATGAAACAGAGATAAGTGGAGATCAGATGCAGGCTCGTGTGGTAGGGATCCCCCACCCCTGCCTCACCCTCGCCAACACCCCACACCCTTCCTGCCGCACACCACAAGAGTGAACTTTAATGCTCTTGTATAGGGGAGGGTACGTTTTGGACCGAAATTTTAAACACGTGTGTAGAGAGGAAAAAATAAGTTAGGCCTCCCAGAATTTTTGGGCTGCCAACGATATGGTGGAGACAGTGGTACTTGGAAGGAAAGTAAAGGAGACATTATAACTGAGCTTATGGTGTCTTTCCATATTAGTATCAAAAATCCTGCAGTACTCTTGTCAGAGATGATACAGTGCGCCTTCTTGTGGTCTGTTGCCATGTTGGCGCACTTTCAAGTCAAACCTACAACAAAGCATAAAGGAAAAAAGCTGATGAATATTTCATAACAAACTATGATTCTCTGTGTTTAGTAGTTTTTGAGCTATGATTTTTGGAAATTATAGCAGGACTTTATGGACACCCTGTTTATTGACATTAAACACATAACAATGACACATTTTAACTTGGCTGCTATGTGAAAAGTGCTGTGTATGGAAGCTCGTGATTGGTTCATGGTGAATTGTCTGCTGGGACAAGTCCCACCTCTTCCTCCAAGTGCAGTCAGATCATAAAAGAAGGAAACATGTAGTGAGTTAATGCATCACTGGAAGAACAGGGTAAATCTTTGTCCACTTTTGTAACAAATATTAACAATTGATACAATGTTAACAATCACTGGACACAACATTGTCTGTGGATCTTCCCTGTATTCACAATTGACTACTTAATGCTACAGTGCATAATACTGCAACATAGCTATAGGTTGGGAAGAGTGTAAACATAGGAGAGTGGCTCAAAATCAGCTGACTTTCACAGATCAGAGACAGGCCAATGTAAAGTGTGTGATTAATGGATCATTGAACTGATGGCATAGTTAGATTCTGTCAGTGGTAACATCCTGACACAGCTTCTCAAAATAGAATGAATATCAAAGAAGGAACATTCCATTTGTCTTCCTACACCATGTAATAACTGTTGTCAAAATTATGTATATATCATTTGTGACTTCTGCACCTCTTCAGAGAAGGTTGGTGATCTCAGGAAGTTATATATTTGTGTCAGAGCAAGTATTTTCTCTCGTGAAGTTTCTGCGATTGCTGTCACGTCCCGAAGACGTGGGATGTTGCTCGGTATGACGTGACGTGCAAATAAAATTACTATCCCGTGCATTATCTGTGCTTTTACTTGCAATACCTCATTTTATAGTTTTCATTTACGAGTATTGTTCACTGCTAAGAAGACATAGGAATATGCGTCACTCCTCTGGATTAGTAAGTTCCAGCTAGAAGTGGGATGCTTAAAGCTAATATGCTAATATGAGCTCCATATTTACATCTGTGGGTGAAAATGTGTGATGATGGATCAGATATAATCTAGACTCCTGTTTCTAATTGTTTTATTTACTGTTACTGCAAAACCAAATACAATAAAAGTCTAGATCAGGTAAGTGGCATACTCACATGTTTTGTGCAACAGTGTTGTTAGTGCTCACTGTGAGGTATGTGGGAAGGGGAGGGGAGATAATGTCTTTCAAGGTACGAAATGAAGGCGTATTGTCACTGTCTCGTGTTAGTATACTTAGTATACCACAACCTCCGAAACTGTAACACATTTGGAAGAATGGGAAAATATTTTGACAACAGAGATTGTATATTTAGTGTACGCTTTGCCATTAGGTCTCAACATAAGCACAACCTCATAATTTGTGACATATTTGGAAAAAAAACCAGTCAAATATGTATGACAACAGGAATTATTAATTTAATTTTTGTGAGTGAAACTTAGCTTGTGGCCTAACCGAGGCCGTGAGCTAAGCTTAGTAATATACTAGTATGTCACTGACTGGTTTTTTTTTGTGGTCACATTACAATCTAGCCACAACCTCATAATTTGTGATGTACTAGGAGAAAAGTCAGATATTTGTCATAACCAAGATTATGAATGTGATTGCTGCTCATTTCACTTTTATCAGTGTAAATTGTGCTGGTAGCTCTCAACAAAACCACAACCACATAATTTGTGACGTATTCAGAAAAAAGCCAAATATTTGTGAAAATAGTGAGAATTGTCTCTTTTTTGTCGCCTCTCGTTGGTATGTCAGTGTCATTACTTTGGCTACGTGAAACAGACACACTGCCAATCTAAGAGCAGTAGAGATACATTGCCACAGCTGCTGCTCACCGTAATCTAAGACTTTCCTGCGTGACATTGTATTTTAGAAGTGCACTTAGTCCACTGTGTGGGCAGCTTCTTGACCCTGTTGTGTAATTGGACAGTTGGACTCGAAGTTTTGCGGCTGCGTAGTCTCGGAAGAGCAAGCCTGTTACTGCTCCTCACACGGTCCAGACAGATGACAATCACTGGGCGATAAACCTGTGCTGTAAGGAGGCCGGACGAGTGGTACTCCTCTTATTTCTTCGAATTTATAGCTGCAGTAAGGGTTTGTGAACTTTTGTGAAGAAGATTGACTTTTCATATTTGTTTGCCATGTCCTTTCCTGCAATAAGCAAATCTAACCTCATACAAAAAGTGGCAGTAATATCGTTTGTTCGTCACTCTGCAGTATGCCATAAAGCGTTTTGTCTTTTACTGTGGTGGCCTCAACTTTGCTGCTGTTCACTGGCTAGTTTTGACTTGTTTGTGGTGCCCTGTAGGTCTTGTGTGACTCAGAACGTGCTCTTTCTAACTGCAGATTTTACTGGGATTCTTTCACTAACCAGCAAATGTTCAACTTCAGTCAAAACCACGAGGGACCCACTGGGAGGGCACTCCACGGCAGTGGCTCGAGAACTGACCTCGGAGCGATTTCGGACACCGTCAAACATCAGTCGCTTTCCTGGAGATGGCAAATGGCATTAAATTTCTCATTAGTTATACGTATGCGAGGATAACAATTGTTCTCATTTGCTATTTGTTTCTGGCCTTCCTCAAACTCCTTATGCCAAGTAAACACACAATGCTGTGATTGTGTTTAGTCACCAAATTGTGCTTGCTAAGCTCAGCAGACAAACATTAATCACTCTTTAGTGTCAGTCGATTTTGGAGTGCCATAAGTGATGTAGCAGTCTTGTGACCCCCCATGACTGACCTGAGTCGTGGGAATGAAGTGGTATGTGCCAGAGCATTCTGTGGAATGCACGTGGTGTCGCTGTAGAGATGTGGCACAATGGTAGAAAGGACCTATTGGGTTCAGATTTGCCCATCACTGTGCCTGAATAAAGTTGCCTGATGTATCAATGCAGATCATCTGGCTTGTCTACAAGGAATGGTGTGCCTCTTCAACCATGTAATGCAGTATAAGAACAGTGGTCAGAAAGAGGTCCTAACTTCAGGGGACTAGAAATGAGTTTTGTGTCTCATCACTAACAGTTGGTTTGTAACCCGACAGGAATATCTGCTGTCAGTGAACGCAGGTAGGTATCTCTGAAGTAGTCTGGCATATTTTGCAAAGGGAACAGCACACAGTGGATGTTTGGAATGGAGTACCTTGTTAAAGGCCATTGCTCTCAGGAGCACATAAAGCTGCGCACCTACAGTGGGCCAGTGGGCCAAACCACACAGAAGTGGACAATAATTGACTGGAGGCATGTAATGTGGTTGCAGTTTTGCGTCTTTTCGAATGGTGTGAGGTGTTGAAGGCACTGACAGATGGCACCGTGAGGCCTTCAATTTGCAGCCTGTGGAAGGTACATTGTAAAATTTGCGAATGGCTGTAGTGTAAGCTGTTATTGTGCTTTATATAGCTTGAGTACACCTTGACACTGTTTTAAGCTGCCGTCTGTTACCTTAAATGTCTCTTCTCGGTGAGTTTTTGTCTCACTACTTCATTCTCATAGTTCAGATTGTGGTTGCTATCGCCATGCTTGAACTTCTAAAACTTCTGGACTCATTGTGTATTGTAGGCAATGATAAATGAAAGATCGCAACTTCTGCTCCGAGCTACGAAATGACTTTAAATGAGGTGTAGCTCAAGTAGGTTGTATCGATGAAGACGTCAGTCGTTAAAACACTTGTGACTCGTGAGTCGTATCGATACTCAGTGGTAAATTAAAAGATAATTCATTTGTCCTGATGACGAAAATGACATTGTCAGTAGGCTGCATATTGTGGGCAGTCCATGCCACCTTCAACTGGAGGCATCACGGTGTAAACATGCAACCACCCAGGAGATGCCTTGCATTCACTACCATTGTACCTCAGCCCTCCTGTAGCATCTGTTCCAAAATAAATCGGTAAATACGGCCTCTAATTTGACCTTACACACCTGTTTCCTCTATCACAATCATCTTTTGCAGCGATAATTGTTCATAGTTGACCAGGATACTTGCTAAAACTTCCTGGCACACTGAAATGGTGTATTTCAGGCTGGAGATGATTTTGTATTTTTTTGTACTGTGACTTGGGCCCAGTTATTCAGGCTTCTCTCTCTCTCTCTCTCTCTCTCTCTCTCTCTCTCTCTCTCTCTCTCTCTGTCTGTCTCTGTTAAAAAAGTAGAATGTTTATGTATGCCTTTTCAGTGACCAAGTATTCCCACTTCTTCTGCATCTTCATGATGAGTTTGGTGTGTGCATTCCTGTATTCCAAGATGACAGACATCACAAAATTGTAGAACATTCATAATTATTCGCCAATGGTTTTTTGAGCAAAATGCAGTTGGCATCCCTGCTCATGCTTGTGTTTAATGTGTAACTGCCGGAAGTTTAATTGTTGTATGTCTGTTAGTTATTGTTCACTCCTGTACTGAGTGAAACATTGTGTCTCACAGTTTACGAATTTCGAGTTTTGCAAAGTTAGAGAAGCAACTCGTCCGCATTAAATTCTGTGTGAAACTTGAGAAAAACTTTAGAGAGAAACATAAGTTGAGAAAAACTTTACAGAGAAACATCAAATGCTGCAAGAAGCCTACGGTGATGAGGGCTTAAGCTGCACTCGGTGTTACAAATGGTTCACACAGTTTAAAAATGACCGGACACAAGTTAAAGGTGACCTTCATTCAGGAAGCATTTTGAAGTCTGCCGACAACACTCTTTTAAGGAACATTGACGAAATTGTGCGCGCGAATTGAAGACCGACTGTCCGAGAGATTGCAGAAGAATGTAACATTTCAGTTGGATTGTGTCACGAAATACTGACACAGCATCTTGGAACGCATTGTGTTGCCGCCAAGTTCATCCCACGGCTTGTGAGTCATGCGTGACTATTGCACAAAAAATGATACCTCTGTGCTGCTTCATCCTTTGTACTCTCCAGATCTGGCCCCTGCGGACTTTTTTTTTTATTTCCTATATTGAAAACCCCATTGAAAGGATAAAGATTTGCAACAATAGATGAGATAAAAGAAAATTTGCAGATGCTGATCCAGCAAGAATGTACCAAGACTGTTTCTGGAAGTGGAAAAAGCATTGACAGCAGTGTATCAATTGTGAAGGGGAGTGTTTCGAAAGGTGCCGTGCACAGTAAGTAAAAGGTAAGAGTAGAAAAATTTTGTGGACAGAGTTCTGAAATTTTTTTGAACAGACCTTATATGTTGTTTATTTGACAAGCATTTGCGCTCCCAATCACACTTCATCTGGTCCACTAACTCATCCGATGTTAATCGTGTAGAAAATGGCTGGGACTGTTTGGAACAGCAGACAGCAGGTAAAATGCAACAATAGACATACCTGCATTTTGGTAGCTCCCCCATCCCCACACCATCTCTCTCTGCCCCCCCCCCCTTCTCCCTCTCCCTCTCCCTCTCCCTCTCCCTCTCCCTCTCCCTCTCCCTCTCCCTCTCCCTCTCCCTCTCCCTCTCCCTCTCCCTCTCCCTCTCCCTCTCCCTCTCCCTCTCCCTCTCCCTCTCCCTCTCCCTCTCCCTCTCCCTCTCCCTCTCCCTCTCCCTCTCCCTCCCCCTCCCCCTCCCCTTCCCCCCTCTTTTTCACACACACACACACACACACACACACACACACACACACACACACACTCCTGTGGTGATCCTGTAGCTGTCACCACATCCCACATGGCTGTTGCCATCAGTTTCTGTCTTCCCATCCTTCATTGTCTTCTTCTCTTTCTCTTTTTCTTGTGCCCTCCTTTACTCCATTCATCCCTGTAAAGACAGTTTGCCTAGGGCATCATCATCATTGGCAAGAGTGTGGGTTTTATTGAAACAAAAAAGTGCAAAAACCAGCCAACAGATGGCACTAGACAGAAGGGTGCTGCTTTCCAAACTCAGCATAATGGGTGCGAGGTACGTCGATATGTTAAAGCCTGGCTGATAAAGACCTGCCGGAAGATATGACAGTTATGCAGGATGGTGCTCCATCTGACGCACATTGTTTGGTGAGGATTGCGTGCTGAGCTGTCACATCCGCCGTGCTTGGTCTCCTCAGTCCATATGATTATTGGTTGTGAGGTTATCTGAAGTCATATGTCTACCACTATTTTCCAGTCTCATAAGGGATGGTACAACACAATATCCGAAGACCATATCTCACCATACCTACAAATATGCTGTATAGTGCTGTTCACAACATTGTCCCCCGACTACAGATATTGCTCGTGAATGACAGCTGACATATTTAGCATTTCCAGAATGAGATTTTCACTCTGCAGCAGAGTGTGTGCTGATATGAAACTTCCTGGCAGATTAAAACTGTGTGCCGGACCGAAACTCGAACTCGCGGGCAAGTGCTCTACCGTATGAGGAACCCAAGCACGACTCGCGCCCCGTCCTCACAGCTTTACTTTTGCCAGTATCTCGTCTCCTACCTTCCAAACTTTACAGAAGCTCTCCTGCGAACCTGGTCCCGAGTTAGAGTCTCGGTCTGGCACACAGTTTTAATCTGCCAGGAAGTTTCATATTTAGCATTTGTCATAAACGTCGTCATCTTCGCGAAAAATCAACTGTTAATGCTAATTATTGCTTTTTTACCACACGAAGCACCATCTGTTGGTCATTTTGGGCCCCTTTTTCTTATTTCAGTGAAATCCCGTGTCCTTTCCAACACATTTCAATTTGTACCTCTCTGCCTATGTTATTCCATGAATTATTGAATTTTCAAATGTTAACAACTTTTGGGTCACTCTGTATCTGACAGTGTCTTGTTCATTTTATATATTATGTAATTTGTACTCGAATCTCCTCCTCCCAACATAAGTTTTCTTACACTGGCCCAAAAATTTGTCTCAAGATCTTTCTTTCAAAGAAGCCAAGTTGCTTTTCATAGAATTTGTTAATGTCCATGTTTCGGCACCGTATGTTAGCACCAGACTTAATAAAGCTTCATACGTCACAACTTTAGTTTTCTTGATCAGCAACTAAGTTTGCAGGAATTTTATGTGCCCACAGTAGCAGTTGTTGGCGGACAGTATTTTTGGATTTCAGAACTGATATTATTCTTCCAGTTTACTTATGATTGAAAATAAGTGTCACTGAATATAGCATCAAACTTACACAAATGAATTTCTGTGGACGGGCCTCATTAGGATACTCTTCCTTAGTTATGGGCATATACTTACTTTCCCCTTCATTTATCTGTCGATTCATCTTTCTAGCAGCTCTTCCAAGATATGTAAAGGCTTCTTTCATTATTCTTGGCTTTCTTGCCGTTATGATCTGCATATCCAGCACCTGAAGTGATTTTTGTGGGATAGTCCCCCTTGTTTTGATGCCTGCATATCTTACAACTTTTGGTAAGCCTATATTAATCAGAAGGCAGGATGATGCATTCCCTGTCTTACCTATTTTTTGTGATCACAGTGCTTGATAACATATTCTGTACTTCAACTTCACTCTAGGCATTTTCCATAGTGCTTTTACTAATTCAATCAATTCATTAGGAATCTCTAACCCTCCTATTGCTGTATACAGGGCCCATTTGTCAATGCTGTCATAGGCTCATCTAAAGTCTATAAAGAGGCGTTGAGTATCAATACCAAATTCTGTACATTTTTCTTGTATTTGCCATATTGTAAAGGTCTTTGTCAACGAAATCCATATTGATAGTCACCAAAGGCATTTTCAACAAAGGGTACAAGCCTGTTAAAGAGGATGTTGAAGAACATTTTTATGCTGTAGATAATAGGCGAATTCCCCTATAGTTAGAGCACAGCATAACATTGCCTTTCTCATGTATTGGGCATTTCATACATATTCAGATATACTTTCTTTTAACCAAATCTTAATTGCAAGCATGTGGGAATGTTTCATAAATTCCTTTCCTGTATTTGAATGAGTTCTGACTGTGTTAGATCCATTCCTGGGGCCTTATTATTCTGCATGTTCTTGATGGCTGCTTCCACTTCTTCAGCAGTTAGTACTGGTTCCTCTGTTTCAGAGTGCCTTCTATTTACAGAAGGTAAGATTCTTTGGTGCTCAGCTGAATCCTCATATAACAGTTTGTCAAAGTGGTGAGCCTATCTTTTACATATTGCATCACTGCCCAAAATTGAGCTATATGTATTTCTACGTTAATTTATCTCATTCTTGTCTTTCAAGTGTTCTGTTTGAAGAATCTGACAGTGTCAGACACAGACAATGGCAGACACAGACATTGTAAAAAATTCTTTAAAATGTTTATTAACAAAATCAAGAAAGACTGTTCCTCTTCTTGAATGAATAATAGCTGTAGTTTAGAAACGAACAAGGTGATCACACAAAATGAAAATGAGAGGTCTCACTGAGACTGTCTGGAAGCAGTGTTAGACTAAACATTCAGTTCTGCCATCTGTGCACAGAGTTAACTTTCCACAAGAGGTTTAATTCTTCTGTCAAAAAATAGAGTTAAATTTCCCTTAGTACAGTCTACAGAGAATGTACCACAAGAATAATTTGAGCCAAGTTTTACGACATCCACTATTGCGAAGACAGATCTGTCACTGGTGTCACAGCGACCCGAGGTGCTTTCCGTAGCAGCGGCAGCAGAGACAGTGGTTTTGGCGTGGGCCGGATGTCCGACTCTTGGCTCGGAGTCAACGGCTGCAGAGGGTCGTGCACTGGACTAAGTACTGTTCAGCGGCTGGATATTGTGGGATCTATTTTCTGTCACGTGTGTTGTGGAAGCAAGTAGCAATCTGCAATCTCTGGTGACGCCGCTAGGGCTGCCTAGTGCGAAGTCTACTTTATGGCGAAAGTAGTTGCCTGGCAAACCAGCAACTCTGCGATGTTGAAATGGATGGTGTATTGTCATCCTTGCAGGCACAATGTTGCAACATACCACCTTTTCTTTAATTTCTTTTCTTTCGTGCTCTTTCTTTGTCTCTTTGTACAGCTTCATTTCTTCTCTTCTTGCTAGTCTAATCTCTTAACAGATCTTCAGATATGATCTACCTTTTGCATTCTCTTTAGACTTCATTTTTAATTGTTGTTATTCTTCTGTAGGATAAGGTAACCTGAAATATTACACATTCTTCCAGGGTGGGGTTTGAGTTGTTGCTTCCCAGCATTCATAAAACACAGATACATACTATAGATGACTGTAAAAGGCCATTGGTAATCCTAAAGGATCTGATCATCAGTGACTTTCTTCAGGTGTGTATAGGATACCTGAAGAAACTTCTGGACACTCTTCTTCACAGAGTTGAGGCCATTATCAGGGCTACAGGTAGTGTGCTGCAGTATTACTAACACTTCTCTTGGGATTGACTAATTTTATGTAAAATTTTTGCTGCTTGTACATCTTCATGCCCAAGAAATTTAATTAATTTAAGAAATACAGCAACCAGCCCCTTTTTTATGTATTTTTATTTATACCAATACACACTTTAGACTTAGTCCATTTTTTGTTGCCATAGTATGCATTTATATCTCCAGTTAGTGCATCATTATTAAAATATTGGATACAGTTCGAATGTTGCAGCTGCCCAGTGCAAAATAAGGATTTTATTTATGTGCTACACTTGTGAGTTGTATATTAACAATATAGTAGTTTAGCACCTTCTGCTTCACTCACATGTCTTTTTCTGTGCAATTCAGACAAAGCCGATTTGTGGTGGCGACTGTTAAATAGCTTTCTTTGATTTAGTTCACAAATTTAAACACCGTCTAAACTTCTCACACTAATCCAGGCCATAGAAGTATGGTCTTTTCTGGATGTACTTCTGACCAAAAAGCAATTCTGTAAGCTAGACTTGGAGGTTTTTTTTAACCTTGCTTTTTGAGTTCATGTAGTGATATTTCCGTAGAAGCTTTCAACACATAACACAGGTTTCTTTATTTCTAACCGAGAAGTCAAATACCAATTTTTGTAGATTTAGATTTAAAAATCTTTTAATATAATGAAATATTTTGGTAAAACTTTTTGCCCCCTGTTTCACTCTTTTAGAGGTTGAATTTACCACTGAAATGTATTTTTTTATTTCTAATCACAAAGTGACATACCAATTTCTATAGATGTTGTTTTAAAAACTCATTAGTAGTTGTTTAATAATGATTTATTTAAAAAAAGACGTTCACTCACTATTTCACCCTCTTAGGGGTTAAATTTCCGAAAATGCTGAAAGACGTACTTTTTTTGTCTCTGACCAGGAAGCAAAATACCAGTTTTTGTAGGTATGATTTCAGTATTGTCTTAATAGTGACTTAAAAACCTTCCTTCCCCTTTTTCGCCTTCTTAAGGATGGAATTTTGAAAAATCCCAACATAAACAATGTTTACAGTGTAAGCTCAACACCCTGTTCAAATTTCTGTCCTTAGTGTTTGGGACTGGGCGATGAGTCAGTGAACCAGTTAGGGCGTTTCCTGTTGTGTATAGAGATAACTCAATAGATGCACTTACTTTCTGTCCTGCTTGTTGTTGCTCATATTTTTGACATTTATAAGTGTGGCACAAACACCTTTTGCTTTTTGCATTGTTCAAAACAATCACAGCATCCTCCACGTTGCTGACTGACGTGTTTGTTTATGTCAGAAAATTGTGGACCTGTAAGTGAAGTGTAACTTAGATTTAGACATAATTTTCTGATATAAACAAACACAGTACGTGCTGTGCTATATTTCTTAAAGTAATATAATCCACAGACAAAGAGCTCAACATTCAGTAAAATGAATAAATTAAAGAAATTTGATGATAAAATGTTAAGTAATTCTGCTGGGTACCAATTTCTCAGATATTGTGAACAGTGGTAAAGTGTCAGCCTGTGAATGCAACCTGCCTGCAATGCTCGCTTGACATCCCTGCTAGTACTGCATAGAAGCCGGCACCACCTCATCAGCTGTACACACTCGTAACACGCAGTCACCTTTATGTTCGATCCACCCTCGTAGACTTAATGCTTTACTGATTATCAAAGGGGATGGGACGGAAATGTCTCGCACATTCCTTGTCCCTGTGGGAACTGGGAAGTAAATATATTGGTGGAATGCACACATCCCACCGGCCACGGAAGTTTGTCACCTACAGTCTGTACAGAGCATCTTGTACCGTGACGTGTTGCAGACGTACGAGAAGTGGAGAGACTCCATCCCTGACATGGGCTGGCTAAGCGACATGTTCCCCGACACGGACCAGTGGAACAGCTTCCGCACGTCACTGTCGGAGGTGAAGGACAGCATTCGCGACAGTATAGACCTCGGTAAGTGTATGCTGGCAGCGGGTGGCGGTAAGTGCGACACGGTCGAACGTGACAGAGCTGGAATTATCCACACATTTGCAAATGTGCATCGTCAGATTTCTGTGGGTGCGGGATCTGCCCCGTATCGCTTGTTGAGCAGTAGTGGACACGTAAAGGCAGCCCCGGCACTTGGATAGTGCACAAAAAATGAGCATCCAGCTGTGGTAGACTTTCTGTGGCCACTCGGCGAAATGAGGCTGACAATTAGTCAGCAACCTGTGTGTGTGTGTGTGTGTGTGTGTGTGTGTGTGTGTGTGTGTGTAACAACAAAATTGTGGTCAATTTCTGACTTTCTGTAGTAAATGCAGTCTGGTATCTAGCCTTACAACTATGTTGTCACTGAAAGGAACAGTATATGAAGCTTTCAGAGTGAGAAATCCCTCCTTTCTAAGAGTGAAGCCAAATGGAGGACAGTGTCTGCTGATGGCTGAGTCACACACAGATCAGAATAATGCTGTGATTGACAGCAAGGACAATTGTAACAACAACAGCCAACCGAAGACAAGTGAGCACATATTCTGTTCTGTTCAGTTGTGTCAAATAATCCTGTGGACATGTTTTGGTTCGTAACACCACTGTTGTGATTTAAATTGGTAGGGTGCTATGTTTCTCAGTGCAGATATTCTTATTTTAAGAAGTGGTGTCAGAAGCCAGAAGTGGACGAGTGGAAATAAATTGAGTGTAAAACCCTACATCTGTTGTTCCCCCAGCTATATTGGTTGCATTGATAATGGCAACCCGAGTTCACTCCCTTCCGTGCATAACTGCCAGTCACTTTGTTGTTCTGATGTAATTATAGTCGGATACATTTCTACAAGTAGAGGAAACTGTGTGATGCGGATCGTATGTTAGCAAGTGTGCATCTCGTGATGATTTTGGCCAAACATTGAAACAGATGCAGTACCTAGCAATTGTTGGCAGCTGTCATAAGTGACGAGTGTCGCGAATTTGGCATGTAGTTTACAAGTAACGTTAACATTTCACCGAATACTAGAAGTTTGAGTAATTGGCAGGGACATTAAAAAGAGTGAAAACTTTACTAGCATTAATTTTTCATTCTTTTTCGTGTGCCAGTCGACAACTGAATGATGCTACGATTCGGGGAGCTGCTACCTTTACACTTAAATTATTTACATTATGCCAGAACCTCCCGTAACACATTTCACATAAATAAATATTCATTTTGTCTTTGTAATTGACTGTTTAGTTTCACTCAAGGAGTAGTAGTTGTAAGAAGAAACATCTTCAATCTTGATATGTGAAATACTTTCACAGTCATGTTTTTCACTGATTTCAGAGCCATAGTTAGATTAACTTCAAAGAGTGCAGAGCATTCTTCTTTTTAGTATTGTTACATCTGTCATTATTTCTTTCAGTCTCAAATGGAAGAGTTGATGACAAATTTGGGCATTAAGTACATACTCTGTCTGTGTAGATTAAAAAAAATTTTTGTCACCTTTGTATGTTCAGTTAAGAAAACAAGTGTTTGTTTATTTCATCGTTGATTTGTGTAGAATGATTTCAGTGTAAGGCCACTATGTAGTGTTTCTTGGCACATTCAGTATAACAAGCAATAACATCGGTATATTACTGACATAGAAGACTGCTTAAGATGACCGAGACAGTCAGAAGTAGTCGCCCTAACTAGTGTTTTTCTTCCAAATAATCGTACGTTTGTGTGACAGTGTGGTGATGTGGAATTTGTGCCATTGCCCTTTGTCACGAAAATATCAGTGTCTTTCCTTGTTGTGTAGCATCCGTGTGTTAAATCCAATAAATTGTCTCTAGTGGCCTACAGCTGTGCTATAAACTTTCATTTCTCACACCAGACCCTTTTCGGAGCGAATTTAATTTTCAACACAGTCAAATGGTCAAAAAGAAATGGAAATATGTTACAGGAAAGTGTTTATGCTAGTAGAAATGAACACTCACCTATTGTCTTCTGTTCTACAGCAGTATTTCTTATAAATTAAGAATATGGTTAAAGACGAACATTAGGAACAGCTGTTTTAAACCCTAGTATTTTCTTAATTTTTCAGAAAATTTGTAGACTGAAAGATAATTTATGTTTTACATCATTTTAATATTTCTAATTAGAATCAATTGAGATTTTCAGAATGTATTTTCAGTCTACAACTGAGTGTGCACTGATTTGAAATTTCGTGCCAGATGAAAACTGCACTGGACCACGACTCGAACCCCAGGCCTCTGCCTTTCGCGGGCAGGTGATCTACCGACTGAGGTGTCAGAGTACGACTTACGAACCGTACCCTCACAGCTTTACTTCTGCCAGCACCTCATCTCTTTCATACCAAATTTCTAAGTTCTCCTGCATAACTTGTGTGACTAGCACTTTTGGAAGTAGAGCTGTGAGGGTGAGGATGGCTAATGAGTCGTGCTCAGTTAGCTGAGTTAGTAGAGCACTTGTATGTGAAAGGTAAACGTCCACTTTAAATTGTTGGTCCAGCACACAGTTCTAATCGACTCAGAGCTTTACACTGTAAGATGATTATTGAAGCAGCTACTTTCTGTATATACAAAAACAACAAAATAATTAGTTACAATGGAGTTGTGGCATTTTTATGTGCTTTCCAATGTGAGACTTAAAGGCATATATTTACAAGATGTTTCAAATGTAATATACCCTCTCCTTATTTTATTTTATCTTTTCAAGCATTTTGGCATTGGTTTCATTACTTGTACCCATGCAACTTTTTTTTCCAAATAATTCTGACCTGAAAGGCTGCCTTTTCTATTTGTGCTTTAAAAAATGTTCTATTTCTTATTGTGTCAAAGCCGACTACCACATTTTTGGTATCACCTCCTATTTCTTTCAGCACTGTTATTTTGGATCTGTAATTGCTTAGTAAGTCAAAAGATTTGTTTTGTTATTCTGTCACTATTTTTTCCTCCATAGAATTCTATTTTTCATTCTCTCATTACAACTTTGTGACTTTCAGATACAGTTCTGTATTATATTTTAATGTGTATTCTGATTAACTGCTCTCTTTAGGTCGTAGTATTTTTCCTAGGATTCTTCTCTCAGTTTTCCTAATTTTTCGAGCTCTCTCTTAGTGTTCAGTTTAAGAGTTTTCGTTGCATAGAACATTTCCTGCATGACCACTGTTTCGTAGCGTTTCAGATATTATGATTTCATTTGTCACAGAGAGAACTACATGATGGCTTCATACTGAAATTAGCTGGCAGTGCACAAGTGATGAAATAAAGAAACAATAATTTCAGGAATTTTAAATAAAAGCAAGAGTGGCAAAATAGTTTTAACCTACAAAGTTTTAAATGCAACTGTGGATGGGTGCACAAGAATATTAATAGGTATCTTCCAAACTGCACGAAAAGTTACTTTAAAGATGTACCTGTGTAAACTGCACGAAGAATTCTGATTATTTTGTGGAAAGTATACTTATTGTCATCAGAGGAGTTGCCACAAAGTATTATCTTTTATAACACTGAGGAACATGTTCAGTTCCTGGTTTAGATTCTTGCAAAATTGGTGGTTATTCTCAGAACAGAAGTAGCCTAAAAGGCCTCCTCTTGTCGTTTTGCCTGTTTGACAGACTACTTTAATCAGTGATGTATTTTTTTACAGTATGAAACTGACTGAGCTGCATTTCTCAAATGAAGTTATGTTGGATAATTAAAGTGTAACTGTTAATTATATAAAAGATTTGCTTTGACATTTGACAATAAGTTTAGTGGCTTGTATTCTTGAAGTTTGATATTGTAGTCTGTGATGTCCTTGTTTTGAAAGTATTTGAGGCTGCACATAATGAGCAGTAGTTCGAGATAGTGCTGCAGAATGTAGTCAGTTGGTGAAAGCTTTTGTAGCTGTATTTGTAATAAATCTTGTGCCACTGAAATTTCAGTATAGTAGCAGTAAATTGTTGAGTTGTAGAAAGTAGTGAGGAGTGTGGTAATACTGCACCTCGTGGGGACATGTCTTTCTGTTTAATTTGCAGTTCACGAGGTGATCAGTCTTTCTTCATTGCATTACATTTTTTCTGTCCATCAGAAAAGCATATTTGTACCAGTAGCTCGCTACTCCTCTACAATCTGCCAGCATGGCGCAGTGCGGAGCACGCTAGCTTGCAAGGTGGAGAGGTGAGCCAGACCTGGATCGAATCCGTGCAGCAGATTCAAGGCTTTGGGCTGTTACACCATCCAGTGCTAGTTTAGCACTCAGATAGTTTTTCGTTCACGTTCAGGCAAATACAGAGCTGGTCCCGAAATTCTGCCTCAGAGAATAGGATACACAAACAGTTAAAATATAATGACACACAGAACAAAGTTATATTATTGACAGGCAGATGATGCCATGATTGCCATTCCTTTGGTTACCTTTGATAATTTTGTCGTCGGGAAGGGCCTCCAGCCACAAAAAATATGACTCACGTGTTTGCGTGTGCGTGCATGTGTGTGCGCGCACGCGTGCTTGCATGCTGACAGACTTTTGTCTATGACTACCCTCTGCCTCCCACTCATGGTTGTGGTGATAGATTGCCCTTGGCCTCATGTTGTTAGTAAGGGAGTTGGGTTGCAGTATGTGGCAGTGGGTTAGTGTGTCGAGCGAAAATCTGTGAAATAAGGAGCAGTAATTACTCTTGAGAAAGACTGTATACTCTGTGACTTACAAACTTTACCACATGTGTGAAAATGCATTTATGGTTTCATTCCTCTGACATGATATGATACTTGTGTAGTTTTGTCAGTTAGACTTTAATAATACGTGAAACTACGAAAACGACGCCTATATACCTGGGTTTTGCCAGATGGCCAACACCGGAACCAAATTGATTACGTACTGTGTAATCAGAGGTGGAAGAGCGCGGTTCAGTCAGCTACAACGAAACCTGGGGCTGACTGCGGATCAGATCATGAGCTCCTGATTGCAAAATTTTGGCTGAAACTTCAGAATGTAGCAAAAAGTATCCCAACTTGCAGATACGACCTTAACTCTATATCCTCCGACTACACTGTAGAGGTGCAAAACAGATTTAATGTTTTATAGCTGGAGGACAAAAGCTCACAAGAGATGTGGACAGAAGTAGCTAATACTGTCAAGGAGGCCGCAGAGAAACACATTCCCAAGAAAAGGAATAGCAAGAAGGCTAGATGGCTATCAGTTGAGGCACTGCAAGTTGCAGAACAACAAAGGAAACCAAAAATCAAGGGAGATAGATCAGCTATGTTTGAATTAAATAAAGATTTTCAGAAATTAGCTAGAAGAGAGAAAAATATATTTTTTAATGAACAGTGCAAGGAAGTTGAAGATAGTAACGGAATGGGGAAGACGAGAGCTTTATAAGAAAATTAGAGAAATTAAAGGAAAATTCCAGGCAAAAATTGGAATGATAAAAAGATAGAAATGGGGAAGATCTGAGTGAAGCAGAGGATGTTAAGGAAAGATGGGCAGAATATGTAGAAGGCCTATACAAGAAAGAACTGCATAATGCCAGGGCTCCTACTGCTGATGTTAATGTTAATTTAGAACTAGAGCCATATATTTTGGAGAGCGAAATCCAGTGGGTCCTTGAAAATTTGGCTGATAACAAAACTAGTGGAAAATTGTTAAGGCTTTCGTGGCCACTTGTTGACAGACTGCCTATTGGCTTCTGTCTCAGGTTCTTCGGCCGACATTCATCTAATGATTTTTCTGACGTTTCGCCAGCACGAGTGGCTGGCATTGTCAAAGCTTCACCCTCCATTGCCGGTGGTGAACTGGACCACCGGCAATGTAGCGTGAAGCTTTGACAATGGCAGCCACCCGTGCTGGCGAAACGTCAGAAAAATCATTAGATGAACGTCGGCCGAAGAACCCGAGACAGAAGCCAATAGGCAGTTTGTCAAAACTAGTGCACATGATGAAATACCAGCAGAATTGTTTAAAGTCACTGGAAAGGATGCAGTGAAAGTGCTGCACTCAATATGTCAAAAAATATGGATCATACAGCAGTGGCCTGAAGACTGGAAAAAAATCAGTATTCGTCCCCATTCCAAAGAAGAGAAGTTCTAAAGAATGCTCAGATTACCGAACAATCGCACTTATCTCACATGCTAGCAAAGTCATGTTGAAAATCTTACAAAATAGACTTCGCCAATATCTAGATCTAGAGCCACCAGAAGAACAAGCTATATTTAGGAAAGGAAGAGGAACTAGAGATCAAATTGCTAACATTCGGTGGATTACGGAAAAAGCAAGAGAATTCCAGAGAGATGCGTACCTCTGCTTTATTGACTATGCCAAAGCCTTTTACTGCGTCGATCACAACAAATTATGGAACGTACTGAAAACAGGGGTGTACCAGATCACCTCATTCATCTGATACGGAGTTTATACCTTGACCAAGAAGCCACAGTGAGAACTGTGTATGGAACAACGGAATGGATAAAGATTCAGAAAGGGGTCCGGCAAGGCTGCATACTGTCACCGTACTTATTCAGTCTGTATGCAGAACATGTTATGAGGAATGCGAGACTAGATGAAGGAGAAACAGGAATTAAAATAGCTGCAATAAATGTAAACAACCTCAGGTACACGAATGATACGATCCTGTTGGCAGAAAGTGAAGAAGAATTGAGAACACTCTTGCTGAAGGTGAAAGACGAAAGTGAAAAGGCCGGTCTTAGGCTGAATGTGAAGAAAACGAAAATTATGGCAACTACACCTACCAATTCGTGGGAAACCACGGAGGTAGTGACCACATCAGTTATCTCGGTTCCCAGATCTCTGCTGATGGCGACTGCAGCCAGGAAATCTGGAGACGCTTGTTGCTCGGGAGACTGGTGATGTCAAACCTTGACAAGGTTATAAGGTCCAGAGATGTAACACTAGCAACAAAGATCCGTATTGTGAGGGGTATGGTCTTTCCAGTTGTGATGTATGGATGTGAGACCTGGACCATTAGAAAGGCTGAACGGCGAAGAATTGACTCCTTCGAATTGTGGTGTTGGAGGAAACTTCTTAGAGTTCCATGGACTGCAAAGAGAACCAATAGACCAATATTGGAGCAAATAAAACCAGATTTCTCCTTGGAAGGTCTAATGTTAAAACAAAAGCTGACCTACTTTGGACACACAATGTGAAGGCATGCCTCACTGGAAAAACATTAATGCTGGGGAAGATTGAAGGAACTAGAAAATGAGGACGTGAGAGGATGAGATGGATCGATGGCATCACAGGAAGAAGTGGCGTGATTTGGTTCGTGGGGTCACGAAGAGTCGGAACCGACTAAACGAATAGAGAGAGAGAGAGAGAGAGAGAGAGAGAGAGAGAGAGAGAGAGAGAGAGAGAGAATGAATATATGAAATATCCAATAGATCAGTTTTTAATCTCTTGGGGCATTTTCGTCAATTGCACTCTGCCAACAATCAGCAGATACATAAAGAAAGAAATTCAGAGGAACTAAAAGTTAAAAATTCTCATAACTAATAAATGAATAATCAAATGGAATGGGAATCACTGGAGGCAAGGGAACATTCTTTTTGAGAAACACTATCGAGAAAATTTAGAGGACCAGCCTTTGAAGGTGACTGCACAATGATTCTATTGCTGCCAAACATAAGGACCAGAAATATATGATACGAGAAATTAGGTCTCGTAGGAGGCACGTAGACGGTCATTTTTCCCTTGCTGTATTTGTAAGTGGAGCAGGAAGGGTAATGATTAGTAGTGGTACAGGGTACCCTCCACTGTGCAGTGTACGGTGGCTGGCAGAACGTATGTAGGTGTAGAGTTGAGGAACTGAGCTGGGTGGTGGAAATAGAGAAGAGTAAAAGAGTAGTGGGTGCATTGGTGGAATGAAGGCACAGAAAGAGTTGTAGTGGGAACAGGAAAAGGAGGGTAGGTAGGTGGAGGACTGGGACTAGTGATGGTCGACACCAGGGAGGTTGCGGAAACAGAGGATATGTTGTCGGCACAGTTCCCATCTGTGAAATTCAGAAAATCTGGTCCAGGATCCAGATGGCACAGGCTGCGAAGCAGTAATTGAAGTGAACAACATTGTGTTGGGCAGCGTGTTCTGTGGTCCTGCTGCCTAAAAGCTAAACTGCAACCACTGTACTGCTTTCTGGGTATTACAGGAGCCTTCAATACTGTTCTGTGTGTGACGTCTGCTAATAAGCGAAAGATTGGCGACTGTGAATGCTGGGTCATCTCGTTCTCTTTTCTCGATCAGAACGTGACGTGATTTTGTATCTTTTTCACTTATGTATGAGGTCTGTTCAAAAAAATCCAGAACATTGGCAATTTAGTGTCAATGGTGTGTTGGAGAGGAATGCTGTTGACATCCGTGCACACGCCTGTGCTTAATGAGTAACTTCTGGGAAGTTCCATTGCTGTATGTCTGTTAGTTATTGTTTGGTGTCGTATTGAGTAGAATGTCGTTGCTCAGTTTGCGAATTTTGAGACGGCAGAGTTAAAGGAGCAACGCGTCTGCATTAAATGTTGTGTGAAACTCGAGAAAACCTTTACAGACACACATCAAATATTGCAGGAAGCCTACGGTGATGAGTGCTTAAGCCATACTTGGTGTTACATATGTTTCACACGATTTAAAAATGGACAGGTGCAAGTTAAAAATGATCCCCATTCAGAATGCCCTTCCATGTCTATCGACGACGCTCGTGTTAGGAGCGTCAATGAAACTGTGCGTGCCATTCTAATACTGACTGTCCGAGAGATTGCAGAAGAATGTAACTTTTCAGTTGGATCATCTCACGAAACCTTGAAACAGTATCTTGGAATGCATCATGTTGCTGCCAGGTTCATCTCGTGACTCGTGAGTCAAGACCAGAAAAACTGTCCCCTCACAATCTGTGAAGAGTTTGTGGATCGTTTGAATGAGTACGAGATGCTACTTAAGAGAATCATAACTGTTGATGAGATGTGGATCTACGGTTGTGTGTTGAGACCAAGATTCAGTCTTCACAAAGGATCTGGAAAGATTTTCCAAGACACAAAAAAGCTCCTCACGTCACTTCAAATGTCAAAGCCATGCTGTTAGTTTTTCTTGATTTTGGATTACTTCATCAAAAATTCATGCCACAGAGTCAAACTGCTAATTTATTGTACTGTCGGGATGTGTTGCGATGCCTGTGACAAAATGTGAGAAGGAAGTGGCCTGAAATGAGGTGGAAAGTTCGTGGCTCTAGCATCACGATAGTGCATCCCGACATTCATATCAATGGTGGTGCATGACTATTGCAGAAAATACGTAACGACTGTGCGGCCTCACACTCCGTACTCTCCAGACCTGTCTGTTGCGAACTTTAATTTCCAAAGTTGAAAACTCCATTGAAAGGATGACGTTTGCAATGACGGGTGAGATAAAAGAAAATTCGCAGATGGCACTTCGTGCGATCAAACAAGAAATGTACCGAGGCTGCTTCTGGAAGTGGAAGTGCCGTTGGGAGTAGAGTATCAGTTGTGGAGGAGTATTTCAAAGGAAATTGTGCACAAGAAGTAAAAGGCAAGAGAAAAAAAAAAAAAAATTGTGGTCGAAGTCCTGGAATTTTTTGAACAGAACTCGTACTTTCCATTTTAGTTATGTTTTCTCCCCAGAGATGAGTCTTTGTCTGTCAGTTTGTACAGATTTCTCCTGATGATGCAGCTAAAATGCTGTGAAAACAGTTGTGTCTTTCCAGACCTAGACAAACGTAATACAGTACAGAATTTCCTGAGAGTGGAGTCAGGTTAACATGAGAAAACACAATAACAGAATGAGGCCGAGTGCACTCCAGTCCAGGATTATATTGGATACACGGCTTGTTAATCTCGTGGAGTGCACCGAGGTGCTGCCTCCAATGTTTGATAGTGCTGCCACCCGGTAGCTGGACCTGCAGTGGCAGGTGCTGGCACGGGCGGGTTGTATTGTGGCGGTTTGCGCCAGAGCCTCGCGTCCTATTATGGTAGCTGCTGCCGTGGTGCTGGTGTGATAGGATTGGTAACCACATATTCTAACTTGATACACTAATTGTTATCTTTACCTTTTTTTATTCCCGGCTCAATATGCTATTCCAGTGTGGGCTGGCGATTCGAGGAGCGTACGCGTCCCGTGTGCACGAGTACTCCCTCTCGTAAAATTATTGTCGTTGCCGTCCCATCTTAATGATACGCATTGTCTCTCGCCTCGGTTCTCCTCGTGAAAATAAATAATAAATCTGGACATTAGCTTTACTCTCTTTTACGACAGATTTATCATTTTTGGTTTGGGAGTATCGTTTACCGATAAGGCATGTGTAGGGATCCGTAAGGCTCTTCCAGAGTGATCTGTAAGTCCACTGACCTACAGGGGTACTGGTACAAAAATGTTTCTCTGATGGATAGCAAAAATATAATGTAGTAAACAAAAGAATGGTAACTGCTTAAAAGATGAAACTAAATGGGAAGACTCACATCCCTGCCAGTGTCGACGGTGTCACGAGAGGGGTGCGTACGATGTGTAGCTCGGTGACACTAGTCTCGGAGGCAGCTTTTGTGTAAACTTTCAGACCCTAGGATCTACAAGCTAGGAGAGGCGAAGATGCGGGGCTTCCGGGAGTGGTTCAACAGCCGACTGCAGGACGCGATCGACGCGGCGGAGCGGGAGGAGGGACTGCGGCCGCTCCCGCCCGGGGAGTCCGACGACAGCTTCTCGGCCAACCTCGCCTCCAGTGAGTATTCGCAGCCGACTCTGTCTTGCTTCTCACTCACGTGTGAGAGCTGCAAGAAGTGTTGAACGTAATGGTACCACCTGTTGGCTTTGACGCGTGACCTCATCAAAATTGCAGACAGACCTATAGTTTTGTGTGTGTGTATGCGGGGGGGATTACAGGTCAGTCTGTTGCTATAACTTGCATTACAAAAAATAATGTAGAAGCAAAATAAATAATGTCTGTTTGCACTCGTGATGTCACACACTCCATCATTACTTTACAAGTCAAAGCTGACATTAGGTATCAGAAGGTTCTAGCCTCTTGCACCTTTTTTATTCACAATTTTTTTTTGTCCATCAAACTGTTGTTGAGATGTTGAGCCAAGACCACGTGGTTATTGAATGATCCACTCAGAGCTGAAAGAAAATTTAAGAGCAAACAGAAAATTGAATAATAAAAAAAACTCAGATTCGTGATAGTATATGCACAAATGATAAGTTGCAGTGTGAGTTCTTAAATTAATGTGAGAAATTTGTGTACAGAATCAAAGGAGTGTACCACAAGAAAATCTTTAAACTGAAAATGTGAATGTTTATTACTCAGAGTTTCAGTTCTGCTGGAAAACTGTTTAAAATGTGAAATCTATTTCAATACTGCTCTCATTTCCATTCAATGACTAAAAATGTGTTGCCCGAGTGTAAATAGCTTCCTTGTCTACTGTTTGATGAAGGGACTATACGAGGTGTGGCTAAAAAAAAAAAAAAAAAAAAAAAAAAAAAAAAAAACCGGACTGATGCTGGAAAAAACATTTATTTACAATTATTTACAGTTTCATGTTATCTCCTTCAATGTACTCTCCTCCTCGGTCTCTACACCACTCCATACGAATTTTCCACTGTTCATAGCAATGCTGCAGATCATTTTCTGTAAGTCCATACATTACTTCCGTCGCTTTTTCGTTTACTGCTTCAACAGTCTCAAATCTAGTTCCTTTCAAAGCTGACTTGACTTTAGGGAAAAGAAAAAAGTCACAGGGGGCCAAATCAGGTGAGTAGGGTGGATGATCTAAGATGGGAATGTTGTGTTTTGCCAAAAACGTCTTCACTGACAACGCACTGTGAGCTGGGGCATTGTCTTGGTGAAGGATCCGTGACTTTTTTCTCCACAAATCGTTCCGTTTTCTCCGTACTCGCTCACGTAGGGTAGCCAGGACGCTAATGTAGTTATGCTGATTCACTGTTTGTCCCTCTGGTACCCAATCAATGTGCACAATCCCTTTGATGTCAAAAAAAACAATCGTCATTGCCTTGAATTTCGAGAGACACTTTGGAACCAATTTTGAACACACTTTGTTCATGTTGAAACTTTCATGAAGAATCTGCCTAACACTTTCCTTGTCAACTCCTGTTAACTCAGACACTGCTCTGATTGTTAAACGGCGATCTTGTCGAACAAGTTTACTGATTTTTTCAATGTTTGCATCAGTTTTTGCTGACAATGGTCTGCCAGTGCGAGTGTCATCACTGGTGTCTTCGCGGCCATCTTTAAATCGTTTAAACCACTCAAACACTTGTGTTCGCGATAAACAATCATCGCCGTACACTTGTTGTAACATTACAAACGTTTCACTTGCAGATTTTCCTAGTTTGAAACAAAATTTGATGTTAACACGCTGTTCTTTCTGTACACTCAACATTTTCCGACGCACAGACAAAACGTCAACTACTTAAAACAGACGCCACGGGCAGACTGAGTGCAGGAGGCAGATGAAACTCGAGCAGTAGGCGGAGCGAGAGTCACGTGACAGGCCACGCGACTTTCAGCCTTATTGCATTCATTTTATTGTTTCACCAGTACTAGTCCGGTTTTTTTCTAGCCACACCTCGTATGTCATGCGATGAAAGAGTTAGAATTCTGAGGTGCTTAAGAAGACCACCACTGCTCCCTCTTCCTTATCCTTGTCCCGGTCTCCCAGCTCTAGTGACCTCAGTGTGAACACCGTATTGAATTCTTATCTTTCCTGTCCCGCTGTACGGTGTCGTAAACCTGTCGGAAACCCTTTCACGAGCAGTCGTCTGTAAGAATGTTTCTTGTGGTTCTGGATTAATTCGACTTTTTCAGTTGTGTGTGGACAGACAAAAGAAATTTACTCGGTTGTGGGCACTACATAACATACGAAATTTTATAAATGCTACTTGCATTTCTCTTATCAAATAAGCTGTGTCAGGTGTTTCCATCATGTTACAATACAGAATTTTCCGAGAAGTCTACATGTCTCACTCAGTCAGCTGTATTCTGTTTCTGTGGCTAAAAATAGTGTTAAATGCCAAAATAATTGGTACGGGACCTTTGGCGAGACCCTGAATGTGGTGTGTGGACAGTGTTATGAAAGACCTACAATAAGTACAACTGCTGGGAGGATTGCAGGAAAGAGCAGTGGTAAAGTATAGTTAAGGTGACATCTCAACGGAGTGGGTGATCCTCTCAACCTGATCATGGCAACAAACTATTTAATTACAATGAAAAGTGACTACAAGAAAATTTTTGTTTTTGTTATTATAATAGAGTGTCCATTTACATGTGTCTTACGATGCACATGAAATAAATACCACAGTGCCATTGTACTCTCACTGTGTAGGCATAGGTATAGTTTTCTGGTGGGAATTAAATGGTGAGAAGTGTTGGAGGGGGAGGGTGCTGGTAGTGCGGTAGAGTGAGAAAGTAACTCCAATAGGCACAGACTCCATAGACCCGTCTCGGAGGAGGAGGAACAGAAAAGAGCTTAGTGTTGCAGCCGTGGCTCCTAAAGCCCTCAGTCTCATAAATCAGGTGTTACTGCAGCACGGTTTGGTTGCCAGAGTGGCTTTGCTGATGACAGTTTATCTTACTCTGCCACGAACCAATCAGTTATTGTTACATCAGCAGAAACTGATGAAAGAAGTGGTCTTTTTGTAAAATTTAAATGATAAAAATTACTCACATTAGGGCAGTTCTGAAGTAGTTTTGAACAGACTATACTGCATATTCAGAAATTATTATGCCGAGCAGGAGGAGACCTCGAGCAGATATGGTTTCAGCTTTTGTTTGAGGTTAATTTTATTACGTATAAAATTCTTTACAGCGTTGGGTCAGATTTATACGTTAGAATACGTCACTCCCTTCTGCACCACACTAAGACAGAAAGATGGATAGTGTAAATAATTTTTCCTTTTGGTATTATATTTATGAATGTTAGTGATGTTTTTTTAAAGTGTGGTTGATTGTTATGAACGAACTTCATAAGAGGGTAAATATATTACCAGGCTGTCGTCAGTATGCCCAGCTGTTTAAAGAGATGTCTACAAGAGGCACTGGAGGGAATGCCATACATTATCCTTATACACATATCTGGGCAACACCATTTCTTCAGTGATAAGTTATCTAACAATATGAGGCCATAAGACATTAGCTAATGAAAATAGGAAAGCAAGTAGACTTTCTGACATTTTGCATCTGCACAATCTAAACATGATCTGCAGTGAAAGTCGCCTGAAGAACAGGCTACAGACTCCAGTAGTAAGAAATTATTAAGAACAGATTTACATAATTAGAAAATTTAATGTGATGTTATGTATTGCAATTTTATGTACAATTATTAATGGCTTTTGTCACCTGGCAAACAGAAAGAAAATGACACTGAGGTTAAAGTGATTATAGTATCTTTCCAAATTCTGATATTTTTTACATTGTAAGTGACAGAAGGTATATTTGTAGGTGTATAGCCAGATCGACAGTTCCAATTTTTTGCACACTGTTTTGACGGCTAGCTGTGACGAGTAGTTGAATTTTTGCACAACTGTTTTGAGGCTTTTGCACAACTATTTCGAGGACTAGGTCGCTTACCCAAACAATGGGGTAAAACGCAGAACTGTTGAGCCGGCTAAACACGTGGAAATATATCTTCAGAATTTATAATTTCATGAGGCCATTGCAGTATGCTTCCTGCGACTCTTATATGGTGTTTTATGTTTTCTCAATATTACAGGTTTCCAGACACTGACTGCTTTTCTGGAGAGATTAATAGAAGGTCTGTAAAGTGAGGCTGGAACGTTTGAAACACTACTTCCCTCGTGCTCTTGTCATTCTAGTTTTTTAGCCAGTGGGAGTGGAAAGATGAATCCTTCCTTTCACCCGTCCGTTACTATAACATTGTGCGATTGACGACAATAGGTGAGTTTTGTGCCCTGTTTGGGCTGTGTCAGGCATGTCGATGCCAGGTGTGATGAGTCCACAGCTCTGACTTAGCTAAAGATGTATTTTCTTTTAGGGTAGGCAACCATTTTCTATCTGAGACTGGGAGAAGCCTTACTGTCGATCGCTCACATTGAATATCGTCTGACGAGAGCTCTGTTTTCGTAGAGAGTTGTGATGTCAGTCTGATCCTTTCTCTCCCGAGATGTGAGTGAGGACGTGGTTGACGATTGCTCAGAAAGGTGCCTGTCAGAATCTATGACTGCAGTTATTTCTGGGAGTAATTATCAGATACAGAGAGCTTTGAAAATATTCTGTCTGCTCCCAGAAGAAGTGTCATCGACAACAGATTTGAATAAGCAGAGAGAGTTTCAAACATCTGATTGTCTACTATATAAATTGTTTTTTCTTACTGCCTTTATGTTCTTCTCTTTAAGTTTAACCAACTTATAACAGGCAATAACTGAAAATTATGTTCTCGTGGTTAGCACTTTCTTTCATCAGTCCTTCGAATTATGAAACTGATAGCTACCACATACACTATTTCAATTCCTCACATCAAGTTTTGTTTTTCCATGCCCCTAAATCACTTAAGGAAGATGCCAGGACAGTTACCTTCAAAACACATGGCCAATTGCTTTCCTCCGCCTTTTTCAAAGCGAGCTTGTGCCCCGCATATTGCTATCTGACATCTTGATTTTCAATTATTTGCTTGCATTTTTTCCATTTACAACTGCCTCAGCATTCATTTTGTGATAAAGATTTTAAACAGCACTTAGCAGGCGGGCTGAGATTCGTTACTTGTCCACGATTTTCCATAGTTTGTGTAACCATTCTTTCAAAAGCTATGAAATGATACATGAAGGCTGTAAATGTAGGTTTGTCGAATTCTTTATGTTTTTCAATTAACTGTGTCATACTAAATAAACTGTCTGTACATGATTTGTAACTCTGATTGATTAAAACTCCGTGCCAGACAAGGACTCGAACGCAGAACCGTTGACAGGTTTGAGTCCTGGTCGGCTGTTTGTTAGAAAGTTTCAAATTGGCTTACTATCCACTGCAGAATGAAATATTCATTGAGGAGTCTTTAAAGGATCTTACTCTTATAAAGCTGTGTTAGTTAGTCACTTAATAGAATTACAAAATCGAGTCAACTTTGCAGTATGAGGTGAGTTACGATCCTGAAGTTACACTGCTTCTGGCTCGGATGTGTGCATCAATTCACTCGGAAGGTTGCTGTATGTTTGTTGTACCCTTTCCCGAGGTAAAAATGAGAGGATGGGATGTGTCTGTGATGTTCCAGCCGTGACCCGAGGTCGTACCCAGCGAATCCCCACACCTCGACACCGGGGCTAACACAACTGCATCTCTCGAAAACGTCGGAAAAACGGGACTTCTCCAGGTTGCCACCGTACTTGTTGACGATGGCCGTCCACAGTAGTGCAGAACACGGTGCGATGCCGTTTGTCAACATTCTGTGCCTCTCAGTCGAGGCACAACTCGAGTAGCTCTCTGTGTTCTGCTTACGACAGCTTCCACCGGGAAGGCAATTTCGTTGTCTAGTTGTTACTGATATCCAGTCAGTGGTGCCGGGTGACAGTGTGTCTGGTCCTCGGATTGCGAGGGCTGACGTGAAGGGATTGCAAAATGCTCAGTGCGCAGTATGCGTTCTTCCCCGGTAGTAGTCAGGTACGATTGACCGGAACCTCGATGACTGGCAAGCCTGTCCTGGGGGCCACTGCCACATCCAAATGCTTCACGGATCTGGATATTATATGATATGACAAGCTGTGCAGATGGAGACCCACAGTGTGTCCCCTTCCGAACCCAGTGAGGTGTTGGTAATGCTGAATCATCCGTGTACACAGTACCGCACTGCCCTTCACAGTGATTGCTCAATGTCTGATGCTGTTTTTGTCCCTCACATGCCCTAACAGGCCTGACAACGACATTAAACATACACTGCTCTCCAGCGGCAGTCCTACCTGTCACCGAGAATTGCAAATCTCATCATTTAGATACCCGCTGATGACGTGTATATATGTATACGGAGTTAGAGTGGCATCTGACTGTGTCGTCTGGATGATTCACTTTTTTGTCAGGTGGTTTGTGTTTCCCTCGTAGTTTTCATCTACATTTTTCTCAGGAAACAAACAACATGTAATTGAGTGAGAAAATAAGGACCAAGCGAGGTGGCGCAGTGGTTAGCACACTGGACTCGCATTTGGGAGGACGACGGTTCAATCCCGTCTCCAACCATCCTGATTTAGGTTTTCTGTGATTTCCCTAAATCGTTTCAGGCAAATGCCGGGATGGTTCCTTTGAAAGGGCACGGCCGATTTCCTTCCCTAACCCGAGCTTGCGCTCCGTCTCTAATGACCTCGTTGTCGACGGGACGTTAAACAACACTAACCTAACCCTAACCTGAGAAAATAGGGAAAAATAATGGGTAACAGAAAACGTTGATACTATTGGTGTTAGGAAGAATTCCACTGCACTGATATATTCAAATACATACATCAGAAAAAGTTTTGCATCTCCCCGGTTTCCAGAACTCCTGAAGATATATGTTGACTGTGGATATTGTATCACACACACAGTCCCTTTGACTGTTCAGAGATGTCATTAAACCCACCCGAAGATGTAAACAACCGTGCATGAGCAGCACCTAGTAGACTGAGGGGGTCTTACAGCCTATCAGTTCCAGTCATTCCACCAGGAAGGAGGTACACGGCTCATGTTGTCTGTTGTCTGTAGCTCAGCTGTGCCTAAATGATCAATACCGCAGTTCGATCACGTCCGCATTGTTACTCTGTGCCAGGATGGACTCTCAATGAGGGAAGTGTCCAGGTGTCTTGGAATGAACCAAAGTAATGTTCAGATGTGCAGGAGATACAGAGAGACAGGAAATGTCGACGACATACCTCGCTCAGGCCGCCCGATGGCTATTATTGCAGTGGATGACCGCTACCTACAGATAATGGCTCGGAGGAACCCTTATGGCAAAGCTACCGTGTTGAGTAATGCTTTTCGTGCAGCCACAGGACATTGTGTTAAAATCGAACAGTGCGCAATAGGCTGTACGATTCGCAACTTCACTCCTGACATCCGTGGCGATGTCCATCTTTGCAACGACGCTGCTGTGCGGTGTGGTACAGATGGACCCGACAACATGCCAAATGGACCGTGTAGGATTGGCATCCTGTTCTCTTCACTGACGAGTGTCGCATATGCTTTCAACCAGACAGTCGTCGGAGACATGTTTGGAGGTAACCCGGTCAGGTTGAACGCCTTTGACACGCTGTCTACCAAGCGCAACAAGGTGGAGATTCGCTGCTGTTTTGGGGTGCGTTATGTGGGGCTGACGTACGCTGCTGCTGGTCACGGAAGGTGCCGTAATGGCTGTACAATAAGTTAATGCCATCCTCCAACTGATAGTACAACCACGTCGGCAGCATATTGGTGAGGCATTTGTCTTCCTGGACGACAATTTGCACCCCCATTGTGCTCATCTGAACCCTATCGAACATGTCTGGGATAACGAAACTTCCTGGCAGATTAAAACTGTGTGCCCAACCGAGACTCGAACTCGGGACCTTTGCCTTTCGCGGGCAAGTGCTCTACCATCTGAGCTACCGAAGCACGACTCACGCCCGGTACTCACAGCTTTACTTCTGCCAGTATCTCATCTCCTACATTCCAAAATTTACAGAAGCTCTCCTGCGAACCTTGCAGAACTAGCACTCCTGAAAGAAAGGATACTGCGGAGACATGGCTTAGCGGTTTTAACCTGCCAGGAAGTTTCATATCAGCGCACACTCCGCTGCAGAGTGAAAATCTCATTCTGGAAACATCCCCCAGTCTGTGGCTAAGCCATGTCTCCGCAGTATCCTTTCTTTCAGGAGTGCTAGTTCTGCAAGGTTCGCAGGAGAGCTTCTGTAAAGTTTGGAAGGTAGGAGACGAGATACTGGCAGAAGTAAAGCTGTGAGGACCGGGCGTGAATCATGCTTCGGTAGCTCAGATGGTAGAGCACTTGCCCGCGGAAGGCAAAGGTCCCGAGTTCAAGTCTCGGTTGGGCACACAGTTTTAATCTGCCAGGAAGTTTCATATCAGCGCACACTCCGCTGCAGAGTGAAAATCTCATTCATGTCTGGGATAGATTGAAAAGGGCTGTTTACGGACGACGTGGCCCATCAACCACTCTGAGGGATCTACGCCGAATCATTGTTGCGGAATGGGACAGTCTGGACCAACAGTGCCTGATAAGCTCGTGGATAGCATGCCACGACGATTACAGGCGTGGATCATTGCAAGAGGACGTGCTACTGGGTATTAGAGGTACCGATGTGTACAGCAATCTGGACCACCACCTCTGAAGGTCTTGCTGTATGGTGGTACAACATGAAATGTTTGGTTTTCATGAGCAATGAAAAGGCTAGAAATGATGTTTATGTTGACCTCCATTCCAGTTTTCTGTACAGGTTTTTGAACTCTCGGAACCGAGGTGATCCAAAACTTTTTTTGAGGTGTGTATAATATATTCAAAAATTACTTTCAAAATAGTTTTTTTTAATGTAGTATGTTTAAATTTTCTGAAGAGTTTGTGATGCTGTGCCCTCTTCACGTAAGTGTTTATGCAGATTGGGGATTACTAAAGTTAGGGTTGTCCTGAAATCTTATATCTTATTCAAAATGACTTACCTGTTGGCCCTATTAATTTCTTAGGGCAATTCCACGTATAATTTGTATAATGCCATGACTATATTAGCAGTGACAATTTTTTATTGCCAATCTGGCCTCTTTAAATACTTTTAGGGTCCTCTCACTATAAAATATGTTTCTTTTTTCTTTTTAGATGCAGGCAAATTGTAAAACTTCGCACTGCAACCATTAGTTCGCCTTAAATGAATGGAGCAAGTCTTCGTTACCTTTTGCTCGCCGTAGTATTGACAATATTCACTGAATAGTAAATTTTGACTAGGAGCTAGATGGGTATTCATATGATCTTTTACATTATGAGTGAATTATAGATACTCCTTTTTTAATTTTAATATGCACAAAATGTGATGACACTGTATTTTGCTTTTTTCTATATAGGTTGCACTTTGATGCGGTTTTAGGCCTCGAAACCGGTCGTGTTTTAACGAACAACAATTTTACCAGTTATTAGCAGAATTCCTCGTAATGTCATGACTTTCAGCAGCTACGGATGCCCAGAATATAAAGTTGTTGAATTTTTCTGGTGTATAGTTAAGAACTAGACGATACAATTGTTGCGACAAATAGTGCGACATTGCAAATTTTTGTCGAGAGATTGAGTGCCTTGCTGAAATTAAACGCCCACTTTGCTTTGTGAGCTTATTGCCTCTTTCCACCCTCATTCCCATTGTACAGGTTATCTTGTGTAGACTGTCGCTATAAAGCAGTGAGTGGTAGTGGTGCTACAGGATGCGTGAGATGGCTGTGTTAAATGAAACGAAGGTCGACAGGGGAGCAGCGAATGAAGGTGATTGTGATAATGGAACGACAGTCGTATTCTGTACTGGAGAACCAGGTCCGCTGTGGACGAAAGATAGGAGGGGTTTGTGTTTGTGCTGGTGTGCAAACTAAATGTGACAGTTTCTTTTTAGCAGAGCAGAAAGGTGATTTGTAGCTACTAGTATGAGGCTTACTATTTCAGTTAGTGCAAAAGCAATGAAAGAAAAATTTGTTTTGTAGAAATCATTTTAATTTTTCTCAAAATATTCACCTTTAAAATTTGTATGCTTTTAAATATGTTGTAACTAATTCTGGAAACATTTTACGCTCTTATTTTTAGCCATTCTCGGACCCATTTCCCCTTTCTCATTGATTTCCATTGTTTGTCAGTTGTAGCTACTGTAATGGCAGCATGTGCTTTCTATTCGGTGATTGACACCTTAACCTTGTAAAATCATGTTACCAACTGACATAATTATTGACAGTGTATGTTGCTTCAGTATACTGAAGGCTTGCCAAACTGGTATTGTCAGTAAATACTGAATTTGTGCAGGCTCCTTAAGAGTTAGTCAACTGAGGTTCTCCTTTGTGTAAATAGTTGCAGTGCACCTCATTTCTCGGCTGTGATAGTTAGGGCTGTGTTCAGGTGTGTCCTGTTAGCTGCTTCTAATATTGAATTAATACACCTACAAGTTCAGAGCATCTAGCTTCTTTTGTTGGGAGTGAAAGCTCTGTTCCACTGAATAATTTCTCGGAGGAAGGATTCATTTTTTCCCCTCGCTATTAGATTCCATTTGTTTTCAGTGACTGATAATTCAATAACTTGAGTTCATAAGAATTTCGTACTTGTTTAAAAACAGTGTATGTGATATCAATATGCAGTAACATTTTCAGAAACTGATTTTGCCTCTATTTGTAAATGATTTTGTTTTAACCAGTGTACAGTATGCAAAATTGCACATAAAAATTGTGAAAGTCTATCTTTGAATGTACTTTTAATTTTTTACTAATCATAATTTATTCTGCTTTGTTTTTAACTGGCTGCTTTGTGCTGCTGTAGATTAGCTGTGGTGGTTGGCTGTTGCTGCTTTGCTCATGTGGTTGGCTTTCTGTAGACCTTAGTGTTTTTATTTTGCTCATTTTGGGTGCTCATAAGTTGCTTATCACAGAGGTATTATCCAGTTTTGAATGGGGCCACATTCTCTGAAAATTTAATCACCTCATTGAAACGGTATGATTATACTACTATAAAAAAAATGTAATTATTTTTTCTCTTGTTCTTTAAGAAATATATTTGATGATGCATATTCTGGATAGAAAATAAAATCTGTTGTAGTCAAGTAAATCTCTTCTCTACAGTCAAGACGACAAATTGTGTAAAGTGAATCTTCTCGATGAACTGGAAATAATTGGTCTTGCTGTTCATAAATAAAAAATTACTCTTCTTAAATGTCAACAATCCTACCCAGGTGAGAAGTAAAGATTTTATTTCAGTATGTGTGATATGATATTCAGTTTTAACATTTCTACTCAGATAGGCAATCAAATGATAACTGACAGTTTTACATTTGCGTTGTGCTTATTTACAAACAACAGAAATACCTTATAGTTTCACTTTCATTGTTGAGACATAAACCAGATTATACAATATTGAATGAGAATGTCTCCTTTCTGGGATGCTGCAACAGTCATTTAAGTGATAGGCCACACACCCAGTCGTAGATTGCACACTTCTAACATGTTGTAGTATCACCTGTGGAGGTGCCCATTGATGTGCAACTTGGGAAAGATGACATTTCCTCAGTATGTACAAAAACATATGAAAATATGGAAATCAGCGTGCAACATTAACAAAAGCTCACACATTTCAGAGTCTCTTCATAAACTGGTATTAATAGTATTAATTTCCATGGTTTTCTTTTGTAGAATATGCCTAAAACATCCTTTATGATGCACTAAGTTCCACCACAGCATAGTATTGTATCTTTTACAGAGATATGCAGTTCAGAAATTGCAGGAAGGCAAGTACTTTCACACTAGTGACTTAGTTGCAGTGATTCAGCCATGTGGTTCGCTTAAAGCCGTGCACAACTCTCTCAGGATTGCCAGACACGCAACTGAACTGCTCGGCAGAGAGTCTGTGGCAACAGCTGCGTGCTCATGTGAGCCAGTTACAGAAGTCAGCAAAATGGTGAATATTTCATAGAAAAAAATGTGAGAGAGGACACCTGTGCAGTAATCATTAGAGCTTGCTGAGTTCTGCACGACTTTGTTCGCTAAAGAGACGAGTTCATGTTGGCTGGAACTTTAGACATAACTGGTACAGAGATATGGAGCACCGTGCTATAGAAACCACTGTGCCACGAGTATCTGGGACAAATTCACAGATTACTTTGTTAGCCCTGAAGAGGCTGTTCTTAGGCAAGTGAATAAGATATAAAATGTGTTCCAATAAATAATAAACAAACCAATACATGTGGCATTCTTTTTTTTTATACAGTTTTATTTTCAAAGTAAAGACAAATTTTTTCTTCTCCCAATCATTATGTTCGACAATCTTACTGCTATAATCCTTATTTCCTGAAATCCAAATTACAGGACGAAATTCTGCTTCAGTGATGACAACTTCCAACTTGCAGCATGAAACACAAACAAAAATCTTTAAAACGACACAGGAAAAGCCCGTTATTTGACAGTCGCAAAGCACAAATGACCAAAAATGCTGTACAACATGGCGATATGGCAGCTTTTATCTCCTTTTTCTGCAGCCGCACTGCTAGATCGCCACGTGAGAGAGGGTCGAATGTGGCCGAGTCATCTTAAAATGTCGTGGGGCCAGTGGCTGTACAGCATGTCATATGGCCAATTAGTAAGGCCATATAGGAACTGCCTGTTAAACGAAGAATGTGACTCAGCTGCACAAGTTTGTAAGGAGCCTATCACTTCCACTAACAATTTACAGATTGACATCAGATTTACTGCTTATTGTACTCACAGCAGTATTAAACCTTATGATGAGAATTAAATGAAACCATTATTTTTTTCAAGCCTGTTTGTCTATGGTTATTCACAAGCCCACCACAAGGCTACGTTTTTGGTAGCATTCTGGTGCACTTGAAAAGTAAGTGTAGATGAAATTGGCCAATTATGATGTATAAAACCAGGAAAGATAGTTCCATTTAATACTTGTAATAATGTTCACTATTGTGATGAATTGATAGTATTTTCCTTACCACAGATAAGCTGCAGCAGTTTTAGTGCTGTTAAGCAAGTGGTCTTATGTTATGACCGAGGCTGTATCCTGGTGATAATTATTTCAAGAAAATTAATAGTTTATCACCTTGTTATGCTACAGATCGTTTATGCTTTCTCTTACATCAGTTCTTTTTGCATCTTTCTAGCTATCCTTACTTTGCCCAACTTTGAAACATATGTATTTGTGACGATGAACATTAACAGTTGTTATTTGATCTACATTTGTGAAATAAACTTTGCCTGTTAAGGCTCTGCCACTATTGGAGCATGAAGCTTTAGTTTCTTTTTGTCACACAGCCATGTACGGTCTTTCGGTATTGCTTTCATACCTTCAGAAGCATACAGTACATTTTGTACAGTTTAGAACACATTTATTTTTAGTATTTGATTTAATTCCAGATGTGAAGTTAATGGAGCTAATGGGAATGAAATCTTTAAAGATACAATGGAGAGCCCTGCAGTTGTAAGGCCTGTCCAAATGGTCCGCTTGCATTTGTGGTCCAGGAGAGAGAGAGAGAGAGAGAGAATAAAATTCTTAGTTTGGTGGACCCCACTCCCGCTCACTTGCACATAAGCTGCGAATTAACATTGTGCACTTGCACAGTTTGCTTGCCTTACACCATTACACCTTGAGCGTCCTTCCTCTTCCCAATCTATGCCGTTAACATTAATAGCTGTAACAAGTACTGTTAATTCCTTTTTGTTAATTATGAACAAAGTTGAGATTTATAAGCAGTTGTCACGTTCCTCAACAAGAATCTTTCTCATTTCTTCTGTCTAATGTAGTTCTCATTGTCAGTGTACTTTAACTGCAAACTGAATACTCGAATTATTTCATCAGTTAGTTATTCATTCATGCACATTTACAGACCCATGTCGAAATCGGTGATCTTTAATTATCTTAAGTATTTTGTTACAGCTTTAATTTTAGTTACACATAACCGTACTCAATCATTTGGGATAATACAGCATACAGTTCCTTCTCATAAAAGAAGGAAAATTGTCAGCTAACAGCAGTTACAATTCTCAATGCATTCCAACACTTGCTGGGCCCATTAAAACTGCCATGTAATGACATAGTTGTACGGGGTCCACATTTCTGTACCCACGCCGAAGGGCCACTCGTCCGTCGCCCTGAATCGGCGAGTGCACACCTGCTGGACGGTGAGTGCAGAAACTGGCAGTTGCCTGCTTCTGAACCATCTGCAGAGTGGTGGGAACGAATGCCGTTCACACAGGTTCATCGTGCTGTTGGAGTGCTCTAATGCATTGGCCTGAAATGATTTCAGTGAAATAAATTTAAAGTTCCTGTCCCTGCCATGCTGACAGGTGTAAAGCACTCTCTTTCAGTTATTTTCTGGCTATCAGACTCGAGTGTGGGTGTTATATTTAGAGAAGTAAACCCGACTGTGTACCTAATGAGAACATGTCTCTCTTATGAATTTGATATTAAAGTTGTTCAGTTGAAAAACAGAAAATATCGCTCTGAAATAATAACAACACATAAAACGCTTCCCTAATATGTATAGTCGTTTGTTAACAGTTAAGCTCGTTTCACATTCATACTGAAGCAACCATTGCTACATTGTTTTTCTCCATTGATTAAACAGGTAATCACTGACCACAAAAGCCTTTTCATTACATTCTATTATCATTGTGTTCCTCCACAAAACTTATATAGTAACAGACTTGGTACTGTTTCAACCTAAAATCTCGTAACTAATCTCCTGTGCTGTTCCGCGAAATGACTGAATTACTCACATTATTGAAAAGTTACGTGGTCTGCCGTGATAATGTGTAACTTACTTTTTTGAAGCCCCTTCTGGATAGGAAGATGACAGACGTTGTTCTTGCAAAACCCCATTGAGAAAATTGTGGATTTTATGCTGCTGCCACCATTGTGTATATTGTGTATCAACCATGAGAATAAAGTAAAACGACATCAGGGCACTTAGAGAGACATATAGTCAGCCATTATGCCTCTCGATCGGTGTGAGAATTGTATAGGACAGAAACTTGTGAACAGTGGTAAAAGATATCCTCTGCCATTCGCTGTACATAGGCTTGGGGAGTATGCGTGTATATATACTTTTGTAGTGGTATCTGTCCCTGTATTGTGAATTCTGCGTCTTTAGGTAAGAATTCTGAAAGTGATTTCTTGTCCTTTGGACACACTGTACATTACCTTAGTGTTTTTCATATTGTATTCAGGGGGTTTGAGTATTACGGCTACAAACAAAAGGGGTGATTAGATGACTATAAATAATCCTAATAAACATAGATCCAGAAATAAGCGATTACCCTGCTACGACGTTTCCACAAGTGCACTTCACACGAAACAACCATTTCGATGATGTTCCAGATATTATGAAATTTTGTCACTATTACAAATATTTTTAACATCGTCTGGATTAGACATGGAAATCGTACCTATTGGTGGTGTGTGAAAATTTGTGCCGGATCTGGAGTCGAACCTGAATTTTCCGCTCATCACGAGCGGTTATCTTAAGCATCACATCTCTCTGTGCACGCTACGAGGACCGATCCGAACTTCCGTATGTCACAGCATCTAGTCCACGGTGCCCGCATCTTACCTGGATTCCCGCAGAAGGGTTAATGAGCCATACGTTTTCAATGTTACTATTATATGTATTGCTATCTAGACTGTAATTATTATTACAGTGTCTGTTCCTTCAGACATGTATTGATATTTGAAGGAACAGAGATTGATGACGATCTGCAAGTGTCGTAATATGAAATTTTGTCGTAGCTGTAAATATTTTTGACATCGGCTGTGTTGCCACAGCTACAGATTGTCACCATTGTTTGTTCCTTCAGATGTGCATGCAGGTCTGAAGGAACAGACATTCTGATAATAAATATTACAGCCTACATGAGCAGTAAGATGCTAATACTAATGTTGAACACATTTGCCTCATTAACCCTGGTTGCGAAAGTCCAAGTAACCTGTGAGCGATGGGGACATAGGCACTGCATTCGGGAGTTCAGATTGGTCCTGGAAATGTCCACAGGTAGCGGAGACAGTTAAGGCGACCACTCGCGATAAGCGGAGAGTCAGAGTTTGAGTCCCGGTCTGGCACGGTTTCCGTGCCTGATACAGCTGATTTAAAAAATATTCACAACTGCGACAAAATTTTGTAATTTTACTACAGCTGGAAATCGTTACTGACGTCTATTCCTTCCGACATGCGTGCATGCTTGTTCCTAATGGTACAAAGATGCTCGTTTGGTACTCGCATGACAGTACAGTGGCACCCTTTCGTGTGGTAATATGTAGCGTGAATCGTCAATACGTATATTGGTCGTGACTCCCTAGTATCGTGGCCTCCCATCTCTGTCAGCTCGACCCCGTTGGCTTTTTTTGTGTGGGGATTTGTAACAGCTTTCCTGTACTCCAGACCTGTTCCTAGTTCCAGTGAACTCTATTGTTACTGAATTTGGAACGTTTCTGCGATTTTTTAATATACTGGCATTGATTAGGAGATGGGCTGAAGCCTGCCTTCACATTATTGGTGGCCGTTAATGCTTTTATCCATAAGTGCATGTCTGCAGTTTGGGTCCTTGGGGACTCTTACACTCACCTATAATATCGTACTGGAGAAATCATTGGTTTCCGGATGGAATATTTTGTGGCTTATTTTCATTCCAGAGGTGATGGGAAATGACTGTTGATACAGTCCAGTAGTCAATCTGCAATTCTTGTATTTTACTGGATTTTCCATTTTTTCTGTTGGCCACTGTACAATATCAGTGCTGCAAGGGTCCCGCTACATAGTGCCCTTGAACCGTGAACCAGTTTCTCCGCCATGGACTTCGATCCACTGCATCGATGATGTTGGAAGACACTTGGTGAAATAACACACCCAGAAAAGTTGACCCGTATCAATTTCCTGTAACATATAATCCTAAGTTCTTCTAATTGATTGGCTACACAGGCATTAAATTCCACCCAGATGTTTGGACGAGTGCATCTCATAATGGACTCTGAACAATTTTTACAATAAAATCAGAACATCTGTTGTCTTTTTTGTGACAATTTCTTTGACGTTGTGGATGTCACTTGCCCTCTGTGCCCTTCACTCGTGGCCCCGTGGAGCAAACGACTCCACCCAGCAAGTAGAAGGACCATTCCGCAACCTTAACGTCCCGTAGCACAGGTTCAGCACAGCTGTGATCTGCAAAATCAGTCAAAAACTTCCTGAAAGTTGGGTGCTTCTTACATCCTACCTACTTTAACCCACGAACTTCTTTTGTCGGTCAACGGAGATCGAAGATGCGGAACATCTCATTCTACAAATGACATGTTACACCTCACAGACCTATGATTATTAGGATTGTTCTCTGCTTGTCCCTTTCATTTGTACCTCAAATAGTCAAACACCCCTTATCCCTTATATTCTCCCAGTTCCTTTATACCCTGTGTAGCTGGGGTTGTTACTGTGGGCATTCAACAATGGTACCTAGGCAGACTCACTCCACAGTACAGTATGGTGCAGTTTAAAAGGATTTTTTGGATTGGTGTACTTAACTGAAATGTATTCCATTTTCCTTGCATGTGGCATGTGCATCTGACATTATTTGGTTTTTGTATTTTCATTTGGCATTTTTTATCCTTATGTTGCATCTATTTGCATTTGAGTTTTTAACCAAACAAAAAGTTAAGAAAAATTGTTAAAAAATTCTTCCATTGCCATTTGTACTTGACATTTGTCCTTTTCTCAATTTTCTTTTTAGAGGCAAAACCAGATTTGAAACTGAATGCTGCAGATCCGAAATACGACGAGGCAAGGAAGAGGCAGGGTAAGTCGGGATAGCTTTTTAGTCCACTGAGAAGCTAAGGAAAAGCAGGCAGTGCTCTGGAGTTCTGTAGTGTACTGGCCATGCCCTTTGTGATTGTCATTACTGATTACTTTATATTTATTGTGGACAACTATAAAACTCCTCATTAAAGTTAAAAATTTGACAGATTTTGAGCAAAGAACCCAAGCACTTCATGGCAAATGAAATTTGGCTTGCTGTTATTGTTCAGCAGTCAGTAGGAAAACAGCATGGAAAAGTTTCAACCAAACTTAGTAAATATACAGTTTACTACCGAGGAAAAGAATACTGTGTGCATGACACACATAGAAACACCAGGATGGGGGTGAGAAAATAGTGACATGTCTAATCCCATTCAATATATATTCAAAAATTTATGATTGTAAATCACAAGTACAAATTGCCTAAATAAAATTAAACATTCATTAAACTGTACTTTTTCATATAACATATATATGCGTCGAAGTGAGCGTCACTAAATTATATGCAGACATTGCCGTAGCAATGGCGCTCACAATCTAGTTTCATTACATCTGATTCTGTATCATTATTAGAGGCCAAACTGAGAGCTTTAGAAAGCATTCTAAGGAAGTGTAATTCTTCCACAGTGATGCTTTATTTTAAAATCCTTAATTGACACTTTTTTAACTGTTGTTTGGTTTAACAATCAATAGACTCCAGTGGGAGTTGGACGAAATCCTTAGTGATTGAAATTCTACCACAAGGAACTCTTCAATAATCAACAGTAAGGAAATGTAATTGAAACCAAATATTTATTGCAGTGTAAAAACACAAACAGTGATGACAAATAATTCTTAATTCCTGAAACCAAATATTTATTGCAGTGTAAAAACACAAACAGTGATGACAAATAATTCTTAATTCCTGTGTTATTTATGTCCTCTTAAAAGTGGACATAAAATATACTACCTGTAAAGTGTTGGAAAAGCTCAATTCCACATTTTTTACTTTCATCTGCTTTGATCCCAGTTCCTTATCAAGAACTATCCTTCAATGATTCACATGCCTGTGGACCTGCTGAAATCTTGTATATCTGCAAAAGGAAAAGAATGCTAAAGTCACATATAGAATGTAAACGACTTAACATAAATCTTTAAAAAAATCTCTCTTGGTAGTCAAGTGATTAAATACCTGTAGGCTAATAGCAGAGTGAGGCATTTAAGTTGTAAACAGGTCTTCATATTCTCTTATAGAGTAAAACATTTGAAAAGACTAGAGGCATCTATTTATGTCTATAACGTTGTCAAAAATTGAGTGGTCACCATGTACCTCCTGGGGGGGATGACTGAGGTCAAAGTCTTGCCTAATCATATGTAGTGTAAGAGCTTATGTTTGTGACATATTTGGTCTGAGACGCAGACTGGGCTAGCCGAGATAGTGCCAAAAAGGGAGTATTAAAATTGGGTGATCCTGCATGCAGTAAGGTAGTTTTTTGACAGATGGTGGAGAAAATGGTGAAGAGAGATACCTAATTACAGTTTGAAAGGTGTGTGATTAGTAGAAACTGTAAGAGAAGAGGAGGTAAGAAGGAAATAGTAAGAAAAAAAAGTGACAAGTATAAAGGAGATTTGAAGTGTGTGTAGATGATTAGTTTTCGTGAGCAGAACAGAGAAAAATGGTAAAATGTGAAACCAGAAAAAAAGGACCAAATAAGGGAGTGAATGTAGAGAATGGAAAGTGGGAGGGAGCAGATTATTAAAATAAAAAACATAGGATTTGTAAAGTGGTAGTGACAGTTAGTTATTGTCAACAGAAGAAAGGAAAATTACAAAAGTATATGAGGTTAATACCTAAGTGCAGCATAATGTAGGTAGAGGTGATTAGTTTTATTGATAGCTGAAGAAAATGGTTAAGGGAATAAATATTGTCAGAGAGAGATGCGAAAGAATAGACTAGGAAAAACAGGGTGATATGGATTGGCCAGGAGCTAAACAGAAATGTTATTAATGGAAGAGATTTGTGCATGGAGGGCTAACAACACATGATAACATGAGGCAGCAATATGGACGTTTGAGATTGTGCAGCAGGTATTTGTTAAATTTGTAATTGTTTTATCAACTGGCACAATCACTTAATTTTGGCAAAATAAAAAATGAAAATACGTAACAGCTAAACTACTAATGTAGGAAATAGTGTGATAATGTAAGATACAGAAAAAAGTGGCCGAACACTCACAAAGCCACCGATGGAACCGTATTGGTAATGAATATGTTTGTGAAGTGTATCATATAAAGGACAAACTTGAACTGTTTAGATGAGAAATATTTTCTAAATATTCTGCTCTGAATGTCCTGTGATTCCCTTTGGCTCGTTACAGAGTAACATAGTTATGTTTTATTGGATTTGTTACCCAGTAACCTTTTTCTGTGGAAATATCTTCACAACAGTGAAAAGCCTGTAAAATGCAATGACAGGAGGATGCACTCTGTCGAAGGTGTCTCGAAAGGTACTGTGCCGAAGTTGTCATCACTGTGGAAGCAGCTCAGCATAGTGTCCTTATGTTGCCCTTCAGTTGCTTTCGGTGTACACGTACACCGAGTACGTATCAGCTGAGACTCCGGCAGTACGTCTGTCCACACTAGCGTGTGTCGTGACTGACACTGCTGGAAAAACACGACCGAGCAGAACTGAAGTGTAAAGTGGTCATTACTGTGCAAGTACCATTAGTAAATGGATCAAGTTTAGAAACAAACTAGACACAAAGATTGTGCTGTTGGCATTTGTACTGTTGTGGCAAATATTTTCAGTGTAATATACGCACAGAAATAAAGTGGGGTAATGAAAGGGAACAGGGTGGGCAAAACATACCAAATTCTTGATATGGGTTTCTTCATAAAATAGTACTTAATAATTAGTCTCCTAATATTAATCTTTCATAAAATTACTTTAGACCACAGTAATAAACTATTAATGTATACTTGCGTACAGAGTTGTTTATTCAGCAGGTGCTAGGCTCACACTAACACTGTCACAATAGTAATATACACTGAGCTGACAAAAGTCATCGGATAGTGATATACACGTATACATATGGTGGTAGAATCACATTCAAGAGATATAAAAGAGTACTTCATTGACGGAGCTGTCATTTGTACTCGTGTGTTTCGTGTAATAAAAAAAAATAAAAAAAAAAAAATCCACTGTGATTGTGGCCACACGAATTGAATTAACAGGTCTTAAACACGGAATGGTAGTTGGAGCTAGGCGCATGGCACATTCCATTTTCTAAATCATTAGGGAATGCAATATTCCAACATCCACAGTGTCAAAAAAGTGCTAAGAATACCAAATTTCAGGCATTACCTCTCACTACGTATGACGCAGTGGCAGACTGCCGTCACTCGATGACCGAGAGCAGCGGCATTTGTGTAGAGGAGCGACACTGCACGAAACGACCACAGAAATCGGTGTGTGACGTACGACGAACACGTCCGTTCGTACAGTGCAGTGAAATTTGGCACCGACGGGCTACGGCAGCAGACGACTGACGTGAGTGCTTTTGCCGACAACGTAACGTCAGCTGCAGTGCCTCTCTCGGGCTTGTGACTGTATCGGTTGGACCCTAGAAAACTGGAAAAGCGTGGCCCGGTCAGACGAGTCCCGATTTCAGTTGTAAGAACAGACAGTAGAGTTGGAGTATGGTGCAGACCGCTCAAAACCGTGGACCCGAGTTGTCAGCAAGACACTCTGCAAGCTGGTGGTGGATCCGTAATGGTGTGGGCTGTGTTTACGTGGAACGGATTGGGTCCTGTGGTCCAATTGGACCGATCTGTGACTGGAAACGGTTAGGTTCAACTTCTCGGAGACCATTTGCAGTCGTTTGCGGACTTCACGTATGCAACCGACGGGGGAATTTTTATAGATGACGGTGCGCAATGTCACTGTGCCACTGTTGTTCACAATTTGTTTGAAGAACATTTTGGACAATTCGAGAAAATGATTTGGCCATCCAGATTGTCCAACACGAATCCCGTGGAACATTTGCGGGATATGATTGAGAGGTCAGCTCGTGCACAAAATCCAGCACCGGCAACACTTTCGCAGCTGCGGATGGCCGTACAGGCGGCGTGGCTCAGTATTTCTCGGGGACTTCTGACTTTTGAGTCGGTGTCGTGTCGAGTTGCTGCGCTACACCGGGCAAAAGGAGGTCCGATACAGTATTTGGAGGTATCTGATGAGTTTTGTTATCTCAGTGTACATTATTATTTTGCTTCTTTGTCGGCACCACTATCAGTGCAAGATTCTGATCTCCTACTACGCAGTCTGTGCTGTGTCGGTAGCTCCGTGTGGGACCTGCTGTCGTGTACTGACGGTAGTGATGTCTGCTGCCGAACTCCGTCCGGAGAGTATCTCGAATAAATAATAAAATACGAAACAGTCTTCAGAATGATGTAACTCTTCAGGCTTTTCCGGCAAGATCTTGACACGTGGAATAATCGGGTCTACTGCCGGATGTTTGTGTCGCTCTGGTACAATATTTTGGCCACGTAACTCGTTGCCTTCTTCGGGTGCTACCTGAGACTGCTGTATTGGAGGATTTTGTCCACTATTTATGCTCAGAGGGCACTGGGCGCTCTGTTTGCCGTCCGCACCCGCCTGGTGCCGCTTGTAATATGTTCTCTCTTCCCCGGTGCTCCCTCAGACGTCCGCGCCCAACTTGGTCGCCATCTGGACACAAATACTGGACGAGATTCTCCAATACGGCAGTCTCGGGTAGCACCTGAAGAAGGCAACGAGTTATGTGGCCAAAATATTGTACCAGAGCGACACAAACATCCGATTATTTCACATGTCAGTCTTCAGAATGTTTGCAACTTTATTTACTGTTTGCAGCCTTGTCTAAACTAGCTACAAACATTTTCACTTACGCATTCGCATCTTATGCTACCCTGAACTGCCGGCAAGAACTTCACTTTTTGTATTTCCCTCAGGAGCTACACAAACAAGTGAAGGGGATGGATTAATGATGTATGGTGGTGCATGAAAAATATTTCCTGTTGAAATCAGACAAAGAAAAAGATGTAGGCATTGTTGGTGGACAATATCATATTAGAGAAGACACGGTGAGAACAAAGTGCAGTAAGAGCTGAATTAGGAGAACAGCTCCGATTTTGAAATTCTAATGAATGTGATAAGCCTAGTTGTTCCCAAGAAAGACACAAATTTCAGTAAAACAGTTGCTGTGAAGTGAAGACTCTTTAGGTTTTGTCAACAGGAGATTCCTATCAAAGCTTTGCATATTTGTTCCATATCTCAAAACCAGCCAAATCTCAAGTAGTTGCTGTAATTTGTGTAGCTTTGGTTGAAGAATTGAAAGATTATGTAAAGGTAATTCAGTTACGTTAATAGTAGTGAAACACATATTTTGTTGACCACAGATCTGTACTTATATTAAAATCACACAGATGCTCATCTTCAACAAATGCTACTGCTTTAATTTAATTGTCACTGGCAGTTCCAACAAATGTGACAGGGTAATCTGCTTCATTTTAGTGCTTTTATAATTAGTTCAATGTATGTTTCAGAGGCACTCTCCTGCTTCACAATGTGTGACAAGTTCAAATATCTGGTTCCTTGTCGATTCCATTTTATAAAACACAACACAGAATGCAACACCACGTGACACAACAAATCCTGTAACATTCCACTAAGTAGGACAGAGCATAAACAGACAGTAGTGCCATATAACGTTTTTGGTAGTTGCAGTGCAGAAACAGTTTCCTTTTATTTGTACTGACGCAGCTGTGGAACATTGTTCTTCCATTTGCACTTGTTACGATCATCAGTAGTCCCATTGTAGCTGCAAACAACATTACAAACATTGCTGCACAACGTACATAAAAACTGGTTAGTTACATGGCTTAATATACGAGGCATTCTGAATAGTAACGTCACTGAATTTTTTATGTGAAAACTCTTACATAAAAGAAACTTTATTAACGTTTTACACCTTTATTCTTCATGTCTACACTACTGGCCATTAAAATTGCTACACCAAGAAGAAATGCAGATAATAAACGGGTATTCATAGGACAAATATATTATACTAGAACTGACATGTGATTACATTTTCACGCAATTTGGGTGCATAGATCCTGAGAAATCAGTACCCAGAACAACCACCTCTGGCCGTAATAACGGCCTTGATACGCCTAGGCATTGTGTCAAACAGAACTTGGATGGCGTGTACAGGTACAGCTACCCATGCAGCTTCAACACGATACCACAGTTCATCAAGAGTAGTGACTGGCGTATTGTGACGAGCCAGTTGCTCAGCCACCATTGACCAGACGGTTTCAGTTGGTGAGATATCTGGAGAATGAGCTGGCCAGGGCAGCGGTCGAACATTTTCTGTATCCAGAAAGGCCCGTGCAGGACCTGCAACATGCGGTCGTGTATTATCCTGCTGAAATGCAGGGTTTTGCAGGGATTGAATGAAGGGTAGACCCATGGGTCGTAACACATCTGAAATGTAACGTCCACTGTTCAAAGTGCTGTCAGTGCAAACAAGAGGTGACCGAGACATGTGACTAAATGGCACTCCATACCATCACTCCGGGTGATATGCCAGTATGGTGATGACGAATACATGCTTTCAATGTGCGTTCACCACGATGTCGCCAAACACGGATGCGACCATCACGATGCTGAAAAACAGAACCTGGATTCATCTGAAAAAATGACGTTCTGCCATTTGTGCACCCAGGTTCGTCGTCGAGTACACCATCGCAGGCGCTCCTGTCTGTGATGCAGCGTCAAGGGTAACCGCAGCCACGGTCTAAGAGCTGATAGTCCGTGCTGCTGTAAACGTCATCGAACTGTTCGTGCAGATGGTTGTTGTCTTGCAAATGTCCCCATCTGTTGACTAAGTGATTGAGACGTGGCTGCACGACCGAGCGAGGTGGCGCAGTGGTTAGACACTGGACTCGCATTCGGGAGGACGACGGTTCAATCCCGCGTCCGGCCATCCTGATTTAGGTTTTCCGTGATTTCCCTAAATCACTCCAGGCAAATGCCGGGATGGTTCCTCTGAAAGGGCACGGCCGACTTCCTTCCCCATCCTTCCCTAATCCGATGAGACCGATGACCACGCTGTCTGGTCTCCTTCCCCAAAACCAACCAACCGTGGCTGCACGATCCGTTACAGCCGTGCGGATAAGGTGCCTGTCATCTCAACTGTTACTGATATGAGGCCATTGGGATCCAGCACAGCGTTCCGTATTACCCTCCTGAACCCACCGATTGCATATTCTGTTAACAGTCATTGGATCTCGACCAACGCGAGCAGCAGTGTCGCAATACGATAAACCGTAGTCGCGATAGGCTGCAATCTGACCTTTATGAAAGTCAGAAACGTGACAGTACACATTTCTGCTGCTTATATAAGGCATCAACAAAGTTTCACCAGGCAATGCCGGTCAACTGCTGTTTGTGTATGAGAAATCGGTTGGAAACTTTCCTCATGTCAGCACGTTGTAGGTGTCACCACCGGCGCCAACCTTGTGTGAATGCTCTGAAAAGGTAATGATTTGCATGTCACAGCATCTTCTTCCTGTCGGTTAAATTTCACATCTGTAGCACTTCATTGTGTAGCAATTTTAATGACCAGTAGTGTATATATTTATTTCTCACAATATAGTCATCCTGGTGCCAAACACAGATACCAGTTTGTTCGTACTGTCACTGTAGAATTTTTGATGTTATTCACGGAGCGACAGTCCGACCTCTGCTTTCACTGCTTCATCGCAATCAAAGTGAAGTTCTCGAAAGTGTTCTTTATTTTTTGGACACAGATGAAAATCGGATGGGGCCCATTCGGCACTGTGCGGACAATGATCGACAGTAGTGAACCCGAGGCATAAGATTGTTGCAGATGTCACTGTGCTCGGGTGTGACATTGTCGTGCTGAAGGAGAGGGTACTCCACGTGTGAATGAAATATTCTGTCGTTGGAAACTCAGTTACAGCATGTCGTTTCTCAGGCACCAACATAAGTTACGTTACACGCTCGGAACCGTCTAGCGGCAGAGGGCCGAAACTTAAGTCACAGAAGCCCGAACGTCGAGCGAGTAATGTGCAGTGTTTGAGTAATGACGATTGAAACAAACGTCTGTATTGTAACCTGACATCATTTATTCAAAACGTGCTAGCCGTCTTGACTCCAAAAAGTGCCACCTTTAGGCCCCGAGCGTCATCAGTGTATGAACCACAATGGCAAATACCAACAGAGTCTTCAAATGGAAACAGTAACTTATTAAGTGAGTTGTGCCAGTGTGTGGAAGCAACATGCTGTCTGACCATTGACGATCTTCTTACTACTACGAAGGTACGGAATCCGGTCGATTCTGGCCCCGCTGCATTCGTTTTTGTCGGTCGCACGTGCTGGCCTAACGTGGTTAATAAGTTCCTGTTTCCGTTTGAAGACTCCTTTGGTCACTGTGGTTTATACGTCGATGGCAGTTTGAGCTCGGGGCCCGAAGGTGGTGCTTTTTGCCGTCAAAACTGGTAGTACGTTTTGAATAAATGATGTTGGATTACAGTACAGCTGTTGGCTTTAATTATCATCATTCAGGTACTTCGTGTCCAGCTGCTGTCCCACTGTCCCCAATTAATTATCAGAGTAATATGTACGTCATATATCTCAACCGATACTGAGAACAGAACAAAGGTTCGGAGGCATTACTATTCGGCATGCACTTGTACATAGAAATTGTGCACTTATATACTATTTAAACATCATAACCATTATCATTACGTACCTGTGACACTTACTGCCAAAAACCACAAATTAAATTCAGAAAACTTCTGTACCCTCACAGTAAAAAAATGAAATGTGATTACTCTGTTACGAGCTACTGAAACCCACAGGCCCCTTATAAGAAAATTCGTGAAAAAGTATCACAGTAAAAAATCAAATGAAATGCAATTACTCTGTTATGAGCTACAGGAAACCACAGGTCCCGTATACTAAAATTGCTAAAACAATATCACTGAAAAAACTCTGAAATTTTGTTGGTGGAGTGAGAGTTCAACCTGGATTGTCAAGTGATGATGTGATGTGAGATTGTTAGAAAGTCTCAGACTGGAGAGGTTAGTACTGTGGTATTGCGGATAGACTCGTGTATGTGTGTGTGTGTGTGTGTGTGTGTGTGTGTGTGTGAGAGAGAGAGAGAGTTAGATGTAAGTTTGTGGCTACTGTGTGCCCCCACCACGGGTGAGCTGTGAGCCGCAGGGCACGTGCTGCAGAGACGTCGGAGCAGCGCATGGAGCACCTGCAGGACGAGCTGATCCAGGTGCAGCTGCGCTACCAGAAGGAGCTGGAGCGGCTGGAGCGCGAGAACAAGGACCTGCGCCGCCAGATGCTGCTGCGCGCCAGCGCGGGGCAGCTGCCCGCCAAGAAGATCAAGGTACCGGGGCCGGCAATACGGAGGGTTTACAAATGGCCGCTAGGCGGTACTGTCTAGACTTGTCGATGTTATTGTTTTTAAATTTGTCATTTATTTTTCTTAAAACACTGGCAACACAGAAATTGGTTGAGTGATTAATGAAACAGTGCGGCAAAGCAATGAAAAGAAACAGAAAGTGTGATATGTTAGAGATAAATTTTGATTTGAGAAATAAGTTTGACTGTTTATGCATGTGTTTGCCAACCAGTAGCCAGCTGTTTCTGGGAGTACTGTGTATAACATTGGTATACACTGAAGAACCAAAGAAACTGGTACACCTACCTAATATCGTGTAGGGCCCCCGCGAGCACGCAGAAGTGCCGCAACACGATGTGGCGTGGACTTGACTAATGTCTCGAGGGAATTGAGGCTGTGAATCCTGCAGGGCTGTCCGTAAATGCGTAAGAGTATGAGAGGATAGCGATCTCTTCTGAACGCTATGTTGTGAGGCATCCCAAATATGCTCAATAATGTTAATGTCTGAGGAGTTTGGTGGCCAGCGGAAGTGTTCAAACTCAGAAGAGTGTTCCCTTAACCACTCCGTAGCAATTCTGGACGTGTGGGATGTCACAATGTCCTGCTGGAAGTGCCCGAGTCTGTCAGGATGCACAATGGACACGAATGGATGCAGGCGATTGGACAGGAGTTTACGTAAGTGTCATCTGTAAGAGTGGTATCTGGACATACCAGGGGCCCCATATCACTCCAACTGCAAATGCCCCACACCATTACAGAGCCTCTACCAACTTGAACAGGCTGCTCCTGCCTTGCAGGGTCCGTGGATTCACGAGATTGTTTCCATACCCTTACACGTCCATCCGCTCGATACAATTTGAAACGAGACTCGTCCGACCGGGCAACGTGTTTCCAGTCATCGACAGTCCGATGTCGGTGTGTCATCGGGGGTCCACGAGTGGGCCTTCGACTCCAAAAGCCCGTATTGATGATGTTTCATTGAGTGGTTCACACACTGACACTTGTTGATGGCCTAGCTTTGAAATCTGCAGCAATTTGCAGAAGGGTTGCACTTCTGTCACGTTGAACAATTCTCTTCAGTCATTGTTCATGGCATTCTTACAGGATCTTTTTCTGGCTGCAGCGATGTCAGAGATTTGATATTTTACCGGATTCCTGATATTCACAGTACACTCGTGAAATGGACATACAGGAAAATCTCCACTTCATTGCTACCTCAGAAATGCTGTTTCCCATCGCTTGTGCGCCGACTATAACACCACATTCGAGCTCACTTGTGTCTTGGTAATCTGCCATTGTAGCCGCAGTAACCGATCTAACAACTGCAGCAGACTCTTGTTGTCTTGAATAGGCATTGCCGACTGCAGTGCCGTATTCTGTCTGTTCACATCTTTCTGTATTTTAATCTGCATTCCTATACCAGTTTCTTTGGTGCTTCAGTGTATCTGGCAGCCGGAGCAGATTTTGAAGATGTGAAGTTCGTATATCCTGAATTGCACCTCGTATATGGTCCACTAGTGTCATAATACTTCGCAACATAATATGCACGGCCTGACAGCTGCTTTAAAAATGATATTAAATTTGATGATAATTATATCGGTATGCTTGTTTGACAAACCCATGTATGGTAAACAATGAGCAAAACAGAAATGTTTGTGCCTTTACTGTGATGTAGAAATAGTGGCAGGAATGTCTGAGATGGCAGTACATTTTATTTCACATCGAATTTACAGCTGTGAAAAAGATCTGTTTCTGATGTTTTCCACACAATTTTACCATTCTCAGTTAGAGGGTTGTGTAAACTGGTGTAATAAAGTGCTCCAAAAATTCGACCAAGAAAATTTAAGATCTGGGTATGATGTCACAACAGGAGACAAAACTTAGATGTATTTGTCTGAGCAAGAAACAAAGCAAACACAAGTTTTTTGGATCAACTGAAACTAAGAAATACAGTACAATCGCAAAGCTCTCCCAATATTATTGCATGTTTTGGTTACATTGGACATGACGTGACCATTGCTGTAGGGGATCGAAGAACAGGTAACGCTGAATGGTATACTACAATTTGTTTGCCACAAGTTATCAATAAAATTGATGTTGCCAGCTATCACATGACACATTGAAGTATTGAGAGTTTGGTGGAGCAAAACTCAAATTAATGTTAACAGTGGGAAATCCAGTATGGAATAACATCAGTATCGAGAGGATAGATTACTACTCTCCTTTCTCACCACGTAGAGGAGGCATTGAGTCACAGATAGAAAGAGAATGCTAAAAATCTTCAGCTATCGGACTAAATCCTTCATCGGCCATAGAAAACTAATGCACAGACACACAAGTGCAACCTGAAGACTACAGTGAGCCTTTGTGTGTGTGGGCGGGGGGGGGGGGGGGGAGGGGGGGGGGAGAGAGAGAGAGAGAGAGAGAGAGAGAGAGAGAGAGAGAGAGAGAGGGGGGGGGGGGGAGAGAGAGAGAGGGTTGTGCTTGCGTGAATGAGATGAGACCCCCACCTCCCCCCTCCCTCCCCCCCCTCCCGCCCCTCCCCAGAGGACTTTCACTGGAAAAAGAATTTCTTAGGTTGTTTTTGTAAAAACTTGAAAGGGTCCCCTCATACACCGTATATAACTTGTCAATGTTGTTTGTTGTGGGAACATAACTTGCATAGCCCCATTTTGTAAATATCAAAAATTTTTCATAGATTTGAACTTGGCATTCCTTTTGATATATCTATCCACTGAATATTACTGGATAATTCTAAAGACCTATTTGTCTTTTGCTGCTTTCTTACTATATATTGCATGTGGTATGTCCTGAAAGGGTCTTCTTTACTGGTGTATTGTGAAGTGTTGTTTATTTAAATAATTTCACATATTTTTGTTATAATCTATATTTTTTCATACAAGTACTGCTACAGATATGTTTGATAACACAAATACGTTGAGACTGGATAATATTCATCTATTTTTTCATGTAATTCGTGCAGTTGATCAATGGGTGTTGGAATTTCAACACAGAATTTATCAACCATCAGGAACACATCAGAAATTTGTGGCAGTTGAGTTCAAGTTTGCATTCTGTGTGATATTGCTTGCACAACAGATCTACTACCTTTAAAGTGGAAGTAATGATCAGATCTAAACGTGGTTAGTTGAAAATCAAAACTGATCGTTACTAAAAAAAAATATAAATGCCATTGTGGTAGTTAGTACATTCTCTATACTGGAAATATTGTGTGGACATGGATTCCATAGACATGATGTCTTTTTTCTTAAAAAAAGTGTGAGAGAGACTCAGAGAAATAACCTTCCCTTCTGCTGCTGCCAGCTGCTCCAGGCAAAAAGATTGTACTTAACATTTCACACTCATCTGTTGTACCACTTCGGCAAGTTTACTCTTCTTTGAAAGAAAAATTGTATCTGTAATTCACAGTACGTGCTATTTTGCAGAGCATTCACCTCTTCTCATCGATCCTACTAGAAGCTATTTTGTGGGATGACTTTCATCGAATGCTTAACCACTAAATGCCGACAGGTACTTGCGTCAAACTCGGTAAAACATTGTTCCATTAATTAAGTAAAAGCAGGCAGATTTGTAAAAAAACAGTTATCAGTCTGGCAATTTAATGTAGGAGGAAACAAAATGAAACTTCACAAGCTGAGATCGTATGTGACGTCGTTCCAGTGATTGCAACATCGAGTAAAATTTACAAAGAATTTGGCAGTAATAGCCTGCATATCAGTACGACATCGCACCTACTCTTACCGTAATGCGTGCACCGATTCGACGGGGAGTGGTGCACCGAGCCGTCGTATCCTCTCCCGATCCGAGCTGGCCCACAACTGTTGTAACTGGTCCTCGATGTCACGGATACCAGTTCTGTCAGGGACAGATTTGGTGGTCTTGGTGGCCACAGTAGGACCTCAATATCACATAGACAGTTGATAGAGGCACGGGCCATGTCTGGATGAGCATTGTCCTGTTGAAAAATTGCACCACGGTACCGTCACACGAGAGGTAACTGGTGAGGCGCAGAATGTTCCTGACGTACCGCTGTGCCGTCAGAATTCCTTTAATCACTGGCAGCCGTGATCCGAAGTCATATGCGACAGCTCCCCACACCGTGATAGGACAGCTGTAAGTCTCCAAAATATTGGAAGAGTGGAACCAGTCTTCAAGTCAGCACCGTGCTCACTGACGATTGTTGTCCGGAGCAGAGCAGAGCTGCAATTCGTTGTCGAACACAGTGTGACGCATTCGTCATCAGTGCAGGCTTCTCAATTGCAGCACAACTGCAGATGCAGAAATTTCATCTAGATCTACATCTACACTTTTCAAAGCACCGTGAGGTGCACGGCCAAGGGTACATCCCGTTGTACATTTGTGTTGCGGTAAAGAAAGCCACCACGTGGGACAGTAATTTCCTAGTCTGACGGCTGCTGGTCTGTGACCAGTGGTGTGTGACAGTACAGAATGCTGCAGGGAGTCCATTACTTGTTCTTTAGTGACAGATACAGATGTGAAGGAATTGCAAAGTGCTCGGTGCTGAAGGTGATCCTTTCTCATTGAGGTCAGGTCTGGTCACCTGGATTCTTGATGACGAATACTCGTGCTCTCACATTCCTGTGCGGTCCTACAGTGGGTCACTGTCATACTTACATGCCACAAAAACCTGGATATTGTGTGATTCGACCAACCTGTTAAATGGGAACGCACTCTTTTAAAGTGTCGATTACACTGTGTTATGCAAGTACAGGGCATCTCCGTGCCCTCCAGAGTGATAACTCGACATCTAACGCTGTTTGTACCCTTTGTATATCCTACTAGGCCTGGTAATAATATTAAACACAAATAAATCTGATGCACTATGGTGGCTGTTCGACCTGTCTCCGAGAACTGTAACTCTGATCGTGTACGTACGTGCCAGTTCTATGTATGTGTACAAAGTTGCATTGATGTAGGCCCGTGTCTTGTGGGTGCTTCACTTTTTTTTGTCAAGTGGTGTATATGTCCATTTATATGAGCTGTTTGCTTCCCTAAAATTAAGAAGCAAACACCGTAATGCAGTGTGCTAATACGTATAGTTGAAAGCTAATCTGAGGGAACTCTCCACTGATATTGGCATATTATGACCAATTTATTTGTTGGGGATGTATGGTAAAAATTAATTGTGTGTGGGTTGTGTACAGGCACTTTGAGTCAGCAGCAGATGGGTGTTTCCATACAAATTGTGTAGGGATGCATTGATTTGTAAATTCTGAAAAGAAAGTCTTTTTCACCAAATGAAACAGTTGTAAGTCAGTTTAAATCACAAGCCCTAGAAATTTAGAAAAGCTAGATTTTTTTCGACAGCACTGAATACAAAGTTATGAAGAAGCAGCAGATTAAAAGAAGAGAATTAGTTATCTGTCTATACTGAAATCTCTAACATGAAGTCAATACACTATCACAGCAGAACGGGAAAGAAGCCACAGAAATTAAATAACTACCATTGTTCTTAACATTGTTCCACTGGGGTGATCTCCATGGATTGGGTTTCTAAATGAGTTACTACAGTAGTAAGACACATTGGGCTCAATAATTATCAGTTGCCTCCATTTATCATCAGCAGCCATTTCTTACATTGCTAATAATGTCCTTAATCTAATTGTACAGGCCCAAGCAATTATTTTGAACATAAGGCATCTAGGAGTAGAGTTTTCATGTATCTCCTTAGCTTTTGTACCTGAAAGTACTTCTTTATTACTTTCAAATTTTCTCATTACTTTTGTAGTGACGTTAAGTTGTGAAATGACAAATGAAATTAAACTCGATTCTATACATGAAATTTTGCTTGTAGGTTTGATTACAGTTCGTGGCAAAAATCTGCATTTAACATTTGTACAGTCTGCAGATTTCTGAGTTCAGCTCGATTCGAGCCCATATCCGTGTTTAATACAGTTGTCCCTTTGCTCCGAAACATGTCAATGTTCACTGTAAGAAGGGTCATCGTTATGTTGAGGTTGTTAAGCCTGTTTGTCAGTACACAAAAATATGTCGGTTGCATTTCTTTGCAGCACCTGTTTGCCTTACAAGCCGTGCGACTGTGTGTGCTCAGTTGTGTCTCACGTGATGTTTCCCTCTGATTGCAGGCAACCCCGAGCCTCCGCCAATACGCGTGGGTACGTCTCTCGCAGTCGACTTCCTCTTTTTGGCAAGAGAGAGAGGCTGGCGAAGACTGTTGTGTTGCGCTGCTTTCCTATTGCTACCTTTCCCTGTGTACTAAAGGCACGTGCTGTTTTCCTTTACTCTATCCAGTATACCTACTCCGCTTCCCGCTCCTCACCTTTCGCTTTAACGTCGCTGTTCCGGTCCTCGTAATCTGTTTGTGCACCCGAAAAAGTGGAAGTGCTTTTCCTTTATGTTAGGTGTATTTTTACTAGTAATACACCGTCTCCAGTCGCAGTATTTTATCCTCTGTTGAGTTGCAGCTTGTAAATGCTGAAGACTTAAACAGAAAAGTAAAATATTGTTACTGAAAATGGATGTTTACTACTGAAAATATCTCTGACCTAGAAGCTACAGTCAGGGGCAGCAATGATGAGCTGTCCACTAATAACTGCTTTACCTTTGTTGTCGTGTGTAACACTAACTCTCCTTTAGTATATAAATATTGAAAGGAGCGAAAGTAGTAACTGCTGCAAAGTCGAGGTGTTCAGTGGTCGATAGGCACGTAAGCGAGATTCAAATGTTGCTAAGCTTTTGCGTTATGCCCTTCATCATAACTAACAGAATACATGTACAGATGCACTGCTACATTCTAACACTGAACGAGGGAGATTGTATTTCAAAATTTAGATTTTACTCCTTTTAGTTAGCGGTAATCAGAAATTAATCTGCCCCCCCCCCCCCCCGCCCACACCATTTTTATTCTCTCTCTCTCTCTCTCTCTCTCTCTCTTTCTTTTTTTTTTAAATACATAGTTGACCTTTATCATGAATGCAGCAACTGTGTACCACCTTTTATTATCATGTAATATTTGGTGAAAGACAATAATACAGAACAATTTCTACTTTTCTTCAGTAAGTGTATTGGCACTTTTTTCCCACATATTCTTCACAACTGTTACGCTAATGTTTATATAATCATTACTTCAGTCTTCATATTGGAGTCAAGAACACTACAAAGTTTAGAATTCAGGCCCAGAATATACAGTTCTGAATGACTTATCAACTCATTTGTTTTACATGGATTATCGTCATTGTTATGTTTGTCTTCATTTATTCTTGGGAAGATACGCTGCTCCAGAATATACTGAAGTGACAAAAGTTACGGCATAGCGATATGCGTATATACAGGTGGTGGTAGTTTTGTGTACACCAGGAATACCGTATTTACTCGAATCTAAGCCGCTCCTGAAAAATGAGACTCTAAATCAAGGGAAAAAAAAATTTACCGAATCTAAGCTGCACCTGAATTTGAGACTCGAATTTCAAGGTGAGAGAAAAGTTTTAGGCCGCACCTCCAAATCGAAACAAAGTTGGTCCATTGTGATACGAGACATAATTTAGTTCGAATGAATGACGATACAGTTACAGTAGTTTGGTTGGAGTCGTAAGCTTAGCAGTTAAGCTTTACCAGGTAGCCATTGCTATGCGTCAGGCGCTTCGTCCGTATTTATACGGGTACCCTTCCTTTTTCAAGTGCTTCGTCCGGTTTGAATTGATTGCTTATTTGTCTTTGATCTGATAAGTGCCGTTCTCTTTTTTATAGGTGTTTACGTCACTCTAAGCTGAAAATGCATTACTGTATTGTGCCATGCATTGTTAGTCGCTTTCTGATAAAGAGTGTTTACGCCGGCCTGTCGCCGCTCGCCACATTGCTTGCTTTTGTGCACGGTACCGCCGCTTACAATTAAAAAAAAAAAATAAATAAATAAATAAAAATAAAAAAGAGGAATCATCTCATTAGCAAAACAATGGCAAGATACTGCTATTTGTTGTTACTTACACTGCTGCTCTCTTTGATAATGATCGACAAGAACTAAGTAATAGACTGCGTATGATAGAAGATGTTCTGAACGAGAGTTTAGCGAAAATTTTTCTCCGTTTGAAAACCTTTGCAGACGCCTCTTTTAGTACGTTACATTCTGCACCAAAATTAATCATCAAAGATTTAAAAATCTAGTCAATTGCCGTGCTTCACTTCTAACTGTATCACTATTAGGCATAAGAATAATACGAATATAAACATGACATATGTGTATTCTTCCGCGTTTGCTGTTCTCTCTCTCTAGTTTCGTAGTTTATTAGGCAGACAGGATTTAAATGAGATAGCAGGAAACACGAAAGAATACATGGCAAAACTTTTATATTCGTATTATTCTTATGGTGAAGAGAATACTGCATGTGATTCACAATTCATAAAAGTTCCTATTAGCGTCTATCTCTTATCACAGGTAGGAAAAAAATTCAGTTGGCCATATTGACAAACATCCCAAACAGTCTTGCCAGTCGAACTTTCGTAGTACAGTGAAATGCTGCTACATTCGAAGATGAAAAATACGGAGTTTGTATTTCCTTCGTTGGATAATGTATAAAAATGCAGTGGTCGAAACTCGGGGTGGAGAAAAAAAGCTCGTCTTCCACCTTTTTTTTTTATTATGACGCAGAGTTTTTGGTGCCAGTATTTATCTTTGTGCCTGCAAAGCACGCCTGTGTAGCGCTACATATATTCGACGGCAGAAGTTAGTTCTGGCGGCACCTACCAACATTTTTCAGGACTTCCGCTTACTTTGCACTCGATTCCAAGCCGCAGGTGGTTTTTTGGATTACACACACCGGAAAAATTGCGGCTTAGACTCGAGTAAATACCGTAAAAGGACAGTGCATTGGTGGAGATGTCATTTGTACTCAGGTGATTCTTGTGAAAAGGTTTCCAACGTGATTACGGCAACACGACATGAATTAAGACTTTGATCACAGAATGGTACTTGGAGCTAGACGCATGGGACATTCCATTTCTGAAATTGTTAAAGAATTCAATATTGCGAGATCCGCAGTGTCTAGACTGTGCCGAGAATACCAAACTTCGGGCATCACCTCTCACCACTCACAACGCAGTAGCTGACGGCCTTCACTTACTGACTGAGGGCAGCAGTGTTTGTGTAGAGTTGTCAGTGCTAATAGACGGAGTGACGCTGTGCGAAATGACTGCAGAAATCAGTGTGGGACATACGACGATGGTACCCATTCCGACAGTGCAGTGAAATGTGGTGTAAATGGGCTACGAAAGTAGACATCTTACAAGAGTACCTTTGCTAATAGCACGACATCACCTGCAATGCCAGTCCGGCGCTCGAGACGGTGTCTATCGGACCCTAGATGACCGGAAAAAGGTGGCCCGGCCAGACGAGTGTAGGTTTCTGTCGGTAAGAGCTGACAGTAGGTTTCGTGAGTGGCGCAGACCCGAGTTGTCAACAAGGCACTCTGCAATCCATTTGTGGCTCCATAATGATATGTGCCGTGTTTACATGAAATGGCCCGGGTCCTGTGGATGTTCAGTTACATGTAGATCATTTGCAGCCATTCGTGGATGTCGTGTTTCCAAACAGTACAATTTTTATGAACGACAGTGCCCCATATCACCTGGCCACAGTTGTTCACAACTGGTCGGAAGAACATCGTGGACAATTCGAGTGAATGGTTCGGCCACCCAGATCACTCGACACGAAAGCCATCGTATATTTGTGGGTCATAACTGAGAGGTCAATTTCTGTGCGAATTCCTGTACCGAAACACTTTCACAATTACGGACGGCTGTAGAGGCGACGTAGCACAAAATTTCTGCAGAAGACTTCCGACGACTTGTCGAGTCTGCACCGTGTCGAGCTGCTGCAGTACGCTCGGCAAAAGGTGGTCCGCGACAATATTGGTAGGTACCCCTTGGCTTTTGTCACCTCAGTGTGTGGCGAGACAACTTTCGTGGCGTAGTGCTTATCTCTGATGCACGCGTGCTTAACAGGTTGTCTGTTGATTGCCCTGGTGAACCGATCAATCTGTTAGTGAAAACTGTGTCAGAATTGTTCATTAGGTTCTGAGATCGCCCAAAACCCACAAACAGAAAAACGTTTTGGAGGACTTTAATTTACGATATCCGTACACTATCTGAGCAAAAGTATCGGGACACCTGTATGTAATGTGAAGTTGACCACTACATGTCACAAGAGATGGACCTGCCAGTATATAAGGAGACAGCGAGTATTGTGTTGTCAGTAGAGAAGCAGTGATGGCAGAGTATGCCTGTCAGGAGAGTTCACTGGTGTCACATGTCGACGAGTAGTCGGATGTCACCTGAGCGACAAATTTGTCAGGGACATTCGACCCTTCTAAAGCTCCACATGTCGACAGTCAGTGAAGTGGAAATGTGAAGGAATAACCACAACTAAATCGAGACCAGGCAGACCTCTTATACTGACCCTTTAACACATTACTGTGGAGTAAATGCACGTGTGTCAGAAATAACAATGTTGGCAATGAGTCTGCCAATTGTAGATAAAAATCTGTGCCCGAGATTAAAACAAAGCAAGTACAGATAATGTGGTTGATTATTACGGACAACATCCTTTGGAATCCCAGGCCGTGAAGACTGGTAACGATAATTCATCTGAGAAGAGATTAAAACTGTGTGCCGGTCCGAGACTGGAACTCGGGACCTTTGCCTTTCGTGGGCAAGTGTTCTACTGCAAAGGCAAAGGTCCCGAGTTCGGTCCTACACGCAGTTTTAATCTTTCAGGAAGTTTCATATGAGCACACACTCTGCTGCAGAGTGAAAATCACATTCAGTGAAATGAGGGATTTTTGTAATCTGTCGGGCTGGATACCCGCGTCTCGGTTGAGCGAGTAGCCTGCTAATTGTATTTCTATGGGCTCCTTGACCACTGAATCGCAGTAGGATGAGGCTTTGACCGGCATCTCGACCTAACTGTGATAAGTGAATGACCAGTGGAAATATGATATTCGGCCACTGCTGATCTGTTGGGCTGTAGAAGGCAGGTATATCGTGTGTTCGGTGCAGTGTTCTTGTAGAGTGTGTATCGTATGTATTATGTACCTTTTACTACATCTGACACTTTGCTTACAGACAGTGTTATTTCTGATGCATACACGTTTACCCCACTGTATTGTGCCAAGTGATTTAAATTCTGCCAGTGTTCAACCTTGATGACGGCTATATGCTAATCAGTCAAAATGTCAGGACAAGAAAAGTATTAGCATTGGACAGATGTATGTCCAAAACACTTCATTAGTTTCTCCAAGTGATTTACAACTGTTTGTGTAATTAATGAAAAGGCCACTTCAGTGCTCTGTTAAACTTTATGAAATCCAATAACAGTTTTGGCTTTTTTATTAAACCATACATTTATTAAGCCGTACATTTGATAGCTGTATGAATGTATATAATTAGAGTTGGAGAAAACGAGACTTACTTATGTTTATGTACAGATACCATAATACTTTGTCCAAAATATGTCTGCTAAATTTAAAGTCTTGCTTGTCTAATGGTATTGTGAGAATGTGGTCATCTCAAGACTATAATTCATTACATTATAATTATCCTTTGGGTTATGAAGATTTATGTTTTGATGTATTCGAATTTGCACACTGTATAAGTAAAAGGCTAAAAATGGTTTTTCAATAAAAGTGGAACACGGTTTCAGTGGACAGGGCATCCGAATTAAGTGCAAAATTACGCTCTTAGTGTGCAAAAGATGAAGTACGGGAAACTGTAGGGGTTGTTGGTATAGCTTGGATGTTAGCATAGCTTGGACATGTTGTGGACTCTTACAGAGTGTATTTTCAAACATCTTTTCAAACATCTAGATACAGTTAAAATTTACAGAGAAGGGAATTTTAAGTATACATTGCTCATTGAGCTTGTGTACTTCTGGATGTTTTTGGTGGGAGTAAATTTCTATTTCTTCAAAAAGTCTATAAAGTATCATTTATTCATTGTATGAAGGATTACTAGTTTTTTCTGATATGGTGCATTGTATGAAGTGAGTAGCAAAGGAGGATTTATTTCTTGTATTTTTCTTTTTTGTTATGTGTGTTCTTTGTAACACTCTTTAAAGTTCCTTCCTGTTTATCCAACATTCAGAGCAGTAAATTTTATAGATGCTACTGTTTTGGTGTAAGTTTTGTATTATGAAAAAGATAGTTACTCACTGTGTAATGAAGAAACTGTGTTGCAGCAAGCACAGCAAAAAGGCTGCCAAACAAGTTAGCTTTCAGTCAAAAGACCGGACCTACACACTGCCGAAGCCAGGATCTTGTATTATATCAATGTCACATATGAAAAGATGCAATAGGGATTGAGATTTATATGTGATGAATTAAATTATGTTTTTTTAAAAGGATATGAATGAAGAATTTGCAGGAGACTGGGTCATAGAATGGAAATGAAATAAAGTGTTAAGTACACCAGGAGTATAATTCTACACCTGACTTCGATGCTCCCAACCGATGCAACCGTGTTGCACTTTTTAGTAAAAACCATTTTAGCCTCTTACTCCTACAACATGCAAATTCAAATATGTCAAAATATAAATTATTGTAAACCAGAAGACTATAATCTAATGAATTACACAGTCTTGAGACGACTGTATTCTCATGATACCTTTAGAAAAGCAAGGTTTGAAACCTACCAGGCTTGCACTTAAGTCTTTTGTACATTACATGTCTACTGTAAGTTTCATAGTCTTATCTGTATGTAAAAATGTAAGCCTTGTTTTTTCATCTTCAGTTATATATATGTATACATCTGTCAGGTGTATGACAGTTTCAGATCCGCTTGAGAATGGCATAACAGAAAACGGTGAAATTCTACAGAGCAACTGGAGCAGGTTTTTCATTAATTCCCAGTGTTTCTTGTGTGCCTATAGACTACCCAAGTCCAGTTCTGTGATGAGTTGTTGTTACCTTTACTGTGTCCCAGTATTTGTACTTCTCTTCATGCAGATGCACTAATATTGTTGTGTGTGGAATTAAATAACTTGTCTCGTCTCATCTCCGCTACGAGCAGTGTGTAGGCATATATGACCAAATCCTTTCTGTCTTCTTACATCACCTTCAACCTGCCTCCTCTTCTCCCTTATTATTTTAGGACAGTATGTAGACAGCTACTCAATTCATATTTCATGGACAAGTTTTGTCACTCACCCATCACATCTTGGTCTCAGTCCCATCATATTGTAGCTGAGATGCTGTTAATCACAACTGTTTTCTCTGTAGGCCTGTACAAATTATCTCTAGTATACTTATAAGAGTTTCTGCATCTCACTTGAAAATGAAATTGTGTTCCTCTGGACATGGAATTAGTTGCCTCCTGAAAGAGCTTTACTAATGTATCAGTCATTCGTGTGACTCGGGCATTCTTAATATTTCTTAAATAGTTAAACTTGTAGAAAACTGTTTCACATCTGATAGTGCACAAAGGGATATGTGCACAAAGAGATGACTTATTTTGCAGTGCATAAAACACTCATAACTTTCTCACCTTCAAATATTTTCAGGCAACTTTTAAATCTACCGCAGCATGACTGGCGTGTTATTCCTGTACTGAGGGTCACCTGTCATTTTTGTTTACAAGTTGGTATTAAGACTACTGGTCTTTTGACAGTACTGAATGCTGAAGTTGAAGTTAGGAGGGACCACTTATCTTACAAAACATTTGAATATAGTAACGGAATCGAAGAACTAGCAAGGATGATAGTTTATTAACAACCAAAGGCAAATTTGTTACGAATGTTCTCGACAAAGGTCTCACAGTGAAACATCCGTACTGCTTATAACTGAAAAAATGAGAGGTGTCGTCCAAACACACTACACATCAACACTTATCTACTAGTCTTCAATAGTAACAATATATATGTAGACTATCTGATCAAAAGTATGCGGACACCTCAGTGTAATGTAGAAGTGACCACTAGATGTCACGAGAGGCAGGCCCTTCGGTATAAAAGGATGCAGGGAATATTGGATTGTCAGTAGGGGAAACAGTAACGGTTGAATCGGCCGCCGAGCAAAGCTCGACAAGTTTTAACCCCACGGTGCCGAATGTTACGAATTCGCATCGTACAGATTTTGTGACAATAATTGGAAGGGTAACTGTTTCTGAGTGTCAGTGCCGGTACATGGTGTTCTGCGCGAAGCTGCCGACACTTCTGACAAATGCTGCATTCTCCCGAATGGTGTAGGTACCACCAAAGTACCACGATTTTTTATTTTTGTCTTTCCTCTAGAAATTTATTCAGGTTCGTGTGGACTAGTCAATGTCTATCACACGAGTAACAAATCACTCGGGAACATTGCAACCCTTACAAAGCCACCTGTGTTCAGTGTCGGTGACGTGATTGTGAAGTGGAAATGAGGAGGAGCAAGCACAGTTAAACAGAGACCGGGCAGGCGTCACATACCGACGGTCGGGAACCCTCGAGAATTACTGAGGATGGTCGTAAAAGGTTGTGTGAAATTGGCAGGAGAAATCACTTGTGAGTTCCGGAGTGCTACCGGTAGTCCATCTAGCACAGTGACTGTACGCAGTGAGTTAAAAAGAATGCGATACGGTGGTCGAGCAGCTCCTCGTAAACCACTCGTTTGTGTAGCTGGCGGTAAGGGGCGCTCGTGGCGGTGCGAAGTATGATGCCGTGGACAGTGGGAGACTGGAAATGAGTGATTCGGAATCGCGTTATAGCCTGTGGCTGTGCGATGGAAGGGGTCAGTTTTGCTAAATGCCTGGAGAATGTTAGTTGTCGTAGTGTGCAGTTCCTACAGTGAAGTAAGGAGGGGGTGGTTTTGAAATCTGGAGACATTTTTCGTGTTTAAGGTGTGGTCACATTATTGTACATAAGAAGTCGTGAAATGCAGAAGAGTATGAACACATTTTGCAGCATAATGTACTGCATACAGCAGAGGAAAAGCTTGAAGATGATGATTGTTGGTATCAGCATAACAGTGCACCCTCTGATAGAACAGCATCTGTGAGGTAACAGACTGGTTGTCCAGAGTTCTGACCTGAACCCAACAGATCATCTTTCGGACGAGCTAGAACATTGAATTCGTTCCAGGCTGCAGTACCTAACATCACGCTACCTTCTCTGGTTTCGGCTCTCGAAAAAGAATGGGCTGCTGTTCCTTCACAGACATTTGGACACCGTATAGAAAGTCTCTCCAGGAGAGTTCAAGGTGTCATAAAGACAAAGAGTGGACACACTCCATATAATGTCTACTAATACGTGGTGTGTCTAAAAAGTTCGGTGAATGCTATCCGACAACAAACGAAACAAAAGATACAAACAAGTGGTCTTTATTGCCCTTCAAAATAGTCGCCACCTGCTACAGCCCACTTTTGACAATGTCTGTAGAGCTTCTGGCAACTATCAGCAAAGGCCTCTTGTGGAATTGATTGCAGAACAGCAGTCACACGATCTTTGGTAGCATTCACATCCACATGACGCTCACCTTTAATGGCCGCCTTCAAGCGGGAAACGGGAAGAAGTTCGCAGGGGCCAGATCGGGGGCTGTTCGAGAACAGCTACCATTTTCAGCTCCAGAAATTGGGGCACACGGATCGTGCAGTGTGCAGGGGCATTGTCGTGGAGCATCATCCATTTTCCGGTCCTGTGCAACTCTGTCTAAACCCACCAGATTTGCTGTAGCAATTGGTTCAAAGCTGACTGCTAAAATGCAGCATTAATGGTTTGATCTGCAGGAACAAATTCTGTGTGGATGGTGCCGTTGTTATCAAAGAAGGTGATTCACAGTGTTTTCACCTTTGATTTTTGCAGATTTTTTTTTTTTTTGTTTACGGGGAATACTGAACACCGTGACATCTACTGCAGTTTCCATCCGTTTTGCTTCCTGCTCGTCTTTGAGCTCCTACTGCACAAACTGGGAGCGGATCTTCTGGTTATCTAAATCACAGCAGACAGTGGTGTGCACCGTGTCTTTGCTAAAGCCCAGTTCCTCTGCAATCGATCAGGAAATCCGTCGCCAATCTCGTGCTAGGATTTGTCGCACTTTCTCGATCTTTTCTGGGTTCTGCTTGTCGATGGCCGATCTGAACGTGGCTCGTCCTCAGACCCGTGACGTGCACCTATCACACTATTGATTTGGACCAGAAACTTGCTCTTGTAAATTGGATTTTATTTCGGAGTTGGATGGAAGGATTACTGTAGTGTTCTCGACAGTTGACTTAATGGTCCATTTCTCGTTAAATATTTGTACTGAATTAACACCACTTCCTAAAGCTACCTAATTGTGAATGTTATGGAGCTCACCGCTATGACTGGCAGGAAATCACAACATGAGAAAATTGATCTGTGACATTTTGTGCTTTAAATATATTACAGGTTATTTTCCATTCGTACTTTTCTTGCTGGTTCATTTGTCTAACTGGTGTGGAAGACCTCCCAGATGGGCAATTTTTTTTTTTTTCCATTCTAGTAAAAGTGTTCAGTGGCTTATCAGGATCAAAACACTTGCCGTTCATTTATATGATAAATTATAAACAATGTATTCCCTGGTTCAATTCACTCATATTGTAGGTATTTTGATGTCCTCTGTTGGCACATGTAACTTACTTTTTCTTTGTGTGTGCGAGAGATGCGTTCTGAAAATTTGACCTCCTGTTATTGTCACACAGTGCATATGATGCTAATTACTCGTGGTAACTAGTCGCCAACAACTCTGCATTGTATCTTGGTGAAAGAGTGGACAATACTCATAAGACATTTACAGTTAGCAACAATTGTGCCGCTTAAGAAACTTTCCTGTTATATTCTAGAAATTTATTCGGCTTATCAGTCCACACCTGTAATTAGACACCACACACAAATACACACACACTTAAAGAATTGTGGAAAATTGCTTAATTGATGCTTGTTGTCAAATGAAAAATGTGCTACTCCACGATTAAGTAATGGCCGATGGCTTCATTTGTTGTGTTTCTGGTACTGCCACATGCTACTAAATAGTAGTTCCTTATGCATTGCTAGTAGGCACTGTCTATCATATAAACTGCTTCGTCTTATTTTTTATGTTCTTGTGTTTGAACCTAGCCCAATATATAACGTGGAATGTGTCAAAATAATGCTTTTGTGAGTTACAACTTTCCTCTTCTGGCCTCTTCAATTTACAGTATACTAGATAGATTCCTAACCATTCTCCAGTGGTCATTTGCCTGTAATAGATCACAAGCTTAAAAGAAAAATTATACATGCGTATGTGAGAGAGTGAATGTTTAATGTTACAGTATAGATTACAGGTACTAAACCTTCCCCCCAACACTCCTCCATGATTGAGGTGTAAGGCTTTGTACCATTTTTACTTCAACATTTGTGATTATTCTATGCAACTAATGCTGGAAAATTTTAGTTCATTTTTTTGTAAACTTTATTATTTGAAGGAAACATTAAGACAGATTGAGGTGGTTATTCTATATGCCTTACTCCAGTAGCTTAGTCTTTGCACTTTTCTCAAGTTTTAAATGAAATAAAAATTCTCACTTTGTCTGTTCCCATGTCTTACATAACTAAGTAAAAATTTTTGTTGGACTACAAACTGGTTACATGCCAACCTGTTATAGTTCACAAAATTTTGTTGTTATATATTTCACTGATCCCCATTTCATAAATTACTAACACTTGATGTTTATTATTCAGTGCCTGTGCGACTTCTTTATTGTGGCTGTGTGAGTGAGTGTGGTGGGTGCAGTATTTTCTCTTAATGTTTGTACAACTAATTCAGTACTGTTGGCTGGAAAAATTTAGACTGAAGCTCTTACCCTTTTTTAAATCATTTTTTTTATGAAGTGGTAGAACAAATTGCCTCTGTTAGTCACAAATGCAATTTTTGTCCATTTTTCTGCACCTGGATTTTAATGTTGTTTTGTAAGGTTTTTTAAATTTCACTTTTTAAATCTTAGTTATTTAATATTTGTAATGCTCCAAGAGATTGAGGGTGTGTTTTTAGCCACATAGTACTATAAGTAATGAAAGAAGCACAGGTAAACCTCTCACTGTATAGTTGAGATGTTGAGTGAACAACAGGCACATGAATGAGATTTAAATCATTGCTTCCTTCCTCGTAGTGTTTCTGTCAGTCAGTTATTAGTGTACAATAAATTATTTAGTGTGGAAGTGAAGATGTCTGTAAGAGAATTAGGTGATTAACTATATCATTAGGAAAATTTGTTTGAAAAAACTAAGACATTTTTAGTCGTCAGACTCCTGACGAGTTTTGCATCAACCTTTCCATTTCAGAGTAGAACTTGCAGTCAGTCCATGGTTATTTGTTGGATATATTCCAACCTTTGTCTTCCCCTAAGTTTTACTCTCTACAGCTCTCTCTGGCATCTTGGAAGTTGTCCCCTGATGTCATAACAAATGACTTATTGCTTTCCTTGCTGATTCTGTGGAGAACTTCCTAATACTTTATCCTATTAGGCCATCTAATTTTCAGCTTCCTTCTATAGTAAATCTCATGCGCTTCAGTTCTCTTCTTTCCCAGTTATTCACACTGTCCACGATTCGCTGTTGTACAATGCTGCACTCCAAACATACATTCTAAGAAATATCTCCCTTCTATTGAGGCCTTTGTTTGATACCAGTAGACTTCTCTTGCCCAGGAATACCTTTGCTAGTCTGCTTTCTATGTCCTCCGTACTTCATCCATTATGTCCACATTGTCCCCAATTTTGATCTAAAGTTTATCTCTACTATCATTTCTACTACTCCTTACTACTGGTGAGTATCTTATTTTGGGACGCAAAATCCTGAGTACTGCCAACAGACACATTCGTAAAATGAAACAAATGAATTTTGCCTCCCAAAATTAATTACTGGCCAGCCGGTAACTCCTTGAGTTTATAAAAGTTTTTTTCAATTAAATTTTCCTCTTGGTACAGTTATTGGCCCCCTCCATGAACCAAGGACCTTGCCGTTGGTGGGGAGGCTTGCGTGCCTCAGCGATACAGATGGTCGTACCGTAGGTGCAACCACAACGGAGGGGTATCTGTTGAGAGGCCAGACAAACGTGTGGTTCCTGAAGAGGGGCAGCAGCCTTTTCAGTAGTTGCAAGGGTAACAGTCTGGATGATTGACTGATCTGGCCTTGTAACAATAACCAAAACGGCCTTGCTGTGCTGGTACTGCGAACGGCTGAAAGCAAGGGTAAACTACAGCCGTAATTTTTCCCGAGGGCATGCAGCTTTACTGTATGATTAAATGATGATGGCGTCCTCTTGGGTAAAATATTCCGGAGGTAAAATAGTCCCCCATTCAGATCTCCGGGCGGGGACTACTCGAGAGGATGTCGTTATCAGGAGAAAGAAAACTGGCGTTCTACGGATCGGAGCGTGGAATGTCAGATCCCTTAATCGGGCAGGTAGGTTAGAAAATTTAAAAAGGGAAATGGATAGGTTGAAGTTAGATATAGTGGGAATTAGTGAAGTTCGGTGGCAGGAGGAACAAGACTTCTGGTCGGGTGACTACAGGGTCATAAACACAAATTCAAATAGGGGTAATGCAGGAGTAGGTTTAATAATGAATAGGAAAATAGGAATGCAGGTAAGCTACTACAAACAGCATAGTGAACGCATTATTGTGACAAAGATAGATACGAAGCCCACACCTACTACAGTATTACAAATTTATATGCCAACTAGCTCTGCAGATGACGAAGAAATTGAAGAATGTATGATAAAATAAAAGAAATTATTCAGATAGTGAAGGGAGACGAAAATTTAATAGTCATGGGTGACTGGAATTCGAGTGTAGGAAAAGGGAGAGAAGGAAACATAGTAGGTGAATATGGATTGGGGCTAAGAAATGAAAGAGGAAGCCGCCTGGTAGAATTTTGCACAGAGCACAACATAATCATAGCTAACACTTGGTTTAAGAATCATGAAAGAAGGTTGTATACATGGAAGAACCCTGGAGATACTAAAAGGTATCAGATAGATTATATAATGGTAAGACAGAGATTTAGGAACCAGGTTTTAAATTGTAAGACATTTCCAGGGGTAGATGTGGACTCTGACCACAGTCTATTGGTTATGACCTGTAGATTAAAACTGAAGAAACTGCAAAAAGGTTGAAATTTAAGGAGATGGGACCTGGATAAACTGAAAGAACCAGAGGTTATACAGAGTTTCAGCGAGAGCATAAGGGAACAATTGACAGGAATGGGGGAAAGAACTACAGTAGAAGAGGAATGGGTAGCTTTGAGGGATGAAGTAGCGAAGGCAGCAGAGGATCAAGTAGGTAAAAAGACGAGGGCTAGTAGAAATCCTTGGATAACAGAAGAAATATTGAATTTAATTGATGAAAGGAGAAAATATAAAATTGCAGTAAATGAAGCAGGCGGAAAGGAATACAAATGTCTCAAAAATGAGATCGACAGGAAGTGCAAAATGGCTAAGCAGGGATGACTAGAGGACAAATGTAAGGATGTAGAGGCGTATCTCACTAGGGGTAAGATAGATACTGCCTACAGGAAAATTAAAGAGACCTTTGAAGATAAGAGAACGACTTGTATGAATATCAAGAGCTCAGATGGAAACCCAGTTCTAAGCAAAGAAGGGAAAGCAGAAAGGTGGAAGGAGTATATAGAGGGTCTATACAAGGGCGATGTACTTGAGGACAATTTGATGGAAATGGAAGAGGATGTAGATGAAGATGAAATGGGAGATATGATACTGCGTGAAGAGTTTGACAGAGCACTGAAAGACCTGAGTCGAAACAAGGCCCCCGGAGTAGACAACATTCCATTGGAACTACTGACGGCCTTGGGAGAGCCAGTCCTGACAAAACTCTACCATCTGGTGAGCAAGATGTATGAAACAGGCGAAATACTCTCAGACTTCAAGAAGAATATAATAATTCCAATCCCAAAGAAAGCAGGTGTTGACAGATGGGAAAATTACCAAACTATCAGTTTAATAAGTCACAGCTTCAAAATACTAACACGAATTCTTTACAGACAAATGGAAAAACTAGTAGAAGCCAACCTCCTGGAAGATCAGTTTGGATTCCGTAGAAACACTGGAACACGTGAGGCAATACTGACCTTGCGACTTATCTTAGAAGAAAGATTAAGGAAAGGCAAACCTACGTTTCTAGCATTTGTAGACTTAGAGAAAGCTTTTGGCAATGTTGACTGGAATACTCTCTTTCAAATTCTAAAAGTGGCAGGGGTAAAATACAGGGAGCGAAAGGCTATTTACAATTTGTACAGAAACCAGATGGCAGTTATAAGAGTCGAGGGACATGAAAGGGAAGCAGTGGTTGGGAAGGGAGTGAGACAGGGTTGTAGCCTCTCACCGATGTTGTTCAATCTGTATATTGAGCAAGCAGTAAAGGAAACAAAAGAAAAATTCGGAGTAGGTATTAAAATTCATGGAGAAGTAGTAAAATCTTTGAGGTTCGCCGATGACATTGTAATTCTGTCAGAGACAGCAAAGGACTTGGAAGAGCAGTTGAATGGAATGGACAGTGTCTTGAAAGGAGGATATAAGATGAACATCAACAAAAGCAAAACAAGGATAATGGAATGTAGTCTAATTAAGTCGGGTGATGCTGAGGGAATTAGATTAGGAAATGAGACACTTAAAGTAGTAAAGGAGTTTTGCTGTTTGGGGAGCAAAATAACTGATGATGGTCGAAGTAGAGAGGATATAAAATGTAGACTGGCAATGGCAAGGAAAGCGTTTCTGAAGAAGAGAAATTTGTTAATATTGAGTATAGATTTAAGTGTCAGGAAGTCATTTTTGAAAGTATTTGTATGGAGTGTAGCCATGTATGGAAGTGAAACATGGACGATAAATAGTTTGGACAAGAAGAGAATAGAAGCTTTCGAAATGTGGTGCTACAGAAGAACGCTGAAGATTAGATGGGTAGATCGCATAACTAATGAGGAAGTATTGAATAGGATTGGGGAGGAGAGAAGTTTGTGGCACAACTTGACCAGAAGAAGGGATCGGTTGGTAGGACATGTTCTGAGGCATCAAGGGATCACCAATTTAATATTGGAGGGCAGCGTGGAGGGTAAAAATCGTAGGGGGAGACCAAGAGATGCATACACTAAGCAGATTCAGAAGGATGTAGGTTGCAGTAGGTACTGGGAGATGAAGAAGCTTGCACAGGATAGAGTAGCATGGAGAGCTGCATCAAACCAGTCTCATAACTGAAGACCACAACAACAACAACAACAACAACAACAACAACAGTTATTGGCAGTATAATTAAATGAGAGTTAGTGAATTGTAAAGAGTTAGTTCCAATTGTGAACATTACAGCCCTCTTTGAAGAGAAGCACTGCGGGTTACAACCATTACACAAGAGGTGTCTGTTACACACCCCTTTTGCCATGTCAGAAACCAGTGTGTTTGTTATTTGCTGGTGAAAATATCACCTTCTGAAATTGTCCAGTAGTTTGTATTAACTATACAGGTATAGGTGTCCATACAGGTATAGGTGTCCAGAGTTGCAGTTATCATCACTGTACATCTCCCAAAGTCAATACAGGCCCACCTTCTCCAACTCAGAAGTTGACCCGATTGCCACCGATGTGTTGCAGAAGTCGCTGATCGACATGTACTCGGAGGTTCTGGACGAGCTGAGCGGCTACGACTCGAGCTACAACACGCAGGACCACCTGCCGCGCGTCGTCGTCGTGGGCGACCAGAGCTCGGGCAAGACGTCAGTGCTCGAGATGATTGCGCAGGCCCGCATCTTCCCCAGGTGAGCTGCTGCCTACAATAGTACAGTTGCTGCTGCGGCTAGCAGCACATATAGTAGCATTTGCTCTCACATTCAGAATGTGCACTCTGTTGCATTTGTGTGTTAGTCATCAATAAAATGTGCTCGACTCAGAGTACGTTATTTTTATGTTAAAAGTCTAGACTGAAGTGCTGTGTTCAAACCATAAAACTACTCTCTTATGTTTAATCTGAGTTTGAGGGGAGACATCTTTTGAGAGTATAGTATTTTACGTCCCCAGGTTTAGTCTAATGAAATCCACCCAGAGTTCTGTTATATTTATATGAGATCTCAAGCTGATGAAAAACCAGCACTCTCTCTCTCTCTCTCTCTCTCTCTCTCTCTCTCTCTCTCTCTCTCTCTCAAAAGCACCACTAAGGAATTATAGAAAAGGGATGGAAATCGGTAGATGTGACATACATGTACAGACAAACTGAAAAATTGGAGTCTTCATTCAAGAGAAAGAGCTTCACAAAGTGAGTCAGTCTCACGTTGGTCCACCTCTGGCCCTTACGCAAGCAGTTATACAATTTGTCATCGATTGGCAGAGTTGTCGAAAGTCCTCCCGGAGGATAGCCTGCCGAATCGAGTCTGACCGGTACGTTAGATCGCCAAAATCCCGAGCCGGTTGGAGGACTCTGCCCGTAATGCTCCAAATGTTCTCAGTCGAGGAGAGATCTGGTGACCTTGCCGGCGAAGGTAGGGTTCGAGAAGCTCAGAGACGAGTAGTAGAAGCTCTCACTGGGTGCGAGTAGGCGTCACCTTGCTGACGTGTAAGCCCAGAATGGCTTTCCCTAAAGGACAACGAAACAGGTTGTGGAATATTGTCGACATACCACTGTGCTGTAAGGGATGAGAGCCGAAGGTGTCCTGGTGTGAAATGAAATGACACCCCAGACCGTCACTTCTGTTTGTCGGGCCGTACGGCAGACGACAATCGGGTCGGTGCCCCACTGCTGTTTGGGTGTCTCCAGACAAGTCTTCGGTCTGGAATCTTACTGACTGGAGTAGAATTGCCTCCAGTGATGAGTCGCACTTTGAAATGCCCTTGTAACCAGTAAAGATGTGTCTGGAGATGCCCCGGCCAGTGGAGGGATACTAACCTGACTGTCCCCTGCCGTATGCCCCGACAACCCGGAATGGTGGTCTAGGGTGCCATTTCATTTTGTACCGGGACACCTCTGGTAGTCATCCGCAGCACCCTCAGAGCACAGCAGTACGTCGACTGTATTCTGTGCCCCTTTTTATTGCCCCGTGTGGCCGGCCATCCTGGGCTTATGTTTCGGCAAGATAATGCCTACCCACACTCGGCAAGAGTTTCTACTGCTCGTGTTCGTGCTTGCCGAACCCTACCTCGTCCAGCCGTACCGTCGCACCTCTCCCCATTTACATTTGGTAGCATTATGGGTACAGTCCTCCGACCGACTTGGAATTTTGATGCTCTAACGCACTGATTGGGACGGAGTTTGACACGATGTCAGTCAGGAGGACACACAATAACTTTGTCATCAATGCCGAGCTGAATGACTGTTGGATGAGGGCCAGAGGTGGACCAGCATGTGACTGACTTACTCAATTTGTGAAGCTCTTTCTCTTGAACAAATCATCCATTTTTTTCTGAAATTGTGATCATTTATTTGTATGTACATGTACATCTACATCCATACTCCGCAAGCCACCTGACGGTGTGTGGCGGAGGGTACTTTGAGTACCTCTGTCGGTTCTCCCTTCTATTCCAGTCTCGTATTGTTCGTGGAAAGAAAGATTGTCGGTATGCCTCTGTGTGAGCTCTAATCTCTCTGATTTTATCCTCGTGGTCTCTTTGTGAGATGTATGTAGGAGGGAGAAATATACTGTTTGACTTCTCGGTGAAGGTATGTTCTCGAAACTTCAACAAAAGCCCGTACCGAGCTACTGAGCGTCTCTCCTGCAGTCATCCACTGGAGTTAATCTATCATCTCCGTAATGCTTTCGCAATTACTAAATGATCCTGTAACAAAGCGCGCTGCTCTCCGTTGGATCTTCTCTCTCTCTTCTATCGACCCTATCTGGTACGGATCCCACACTGGTGAGCAATATTCGAGCAGTGGGCAAACAAGTGTACCGTAACCTACTTCCTTTGTTTTTGGATTGCAATTCCTTAGGATTCTTCCAATGAATCTCAGTCTGGCATCTGCTTTACCGCCAATCAACTTTATATGATCATTCCATTTTAAATCACTCCTAATGCGTACTCCCAGATAATTTATGGAATTAACTGCTTCCAGTTGCTGACCTGCTATACGAGGTGTGGCTAGAAAAAAACCGGACTAGTACTGGTGAAACAATAAAACGAATGCAATAAGGCTGAAAGTCGCGTGGCCTGTCACGTGACTCTTGCTCCGCCTACTGCTCGAGTTTCATCTGCCTCCTGCACTCAGTCTGCCCGTGGCGTCTGTTTTAAGTAGTTGACGTTTTGTCTGTGCGTCGGAAAATGTCGAGTGTACAGAAAGAACAGCGTGTTAACATCAAATTTTGTTTCAAACTAGGAAAATCTGCAAGTGAAAATGTTATTACTTGCGATGAATCGTGGTTTTTTACTTATGATCCCGAAACTAAATGCCAATCGATGCATTGGAAAACTCCTGGTTCTCCACGACAAAAAAAAGCACGAATGTCAAAATCGAAATTCAAGGCAATGATGATTGTTTTTTTTCTGACATCAAAGGGATTGTGCACATTGATTGGGTATCAGAGGGACAAACAGTGAATCAGCATTACTACATTAGCGTCCTGGCTACCCTACATGAGCGAGTACGGAGAAAACGGAACGATTTGTGGAGAAAAGAGTCATGGATCCTTCACCAAGACAATGCTCCAGCTCACAGTGCGTTGTCAGTGAAGACGTTTTTGGCAAAACACAACATTCCCATCTTAGATCATCCACCCTACTCACCTGATTTGGTCCCCTGTGACTTTTTTCTTTTCCCTAAAGTCAAGTCAGCTTTGAAAGGAACTAGATTTGAGACTGTTGAAGCAGTAAAAGAAAAAGCGACGGAAGTAATGTATGGACTTATCGAAAATGATCTGCAGCATTGCTATGAACAGTGGAAAATTCGTATGGAGCGGTGTAGAGACCAAGGAGGAGAGTACATTGAAGGAGATAACATGAAATTGTAAATAATTGTAAATAAATGTTTTTTCCAGCATCAGTCCGGTTTTTTTCTAGCCGCACCTCGTATTGTAGCCAAATGATAAGGGATTTTTCTTTCTATGTATTCGCAACACATTACACTTGTTTACATTGAGATTCAGTTGCCATTCCCTGCACCATGTGTCAATTCATTGCAGATCCTCCTGCATTTCAGTACAATTTTCCATTGTTACAACCTCTCGATATACCACAGCATCATCCGCAAAAAGCCTCAGTGAACTTCCGATGTTATCCACAAGGTCATTTATCTATATTGTGAACAGCAACTGTCCTACGACACTCCCCTGTGGCGCACCTGAAATCACTCTTACTTTGGAAGACTTCTCTCCATTGAGAATGACATGCTGCGTTCTGTTATCTAGGAACTCTTCAATCCAATCACACAATTGGTCTGATAGTCCATATGCTCTTACTTTGTTCATTAAATGACTGTGGGGAACTGTATCGAACGCCTTGAGGAAGTCAAGAAACACGGCATCTACCTGTGAACCCGTGTCTATGGCCCTCTGAGTCTCGTGGACGAATAGCGCGAGCTGGGTTTCACACGATCGTCTTTTTTGAAACCCGTGCTGATTCCTACAGATTTCTAGTCTCCAGAAAAGTCATTATACTCGAACGTAATACGTGTTCCAAAATTCTACAACTGATCGAAGTTAGAGATATAGATCTGTAGTTCTGCATATCTGTTCGACGTCCCTTCTTGAAAACGGGGATGACCTGTGCCCTTTTCCAATCCTTTGGAACGCTACACTCTTCTAGAGACCTACGGTACACCGCTGCAAGAAGCGGGGCAAGTTCCTCCGCATACTCTGTGTAAAATCGAACTGGTATCCAATCAGGTCCAGCGGCCTTTGGTCTTTGAACGATTTTAATTGTTTCTCTATTCCTCTGTCGTCTGTTTCGATATCTACCATTTTGTCATCTGTGCGACAATCTAGAGAAGGAACTGCAGTGCAGTCTTCCTCTGTGAAACAGCTTCGGAAAAAGACATTTTGTATTTCGGCCTTAATGTGTCATCCTCTGTTTCAGTACCAATTTGGTCACAGAGTGTCTGGACATTTTGTTTTGATCCACCTACCGCTTTGACATGAAACCAAAATTTCTTAGTATTTTCTGCCAAGTCAGTACATAGAACTTTACTTTCGAATTCCCTGAACGCCTATCGCATAGCCCTCCTCACACTACATTTCGCTTCGCGTAGTTTTTGTTTGTCTGCAAGGCTTTGGCTATGTTTATGTTTGCTGTGAAGTTCCCTTTGTTTCCGCAGCAGTTTTCTAACTCGATTGTTGTACCACAGTGGCTCTTTTCCATCTCTTACTATCTTGCTTGGCACATACTCATCTAACGCATATTGTACAATGGTTTTGAACTTTGTCCACTGATCCTCAACACTATCTGTACTTGAGATAAAACTTTTGTGTTGAGCCGTCAGGTACTCTGAAATCTGCTTTTTGTCACTTTTGCTAAACAGAAAAATCTTCCTACCTTTTTTAATATTTCTTTTTACGGCTGAAATCATCAATGCAGTAACCACTTTATGATCGCTGATTCTGATCTGATGTACATCAGATCTGCAAATTTCCATCCCATTTGGATTCCTTTGTGGTGTGTCGTTGTCCTTTTTTTTTAAGTGTGTGTGTGTGTGTGTGTGTGTGTGTGTGTGTGTGTGTGTGTGGCGGGGGGGGGGGGGGGGGATCGAAACAGGACCAACATGCTGTTATTCTTTTATTGGCTACCAAAGGACAAGCACTGGTAGATGTTCATCGGAGAATGAAGAATGTGTATGGGGCAGCATGTCTATTGAAAAGAATCATTGTTGATTGGTGCACTGAAGGATGCTGCTGCTTCATGATAACATACATCCCCATACCACAGTGGCATAACGCAGGGGTTATGCAAACCCGAGTAGGAGATATTCGAGTACCTACCGTATAGTCCTGATCTCTCCCTATGTGATTACCACATCTTTGATCCCTTGTAAAAAGGCCTCGAAGGTTCAACGATTCGTGTCAGATGAGGATATGCAGCAGGCAGTTACAGAGTCCCTCACACAGCAGAACATGGTTTTTTACTAAACTGCTATCTCCAACTTGGTGCATCTGTAGGATGGATGCGCAGCAATTTTGCCTAAGTGATTCAAACGGAAACTTTTTGATGTACACACACACACACACACACACACACACACACACACACACACACACACACACACAGGGAGACAGAGAGAGAAAGAGGGGGGGGGGGGGCTTATTTCAAAATCTTTGGATCAAACGTCTAGTGGTGATACACCACATCATGGCAAACAACTTTTGTTAAGAGGTTCACAGGCACTTCCCGGTGATGTTACGCATGTTTTTTTTAATTGGTTATGCCCCTGAGAGATGGCAGGATGTGAGCACAGTGCTCTATATGTGTGTGCCTTGTGTGTTGCCTGTAATCCAGTCATATTCTCTGTCTGAAAGGCAGTAGATGCAGGAAAATTAAAGTTCCTGATTAACTTCTAAAATATGTTTCTCTGCTTAAAGATGTTCATTCTTGAGCTTTCCTTATTGAAAATCACTATATCAGTTTACTGGACTAGCTAGTTTGCAGCACATCTAGTTATTAGACCCTGCTAGTTCAGTGAAATTTTTTTGTCCCAAGGTTGGCAAATACAACACATCAGTCATCAATGTGGCCACCACCTATTTTCTACGTCAACGTGCAGTAACCGTTCACAGGCGGCAGTTGGAAGCACTGCCAGTAGAGATTAAGTAAAGTTTGTCAGAGAGACGCGTGAAAACAGTGCAGTAGTTGTCGTTTTGCAGGAATGGAGCAATTTACCTGACATCCGAAGGGGCACGATTATCGACTTTCGGGCATAAGGTGGGATCATTTCAGAAACAGCTAATTTTGTAAACTGTTCACGTGCCGCTGTGTGTGGCGAAATGGTGCTGTCCGAAACTGGTGCTCGGGCACCTGTCGTGCACCACTGCGGGGATGTGTACGGGCAAATAGACGTGCAACTTTTGAGCTGCTCATTGCCCAGATGAACCGAGGGACTGATAATATTGTCTCCTCAGTGACTGTTCGGCAAATGTTGCTGCAGGTGCCTAGTTCGTGCACCGGTGCTGCCTGCTGCTCACAGGTGACAGAGGCTAGACTTCGGATGCCGATACCACAGCTGCTCTTGCATTGAATGCCTTTCCAGACGAATGACGTTATCGCTCTGACGGACAGCTGGCCACCGGCACGTGTGGTGCGAAACGTCCGAAAACGACGACCTGCCGCGGTCGTCTGAAGGATCCGGGCTGAATGTCATTACTTGGGTGATCTTGTAATTCTGGAAGACTGGGGAAAATGTCCAACCGTACACGCAGTTTGTGTTTCCTCAGCACGATGGCGTGTACCGGCAGGATGATGCAACTTGTCACTCGGCTGACAGTGTGTGTACGTGGTTTGAAGAGCACATAATGAGTTTACTGCACTACCGTGGCCACCAAAATGACCAGGATAAACCACAATCGAGAATATGTCGGACTACCTCGATCGGGCTGTTCGTGCAGGAATCTTCACCCGAGAAACCTTGTGCATCTGACCGTGACGCTGGATTAGACATGGCTCCACATCCCTGTCGGTACCTTCTGGAACTCATTGGCCCATGCTTTGCAATTGCTAAACGTGCTTTGGAATTGGATATAAACCCTAATCTCGCTCCCGCCTCCTGCCATCTTCTCCTTCCCCTTCTCTCTGTCTATCTCTACCCTCTCTTGCCTCTTCCCCCATCTCTCTGTGGCCCCACCCTCCCCCCTTTTGTCTATTTCCTCTTCCCCCACCCTCCCCCCTACCTGCTGCGTGTGCTTGAAATGAATGGGTAAATCAGTTGGGACGGCCTTGCCACAATGGCAACACCGGTTCCCATCAGATCACCAAATTTAAGTGTTGTCGAGCTCGGCTAGTACTCGGGTGACCGTCTGGTCTGTCGAGCGCTGTTGGCAAGCGGGGAGCTCTCGGCCCTTGTGAAGGAAACTGAGGAGCCATTTGATTGAGAAGTAGCGGCTCCAGTCTTGTGAACTGACATACATCCTGGAGAGCAGTGTGCTGATCACATGTCCCTCCACTTCGGCATCCGGTGTCGCCTACATGAACAGGATGACACAGCGGCCAGTCAGTACTGTCGGGCCTTCGTGGCGTGTTCGGGCGGAGTTGGGATCGTTGGTTTTCAGGAGAGTGAGGGAGAACTCTCTGGCTGCTGGATCTTTGTGGACAGTAGTGTCAGTGACATTATTTCCCATAGTCGTAATTTGCAAAACTTGAAGATTACAAAGTTTTGGACAATTCAGATTCCATAATAGTATTGTAATCAAGGGCTGACAATCCATAAATAAGACTTCCCTATTTTTTTTGATAAAACTGATTGCGAGGGAGGAAACAAAACATAACATTGTTGTGTACACAATTTTTCTTTAAAATTCGTAGATAAGGATAGTTACAGATTATGGAGAAAGTATATATACGAGAAAAGAATGTGACTAATGGTTTAAGTGCCATGCTATTGTAGCTAAATCTGTAAGAAGGAAAACTAAACAATACATTTTCACATAATAGCATAGCATTTTGTTTCTCTCAGTAGTTTTGAACAGAAAGTCTGTACATTGTTGTTTAAAAAGTACACACACACACACACACACACACACACACACACACACACAGACACATACTGTTGCTCCTAAGAGTTGTGAGTTGCAGGTGCATTTTCTCTATTGTTTCGGCAGGTATTTGCAATTTCTTCCTTGCGATGTGTAGCTGGAATCAGCCCAAACAAATACTGCCCATATTGTCTTTCATTTGTTGCCCATTGTCAATAGAAAGCATCGGTTTGTTTTCTGTTACCAGTAACATTATTTTTAAAGTGGAATTTTGCATCCTCATTGGTTAAAGCATTCCAAAGTCAGCCTCGTGCAATATTCGTTGTATCTATAATGTATTACAGGGTGTATATGCCCCGGAACGAACGGGAAATCTGGGAAAAACCTGGGAATTTTTTCATCCAGGAAAAACCTGGGAATTCTAAAAAATTCTGGAAATTTTTCACTGTTTTAGTGTTCAGTTAAATTTTTGTAATTTTGACTGGTAAGAACTGATAGTCTAACATAGAATTTTACTTTAGCTTGCTACTGGAGAATAATACTGCAGCAATAAAACATAAACAAGGGAAAGAAAACCAAAATAAATGTAAGTATCAACGGAAATGTGCCATTCCCAACAACAAAACACAGTGCACACATAAGCGTCTACCAACACCAAAATGTGTCAAAGGCTTTAGGACATAACAACAAACTGCTTCTGGTGACTGTGACGTCACAACGGTTTATGTTAGGTTCATTTGAGTAGTTGCCAGTCGACTCGTGCGCATGCGCAGTTGAGTAAGAGCATTACCTACTCCCACTTGTGGCTACCTGAAGTATGTCTGCTAGCTGTATCAGCAGTAACAAGGAGCTAGACACTAGCTGGAAAAATTCATCTGGTGAGCCCAAGCTGCCAGATTCGCACATGCATAGAGCAGTCTAACTTCCAGTGGAGAAGACGGTAGTTTCCACATGACCCGTGTTTAGGTTTAGTGATTTTGCTGTTTCTTCCTCATTTACACCTCTCATGTCAAATGAAAACAAAGTGGATATCTGTGGCCATTCAATATGCATTCACATACTTATGGAAGGATAAAATATGTTATTAGTTTTAGTTTCCTGATTTTATTTTATTTTCAGGTTTTTGGCAGTCAAGCATTAATTGCCTTGCAGAACAGTGAAGTTATTTTTGTTTATTTGCTAAAGAAATTTGGCTTTTATTAATCTTTTCCGCAGAGGCAGTCAATTTATTTGAAACAAAGTGTTTCATTCCACATTATTGGCTAGTATCAACTGTTTGCTGAGTTAAAAGTGCCCGTTTTTATCTCCTGACACGTATAGCGTTATGCCATAATGAAGAACCAAACCTGAGATAATACAGTACTGGTACTTCAAGAAAATTTGCAGCCTGAAAACAACACTAAAAAGCTTAATATCAGGTTGGGGCCTACATATTTGCAAATCTGGACATACGAATGTGCACTTCACACTGAATTATGCATTTTAGTCTGGTTTAAGAAATTCTATTGCTCTCGTAGTACCTCTGATGTTCTGTTTCGTTTATGACGTAATGTAAGATCTCTTACTGCTATATGGATATGAACATTTGGGCTTCCTACATCATCATAGCTGCAAACGTGGAGCAACGCCGTTTTCCGGTGTTCTCTGACAACTGCTGAAACGAATTCTAATAGGTCTTGGAAAAATATTGTGAATGGTAGTTGGTTATGAACTGTAGATTAAAATTGAAGAAACTGCAAAAAGGTGGGAAATTAAGGAGATGGGACCTGGATAAACTGAAAGAACCAGAGGTTGTACAGAGTTTCAGGGAGAGCATAAGGGAACAATTGACAGGAATGGGGGAAAGAAATACAGTAGAAGAAGAATGGGTAGCTTTGAGGGATGAAATAGTGAGGGCAGCAGAGTATCAAATAGGTAAAAAGGCGAGGGCTAGTAGAAACCCTTGGGTAACAGAAGAAATGTTGAATTTAATTGATGAAAGGAGAAAATATAAAATTGCAGTAAATGAAGAAGGCAGAAAGGAATACAAACGTCTCAAAAATGAGATCGACAGGAAGTGAAAAATGGCTAAGCAGGGATGGCTAGAGGACAAATGTAAGGATGTACAGGCTTATCTCACTAGGGGTAAGATAGATACTGCCTACACGAAAATTAAAGAGACCTTTGGAGAAAGGAGAACCACTTGCATGAATATCAAGAGCTTTGATGGAAACCCAGTTCTAAGCACAGAAGGGAAAGCAGAAAGGTGGAAGGAATATATAGAGGGTCTATACAAGGGCGATGTACTTGAGGACAATATTATGGAAATGGGAGATATGATACCGCGCGAAGAGTTTGACAGAGCACCGAAGGACCTGAGTCAAAACAAGGCCCCCGGAGTAGACAGCATTCCATTAGAACTACTGACAGCCTTGGGAGAGCCAGTCCTGACAAAACTCTACCGTCTGGTGAGCAAGATTTATGAGACAGGCGAAATACCCTCAGACTTCAAGAAGAATATAATAATCCCAATCCCAAAGAAAGCAGGTGTTGACAGATGTGAAAATTACCGAACTATCAGTTTAATAAGTCACAGCTTCAAAATACTAACACGAATTCTTTACAGACGAATGGAAAAACTGATAGAAGCCAACCTCGGGGAAGATCAGTTTGGATTCCGTAGAAATGTTGGAACACGTGAGGCAATACTGACCCTACGACTTATCTTAGAAGAAAGTTTAAGGAAAGGCAAACCTACGTTTCTAGCATTTGTAGACTTAGAGAAATCTTTTGACAATGTTGATTGGAATACTCTCTTTCAAATTCTGAAGGTGGCAGGGGTAAAATACAGGGAGCGAAAGGCTATTTACAATTTGTACAGAAACCAGATGCCAGTTGGAAGCAGTGGTTGGGAAGCTAGTGAGACAGGGTTTTAGCCTCTCCCCAATGTTATTCAATCTGTATATTGAGCAAGCAGTAAAGGAAACAAAAGAAAAGTTCGGAGTAGGTATTAAAATCCATGGAGAAGAAATAAAAAGTTTGAAGTTCGGCGATGACATTGTAATTCTGTCCGAGACGGCAAAGGACTTGGAAGAGCAGTTGAACGGAATGAACAGAGTCTTGAAAGGAGGGTATAAAATGAACATGAACAAAAGCAAAATGAGGATAATGGAATGTAGTCGAAATAAATCGGGTGATTCTGAGGGAATTGGACTAGGAAATGAGACACTTACAGTAGTAAAGGACTTTTGCTATTTGGGGAGCAAAATAACTGATACTTGTCGAAGTAGAGAGGATATAAAATGTAGACTGGCAATGGCAAGGAAAGCGTTTCTGAAGAAGAGAAATTTGTTAACATCTAGTATAGATTTAAATGTCAGGAAGTCGTTTCTGAAAGTATTTGTATGGAGTGTAGCCATGTATGGAAGTGAAATGTGGACGATAAATAGTTTGGACAAGAAGAGAATAGAAGCTTTTGAAATGTGGTGCTACAGAAGAATGCTGAAGATTAGATGGGTAGATCACGTAACTAATGAGGAGGTATTGAACAGAATTGGGGAGAAGAGGAGCTTGTGGCACAACTTGACAAGAAGAAGGGATCGGTTGGTAGGACATGTTCTGAGACATCGAGGGATCACAAATTTAGTATTGGAGGCAGAGTGGAGGGTAAAAATCGTAGAGGGAGACCAAGAGATGAACACACTAAGCAGATTCAGAAGGATGTAGGTAGCTGTAGGTACTGGGAGATGAAGAAGCTTGCACAGGATAGAGTAGCATGGAGAGCTGCATCAAACCATTCTCAGGACTGAAGACCACAACAACAACAACAACAACAACAACAGTTGAAAAGCGTTGCTTTCAATGTAAATTTCGTTTTATGCGAAATGAATTATGTTACGTGTGCAAATGTGCTTTGAATTTCTTAAATCACAGAACGTTTGATTCTCATTTACAGCTTAACACCCTGAGGGCCAACTACTTAGAAGAATTTTGAGCCAAGACATTTACGTATTATTTAAAGTTTTACCTGCACGTTTGTGTGATGTATATTAAAGTGTAACACATGCAAAGAAGACCAATATTATCAATGAAAGCTGAGCTCTTCTTGCAGCTACACTTAGTATATTCATTTAAACCATTACCTTTTCCTATTTACGTGTTCACCCTATTGAACAGTGATGTCGGTTGCTATTGGCTGACTACATCACATCTGCTATGCTGCGAATATCTGCTATCGTCGGATGGTGAGGTCACGTGACGTCAGCTATGACCGGTTTACTAAAGTGCATCGCAACCTCGATTTCGTTGCTTTGGAGACCAATGTGCTGTGTTTGGTGTCATTCAAATATATACTTTGGTAATATGAAAATATGCAGTGTACCTTTTTTTAAAGGTGGGTGGTTGTTCGTTTTATGAAGTGCCAGGAAATTTCTACGCCAGTGTATAAAACCTTAACCATTCAAAGAGTTGATAAGTTTTATGGTTCTGAGAGAAAGTATACTTAACACAGAAAAAGCATGTTTTCACTTGGGGAAAAAGTGTGTTATGACGGATATCTGGGAAATTTTTTTCCTCGTCCACGTATTCAGCGTGTATTAACAGCGACAGTAAAACACGTAGAATAATGAGTAATGCACCAGCGACGGCACCTTCCTGGCCTGCACTGACTGCCACCGTCTTGCTGCAGTGCTGCTCAGCTGCTGCTGGATTACTGTTTCCTCCATGTGTCTTACTGCCACTGTTAACACTCACAGCTAAACCAGATATTGCTCCGGACTAATTTGGGAGCACTCTGTCAAACGGAAACGTGAAATCCCATTTTAAAAGTTAATTTGTTTGTAACAAGAAACAAATAAACTCTTTCTGTCGACTCTGGGCAAGGTGTGAAAGGTTTGGTGGACAACATGTGAACGGAATGGGAAGAAACCCTAATAACTATTACAATGGGACGTACCCTCTTGCACTTGCAGAGTATAGGTGTAGAATTAAAAATATTTGTTTGGGTGGACTACACATAGGCATTTCAAAGCCGAAATTGCTAATATCTGCCGAAACATTGGAGGAAGTGTGCGTGACAACTCTTAGTAGGGGCACCCGATTACTAATCGATAAATCTCGAACTGTAAATTCGAACGAGGGAGAGATTAATTTATGCACAACTAGGCTGAAAGAAGGAATCGGTTGATTGGACACATTGTGAGACATAAACGCATCACTAATTTGATAAAGTAGGGAAAGATAGGGAGTAAAAATTGTAGGAGGAGACCAACAAATGTGTGCAGTAACCTGGTCTAAATGAATGTACGTTTCAGAAGGACGATTAAGGTTTACGGTCCTGTCGACATCGAGGTCGTTGGAGACTGAGCAGAAACTCGGAACAATAACAGTATGGTGAAGGAAATCGGCCGTACCCTTTCAAAAGAACCGTCCCAGAATTTGCCTGGAGAGATTTGAGGAAGTACAGAAAACTGAATCGGGATGGTCGGATACCGTGGTTGCCTGGAGATGAAGCAGCTTGCAAATGATAGACTAGTGTGGAGAAATGTTTTAAATCTTGAGACTGATTATTTTGCTGGTGCGATTTTTTATCTTTGTCACTACCATTTGATATCCCTGATGGCTGTTCCACTGCTAGGTGCAATATGCAAGCATGTACACGTGCCTTTGCTTTCGTAAACTGCACGGCACGTTTGCCCCTTGCTCTTCCTCAGACAGATCTTTGCTATCCAAAAATGGCGGAAACTTTACAAGGTCCTGTCAGTTTCACCAGATTTTGCATTCCCTCATCTGTAGATTGTCTTACAATGTCACACGATGTGGAATATTTCATTCCTATTGGTCAGCAAAGTCTGTTATAAAACTGTAGGGTTGACTTTATGAATTGAAATAACAGAAGCCAACATGCATAAGTTTCACTCAAAATTCCTCTCTTTGCAAAGTTCACTTCCATATATTATTTTACTTAAACCCTACTTTCTTTCTGTTAAAAATATTACGCTTTGTAAATTTCTATTGCCTTTCGATACAAGTGAACGTGCTGATGTATTGTCTTGGATAGAACATTAGTTCCCTGAAGTTTTATTCCACAGCCTTCTTACTGTAACCAGCGTTCCACTGTGGCCTAGTTTATCCAAAGAGACAGTTCCTCTTATATTGGGCTAAACAGGTGTTAATACATTTTTTGTGGCTCCAATATACAGGGTGCTCCAAAATAATGTACATGCTCTGTGAAAGTGAGTCTCTCTCTTTAATTAATGCAAATAGAAATAATTTTTTGTGTGTAATGATTCCAAAGACTGTGAAAAGCTTAGCATCAGTTCCGTTTGTTGCATGATTGCAAACAAATGTGGTACTACAGCTTTAAGAACCAAAGCTGTTTCTAACTGATACTGGAAAACAAAGAATGTGAGTGAGGTTTGACAACATTCCAGAGTTGAAGTTGGATTATCTTTCCCTCCACAGTTAACAATCACAGGAATCTGAAAGAAGCTTGAAGTTGATGGAACAGTGCACGACGTGAAGAAATGTACGTAAAGGAAGAAAAGACGTTCAACAGACAATGAAAGTGGTGTTGATGCAGTATTTCAGTTGTAGACAAAATTCCTGAGAAAGTTTGAGGCAAATGCTCTTGTGAGATTGAAATAAATGAAAGCACTGTTTGCAAAATTATGTGGACTAAGAGAGGAAAATGCATTCTGGCACTTCTCTGTGTTCTGAATTTGATTGAGTGGTTCAGCATGCTCGAAGAAGATGAGCATTTCCTTTGAGATGGTTAGGGCAAAGATGGTACGTAGTATCCAGCTCGTCATTGGATTCGACCCCCTTAGGCTTTTATCTCTGGGGTGCTCTGAAGAACACAGTGCATGCTGCAAAACGTAGAGACTGGATGGTCAAACAGAGAAGGGACTTTAAAGATAACTGATCAAGTGAGTGCTGTAATTGCATGTACTGGGATAGCAAAAATCTGTATGGAACTGAAGAAAGGCATTTGGTAATCTACCAAGACTATCATCCTGGAGTGGCTCGTCATCTAGAGCTTTCAGTAGGCCGTACTTCTTTGAAGAGACTGTCATAGGTGACTCTTACCTAGAAATATTGCAATAGCAGCTACAGATAAATGGCATTTTTGACAGTGAGCTAATATAACAATGAAAATAATCAATTTTTGACAGTATAATGTAATTGGATAGATAAAAAAATCTACTCACAAAGCAGTGGCAGGAGAAAGCACACGCAAAAGGAGGTTATACTTATGTGAGCTGTCGGAGCCAGTGGCTCCCTTTTACAACAGAAGGGTTGAAAGGGAAGGAAGAGGGGTGAAGGAAAGGACTGGAGAGGTCAAGGAAAAGGGGTAGATTTCCAGAAATGTGGGTCAGGGGAGCCCGTCCACTAAGTCTCTACTTAATAGCAGTTCTGGTTGACTTTCCTGAAATTTACCCCTTTTCTTAACCCTCTCCAGTCCTTTTACTTCCTCCGTAAGCTCGAATAAATATAAACTTCTTTTATGCGTGTGTTCCCCTCCTGCCACTCGGTGAGTAGATTTTGGTAGGAAAAGCATTATTTTCAACAGGATGGGTTGCCACCTCACTTTCAGCTCGATACGAAGGAATTTCTCGGCCGTACGTTTCCTTTGAGATGGTTAGGGCAAAGATGGTATGTAGTATCCAGCTCGTCATTGGATTCGACCCCCTTAGGCTTTTATCTCTGGGGTGCTCTGAAGAACACAGTGCATGCTGCAAAACGTAGAGACTGGATGGTCAAACAGAGAAAATTGAGCAAGCCTGTGATGATACTCCATTAGAAAATTCAGCTGATATTTTGCTCCTTTCTAAGTCTTTGTTGACTGTGCATTGCAATGGTACCTGGTTATTCTAACCATGTACCATCTTAAGTTACACCTTAATGTATTCAACACAAAAAACTTTTCATTTCAGTGTGACAAGGAAAGTTGAGTACACCTTTTATAGAGCCATGCAGTTGATCTGTTTCTGTCGTCATCATCATCATCATCATCATCATCATCATCATCATCATCATCATCATTTAAGACTGATTATGCCTTTCAGCGTTCAGTCTGGAGCATAGCCCCCCTTATAAAATTCCTCCATGATCCCCTATTCACTGCTAACATTGGTGCCTCTTCTGATGTTAAGCCTATTACTTCAAAATCATTCGTAACCGAATCCAGGTACCTTCTCCTTGGTCTGCCCCGACTCCTCCTACCTTCTATTGCTGAACCCATGAGTCTCTTGGGTAACCTTGCTTCTCCCATGCGTGTAACATGACCCCACCATCTAAGCCTGTTCGCCCTGACTGCTACATCTATAGAGTTCATTCCCAGTTTTTCTTTGATTTCCTCATTGTGGACACCCTCCTGCCATTGTTCCCATCTACTAGTACCTTCAAGCATCCTAGCTACTTTCATATCCGTAACCTCAACCTTGTTGATAAGGCAACCTGAATCCACCCAGCTTTCGCTCCCATACAACAAAGTTGGTCGAAAGATTGAACGGTGCACAGATAACTTAGTCTTGGTACTGACTTCCTTCTTGCAGAAGAGAGCAGATCGTAGCTGAGCGCTCACTGCATTAGCTTTGCTACACCTCGCTTCCAGTTCCTCCAGTATGTTGCCATCCTGTGAGAATATGCATCCTAAGTACTTGAAACCGTCCACCTGTTCTAACTTTGTTACTCCTATTTGGCACTCAATCCGTTTATATTTCTTTCCCACTGACATTACTTTCGTTTTGGAGACGATGATCTTCATACCATAGTGTTGTGTCTAGTTCCTACAGTCTAGACACAATGAGGTAGCTAGGTGCACGCTAAACTAACGCAGACGGGCGTGAAGTCTGGAACATGAGACTTATTAATGAATAAGAAGAAAAGTACGTAGATGTTACTTAACTTTTATTCTCTTGTTGGAATACATCTCTTGAATAGTAGTAAGCTATAAGCACTGATACAAAATGGCGCCTTGCTAGGTAGTAGCTATGGACTAGCTGAAGGCTATTCAATCTGTCTCTCGGCAAATGAGAGGAAAGCTTCGTACGTCTGGTCGCAAGCTATGTCGTCCGTACAACTGGGGCGAGGTCTAGTCCGTGTCTTGTGACCTGCCATGTGGTGGCGCTAGGTTTGCGATCACACAGTGGCGACACGCGGGTCCGACATGTACTACAGGACCGCGGCCGATTTAAGTTACCACCTAGCAAGTGTGGTGTCTAGCGGTGACACCACACATAGTCCTTACATTTCTGATCTAGCTCTGAAATATTACTTTGCAAACTTTCAATCGAATCTATCACAACTAAGTCATCCGCATATGCAAGACTGCTTATTTTGTGTTCACATATCTTGATCTCACCCTGACAGTCTATTGTTTTCAACATATGATCCATAAATAATATGAACAACAGTGGAGACAGGTTGCAGCCTTGTCTTACCCCTGAAACTACTCTGAACCACGAACTCAATTTACCGTCAACTCTAACTGCTGCCTGGACTATCTATGTAAAGACCTTTAATTGCTTGCAAAAGTTTGCCTCCTATTCCATAATCTTGTAGAACAGACAATAACTTCCTCCTAGGAACCCGGTCATATGCCTTTTCTAGATCTATAAAGCGTAGGTACAATTCCCTGTTCCACTCATAACACTTCTCCTTTATTTGCCGTAAGCTAAAGATCTGGTCCTGACAACCTCTAAGAGGCCTAAACCCACACTAATTTTCATCCAATTGGTCCTCAACTAATACTCGCACTTTCCTTTCAACAATACCTGAGTAGATTTTACCCACAACGCTGATTAAAGAGATACTTCTGTAGTTGCTACAATCTTTTCTGTTTCCATGTTTAAAGATTGGTGTGATTACTGCTTTTGTCCAGTCTGATGGAACCTGTCCTGACTCCCAGGCCATTTCAGTTATCCTGTGTAGCCATTTAAGACCTGACATTCCACTGTATTTGATGAGTTTCATCCACCCCAGCTGCTTTATTGCACTGCAATCTATTGACCATTTTCTCCACTTCCTCAAATGTGATCCTATTTCCATCATCATTTCTACCCCATTGTACATCAAAATCTGAAACATTACTGATCGTATTTTCACCTACATTGAGCAACTCTTCAAAATATTCCCTCCATCTGCCCAAGGCATCCACAGGATTCACCAGCAGTTTTCCTGACCTGTCCAAAATACTTGTCATTTCCTTCTTACCTCCCTTTCGAAGACTGCTAATTACACTCCGGAATGGTTTTCCAGTGGCTTGACCCATAGTCTCCAACCTGTTTCCAAAGTCTTCCCAAGATTTCTTCTTGGATGCTGCAATTATCTGTTTGGCTTTGTTTCTTTCTTCAACATAGCTTTCTCTGTCTACCTGAGCTCTAGTATGTACCCATTTTTGATACGCATTCTTTTTCCTTTTACAGGCTGCTTTGACTGTGTCATTCCACCAAGCTGTTTGCTTCATCCTACTTTTACACACTACTGTTCCAAGGCCTTAAAATTATTTTAAACCCCATGCTTCACCAGAATGTTTCCAGTGAAATTACTAATCTTGTTTGTAAATGCTTGGGATGTATAGCAGCTGTTGTTCTTTATTGGTTATGGAAATCTTTCAGATGAACGATAGCGTGTAATTGATGATGTTGTTGCCTGTAGAAGACAATCAGATATACTGTGCCCTCCTAAATCCAAGACCAGTGTTTCGTCTCTGAAGATACGTCCCGCAGACAGTGGCGAAATGTTGGCGAATCGTTTTATGTGTCGACCGCTTTCTCCCTGACTAGAAGTTGACATCGGCCGCAAAAGCCTCGGTTGTATCAGAATATGTTATGTAATTGACCCACAAATGGAGCTACAGAGTTCAGGTCGGGTAACCTTGTCGTGATGTCTCCTGCCATCTTCGTACACATAATGTCAGAAAGTGTGCGATTCGATAAAACTGTGAAACAGAGCTGCTGCTCAATACTTGCTTTCAGGAGGTGAAATATTTGTACTGTCGACAGGCACATACACGGTGTATCATAATTAATGGCATAAACACGTGCAGTTGAAAGTACACGATGCTAGAAGCAAAAAGTCTAAGTAAGCAGTGCTTCAAAATGCACACCTTAAGAGCTACGAACAATTCATCTTCGATCCAGTGAAACACATTTCTTCTATTGCAAACTCATTCCTTTCCACATTTTGGTATGAGGTGATCTGGACCAAAACAAGAAAAAAACATTCCAGTAAGTGTGGGGTCCAAAGCACTTACTTTAAAAGCTATGAGCAATAGTTCATCTTCACTACTATGGAGCACGTGCTCTACTGAGCAAGCACTCTTTGCTCTTGAGGTTTTCACTATAAAACTCATTTTATACTAGACATTGTTGTTCTTCTTTTGGTCCAAACTACTCTCAAAATATGGAAAGCGATGAGCTTGCAAAAGAAGGGATTTGTTTCACAGTATCGAAAATGAAGTACTGCTCGTAGCTGTTCAGGTGTACGTTTGAGAGCCCACATTTACCGAGACATCTAGTCGAGTGTACTTTCAGCTGTTTGCATTCACACCATCAATTATGATGCACCATGTATAAAGGTACAGGATGTTGTTGTTGTTGTTGTGTAGAAATGACTTCCTGGCACTTAATTCTATACTCGATGTTAACAAATTTCTCTTCTTCAGAAACACTTTCCTTGCCATTGGCAGTCTACATTTTATATCCTCTCTACTTGGAACATCGTCAGTTAGTTTGCTCCCCAAATAGCAAAATTCCTTTACTACTTTAAGTGTCTCATTTCCTAATCTAATTCCTTCAGCATCACCCGACTTAAATCAACTACATTCCATTATATGTTCATCTTATACCCTCCTTTCAAGAAACTGTCAATTCCGTTCAACTACTCTTCCAAGTTCTTTGCTGTCTCTGACAGAATTACAATGTCATCGGCGAACCTCAAAGTTTTTATTTCTTCTCCATGGATTTTAATACCTACTCCGAATTTCTCTTTTGTTTCCTTTACTGCTTGCTCAATATACAGATTGAATAACATTGGGGAGAGGCTACAACCCTGTCTCACTCCCTTCCCAACCACTGCTTCCCTTTCGTGTCCCTCGACTCTTATAACTGCCATCTGCTTTCTGTACAAATTGTAAATAGCCTTTCGCTCACTGTATTTTACCCCTGCCACTTTTAGAATTTGAAAGAGAGTATTCCAGTCAACATTGTCAAAAGCTTTCTCTAAGTCCACAAATGCTAGAAATGTAGGTTTGCCTTTCCTTAATCTTTCTTCTAAGGTAAGTCGTAAGGTCAGTATTGCTTCACGTGTTCCAACATTTCTACGGAATCCGAACTGATCTTCCCCGAGGTTGGCTGTACTGAAGGTACAGGATAGCCAAAATAAAATTGTCCCAGAAAATACTGTGCCTGACAAAAAAAAGTGGAGCACCCAAAGGGGAGGAGGTAATGAAATGAAACTTTACTGGTTAAGGTGGGTGACAAATATGAATGAGATTTACAAAGGGTTTGGCACTGGGATAGGGTTGCTGTCTGAGCTTGTCCCACACGTTCTGTTGGGGACGTCGAGCCCAAACAAAACAACACTTCCTTGTACAAAGACGTGTGTGCATCCACAAAAGATAATGTTACGCCTCTGGTGGAACAGCGGCAGTGTGGTATAATACGAATTGCTTCCTCAAGAGGTACAAACATAACTTCTGACTTTTATTGTCAACAATTGAGACGTCCTGCAGACGCAGTCCGAGAACAACAACCGGGAAGACTGTTTGAAGTGACGGTACTCCAGGCTAACGCCCGCCTGCATTCTTCTAGACTGACAAAAAACAGTTTACAGCAGTTACTTTGGGAAATTATCGTCACTCACCTTATTCACTCGGTCTTATGCCCGCAGGTTTTCAACTTTTCAGCGCTCTATCGAACAGCTTTCGAGGAACTTCCTTTCTGGAGGAAAATGTGCTCCGAACGCGGCTCGACGAGTTCTTCACCTCGAAACCACTCGATTTCTACAGTCACGGAACTGACAAGTTACTGCAGCATTGGCAGACTGTTCTAAATAGTGAAGGGAAATATATTACTGATGACTAAAGTGTCTGTTACTTATATCCGTCGTGTTTATGAAAAATGCTACGGAGTTATGAGCCACCCCAATAGTTTCTTCGGGTGAATTTTCCTTACGATACAATGAACTGTCCAGTTTCTGTTTCGTAGGTGAAATTTCAGTGTATGTTGCAGAGGAGCGGGTGAGATGATGACCCGGGCACCCGTGAAGGTGACTCTGAGTGAGGGTCCGTACCACGTCGCCCAGTTCCGTGACAGCGCCCGCGAGTTCGACCTCACCAAGGAGTCCGACTTGGCCGAGCTGCGCAGGGAGGTAATCCCGCTTCAGAGCTTTCGTTTCCTGTCTACACATTACTGTTATCGTCTAGCAGTTATAGCCTACTGACTTAACACCATTGTGCCAAACTTATCTTTAAAACAAATAAATTTTGAAAAAATTTAGATCCTTTTCTGTGTCGTTTAAAAATCTCATTCTCAACTGTCCTGACGGTCTTCGTCCTTTGGGGGATTCTTCTAGCACAGTGTTGATGTATCTATCTTTGTGACCTCTCATTACATGGTTAATCCACTTACGGTTGATTCACACTCAATGGAACAGAATGTCAAAACATTCCTCGGCACATTTGAAATCACTGCATTCACAGTGGCCATCGACGGAACGGAACGGGGCGGGACGGAACAGAACAGTATCACCGTCGAGGTTTCTCGGGCAGAAAGTTTTGATGTTGATGGTGGGGAGGTGGTATCATTGCCTGCTAACATTGGAAGTTAACCTATTTTCGCCATGTTCAGTCATGTTACAGTAGTGCATTTAATGATTTTGAATGTTCTTAGTCTTTATTGTATTATTTTCATTTGTTTTTGCAACACATTACAAATTTTCCATGAGAGCTTGGATATTTTCTTCCATTGAGTGTTCCAACATAAGAGGTCAGATATCTGAAAGCAAAAATTGGTTTTGGTTTTGCAATAATGAGACAGAGAAAAAGTCTACACTGTGTGCAAATTAGAACATAAATTTAAGTAATCTCTGTTTAACAGTTAAGTCAGGTTGGTTGAAGGAGAAAAATGGATGTGTTTTTAAATTAATTGGAACTTAGTAGAAAAGAAAAAAAAAGATGGCTAAGCTGAACAGGCTTCATGTACTGACTTGTTTGATAGCTATAGTTTCCTGGTGGGGGGGAGTAGAGGGGGAGGTGTAAGTGAGTGCTTTGAAATGTTTGGACGACACTTCCCTTGTTTTCTTTCTTAGCAGTTTACCGCACAAACTTTATCGAGAGCATCCATTATGAAGTTGGTTTGGCTATTAATAAATGTTAACATTGTTAGTTCCTACTATGTTCTGACTTTTTGTACTGTGGACAGTGTATTACAGCCGGCCAGTGTGGCCGAGCGGTTCTAGGCACTTCAGTCTGGAACCGCGCGACCGCTACGGTCGCAGGTTCGAATCCTGCCTCGGGCGTGGATGTGTGTAATGTCCTTAGGTTAGTTAGGTTTAAGTAGTTTTAAGTTCTAGGGGACTGATGACCTCAGATGTTAAGTCCCATAGTGCTCAGAGCCATTTGAACCATTTTGAACAGTGTATTACCACCTCACTTTGACTATTCATCACTGGGCTAAGTGAACTGACATTGTGTTGACTTTCCTCTAGTGTGAACACTCCAACATTTGATGGTGACATCACCTGCCATTCTGATCCATTCCATTAATATGTAGTGTAAAATGACCTTTAATCCTTTTGGCTTTTGTTATTATTACTAAGCCGTGTTCTTTAAGTATGTTATGTATTCTTTGTGTGTGTGTGTGTGTGTGTGTGTGTGTGTGTGTGTGTGTGTGTGTGGGTGGTCCTGTTCCTGAATTCACCATTCATTACTCATAGAATCTTTCAAGATGCCAAATATGTTGTGCAATATACTGTGCAAAATAAAGTACCACTTTTTCAAAACCCCTCCATTGTCTCCCATCATGACGCATGAGCTTGAAATTTGGCTCAGAAATGCCTACAATCTTCCTGTGTAATGGTGCAAAAACTCAGTGTCCTGAGACATCACGCCCGAGCTCACCGACACTTCAAACGGCAAGGTGCCGACCGATGTGAAAAAAAGGCCAGAGCTCAGAAGTTGATGTGAGGTGTAATGTACAGGGTAGTCAGAAACAGTATCAAAAACTTGTAAGGGTGTTGCAGGGTAGATTGTGCTGCAAAATAATTGAAAAGAAAAAAATTTTATTCCCTGTGCCATTTCCGAGTTGTACTGTATATCATGGTAGTTAGCCAATCAGGTCTTTGTACATACAGGCATCTGTTGGTCCATGTGTAGCCACATGTTCAAATACTCATTACTAGTTAAAATGTGCCTTTTTCAGAAGTCAAAAATGTGAGCTCGGTGAGCAAGAGCTACATCCATTTGGGTTGAGGAAACCAAGTGTACACTCCCATTTGGTGACACTGACTCTTGTAGGCTGCTTGAATTTGTGCACGATGATTTGATTGGTTACATTCAATGTTAAATTACTCAGAAATGGCATACTGTATTGAATTTATTTCTTTACAGTTATTTGTCAGCACAACCTACCGTGCAACGCCCTTACAAGCTGCAATTTCCATGAAAATGCTATGAAATGAAGTGTCCATTTGGATGCACTTTAATAACTTTCAGATGTCTTGTCCACACTTTGTGTTATTTCCAAAATAATCTTAAACATTTTGACATTCCATCGTTTTCAGAGCCTATAAAATGCAACACCAAATTGGTCTCAAAAGATGTCAAAATACACACACCAAAAAAAGTTTTGCATCACCTCAGTTCCGGAACCTGTACAGAAAATTGAAATAGAGATCAACATAAACATCATTTCTGCCCTTTTTTATTGCTCATGAAAACAACACATTGCATGTTGTACCAACATACGGCGAGACCTTCAGAGGTGGTGGTGGTAGAGATTTCTGTGCACACCGGTACCTCTAATACCCAGTATCATGTCCTCTTGCATTGATGCATGCCTGTATTAATTGTGGTGTACTATCCACAGCTTCATCAAGGCACTGTTGGTCCAGATTGTCCCACTCCTCAACAGCGATTCAGCGTAGCTCCCTCAAAGTGGTTTGTGGGTCACGTTGTCCATAAAAGCTCTTTTCAATCTATCCCAAGCATGTTCAATAGGGTTCATGTCTGGAGAACATGCTGGCCACTCTAGTCGAGTGATGTTGTTATCCCGAAGGGGGGAATCATTCACAAGATGTGCACGATGGGGGCGCGGATTGTCGTATATGAAGACGAATGCCTCGCCAATACGGTTGCACTATCAGTCGGAGGATGGCATTACGTTTCGTACAGCCTTTATGGTGCTTTCCATGACCACCAGCGGCATATGTTGGCCCTACGTAATGCCACCCCAAAATATCGGGGAACCTCCACCTTGCTGCACTCGCTGGTCAGTGTGTTTTAAGGCGTTCAACCTGAGCCTCCAAACACGTCTCTGACATTTGTCTGGTTGAAGGCATATGCAACTCTCGTCAGTGAAGAGAACGTGATGCCAATACTGAGCGATCCATTTGGCATGTTGTTGGACCCATCTGTACTGTGCTGCACAGTGTCATGGTTGCATAGGTGGACCTTGCCATGGATGTCGGGAGTGAAGTTGCACATCATGCAGCGTATTGCGCACAGTTTGAGTCGTAAAACGACGTCCTGTGGCTGCACGAAAAGCATTATTCAACATGCTGGCATCACTGTCATGGTTCCTCTGAGCCATAATCCGCAGGTAGCGGTCATCCACTGCAGTAGTAACCCTTGGGCAGCCTGAGGGTGGCATGTCATCAACAGTTCTTGTCTCCCTCTATCACCTCCATGTCCGAACAACATTGCTTTGGTTCACTCTGAGATGCCTGGACACTTCCCTTGTTGAGAGCCCTTCCTGGCACAAAGTAACAATGCGGATGTGATTGAACCGTGGTACTGACCCTCTAGTCATGATTGAACTACAGACAACATGAGCCGTGTACCTCCTTCCTGGTGGAATGACTGGAACTGATCGGCTGTCAGGCCCCTTCCGTCTAATAGGCACTGCTGATGCATGGTTGTTTACATCTTTGGGTGGGTTTAGTGACATCTCTGAATAGTATCAACAGTCGATGTCTGTCTTCAGGAGTTCTGGGAACCGGGGTAACGCAAAACTTTTTTTGATGTGTGTATGTTACATTTCATCATTGATTGTAGACATAGTATAATGAGTAAAATATGCTTTCCTATCTCACCAGCGTTATGTCAGTCATATAAAATCATTCATTAGATACATTGTACCTTGTCAACATTCTCATTCACAAGACGAAGTGCAAAGTGCCACCAAGGAAGAAATTGGCAACTAAGTTGACTAAACCACTAGGTGGCACTGGATACATGGTACATGTTGCATTTTGAGAGTTGGTTTCCACCTCCACCAGCTAAAATATTTCAAAATTTGACCAGAATGAAGTTTGTAACTGTCCCAGATTGTTGTTTGGAGAGGCACAACAGAGGATGTAGATGGATGGAATTTTAGAAAATGTAAATTGCATATCACAGTTTGATAACCACTCACTGCTGTACGATTGATTAAAAATATCGGACTTCATTCTCTAAATGACTGCAGGCTCTGGTCGTATGATAAGGAAAAATGAAAATTGCAAATTAGTTATAAAATCATGCCAGTGACAGATTGGTGTCACATCGGAATTTTTCTTCTTCCTCACAAGAAAAGCTGAAAATCAGAACTTGTAACGGTAAATATGTAAGAGACGCGTAATATGGTGAATTAATAAGGATGCAGCATGTTGTTAACTCAGTCAGTTTGTATATTAGAAATCATTAATAATTACAGTGTATGTTGCTTACATTCTGACGGCTGGAAGAGGAAAGGCGAAAGCAAACATTCATGCTTCTCATAGCTGCTCTCTGAAAAAAACTGAAGGCCACGCTTTCTTTAATTGTTGCAGATAATGCAACTATGAACAGTGACTCTTTGGTCACAAATCTGTACTCAAAATTTTTCATAAAAAAATATTTTTAAAAAGGGATATAGCAGTTTGTTTGTTCACAACTAGTTTCATTATCATATCAATTTCATCAGTAAACAGTTCATGGAAATCACTATGCAGTGTTTTACAAAATGGTGTCTTTTTTTTTTTTTGAATGGTTGAAAATAATAAATTGGAAGAGGCCACTGAGTGGCACTAAAGTACATGAAGCAAATTGTCTGTTAACAATTTTTGACAACTTACAGCGTACAAAATACTAACATCAGTAAAAGTTCATAAATACCATTTTATAATAATTTCAAAAGTATAGAAATACCAGTTGAGGCACATTGCACTCACTCATGAAGAACAGATGGCACTCATGCATTGCTATTTCCACCAATGGGAGCAAATGCATAATTGTCATACAGGAAATTCAAACAATTTGAGGAGACACAATCCTGGAGCCCCATAAATCAGTTCCATCAACAGTATGGATTGCCTTATCTAATTAACTTCAGAACCTCCAAACATCATTTTAACTAGTACACAGTCCACTTAAAAACCAATGAAATATTACTGCTAATGGTACATTGGCAATTGTGCTGCCTGACATAACGTGATCCCTTTTATTTATATCACACATCACAGTTTTTTCTAGGATTCAAAGATAACTTCTACACAGAAGTATAACTGTACAACGAACCATAAAATATGCACAAGTGTGCATATTTTATGGTTCGTTGTACAGTTATACTTCTGTGTAGAAGTTATCTTTGAATCCCAATTGATAGTTCCAGTTGCAGGTAACTTATCTAATGGCTTACAGGTGCAACAAAAACTTATTTTCTATATTTTATAGAATTATTGACCAGTTTTGAAAATTTGAAATGCTGTCATAATTTACTTAATAAGAGATATAATCTTACATCAAAGGTTTAACATAGTAAGAGTATTATTGCAATATTTGTAATTGTGTATACTGCATGTCTCAAGGCAGCATAACTCATTGCACGCCAGTTACCCAGACCGTCTTCACCCAGTATTTGAGAATGAGAGTACTTAGTGGTTTCCAACAAATTTTATACATAATATCAGGCCTTTACAAAAACTTTTTCCCTCTGAGGCTCCCTACAGAATGATGAAATGAAATAGTTTATTGCTTACTATATTTTTGCTGTTAATGCACTAGAACTTCAGTGTCTGGTATGATGCTTTAATGTATTACGTCTTTACTACTAATTCTATTCGTAACACACCATATGGCAGATACTGTCCACATGTACCACTGACCGTATGTGCAAAATTATATCACTGTACAACACACAATTCAGGAGGTACGACATCATAAATGTAGAGATGGACGAAAAACTAGCTTTTGCTTAAAATGGAGCACAAATTACCCAGACAGAGGTTTAGTGGTAGATAAGGAAAGGGAAAAATTAGTATTTTGTTATGAGTAGTATTAGGGCAAGTGCACGTGCTCCACATTGTAATATTTCAGGATGTCGACTTAATGATCTTTATTTTTTTCGCAGGTCGAGATCCGCATGCGGAACACCGTACGGGATGGAAAGACAGTGAGCAGTGAGGTGATCTCGATGACAGTGAAGGGTCCCGGCCTGCACAGGATGGTGCTCGTCGACCTGCCGGGCATTATCAGTGTGAGTGTCGTAGCGTACTGTCTGGGGGATAGCCGAGATGAGCTGTTGGACGAGTGTGTGGGTTTTGTTCAATTTTGAGTGTGACTAGATAGGGAACCACACTGGGTGGATGTGATCTCGGCCAGTAGCGAAGCAAGTGTCAGAAAGCTTTTGACACCGTTCCTCACAAGCGACTTCTAATCAAGCTGCGAGCCTATGGGGTATCGTCTCAGTTGTGCAACTGGATTCGTGATTTCCTGTCAGGAAGGTCGCAGTTCGTAGTAATAGACGGCAAATCATCGAGTGAAACTGAAGTGATATCAGGTGTTCCCCAGGGAAGCGTCCTAGGACCTCTGCTGTTCCTGATCTATATAAATGGCCTGGGTGACAATCTGAGCAGTTCTCTTAAGTTGTTTGCAGATGGTGCTGTAATTTACCGTCTAGTAAGGTCATCCGAAGACCATTATCAGTTGCAAAGCGATTTAGAAAAGATTGCTGTATGGTGTGGCAGGTGGCAGTTGACGCCAAATAACGAAAAGTGTGAGGTGAGCCACACGAGTTCCAAAAGAAATCCGTTGGAATTCGATTACTCGATGAATAGTACACTTCTCGAGGCTGTCAATTCAACTAAGTACCTGGGTGTTAAAATTACGAACAACTTCAGTTGGAAAGAGCACATAGATAATATTGTGGGGAAGGAGAGCCAAAGGTTGCGTTTCATTGGCAGGACACTTAGAAGATGCAACAAGTCCTCTAAAGAGACAGCTCGTCCTCTGTTAGAATATTGTTGTGCGGTGTGGGATCCTTACCAGGTGGGATTGACGGAGGTTGAGCCCAACCTACATAGGCAGGAATGATCATCAAAATAAAATAAGAGAAATCAGAGCTCGAACAGAAAGGTTTAGGCGTTCATTTTTCCCGCACGCTGTTCGGGAGTGGAATGGTAGAAAGATAGTATGATTGTGGTTCAATGAACCCTCTGTCAAGCACTTAAATGTGAATTGCAGAGTAATCATGTAGATGTAGATGTAGATGTAGATCTGGTGGAGTTGCTAGTAATTCTGGTTGAATTGTGGTTTGGCTGTGGAGCTGGAACCTCATGGGTTGGTCTCCTCTGACCAGCACCAACTGAGCAGCTTGACAGACTCTTGTTGTTTACCGAATGTTGTGGCCAGTGTCTGGTACACTTATTTAGTGGTTAGAGAATTCATGTAGTCACACAGCTAACAAAAATCATTTGTCCTTAGATGTAGCTAAGTGATTAAAGAACTCTGGTTTAAACTCAACAAAGATTGACTGATCTCTTAACTCGCACGTAGGAGAGTAGTGAGCAAACGGAATCTCACCAGAAGATTACACAGTATATACACACTATCCGTTAAACTTTGGCTATACAATAAATCACTCAAATCTAAAGGCTGTAAATTCAACTAAATACCTAGGAATTACAATTACAAGCAACTTAATTAGAAGGAACACGTAGAAAATGTTGTGGGGAAGTCTGACCAAAGACTGCGTTTTATTAACAGGACATTTAGAAAATGTAACAGCTGTACTAAGAAGACTGCCTACACTACGCTTGTCCATCCTCTTTTAGAATACTACTGCCTGGTGTGGGATCCTTACCAGCAAGGATTGACAGAGTACATTGAAAAAGTTCAAAGAAAGGCAGCATGTTGTGTATTATCACAAAACAGGGTAGAGAGTGTCACTGAAATGATACAGGATTCGGGTTGTACATAATTAAAACAAAGGCATTTCTCGTTGCGGAGAAATCTCACAAAGTTCCTGTCACCAACTTTCTCCTCTGAATACCTACATTGGGAGAGACATGATAAAATAAGGGAAATCAGAGCTCCCATCAAAGATATAGGTGTTCGTTCTTTCTGCGTGCTATAAGAGATTGGAATAATAGAGAATTGTGAAGTTGCTTCAATGAACCCTCTGCCAGGCACTTAAATATGATTTGCAGAGTATCCATGTAGATGTAGATGTAGAACACTGGATCTTGTTACATGTAGAAGGTAGTAGAATTGAATATTCAAATTAAAATTTACTGGGGTCTGGGGTTTATGAAACTCGTGACCATTTACACTTTATCCACTACACTGTAATGATATTGGATTCTTTGTCTTCACCTGTGATCATTTACTTAAGGTCTTTCCCCAGTACCAATTACAAAAAGACAAATTAAAACAATCTTCCTATTCAGTGACCTTTTATTTTCTTCATGACTTGTTTGGAGGGCATGTACGCTGTTTATTGTGGAATCAGTGGCTTACATGAGACTTTCTTTTGCTTTTATAGTGTTGCCATTTTTATTTCAATGTTTAAATTTATCTCGAGCAGTGTATACTAAATATTATTCCACCTGTCAGACTTCTTCACCTAATTGTGCAGTATGAGGTGGAAGACAATGACAGAACAAACTGTACTTTTCTCAGATAAATGTGCTGTCACTTCTCTTAAATATGTGTTATGTGTTCCTCAACACCAATATGGAAATCATTACATAATTAACACTTTAATCTTCATCTCAAAGTAAAAACAGTACTTACAAACTCTGACTTCAGAAATCAGACACAGAACCGACAGTTCCAAATAACAGACCAGGAGAAATCTACAATACAGTTCTCATTTGTATCCCAACTCAATATAGACATTGTTCAGTATGCTTCCCTTCATTCCCAGTACAATACGCAAATCCATTGTGGACCAGCAATTCGTGGAACGTACAGGTGCGCCATCACAGGCACTACTACTTATGAAGTTACTGTGGTCGCCATCCTGTCTTGAAGAGTTGTGTGGTCTTTTAGTCTGTTTCTCCAAATGAAAATAAATAATAAATCCACACATTAGTTGTACTCTTCTATGTAGCAATATTTACTTTTCTTTTTGTAAGTAACTTCCGTTGGTAAGGAATATGTAAGGATGCATATCATTCTGCCAGAATGATAAGTAACACCACACTAGGTGTAGCCAGTTGTCTGCCTTAATTTCATTTTAAATATGTTCCAGCAGAAAGAACATTGAGACATAAGTGAAATGATGTGTGTGGCAGATGATTCATTACATCCAGGTAAATAAATTTCATTTAATCCACCCTTCTTCCTTGGATGTGGGTACAAGCCTTTGAAATGTGTCATGGAAGAAACTACAACTCAGAAACAATACACAGAAAAATGTTTTTTTGTTGACTGAACACTTACAAGATGCAACAAATCTAGTAAAGAGACTGTCTACGCAACCATTGTCGTTTGCCCTCTTCTTAAGTATTGCTGTGCAGCACGTGATCCTTACCAGTTAGAATTGACAGAGGACATATAAAAAGTTCAGAGACTGGCAACTTGTTTAGTATTATTGCAAAATGAGGGGGGGGGGGGGGGGGGGGGAGTGTGTCACAGATATGATAAATGGGTAGGTGTGGCAGTGATTAAAACAAAACTCAAAACTATTTTTTGTTGTAACAGCATCTGTTCAAATTTTAATTACCAACTTCTTCCTCTAAATGTGAAAATATTGTTTAGAGTCCAACCTACATAGACAGAAATGACTGTTGCTAGAAAATAAGAGAAATCAGAGCTCGCGCAGAAAAATTAATTTTTGTTTTGTACTGTTTGAGACTGTAGCAGTAGATATACATTCTTAAACTGGTTCGATGCCCCCTCTGCCAAACACTTTAAGGGCAAATTGCAGAGTAATGATGTAAATGAAGATATAGAAAATAAAAGTTTACCAATGCTGATAAATGTTGTAATTAGCTTGTGTACTGTACCTAATTGCAGTTTCCAAATGACAGTCTGACATGGATGACTTAAAGGTCATTGACATTCAGTTTGGAAACAATTTGAAATAAGTCCTCACAGGAGGTAGCACTCTCAAGGAAATGACCTATATACATAAATGTGAGAGGATGATATATGAGAGTGCCCATGTTCGTAAGTTATTTTTTTAAATTGTATATTTAAGCCACAAATCATGCAGGGGTACCATTAATGGGTTGGGTTTATTACCAAGTTGACATCAATCTGTTTAAAAACAGAGAAAATTTGGATTGTAGAATACCAGAAACCTAAACTAGTTGTTATACACAATTACACATACTTGAATATGATAAATAGTTAAGTAGTCAACCAAATATGCTCAGAGAGGCACTCAAAATATAAAAGTATCTGCACTACGGTTGTTGTAACTGAAAGCTACAAGTAAGAATGTAATTCTATGAAGTTCGTATCTCTTACATCCATAAAATATTATTAAAACTATTCACAGTATAGAATTGATGGTGAGGAAAGCCTTCTCAGAGTGAAAACTAGTAGGAAACTAGTGTCACGATCCGGCCTCACATGGGTAGCATGAAATATCAGCGGCTGGAAAACTTGTTTGGCATAGCAGTTATTTTGTTTATGGCCTGCTGGCAAGAGTTACGATTAAAATTCAGAGAACTATGTTAGGTAACTTAAGATAAACTCTGAATACTATTATAACTAAATTATTTAAGCTGTGCACACCAGGGAAGTTCTCAGGAGGCACTACTTAGTTGACAGTCATCGTCATAGGTCACCCGATTTACACAAAATGTTTATAAATCACACAAAAACATTTCTTATGAATCACTCTGTATATTAATGAGAACAGTATCAAAATCCATACAATAGTTCCTGAGATTAGCCTTCACACACAGACAGAAAAATATGTTGGGGGACTTTAATTTACTAATTTGTATACATTATGTACCTACTGGTGTAGAGGTGTAGATAAGTTACATATACAATATTTTAGAAGTGGGACAGGTGAAGCTTGCCTGATTATGCTCTTTGCAAGTAGCAAACTGATGGCTAGCAGTTGCAAAAGTAGTTAAATGGCCAGAATGAAGCTACTATTAAATATATTTGAAGCAACAGGAAGAAAAAAGGGGGGCAGGAGGAGGGGCATGTGGCATGACGACCTGGTAAGAAAAGAAACCCTGACGAAGAAAAGGGTAAACAGACTGGGGAGAAGAGACAACATACGGGCTAGAAACACTTCAAAAAAGGCTGTGATTTGGAAGTGGCTTTGCCTTTCAGTATGTTGTTGTTGTTGTGGTCTTCAGTCCTGAGACTGGTTTGATGCAGCTCTCCGTGCTACCCTATCCTGTGCAAGTTTCTTCATCTCCCAGTACCTACTGCAACCTACATCCTTCTGAATCTGCTTAGTGTATTCATCTCTTGGTTTCCCTCTACGATTTTTACCCTCCACGCTGCCCTCCAATGCTAAATTTGTGATCGCTTGATGCCTCAGAACATGTGCTACTAACCGGTCCCTTCTTCTTGTCAAGTTGTGCCACAAACTCCTCTTCTCCCCAATTCTATTCAATACCTCCTCATTAATTATGTGATCTACCCATCTAATCTTCAGCATTCTTCTGTAGCACCACATTTCGAAAGCTTCTATTCTCTTCCTGTCCAAACTATTTATCGTCCATGTTTCACTTCCATACATGGCTACACTCCATACAAATACTTTCAGAAACGACTTCCTGACACTTAAATCTATACTCGATGTTAACAAATTTCTCTTCTTCAGAAACGCTTTCCTTGCCATTGCCAGTCTACATTTTATATCCTCTCTACTTCGACCATCATCAGTTATTTTACTCCCTAAATAGCAAAACTCCTTTACTATTTTAAGCATCTCATTTCCTAATCTAATTCCCTCAGCATCACCCGACTTAATTCGACTACATTCCATTATCCTCATTTTGCTTTTGTTGATATTCATCTTATATCCTCCTTTCAAGACACTCCATTCCGTTCAACTGCTCTTCCAAGACCTTTGCTGTCTCTGACAGAATTACAATGTCATCGGCGAACCTCAAAGTTTTTACTTCTTCTCCATGGATTTTAATACCTACTCCGAATTTTTCTTTTTTTTCCTTTACTGCTTGTTCAATATACAGATTGAATAACATCGGGGAGAGGCTACAATCCTGTCTCACTCCCTTCCCAACCACTGCCTCCCTTTCATGTCCCTCGACTCTTATAACTGCCATCTGCTTTCTATACAAATTGTAAATAGCCTTTCGCTCCCTGTATTTTACCCCTGCCACCTTCAGAATTTGAAAGAGTGTTCCAGTCAACATTTTCAAAAGCTTTCTCTAAGTCTACAAATGCTAGAAACGTAGTTTTGCCTTTCCTGAATCTTTCTTTTAAGATAAGTCGTAAGGTCAGTATTGCCTCACGTGTTCCAATATTTCTACGAAATCCAAACTGATCTTCCCCGATGTCGGCTTCTACCAGTTTTTCCATTCGCCTGTAAAGAATTCGTGTTAGTATTTTGCAGCTGTGACTTATTAAACTGATAGTTCGGTAATTTTCACATCTGTCAACACCTGCTTTCTTTGGGATTGGAATTATTATATTCTTCTTGAAGTCTGAGGGTATTTCGCCTGTCTCATACATCTTGCTCACCAGATGGTAGAGATTTGTCACGACTGGCTCTCCCAAGGCCGTCAGTAGTTCTAATGGAATGTTGTCTACTCCCGGGGTCTTATTTCGGCTCAGGTCTTTCAATGCTCTGTCAAACTCTTTACACAGTATCGTATCTCCCATTTTATCTTCATCTACATTCTCTTCCATTTCTATAATATTGTCCTCAAGTACATCGCCCTTGTATAGATCCGCTATATACTCCTTCCACCTTTCTGCTTTCCCTTCTTTGCTTAGAACTGGGTTTCCATCTGAGCTATTGATATTCATACAAGTGGTTCTCTTTTCTCCAAACGTCTCTTTAATTTTTCTGTAGGCAGTATCTATCTTACCCCTAGTGAGACAAGCCTCTACATCTTTACATTTGTCCTCTAGCCATCCCTGCTTAGCCATTTTGCTCTTCCTGTCGATCTCATTTTTGAGATGTTTGTATTCCTTTTTGCCTGCTTCATTTACTGCATTTTTATATTTTCTCCTTTCATCAATTAAATTCAATATTTCTTCTGTTACCCAAGGATTTCTGTTAGCCCTCGTCTTTTTACCTACTTGATCCTCTGCTGCCTTCACTACTTCATCCCTCAGAGCTACCCATTCTACTTCTACTGTATTTCTTTCCCCCACTGCTGTCAATTGTTCCCTTATGCTCTCCCTGAAACGCTGTACAACCTCTGGTTTAGTCAGTTTATCCAGGTCCCATCTCCTTAAATTCCTACCTTTTGCAGTTTCTTCAATTTTAATCTGTGGTTCATAACCAATAGATTGTGGTCAGAGTCCACATCTGCCCCTGGAAATGTCTTACAATTTAAGACCTGGTTCCTAAATCTCTGTCTTACCATTATATAATCTGTCTGATACCTTTTAGTATCTCCGGGATTCTTCCATGTATACAACCTTCTTTTATGATTCTTGAACCAAGTGTTAGCTATAATTAAGTTATGCTCTGTGCAAAATTCTACCAGACGGCTTCCTCTTTCATTTCTTAGCCCCAATCCATATTCACCTACTATGTTTCCTTCTCTACCTTTTCCTGCACTCGAATTCCAGTCACCCGTGACTATTAAATTTTCGTCTCCCTTCACTATCTGAATAATTTCTTTTATCTCATCATACATTTCATGAATTTCTTCGTCATCTGCAGAGCTAGTCGGCATATAAACTTGTACTACTGTAGTAGGTGTGGGCTTCGTGTCTATCTTGGCCACAATAATGCGTTCACTATGCTGTTTGTAGTAGCACGCCTTTGAGTAAGTGAGAAAAAATAATAATGTAGAATTAAATTTCTGATGTTGTGTATGTACTTTCTGTTGATAATGCTTTATAATACAGTGGCATAATATGGCAGAGGAGTAAGTGTCAGCTAAATATGTGCAGACGCAGACAACCGACATGGCCACGGACACGCGGGAGGCGATCCGGCAGATGTCACAGGCGTACATGTCGAACCCGAATGCCATCATCCTGTGCATCCAGGACGGCTCGGTGGATGCGGAGCGCTCGAACGTGACCGACCTCGTCGCACAGATGGACCCCCAGGGCAAGCGCACCATCTTCGTGCTCACCAAGGTCGACATGGCCGAGGAGTCGCTCGCCAATCCGGAGAGGGTGAGTACGTTTCAGTTATACACACATTCTGTGGGTCATAATTGTGATTTTTCCGTATGATGTGGAACTAGAAAGTTTCACAATTACAGTTTGAAAAGTGAAATTGTGTCGGGGGTGAATCAAAATTAAAATTATTAATATTCTCTCTCTTCTCCTTTCTCAGTTTTCATAAGCAACAACTATGTAATATTTATCAAATTTGAACGTGTTCTCCTTTCTGTATAACATTTCTCTGATCATTGCAACTTAATTTTTTCGACGTCTCAAAACTAAAATTCACATCAGTAGTGGTTTAGTGATTTCTACTTACGAAACCAAAAGTTTTGCAAAAATCAAATGGTGGAAAGTCCAGGATGGAATAACAGCAATGTGGAAAGGACATACTTTTACTCATCAGGTAGAAGAGGGGTTCATTCACAGACTGGCACAATGAAAAAAATACTAGAAATATTTAAGCTTTCAAACAAAATTATTCTTCAGGCGTGTAACTCTCAACATTCAGACAGCAACTTACACACACGTGGTTGCTTTATCTGGATACTGAGGCCCACCTGTGACTGTATCTGATGTGAGCAGCTGTCTGTTGAGGTAAGTGATGAGGGTAAGCAGGGTAGTATTCCTTTCATTGTGCCTGTCTGCGACTCACTTCCTCCTGTATCTGGTGGATTTTACATAAATTGTATTTGTCTTATTAGTATTGTTGTTTTTCACATCTTTGGAATTACATGGGGATGGCATACTTGGAGCTTCTCACAGACAGTCCATATAGTGTTGATTGCTCCCTGCAGTGCCTACTGTGACTGCGGGATTTATGTTGTCGAATTATTTCCGTTGCACGTCTCGTGGGGAGTACGCCAAACAAATAATAAAAATATAAAACAAATATCTGAACTTACATAGACATTCATCTATGTATAAGTAAAAGGGATTTGGAATGCCCTTTTTCTCTTTAAGTATGATTAAAATTACTATAAAATTAGTTGTACACATTTAATTTTTTTTATTTAGTAAGTTTTTCCTCCACACAACAGTTTTTCTTCAACATAACCAATACTCGAAAATTACTGCGTTTGTTACATAAGATCTTAATTTATCTCCTCAGGATGTCCCTCCAGGTGTTTCAATCTTGTAGATCTTGTTCCTCTGCCCCAAGTCTTCTCACTGTCAAGTGTACATTTTGGAGCCAGGTGGTCATAGGAAATCCTCTTCTCTTTTCCCCTCCAGTTCCCATTCCAGGATCAGTTCTGGTATTCTGGTTTCCTCCATTCTTCTTTTTCTTGTATCAATCACATCTTGTATTCTTTCTCGTACTTCCATTCTCTTAATTATTTCATTATTTCTTATTTTCTCTTTACTAGAAATTCTTGTGGACCTTCTTCAGAAGTCCATTTCTGCTGCTTGCAGTTTTTTTTGTATTTCAGATTAGTAGTCCAAGTCTCCAGCCCATACATAGCTATGCTCTCTAGTATCAATTTATGTATGATTCTTATGATTAGTTATTAAATTTCTGCTCCACAAGATTGAGTTCAGCATTCCAATAATCTTCCTTCAACTGCTAATTCTTTTATTAATTTCTAACTGTGATTTTTCACTCCAACTTTAAAGTGGATTCCAAATAACAGAAAGTATTGGCCACCTTAATTTTCTTTTCTCCTATGCATAAGTAATCAGGATCATTATTGAGGTATTCTGTGTTCTGATAGTTAATCTTTAGTTCTCAGTTCCTGTTTTCCATTGCTAACTGGTTACATATATAATTTGCGTCGTCCCCATCTTGTGATATTACTACTTGATCATCCGCAAATAATAGGTGGTGTAAATAAACTCCATCTGTAATTTCTAGCCACATACCAGAGCTACAGACACATTCCTATAAACAAACACAAAATTAATTAGCTGTATGACTACCCATCAGAAAGTACACCTGCTATGCAGCAATTTAGTTTTGCCATAAATCATTAGAGTAACTTCCATATGTCAAAATGGGTGTGAGAATTACAACTGGCATGTTGACTTGCATGTGCAGATGAAGAAGATCCTGGCAGGCAAACTGTTCCCGATGAAGGCGTTGGGCTACTTTGCTGTGGTGACTGGTCGTGGTCAACAGGACGACTCCATCCAGAGCATCAAAGAGTATGAGGAGCGATTCTTCAGGAACTCCAAGCTCTTCAAGTGAGTCGAACATTACCAGTAATCACATTACATGTTAAATTTTTCTAATTAAGACCATTTTCTAGCATAGTGTTGCATAGTATCGGCTTTCAAACTGGAAACTGCTGATTACCTTTACCCTTTACCTTTAGCTTTACCTTTGTGTGTGACCACTAAGGCTGTCAGTCCCTCCCCCCTCCCCTCCCCCCTCTCTCTCTTTTCCCATTGAAATTCAAAATTGCTACACCACATTTCTATGAATAACTTTCAAGACTCTTTTTGATTTAACAGTTTGTATATTCTCTTCCACAATACATACATTAATCACATTACACTACCATCTTCTCAGTTCAGTATACAGAATAAGAATAATATATCAGAAGTTGATTTTGCATTCATCGCTCATATATATCTCTACTTTGGAAGTCTGCACATCTCTTGAGACAGGTCTGGAATCTGGCAAATACTAATTTCCATGTCCAAGCAACTATTTCCTCTCACAAAGTCACTGCAGTCGCCATTATGTGTTGGAAGATCTACATTGGCCCCAGTGTAGGTCACCACATGCTGAATAAAAATAGTATCCCCAACCAATAACTGTACCCTTACACCTGACACATTATTTTATTATTTTTAGTCGAGAGTATCATTTGTCTGTAAGAAGACGTAGGCATATCCATCAGTACTCTGGAATGGTACTTATCTCCATACTGTTCAGAAGGTGGTGTTGCTATAGTCCGATTAATATTACCTCATAGTTGATGTCTGTCACTTGCTACTACGGTGTTACCATATCGGCTGCTGCCTACCGCTCAGTTATAACTGACACACAAACGTGGCAGGTCCATTCACAAATGCTGTTAATGTGAAATGCAGAGCAATGTTGGAAGCGGCAACTGCGAGATATATTGGAAATGTGAGATGCTGTGTTGACAGCTGATTTTAAATGACCAATGAATGAACTGTGGCAAATGACACGTTTTGCAGTGTACCTAAGGAAATGGTGGTCAACAATGTGCAGCAGAACTAAAAGCACGATCACTCTGTTCACAGTGATTAAAGCTAACTTCTACGCCCAAACTCGAGACACACACACACACACACACACACACACACACACACACACAATGCAGTTGCAGTGCTAAAAGCAAACTGTAATTTCTTACTATCATTGGTTACCTGAAACTGTCCTCACACTTGCTACACGAGCTGACACATTACCAACTGACGAGCAGTCCTTTTTGCCATTTTGTTAGAGATTATAGGCGACACAAGCAGATTGAAAATGGAAAAGGAATGATAGGAAGAAAAATAAGAGGAAATAAAAAAGTCAATACGATTGTGAAAATGACACAGAAAAGAACTAGTGATAAATAATAAATTTAAAACAGTTAATTGAATAACAATAATAATCAAATCATTGTGGTCAGATTTAGAAATAAAAAATAATTCACTATTTTTGATGCACGAGATAACCTACACATGAGGTTTCAATATTAACTGTTGCACTATGCAACCGTGCTATGTTATGTCGTTACATGTATCACTCTGGTGACCCAATCGCAACGATGTGATTTGGTATCCAAACAAATAAAGAAAGAACGCCAGACGAGGAATTTCAACTGAACTGATGAATTGTTGTGGCAGTTTGGCAACGGCAAACATTTCAGGTGTGATGTTTAGTGCTGTTATTGGAGGAAACCAGCTCCAACACTTCAAGTATCAACTATGAAGTAATTTTAATCAGACTGTAGTCCGTTCAAAATAGAGCAACTGCAGCTAGTGAAGAGATTGTGACTAAATAAATATGGTGTAACAGGACACTTTTCACAGAAAAAATTCTACCTACCGTATTTACTCGAATCTAAGCCGCACTCGATTCTAAGCCGCACCTGAAAAATGAGACTCGAAATCAAGGGAAAAAAATTTCCCGAATCTAAGCCGCACCTGAAATTTGAGACTCGAAATTTAAGGGGAGAGAGAAGTTTTAGGCCGCACCTCCAAATCGAAACAAAGTTGGTCCATTGTAATATGAGACACAATTTAGGTCGAATGAATGACGATACAGCTACAGTAGTTTGGTTCGAGTCGTAAGCTTAGCAGTTAAGCTTTACCAGGTAGCCATTGCTATGTGTCAGGCGCTCCGTCTGTATTTATACGGGTACCCTTCCTTTTTCACATGCTTCGCCTGGTTTGAATTGATTACTTAATTTTCTTTGATCTGATAAGTGCTGTTCTCTTTGTTATAGGTGTTTATGTCACACTAAGCTGAAAATGCGTTACTGTACTATGTCATGCATTGTTTCTCGCATTCTGATGATGAGTGTTTACAGCCTGTCGCCACTCGCGGCATGGCTTGCTTTTGTGCGCGCTACCACTGCTTACAATTTAAAAAAAAAAGAGAGGAATCGTCTCATTAGCGAAACAATGGCAAGAGACTGCTATTTGTTGTTACTTAACACTGCTGCTTTCTTTGATAATGATCAACAAGAACCAAATAATAGACTGCGTATGATTGAAGATGTTCTGAACGAGAGTTTAGCGAAAAATTTTCTCCGTTTGAAAATCTTTGCAGACGCCTCTTTAGTACATTACATTCTGCATAGAAATTAGTCATCTTAGATTCCAAAATCTAGTCAATTGCCGTGCTTCATTTCTGACTGTATCACTATTACTCATAAGAATAATATGAATATAAACATGACATGATATGTTTATTCTTCCGCGTTTGCTGTTGTCTCTATCTAGTTTTGTAGTTTATTAGGCAGACAGAATTTAAATGAGATAGCAGCAAACACGAAAGAATACATGGCAAAATGTTTGTATTCGTATTATTCTTATGGTGAAGAGAATAGTGCATGTGATTCACAATTCATAAAAGTTCCTATTAGCAACCATCTTTTCTCACAGGTAGGAAAAAATTCAGAACATAGAGTTGGCCATATTGACAAACATCCCAAACAGTCTTGCCAGTCGGATTTTCGTAGTACATTGAAACACCGCAACATTCAAAGATGAACAATATGGAATTTGTATTTACTTCGATGGATAATGTTTGAAAATGCTATGGTCGAAACTCAGGACGGAGGAAAAAAAAAAAAAAGCTCGTCTCCCCCCCCCCACCCCCCCACCCCACCCTCCCAATTTATTTACTGACGCAGAGGTTTTGGCGCCAGTATTTATCTTTGTGCCTGCAATGCATGCCTGTCGAGTATAGATTTAAGTGTCAGGAAGTCGTTTCTGAAAGTATTTGTATGGAGTGTAGCCGTGTATGGAAGTGAAACATGGACAATAAATAGTGTGGACAAGAAGAGAACAGAAGCTTTTGAAATGTGGTGCTACAGAAGAATGTTGAAGATTAGGTGGGTAGATCACGTAACTAATGAGGAGGTATTGAATAGGATTGGGGAAAAGAGAAGTTTGTGGCACAACTTGACTAGAAGAAGGGATCGGTTGGTAGGACATGTCCTGAGGCATCAAGGGATCACAAATTTAGCATTGGAGGGCAGTGTGGAGGGTAAAAATCGTAGAGGGAGACCAAGAGATGAATACACTAAGCAGATTCAGAAGGATGTAGGCTGCAGTAGGTACTGGGAGATGAAGAAGCTTGCACAGGATAGAGTAGCATGGAGAGCTGCATCAAACCAGTCTCAGGACTGAAGACCACAACAACAACATGGATGCCTGTGTAGCGCTACATATATTCGACAGCAGAAGTTAGTTGTGGCGACACCTACCAACATTTTTCAGAACTTCCGCTTACTTTGCACTTGATTCTCCTTGTAAGCTGCAGGCAGTTTTTTGGATTACAAAAACCGGAAAAAAAGTGCGGCTTAGATTCGAGTAAATACAGTTAGTCAGAAACACTGTTAAAAAGAAGATTTCTACATACAGATTTGAGGGAGTGGAAGCCACATTTCACTTCACAGAAAATATTTGTAACAAGAAAGAAATCTGCTCCTGGAACTGCAAAATTGAAGTTCTAAAACTGTGATCAAACCAGAGGCAACGTGTGCATCAGAGACGCTTACTCCTGACACGAGACATTATAGGAGAAGTGAGTAGTAAAATAATGGGAAATAACAAGAAAATCTTTACAGGAGTTAAAGCTGGAATACATCTCCCAAAACACAGTGCAGAAAGCTCCTGCCAGATCTGTGATTACACTGCCTATGTGTAGAATCTGACTGCTGGGACAACTAGTAAGAATGGACTCGAACAGCTCCATCAGACAGACTCGTGCAGTCTTCAAAAATGTTATTAACTGACCCAAACTAATGCAAACAAACAAAAAAAGTGTTAAGGGATTAGGACCACCAGTTTTACAGAACTGAGATGCAATCTCGATGAAAACGAGAGGAGGGCCAAACAGCGGATATGGATGGAACAACAGAAACGAACTCAGTTATTGGTCTTCCTTTTAGCACAGTATTCTTTAATTACTTATTTGAGAAAGAAAAAGATTAACATTTTATTTTGTTTATTTCAAGAGGTAAATTAATTTGGGGAAAAAAAATGCACTGCCTGACAATAAAAGTGAAGCACCCTGAAGTATGGTCAGCTGTCAGTGGGACATAATATAAGTATATCATGGTGGCTATGTAAACAATTTGAGTTGTGGAATCGTACAGAGTTTGAAAGGGGCCTCACTGTGGCTCTCTATTTGGGCAGCTGGTCGAATCCCACAGTGCCGGATGTGACAGTGGCCGATGTTGAACAGCACGAGATAAGAGGATAAGCATTTTGTCACCTCGGACTCGGTCGACCACATCTGAGCACCGTGAGGTCTGATCGCTGTATTGTGCACCGAGCACCTCGTAACCCCTTCACGTCAGTACTCGTCATTTGAGAACGAGTAACGGGCTTCCGACATCATTCTTTGCCATTGTGCCGTGCATTTGAAGTGGTGACATTAACAGACAGTGCAGAATTCTGACAAATGGCATCACATTGCATTCGTCGATGCACTCTCCCGGGAGACTGGCATCGGTGAATGTGGTAGCAATCTGGGGAGACGAGCTGATCTTCCAATGTTTCAGAGAAGCACAGGGGCATTACTCCTGTCATCGTGGTGTGGGGAACCGTCAGGTATGACCCGGTAGTGATTGAGGGAAGCCTAATGGCGCAGTGCTACATCACATTCTCAGTCTTTGTTCTTTGTGTGTTATGCCTCGTGCACGTTTTGCCGCTTGTGTGAAAGAGTATCGTACTGTCATTTTTCAATAGGATAACGCTTATCACATACGGCACGTGTGTCTGCAAACTGTCTGCGTGATGTCGAGGTACTTCTGTGGCCGGGAAGATCTCCACATCTGTCACCAATAGATCTGGCTCGGATGCCAACTCGGTCCCAGTGCCAGCGTCCGATACATTGAGGACCAATTATGACACGTGCAGGCCAGTTTGCCTCAGGGGAACTTACAACAGCTTTGACACCTTTCCAAGCTAGATCAAGTGCAATGTTGTACTGACAAGTGGGCCAAAACTTTGTAAATTTGACCCAATTTTAGCCGGCCGTGGTGGCCGAGCGGTTCTAGGCGCTGCAGTCTGGAGCTACGGTCGCAGGTTCAAATCCTGCCTCGGGCATGGATGTGTCTGATGTCCTCAGGTTAGTTAGGTTTAAGTAGTTCTAAGTTCTAGGGGACTGATGACCTCAGAAGTTAAGTCCCATAATGCTCAGAGCCATTTCAACCCGATTTTATCATCACCGAAATAACATATTGTACCGTCTCGACCAGTAAACTTATTTTTTATTTCTTCTTCTCCTACTGGGTGCTTCTTTACTTTTTCAGTCAGCATGTAAAATTATAAGACAGAATTCCTATCCGGTAATTTATTCTCTCTCTCTCTCTCTCTCTCTCTCTCTCTCTCTCTCTCTCTCTCTCTCACACACACTTTCTTTTTCTCCAGTAGCAGGTTCAGTGACCATCAGAAATCTACCTTGAAAAGAATTTACAATGTAGGTTAAGATAGACAGCTACTTATTATAAAGATGACATGCTGAGTTGCAGATGGATGCAATTGAGGCACTTACCCATAAGCTTTTGGTCACAGCCTTCATGAAAAAAAGAGAAACGCACACCATTCATTCACACAAGCACACCTCATGTACACAAGACTGCCATCTCTGGCAGCTCGAGCTACAAAGCAGCTATCACGTAGGATGGAAGCACCAATCCCACGTGGTAGTTGCATTGTGGCCCAAGCTGCCAGAGTTGGCAGTCATGTGTGAATGAATGTGTGTGTTTGTCTCATTGTGGCGAAGGCTTTGGCCGAAAGCTTATGTATAAGTGTCTATTAATTCTGTCTGTCTGTAACTTATTGTGTCTTTTTTACTGTAAGTAGCAATCTATCTTTTCGTACGTTGTTAATGTAATGTAGCTAGATAAAATAAAAAATCTACTCACCAAATGGTGGCATAACACACACGTAAAAGATGGTTATAATTAGGCATGCTTTCAGAGCCAGTGGCTTCTTCAGGTAGAAGGGTTGAATGGGAAGGAAGAGGAGTGAAGGAAAAGGACTGGAGATGTCTAGGAAAAGTGTTAGATTTCAGAAAAGTCACCCAGAACTGCAGGTCAGGGGAGACTTACTGCACGGGATGAGAAGGAAAGACTGATTGTTGGAGACTGCATTGGACAAGATTTGAATACCTGATAGCTTAAAGGTGGAATACAGGGCAATATGCAAGACAGAGATCTCTGCACAAACTCTTTGCCTTTACATATGTCTGCTTGTGTCTGTATATGTGCGGATGGATGTGTGTGTGTGTGTGTGTGTGTGTGTGTGTGTGTGTGTGTGTGTGCGTGCGTGCGTGCGTGCGTGCGTGCGTGCGTGCGTGCGAGTGTATACCTGTCCCTTTTTCCCCCTAAGGTAAGTCTTTCCGCTCCCAAGATTGGAATGACTCCTTACCCTCTCCCTTAAAACCCACATCCTTTCGTCTTTCCCTCTCCTTCCCTCTTTCCTGATGAGGTAAAAGTTTGTTGTGAAAGCTTGAATTTTGTGTGTATGTTTGTGTTTGTTTGTGTGTCTGTCGACCTGCCAGCGCTTTCATTTGGTAAGTCACATCATCTTTATGGAAACATTCCACGTGGGAAAAAATATATCTAAAAACAAAGATGATGTGACTTACCAAATGAAAGCGCTGGCACGTCGATAGATGAAACAAATGAGCCCTCTATCACAATTTTTAGTATTATTAACCAGGTTTCAACACTTCTGAGAGTGCCTTAGTCACAATTTAAACGTTTAAAGTGGCCTATAACATAATTACAAATTTATGGGGAAATAAATTTTTTTCTGTAAAAGTGTAAGTACTGACTAACAATACAGGACAGAGACAGTACTTACATGTCATGTATAGAATAAATAACAGGCCAGAAGGGCTTTAGCCACAATTTTTTTTAAAAAAATACATGAAGGTGAGCCACTATGGGCTGCTTATACCTGTACAGTCACATGCGGGAGGGGGGGGGGGGGGGAGGGGAGGTGACTGAAGCCCTTCTGGCCTGTTATTTATTTTATACGTGACATGTAAGCACTGTCTCTGTCTTGTATTGTTAGTCAGTACTTATACTTTTATATAAAAAATTTCTTTTCCCATAAATTTGTAATTATGTTATAGGCTACTTTAAACGTTTAAATTCTGATGAAGGCACTCTTTAAAAGTGTTGAAACCTAGTTAATAAGACTAAAAATTGTGACCGAGGACTCGTTAATTTCAATTTTAATTTACAAAAGGTCACTGAACCAAGCAGCCATGTTCAAAACAATAATAAATTGTTAAAAATTTTAATAAAATGTCTATAGTGTTTGCAAACAGTAGTACAGGAATGGACATGACTTACATGAAGTTCCTTCATGAGGAAGGTTCTCTCTCTCTCTCTCTCTCTCTCTGTCTCTCTCTCTGTGTGTGTGTGTGTGTGTGTGTGTGTGTGTGTGTGTGTGTGTCCAACCACACCCCCACACCCACATCCACCCATCTTTGTAGTAGGTTGTCATAGGACTAAGGCATTTGATTGTGAATCGATTTCAGGGATGGAGTGGTGATGCCAAACCAGGTGACGACACGCAACCTGAGCATGGCGGTTTCGGAATGCTTCTGGAAGATGGTGCGTGAGACTGTGGAGCAGCAGGCAGATGCCTTCAAGGCGACACGCTTCAACCTGGAGACTGAGTGGAAGAACAACTTCCCCAGGTACGGACCATGTGGGATGTCTGTGTGAAATCTCTGATGTGCATGAATCTTCATGGCAGTGCACTTACTTTAAACAGTAGTAATTTTGTAAAAACATGTTGACAGTCTAATATTACTAAAATTTCTAGTGATGCAGAGATTGACAACTTGCTTGAAACATTCAGAAATGTAAATCTAGCACCTAAGAAAATGCGGTTTTTATCACCAGCACAAAAAACCACTTCAGATTAAATGTACTATAAACTGAGTGTCGGAATTCGAGAATCTTCAGAGTGATCTCTGCAAGACATGAGTTATCTAGTGTAGACAGTGTTCTTAGTGGAGAACAATATTTATCTTAGATGCAATACTCCAGAATATAGTAAAAATGTATAAACAAATGAACATTTATATTTATATCAGTATAGTGGCACACACACGTTGAGCTGTGTTCTTGAATTACTTCATTTGTTTATCACTCTCTGTGCCCTAAGGGAGCAGCCATTTCGGTAGGTTGTGAGTGACAATCGATAGGTACCTACAGCTTTCTCATTGCAGCGATATTTGCTAGAAGATGGCACTGTGTTCAGAAAAGAAAAACAGTTGTAAGGGGCAGAGATAAGAGATAGCAGAAATGTCACAGGAATGGCAGAAAGTGTGGTCCAGTTAAAGAAAATTCGTATAAAACTTTTGTTGTTGGTTTGAAATAAGGTATAGCTGCATAATACCTATACCAGAACATTTGTTTATGTGTAAATGATGGAAAAAGATTTGTAATGAAAATGACACAGCAACAAAAAGATTTTCTAAGATACACATTTTTAGATACGATGAATAGTGTCAGATAGTATGGACCGTACAACAAAATATAGGTTTTTAAATAAAAAAAGTGTCATTTGGTTCCCAAATAAATTACCTCATTTAAATATTAAATGTACATGATGATAAACAAACATCTAAACTTGTCTACTGAACCTGACACAGCACATTAAACTTATGGGCTGAGGATTTTTGGAAAACAGTTCTGGGTGCTTCTTCATTCAGGTTTGACAGAAATTTTTACTTGTCACTTTTTTTTCTCTGTTAAACTGGTGAGACAGTTTTTAAATTTTCTGCCAAATGATAAGCCAACTTTTGAAACTCAGTCTTAGCCAGCAGCATTAATTAGGAATCAAAACTGCTCTTGTGCTACAAGCAGTTCTTCATACTTTCCTTAAAATGTTGGTTTGGAAAACCCCCACATAAGGGATCATAGATATCTGCTGATTCCCTAAAATCATTTTGCTTTCCTTTACATGTTATGTTACGTTATGTTATGTTATGTTAATCGGGGACCTAGAAATGACGGAGAGGCTCCGTCCACGCCGCAGTCGCAGTGGACCGCAACCCCATGGCGACTAACGCAGTCCACTTCACCCCTCCGCTGCCCCACACTGAACCTAGGGTTATTGTGCGGTTCGGCCCCCGGTGGACCCCCCGCCAGGGAACGTCTCACGCCAGACGAGTGTACCGTATTTACTCGAATCTAAGCCGCACTCGAATCTAAGCCGCACCTGAAAAATGAGACTTGAAATCAAGGAAAAAAATTTTTCCAGAATCTAAGCCGCACCTGAAATTTGAGACTCGAAATTCAAGGGGAAAGAAAAGTTTGAGGCCGCACCTCCAAATCGAAACAAAGTTGGTCCATTGTAATATGAGACAATTTAGGTCGAATGAATGACGACACAGCTACAGTAGTTTGGTTCGAGTCGTAAGCTTAGCAGTTAAGCTTTACCAGGTAGCCATTGCTATGCGTCAGGTGCTCCGTCCGTATTTATACGGGTACCCTTCCTTTTTCACGTGCTTCGTCTGGTTTGAATTGATTGCTTATTTTTCTTTGATCTGATAAGTGCCATTCTCTTTGTTATAGGTGTTTATGTCACTCTAAGCTGAAAATGCATTACTGTACTGTGTCATGCATTGTTTGTTGCATTCTGATAATGAGTGTTTACGACCTGTCGCCGCTCGCGGCATGACTTGCTTTTGAGCATGCTACCGCAGTTAACAATTAAAAAAAAAAAAAAAAAAAAGAGAGGAATCATGTCGTTAGCAAAACAATGGCAAGAGAATGCTATTTGTTGTTACTTACACTGCTGCTTCCTTTGATAATGATCAACAAGAACCAAATAATAGACTGCGTGTGATGGAAGATGTTCTGAACGAGAGTTTAGCGAAAATTTTTCTCCATTTGAAAATCTTTGCAGATGCTTCTTTAGTACATTACATTCTGCACAGAAATTAGAGTCATCTTAGATTTAAAAATCTAGTCAATTGCCGTGCTTCATTTCTGACTGTATCACTATTAGGCATAAGAATAATAAGAATATAAACATGACACGATATGTATATTCTTCTGCGTTTACTGTTATCTCACTCTAGTTTCGTAGTTTATTAGGCAGACAGGATTTAAATGAGATAGCAGCAAACACGAAAGAATACATGGCAAAATGTTTATATTCGTATAATTCTTACTACTCACAGGTAGGAAAAAATTCAGATCTTAGAGTTGGCCATATTGACAAACATCCCAAACAGCCTTGACAGTCGGATTTTCATAGTACATTGAAATGCTGCTACATTCGAAGATGAACAACACGGAATTTGTATTTACTTCGTTGGGTAATGTATGAAAATGCTGTGGTCGAAACTTGGGGTGGAGAAAAAAGCTTGTCTTCCACATGTGTGTGTGTGTGTGTGTGTGTGTGTGTGTGTGTGTGTTTTTTTTTTTTTTTTTTTACGCAGAGGTTTTTGCGCCAGTATTTATCTTTGTGCCTGCAAAGCATGCCTGCGTAGCGCTACATATATTCGACGGCAGAAGTTAGTTGTGGCGGCACCTACCAACATTTTTCAGGACTTCCGCACTTCGTTGGGTAATGTATGAAAATGCTGTGGTCGAAACTTGGGGTGGAGAAAAAAGCTTGTCTTCCACGTGTGTGTGTGTGTGTGGGTGGGTGGGTGGGGTGTTTTTTTTTTTTTTTTTTTTTTTTTTTTTTTTTTTTTTTTTTTTTACGCAGAGGTTTTTGCGCCAGTATTTATCTTTGTGCCTGCAAAGCATGCCTGCGTAGCGCTACATATATTCGACGGCAGAAGTTAGTTGTGGTGGCACCTACCAACATTTTTCAGGACTTCCGCTTACTTTGCACTCGATTCTAAGCTGCAGGCGGTTTTTTTGGATTACAAAAACCGGAAAAAAAGTGAGGCTTAGATTCGAGTAAATACGGTAACCCCTATGTTTGCGTGGTAGAGTAATGGTGGTGTACGCGTATGTGGAGAACTTGTTTGCTCAGCAATCGCCGACACAGTGTAGCTGAGGCGGAATAAGGGGAACCAGCCCACGTTTGCTGAGGCAGATTGAAAACTGCCTAAAAACCATCCACAGACTGGCCGGCTCACCGGACCTCGACACAAATCCACCATGTGGATTCGTACCAGGGACCGACACACCTTCCTGCCCGGAAAGCTGTGCGTTAGACCGCACAGCCAACCGGGCGGACTTCCTTTACATGTACAGGGTGGTTCAAAAAGGGCGCTGTTTTTGATACATCAAAGTATGAAGTTTATTTTTACAAGAAACAGAAACAAAATACATAGATATGTTCTTCTAGCCTTCCAATTTTGTGTAGGAAAACTGTGAGACATACGACCACCTCTACTGTGCTGACATGCAAGAACTCTGTCCATGAAATTCACTATGACTACAAGACAAGTTTTCACATCCATTTTGTTGGCAACTCATCATATTTCCTCCTCCAAGTCACGGATGTTTTGGGGTTTATTGGTATACACCATTGACTTAAGATGACCACAAAGAAAAGTCTCAAGGTGTTAAGTCGTATGACCTCGGTGGCCATCGATGATAGACATTGCGCGAAATGAAGTGATCCGGAAACTGCTCGTGGAGGAACTGAATTGTTTTGCAAGAAGTATGGTAGGTGACACCGTCCTGCTGAAACCACAAGTATTCAGTGTCCATTCCGTCCAAATGATGTGACAAAAACTCGCTTATTACTGTACGGTATCGGCCTCCACTGGCTGTCACAGCTTGTCCTGCCTCATCTTCAGAAAAATAAGGGCCGATGTTGCCGCCCGACCAAAGCCCGCACTGAACTGTCACGCTTTGTGGACGCGTTCCCCTTTTTTGGATTGTGCGAGGATTTTCTGATGGCAGTTCTGCTTATTCACAAAATCATTCAAGTGGAAATGTGCTTCATCACTGAAGATGATTTTGCTTGCGAAGCTGTTGACCTCCTGTCATCCTCTCAGAACCCAGTCAACAAATTGTCGTCTCTTCTGGTGATCTGTCACTTTCAGCTGTTCTGTCAACTAAATTTTATAGGTGTGGTAGTGGAGATCATTCCAGAGAATCCTCTGTACTGATGAACAACATAAGCTCTATTGTTGGGAAGAGTGATGAATTGATCTCATTGGGCTAACAGCCACACTGTCACAAACCACTGCAGTGTTCTGCTCAGAACACTGAATCGTGCGAAGTTGCCTGATAGTTGCTGCACAACTTTCTCCATTCTTATAAAATGTTTTCGCGATTGGCACACATTGCCAAAAGTGAATTGCTCCATGGTTAGACAACTAATGCAAGAAATTAAAACTGAATCCACAGTCGGAATGTTATTGGAAATAGAAACGAATCAAAACAATGTCAGCAGCCGACAAACAAAAATTTACCAGCTGTGTCAAAGCCAGCAGCCTTTTTGGTCGTTTCACCTTCATAAACACTTGAAACCTTTTGCTTTATTGTAGAATTCTCATCTCGCCCCTCATTGGTACGCTGTTTCTTCAACCTCGGCCTTGTTCTTTAAAAACAAAACAAAAAGTTTTGTGTATAGCCCTTACCATCCAACTTTGGTATGGCCCATACTACTCAGAAACATGCTTGAGTGAACGGGATTACAGTACAATCTACATTACACTATTTAAATATTAATGTAAGTACAATAGTAGTACTTCTTACCTTCAGAAGTATAGACTGATGCTAAAACTTACACTGTTCACCAGACTCAACACTCAAAACTCATAAAGTTTCTTTTAACACAAATTTCACAGATTCATGACCCAGGATCTAGCAAATGGCGGAGTGATATCTGTGCTTTTTTTCCGAGCACTGTACGTCTGCCATTTTGTGGCAAACCTGAGAAACATCAAGTGGCTCTTACTTGTCACAGGCACGTACTAACCACTGTTCCTCTACTTGTAATTGAAATTGGAAAGGTTCAAATTCAACAATGTAGGAAAAGACAGATTGCTACTACCGTAAAGAAGACATGTCAAGCTGCAGACAGGCACGATTAAAAGGTGAAAATTTGTCAGTACCTTCACTGAAGATGCTCCTCGAATGCAATATTGACTGGTAACCGGTGATTGTCGGTCCAGAGTAGAGAACCGTCTTCAGGCTCATACGGAAGTGGCTGCTGTTCCCGTCACAGTCCGGTAACTAATGACTAGGGCCCGGATTTTAATTACCTAAAAAACAGTAAAATATGCAAGCATTTATGACCTAAAACTTACATAAGTATGACATTAAAAAATATAATATGACTTAATAGAAGTTTATTTAAAGCATTCTTGTTTGTTTATTTAATTTTTTATTCACCATAAAGTAATACAAAATTCGCTTCTCAGAATATTGTAAGTATAGTTCTTTCTTTCTGTAGGGTTTGTGGCTAATTTGCACATATTTTTTGAATGTCTGAATGTTTTATTTTCTAAACACAAAGTACAGTGAAAAGATCATCTATCGAAACAGTAAAACAAAGTTTTTATTTCTTCATAGTATTTAAAGCGTTTCACATTATTTAATACCATATGTCAATCTTCAGTATCTGCAAAGTTGCACGGATCACAAGGTGCATTTTCAGGTTTTCCATTGTCAAATATCTACGGTTGTCACTGAGGATAGTTTTGTACCTGGAGAAGCTCCTCTCCACTTCACAAGACGTCACTGGTGTGTATTTGAAGGCAGCCAGGTCACTGGAGTTCAGCTTTGTTTCAGTATCTTCAAATGTTGTGGCATTCCCTGAAAGACCGTCACTAATTTTGCACAGTGTAGAATACCCAGGATTCCGTTGGAGAACACTTTGCAAATTGGTTCTCAATTTGTCAGCCACATGACCATAAGCTCGACCCAACTCAGTCTGCACATGTTTCACAATACTCAGGGCCTCACATAGCTGAGTGCCAACAGCTTCCAGTCGTTTGATGGCTTTTGATATCACTGAAAAATTGGCATTGATGTATGCCAAGTTTCGAGACAATGTATCTGTAAAAACTTCTTTCACAATTTTGATAGCACTTGATTCATCGCTATCAAGCTCACAGAAGATTGTCTTTATTTGGGTGTAGTTGGTGCAGTAATACTCAGCAGCATTAAGCCAAGAACCCCATCGTGTAAGAATAGGTTTAGGTGGAAGGGGCGTTGAAGGTGCTTGTTCCTTGAATTTCTGCACCCGTTGCGGAGCCTTCACGTGGATTTTATTGCCACAGGAAATTAATTTCTCCACGTCAGGGTAATTTGATTGCACCTCTTCGGCAACTTTGTGCAACGCATGTGCAAGGCAAGTGGCTTACACCATACTGGGATAGAGAATCTGAAGCCGTTTGGCTGCTTTAGCCATATATGAAGCACCAGCTGTTACAAGCAGCAAAACGTTGTCTCTTTTCACACCATCCGGCCACAGTAGCTTCAGAAAGTTGTCAAACAAAATAGCAATCGTCAAATTGTTTACTCTATCGAGAGCTTCACTCGTTAATAGGAACATATCTCCAGGGCCATCAACGTTTAGAACACCAACAACAACATTTGCAATATATCACCCACTAATATCCGTAGTCTCATCAATTGACAGCCAGACCTTTTGCTCAGTAATAGTAATTCGTATTTTGTTGAGCACATCATTGTGGCATATGGATAAATAGTTCTTTCTCGGTGTAGATTCATCTGCAACTGGACGTGTTGTGTACTTCTCCAAGAACCATCTGAAGTGTGGATTCTTCAGCTTTTCCAAAGGGATGTTGCAGGACACCATCATCATCACACAAATCCTTGTAGAATGATTGCACGGTTGACGATTGACCTGTCTGTTCAAATAACAGCATTTGCCTGCTGTTATTTTCAGCACTCCGTTTCACACAGCTGCTGTGTGTTTAGCAGTATTACAGTGTTGTTGCACAATAAAGCGCTTTTCTGCACTAACTTTAACTTCACACAGTTTACAAAATAATGTTTTCCCATCAGTACTAAATAACTTCTCTCCAAATTCTCGAACATATCCTCACAATTTCACGCTGTCAGAGCATTTTGCTTTAGGCACGTTGAACAAGGCAAAGGCTGTATTCAAACTGGTTACTGGGAACACCTGTGCGACTGCGATGATTACTACGGCAGAAGCCACCTTTGTTGGCTCTTAGAGCGTATTGTCGACTCTGCACAACAATGTTTTGTGTTCGCGAAACGACTGTTGTGGTGCAACGAATTTCTGCTACGGTCCTGAGAAATAAAGGTGTGTACTAATTTATCTGCTCATCTTTCATAATAGCACGTCAAATATTGTCTCGTGAGCAACATATTCATTTTCTTATTTGTGTGTCCCTTAAGATACGAGAAAAACGGTATGTGCATTTTTGGCAAAAGTTGACAGAAATATGACCTATTATATTAAAAGTTAGCCACAATATGACCTATTACTAAAATTTGTTGAAATATGACTTTATATACACAATAAAAATACATTTTTCGACACTAAAATGCCTAGATTTGTGTATAAATTGTTCTAAAATTCACCCTGTAGTTTAGAAAAAAATATAACTTGTCATTAAAATCTGGGCCCTAGTAATGAGCAAACACCGTTCCCAGGCTACGCGAGCTGGACCGGGACGAGCTATTCGAGAAGGCGCGCGGTGAGATCCTGGACGAGGTGATCAACCTGAGCCAGGTGCCGCCTCGCCGCTGGGAGGAGCTGCTGATGCGCAAGCTCTGGGAGAAGGTGTCGACACACGTCTTCGAGAACATCTACCTGCCCGCCGCCCAGACCGGCAACCAAGGTGCGTGTCGTCATTCTGGTTCACGTGTCGTATACTCCAGTTTCTTTTATGTTTAATTTCCCTGTCAGTGTAGATTATTATTTTTTGTTTATATTGTTGCTAGAAAAAGATATTGGAGATAATGGGGCCGTATATTTTTATAATTGTACACGATGGAACAATGGAAACGTGTTTTTCACTGTTAAATAATTGAAATCTGGTTTTATTGGGGAGGGGAGGGGGAATGGGAGAACTCAAATTCAGTAATAGTAGTTTTATTACATTTTTTAAATCTACGTACCTTAATTAGGGTCAGAATATAATGTCATTGAGATGATGTCCTTCTTGCCGGACACAAATTTGGGTCCTATGCCGAAAGCTATGTATGGCTGTTTCCGACATTTCGTTCGGCACAACTCCAGGTTCCCGACAACTGGAAATCTTGAGGAAACCAATTGTGCAGGGCTTGTTCATGTACATTCTTAATTTCATGCAGCCCACAAAAAGAAGTCAGAGTGGTAGACCAGGTGAACACGGGGGGCTGAGGAACGTCGGCATTTGTGAAATTGTGTGTCCTGGGAACATCTGTCTAATCGGTTCCGTTAATACTCTCACTGTGTGAGCTGTGGCACCCTCCTGTTGTAGGTTCATTTCTCTTGTGTTCACTATACGCCTTTAGAGTTCTGGGTGAAGAAAGTTGTTTAATGCTTCGATATAACACGCAGATGTCACATCTTCAGATGTCCATCTTCAAAAAAGTTAGGTCCAACAATACCTGTCTCGGAGGTACTGCACCACACCTTTACTTCTGAGCTGTGGAGAGGTATTTGGTGTAGTTCGTGTGGGTTCTCCAACACCCAATGCCTGTAGTTCTGTATGTTAACATAAACGTCCAGGTGAAAATGAGCCTCGTCACTCACAAATACTGGAACATCTGCATCTTCCAAAAGAGTAGTGTCCATTATGCCACAAAACTGTCGTTGTTGTAAATATTTTGGGTAAATCAGTATGAGGTTTCTTTTGCATCCGATTTCATTTACTTGTGTTTTGATTCCATTTTCCTTGGTGGTTTCACTCAAGCTGTGGAAATCATTTGATTTTACCACACTTAATCTCTGTGAATTTTGGAGCTTGTTTCTTGTAGGGCTCATATTCTGACATTTGAAAAGATAATCTGGAGACACTTTTTCTTTATTGATAACCTGCCTCTGCCTAAGGTGAGGATTGATTTCTGTTTGTGCTTTCTTTTAACACTCTCTCAAGGAAACAGTTGGATTGTGAAAATATCTGAGATTTTTCTTATAAATGTAACCTTGTACTTTGTGTCTGTATTGTGATTGAAGAGTTTTCACATCTAGACCACCTTCTTTTAATATCTGGAATAGTGATTCTCGATCAACTGTGTAATAGACTTTTATGAAACAACCAATTTGCTACAAATTCCCTGATGCCTTAGGATGAGCTTTAGACTGCAGATTTTCTCTGGACACAAATGCCCTGGTCTGAATTCTGCCTGATATTCTTAAATTCTCGATTCATGTTGTTTCTGTGTTATATCAAGAAGACACTGGGATAGTTTTGTGTGCACCTGATACTACTGAGATTCTTCAGTAGTTATTTATGTTTACTCTCTCTCTCCCTTCTTGTGTAACTAGTGAATTAAGGAATTTTTCCAATCTTCTGGGTTTTATTATGTTTGCCTAATGTCTTGCATGAGACAAATAAATCCGCTTTACTTAAATTTTTTACCTCGATAAAACTTAAGATATCATTTCATCAAAACTAAGAATTACCTCCTTTTTAAATTTCGTTAGTGACTTTGATTGGGTCTTTTGTGATATTCAAAATTAAACCAATAAACCGTGCTGGAAGACTAAACTGTCTGACCATCTTTTAATAGTTAGTGCCCCAGGAAGAGGATATTTCAGTATGTCATGCTTTATAAGATATACTGTGTTGAAGTCATGGCCCTCGCAATGTGCTGTGGTGGGAAGTACACCATTCATTCATAGCCACTTGTTGCTGCTGACATATAAGAAAAGAAACCTCAACCACTCTCTTAAATTCTTTTATTTTAAACAACCGAACATTATACCAGATCAGCAATCATGTAGATCTTTATTCTTTTGCCTAAGTTCTGTTATTTATCTTTCCTTAATTTCCAGTTGTTGGCACAAATGTGCATTGTCACATTTGCAGCACTGTCTGCCAAAAATAGTTAGTGTGTTTACAAGCATCTACCCATTCTGTTTTGTCTCATTTTTGTGAGGAAGTACATGAAACTTGATTCCTAACTTTATTCATTGTCTGCAGTGGTTAGCATAATTGTAATTACACAAGAAACTGCTATTTTTCACTGAAAACAATGAAGAATATACACTGAGAATTTTAATAAAATTCAGTTCAGATCACAATAATTTTGAGGAGTCATTGTTAAAGCTCGTTATTGTGCACAAACTGTGTGATCCCTATTTTGTATTCCTGTAACTGTGGCATTAGGGAAGTGTGTTGGGACCCGTGCCGTTCATGTTTTACTTTAATGAAGTGATATGTAATATTAATCATAACCAAAGAAGTTATTGTGGTGATGCTGTTAACTGTAATGGAGTAACTTCTGCAAAAAGCTGCACAAATATTCAGTCAGATTTTGATAAGATTTCAAAGTGGTGCGAAGATTGGCGGCTTGCATTAAATGTTCAGAAATATAAAATTGTGCTCTTCATAAACCAAAAGCGTCTATATTACTAGGACTATATCCTGGAACACAGTACCAGTTGCAATATAGACACAGCAAAAATTTGATTTTGAATATTTTGCATAATTATTGACCAAATTTAAAAATTTTGAATGCCATCACAATCTACTCGTTAAGATGAATAAACTTATATTAAAAGTTTAACACGGTAATTTGAAAACTGTTTGTTTGTGTTGAGGTAACTTAACATACAGCGTGGAAATATGCAGACTCATTCATCCAGTATTTGGGAATGAGAGGACTTAGTGAACCCTGTCAGACTCTGCACATAATTTCAAACCTTTATTAAACTTTTTCTCAGTGACACCTCCCACAAAACAACAAAAGGAAAAAAAGATTATCACTTACTATGTTTTCACTGTTTATGCAGTCAAACTCCAGCATCAGGCATAACAGTTAATTTCTCACTACCACTACTAATTTTACCCACATCACACTGTGCATGCAGTATGTACATATATCACTGAATGTACCGGCATAATTATATCATTTTACAACACATAGTTCGAGAAAAATGACACCGTAAATGTTGAGATGAGCTTGGGAGGGGGAAGGGGGAGGTACTAACTGCTTCTTAAAGTGAAGCACAAATTACTCTGTTTATGTTCATCCATTGTTTCATAATGAGAGCATTTAGCAAGTAGCAACAACCTATAAGCATAAGTTCAAATCTTTCCCAAACATTTTCTCGCTTACATGCTTTAAACGCAAATGTTTAACACATTACCTCATTTGTAAAGAAGCTGTTTTATACATGGTAGTTTGATTCTTTTAAGAATCAGGGGTAGTATACGATGACCTCAATATCAGTGAGTTGCAAATCCAGTGCTCCAACTCATACAAATGCCTGGATGTAACAGTAGTGAAAAGGATAGATTACTACTCAAAATATAGCTGAGGTTGTGAGTCGCAGATAGGTGCAACCGAAAGACTGTGAAACAATTAAGCTTTCAACCAAAAGGCCTTCATCAGAATTGGACAGTGTACATAGGTACGTGTTCATGCGCATGTGCGCACACGTGCACATGTACGCGCATATGCGTATTCATTTCACATACGTGTGACCACAGTCTCTGGCTCCTGAGGCCAGGCAGCAAGCAGCAGCGCATGGGGTGGGAGCTAGGAGGAGGCTGGGATAGGGAGGGAGAGCAAGATAAGGGTGAGGATGGGGAAAACGCTGCTTGTGGGAGCATACAGGGATGGGGGGCGGGGGGGGGGGCAGCTAGGTGCAGTCAGGATGTTTGAAGGAGGGGGATGGCAGCCAGCAGAAAGAGAGAGAAATAAAGATTGTGGGTCTGTTGGTGGAATAAAGGGCTGTGTAATGCTGGAATCGGAACAGGGAAGGGGATAGGTGAGTAAAGGATAATGACTAACAAAGGTAGAGGCCAGGAGGGTTATGGGAACACAGGATATATTGCAGGAAGAATTCCCACCTGCAAGATTCAGGAAATCTGGTGTTCGTCCAGAGGATCTGGATGGCATAGGCTGTGAAGCAGTCACTGAAATAACTTCAACAGTTGCCACCCATTCCATATCAAAGAAACCCTTCCATACATCCTAGCCACCTGTGACTGTTGCATCTGTATTGACAAGCAGTCTCTCTCAAAACATTCTGAGGGGTCTCACTGAGGCCTTCACAGACTGTGATTGCCCTACCAATCTTGTACAGAAACAGATCTTGTGTGCCTTATTTCTCCAGTCACCCACACCCCACCCCCACTTCACCTCCCAAAGTCCCACCATCTGGCCACAGAGGAACATTCCCCTCATGCCTTGTGACTCAGTACCACCACCAGCTGAATGACATTCTCTGCCAGGGTTTTGACTACCTCTCATTGTGTCCTGGAATGAGGAATGTCCTACTCACTACCCTCCCCTCCCACAATGGTATTCCACTGCCCACCAAACCTACACTATATCCTTGTCCATCCCAACACAGCCCCTGCTCCCAACCCCTTGCCTCGTGGCTCGTATCACAGAAATAGACAAAGATGCAAGACCTGTCCCATAAATCCGCCCACCACCACCTACTCCAGTCTGGTCACAAGCGTCACCTGTCCCATCAGAGGCAGGGCTACCTGTGAAACCAGTCGTGTGGTCTACAAGCTAAGCTGCAACCGATGTGCTACATGCTGTCTGGGTATGACAACTGTGAAGCTGTCTGTCTGCACGAATGGCCACTGTCAAACTGTGTCTGAGAAACAGCCGGATCGTCAACTTGCCGAGCACCCTGCTAGACACGACATTCTTTATTACAGTGACTGCTTCACAGTCTGTGCCATCTTGGTCCTTCCCTCAAACACCAGCTTTTCGGAACTGTGCAGGTGGGAATGCTGTCTACTAATCGTATATTCCTCAACCTTCATTGGTCATTGTCCTTTACAGACCTGTCCCTTCCCTGTTGCCACTACAGCACTGCACAGCCCTCTATTTTACCAAGACACCCACAGTCTGTTTTACTTCTCTCCTTTTCTCCTGTCCCAGCAGGTGGCATACTTGAAATCATTGGCAGAATTCTGGGAAATGCAATCAGTCCACAAAGGAAATCATTCACAAAACACTTACGCTACTTATCCTGGAATACTGCTAAAGTGTGTTGGAAACATAACAGATAGAACTGTTTTAAAGCCAATGTTGAAAAAATTATTTTTCTCTTACTGAACTTTTTTTTGTTCATGTACTTTAATTATTAGGTTTTGTTTTTGTTGTTGGCACAATGCTTCTTGAGGTGAATTTCTCCTTGCAGAACAGATTTTGGGCTTCAAATTTAGTTCTATGACCTCTTTTAAATGAAATGCAACTATATGTTTACTCCTTTTCTCCACATTTCTTAATAATCTTCACTGATAATCACAACTAGTTGTCAATTTCTTGAATTTTCTGGAAGATTCTGGAACATACTCAAATATTCTAGAAGGAACATTGTGGCCAGTCTGTCACTTTGCTTCGTCCCTTCCCATCTGAAGTCCATTAGTATGATGCCCTCTTTTGACACCCAGATGTTCAAAGCAAACCTTCACAGATGGGGCATAGGTGGCTACAGGACCATATAATACCTGTGGGGCTGCGGGAGTGTGTGGCAGAGTAATAGCCGCACGCACTGACAAACCACACTTAGATATATTATGTTGCCATGAGCAAATGCCCTCTTCAGGCACCCAAATCTTCATGACTATCCCTTGCAGTTCCAAAATGAAACCTTCATGCATGGGGGATGGAGGATTACCAGACCATATGACCCCCATGATGCTGCAAAATTTGCTTGCGATGTTTTGGCAACACACACACACACACACACACACACACACACACCACACCACACCACACCACACCATTTCAGTGGTCGATATTAATGCTGATATTAATCTTTGATGATGATGATGATGATGATGATGACAACAACAGTCAATGTTTCTTGTTGCAGAAAAGCACAAAATATGTGTGATAATCTTAAAATTACATTAATGAAAAGAACTGTTTCTTATACACAGTTTTTTGGTTCAGGTGTGAATGTTACATTAATAACATTTGCATTGTAAACAAATAAATTCATTATGTGTGAGAAATTTTATTGACTTGTGAAGTGAAATAAATGAATGTATCATGTTCTGTACTAATCACCGAGAGTGTACCACTAGTTCCGTGACAGTAGGACCAACAGGGGATATTGGACTTACGCAAAGAAAGACAGCACAAATGAGCGAAGGTTTGTTTGACTCGTTGGAGAGTATCACAAAGAAGCTGAAAAAAAATGAAAGGGTAAACGCAAACTTTCACGTGAAAGCCAGCTTACAAACTATTAACAACCAGGCTTGAGTGAGGGGTATAGGAATGTTCTAAAATCCCCTTGGTGCACACAGGCATCTAAGCAGACATTCTTTTCACGCTGTGTACACGAATTGAACTGGTAGATCCACTAATGGCTTACAAATAGTGCAAAGTACCCTCTGCCGTGCCCTTCGAAGTGGTTTGCAGAGTACAGACACGGGCGTATCGTTTTTACCTACTGACGGGACATTCGATCTGCAGGCACGTTCAACACGACGGTGGACATCCGACTGCGGCAGTGGGCGGACCAGCAGTTGCCGCAGAAGTCGGTGGAGGCCGGCTGGGATGTGCTGAGCGACGAGTTCCAGGCCTTCATGCAGGCGGCGAGCCGCAGCAAGGACCACGACGACATCTTCGACAGCCTCAAGGCGGCCGTGGTAGCCGACGCCATGCAGCGCCACTCCTGGGAGGCCAAGGTAGGCCGTCCGCCCGAGGTGCTCTCTCTACGGCAGGTGCAGTCGTCGTCGTCTCCCGTTCGCTTCACCTAGGTAGCGGATGGCGGAGGCTCGGGATCTCTCGTAGGCTCCTAGTTATTGCAAATGCGACAGTAATGGTTTTACTGCAACGTAGCTAGTGTGTGCCTGTTTGTCGCCACATTCCACTTCCCCCGGACTAAAAGACATTCACATTCAAGTGTTGCAGCCTCTATTTCCAATATTCAAATTGTATCTGGAAGGATGGCACATTTCCTAATGAAAGAAAAAGTTCTGAAGAGGATCGAGAGTGAAAATGTGAAAGTGACATGTAATTGCTTTTTGATAAGCCTCTTCTCCTTTCTGAATTTCCGACAACAACTGTGAAACGTATATCAGATCTGACTTCATCCAATATTTAGTTTCTCTCATTATTGCAGCTTTGCTTTTCACACACTCGTGCGTGCACACACGGATGCTCTTGCACACGATCAGCTGTTTCACACGAATTCAATTTAATTTTCTCGTTGTCATTGTTATCGAGTTCTTTCACATTCCGTACAGCATTGGTAGCTCAGTGCAGCACCTGCTGCGACAGGGACGGTATCGAACTCTACCCACCGCACGCTACCCGAAGAGTACCTCAGACAGATAATAAAAATGCAAAACAAATATTTGAAAAGTATGTAGGTTTTTATCTACATATAAAGAACAACTTACAGGTCTGTCTGGTCTGTAACAAAACTAACTATATACGTGCTCACTCATTTATTGACGAGGGTACAGATAGTTTCACACCTGTAAAGCTTATAAGAAATTTCCGAATTTAATTCAGCTAAATTGTGTACTCTTTCACTACACAGCGGCACAAAGCCACCATAATCCCTGAGCCTGGTAAGAACAGACTCCTTCCCTCCAGCTGCCATATCATTTCCATCGTCATTATTGTCTTCGAAGTGAAGGAACAAATGGTCAACAGGGGCTAGTATTGTGGTTTGAATCTCGGAAACTGCTAACAAATGTTCAGTGTGGCTTTTGTAGGCATCGCTCCACAGTCAACCGCTCACCTTTCTGTTCACCCGTATTGTGAACAACTTCTGCTTAAGACCCGGACTGTAGTTGTATAATTTTTATTTTTTGAAGGTGTATGGTGCTGGAGGATGGGACTTCTAAAACCAGCTGTTACACTTCCTTACCTACAGAATTTTTAAAAGACAACGATTTTTATTAAGTGATGGGCTTGCTTCATCAGACCTTTTTATTCAGAATAGGCTACCTCAGGACTGCATGTTGAGCATGTCTTATTTGTCAACCTATTATTAACTGTCTCCCACCAGGTATCTAAGGTTCTCTTCGTGGTCTGTTCCAGTTCTCAGCAGATATATTTATTCAAACTGCAACTTTGGCACTGTCTCAACTGTCTGCTCTTCCACTTTCCCAATTGCATAACTTTATGGTGGCGCAAGGAATTTCTTCACATCTTGGTTCTACTGCTCTTCTCTTCATCAAAATTCTTGAGGCTAACACTCTGTAAAAAACTATGTCGTGGTATGATCTCTGCTGAAATTGACGAGCATTCGGAGGGCGGACTTCGTGTAATAATTCCGATGCTTTGACGCACAGATCTGCAATAAAATTACTGACTTGCTTGTCTGGAGTACATTTCCTCCTTACGATATCTTGTGGACTATTTCTCCTGTGCAGTCTGGCCTATTCTGGAGATAAAAAATTGTGCTTATCCGCATATATTGTTCCAACTCGGACAGCTTTGGAAAAATACCATATACAACTGTCCGCAGTTTTGCTTTCACAGCCACACAGAACACTAAAATAGTTCAGCGTCCACTCTGTAATGGGTCTCAGAACAGTTTTTCCAGCTGAATTAATTCTTCTTGTCCATTGTCAAGGTGTACACTATTCTAAGGAGTGCAGCATGTCTCCAAGGCGAATGCAAAGCTGCGCAGAGTAAGTGCCAAACTGTCGGGCGCTACAAAGTGTGACCAAACTCCTAGTGCCGCCCCATCTTACAGAATTTCTGCATCCGTCGAGCTTGTTAACGTGGACAAGCAATACAAATTGTCTGCACAATATGCGTATCCAATTTTTAATATAATCCGGAAATACAAACGTTTTATCTGGGCAGTAACCAGAGATTTTTAGCACTTAATCTCTATAGCGTGTAAGGTGGTGGTGTGTGTGTGTTGTTTTTTTTTTTTTTTTTTAAACATCAGTTTGGCTGGAGTTGTTTCTGACTGGTGTTGTAGGTAAACCATTAGTACTTCTATTTGTGCTGTTGCCCCTGCAAGAGGTATTACTTCTTCTGAAATCACCTTTTGTTGTTCACTTCAACATCACTGTCATTCTTTGTAGTACAACAGGGTCAGTACAGACTTTGCCGTCAGTCATCGTGCTGTTATTCTACCGCTGAGCATCTGCATCACTGTCGTCTAAAACGGACAGAGTGGTGTTGACAACTACGTGAACTTCAGCAGTAAATTCACACGTAGTAGACCACACTGTTTTTCATGATTTGAGAATCAATAGTCACAGGAAGCTGGGATATGCCATAAGGAGCTTTTCACCTTTCCGACTGACTTTTGCAGGCTGTGCAGTTAGGATTGCCACCCGGTAGCTCCCTGTTTAAGTTAGTAGCTTTTCCTGCTGGATTGAATGGGATGTCTGAACACAGTGCTCTCTTTTTCACTGAACCAAATGAATAATGCTCCATGCAGTGTTTTGTTTCTTGCTTTCTTTATCATACCACAGCTCTGCTAACTGTTGTTAGTCGTCATTTTGAAACACACATCTTCAACTTCTTTTTGGCTCTGCTTCCAGTCTGACACAGTTGACGGGACATCAACTACACTATATCTGCAGCTATGTTTTACAGCAGTGTGTCTTTTTGTTCTGTGCCTCCAACCTTTTGTCCATCAAAAAATCTTCACTACGACTACCTCTCTCGCTACAAACGACGAGCCGACACAGCATTTGTGACCCACCTTACCGTATCTGAAGTGCACGTTTGTCAGCTCTAGATTTGAGTACTTGTCAAATGCCGAACTCTACACTCGGAGTACCTTTTGCTTCGGAGTTAACTGCGCTGTTAATACATCTGTCACAGCAACTACCTTAGGGAACAAAAAATGTTGTGGCGAATATTACTGTTATGAAGGCCCTTTATGGATACGTGTTGTACTCAACTTTTTTGTTGTCTACACATGGGTAATACATACTTGCCCAGAACATATCTGTAACCTGAAGAACATCATCAGGTACAAAAATACTCTTGTTTGTTGATTTTCAGAAGGCATATGACTCCATCAACCGAGAGGCATTAATGGATATTTTGGAAGAGTTTGGGGTGGACGATACATCGAGGAAGCTGATCAAACAAACTCTCACAGACACTGTGTGAAAAATAAAATTTATGGGTGAGATATCAGAACCCTTTACAATCAGAACGGGCATAAGACAGTGAGATGGACTATCCCCACTCCTTTTCAAGTGCATCTTGGAAAAGGTCATTTGAGGGTGTAGAAAGTTGTTAATCCAAGAAGAAACAAATGAAGAGCACTTCAGACATGGTCCAAAGTACAAAGGGGTGTACATTGACTGCTTGGCATTTGCAGATGACCTGGCCATTTTTGTTAACAACATAAGAGTCAGCAGTCAACAAGAACAATAGGCTGTCAGAAATTGCTGTGAAAGTTGGACTCCAGATTCCTATTCAAAAGACGAAATACATGATGAACATCTGTGATGGACCTGAATGGATGATCACAATCTGGGAAACATCGGAAGAGAGAAAAAGAAGCAATTAATGTCAGGATGAGGAAATTAGACAAGGCATACCAACTGACAAACAATACCTATAACAAAAAGTCTCTCAGTAAAGGGGCCAAGTTCTGACATTATAATACAGTCGTAAAATCTGAGGGCTTATATGCGTCCGAAACTTTGACTACAAATAGACGAGGTCAAGCTTAGCAGCTGGAAAAGTGAGAGTGTAGGATATTAAGGAAAATCTTAGGTAATGGGTCGACGGACAATGGCGAATGAGAGCAAATGAGGACTCGTACAGCAAGGCAGAACCTATCACAGCATCCATTAAGAAGAGACAGTTGTTATTTTACGGTCATCTCGTGAGCACGGACGGTGATCGACTGACGAAAAGAATACGGAGTTTCATCTAATCTGAGAAAGCGAGGTCGAGACGGTTCCAAGAATGTGAAAAAGATCTTAGGCAGATCGGTAGCTCAGAGAGAGAAATTCCTGACAGCAACAAATTTAGAAGATCGGTGAAAAACTACCGAGGTTTTAAAATGGCACCATCGTCCAAAAAACGGAGAGGACCTTTGAAGAGCATAAACCGGCACTTCTAAGTCCGAGCTGAAACGAGAACGAGACCTAGACACTAAAATGAAATTGGTTGTTACCATGCAGCCTGTAGAGGCAAAACTAGATTATAAAAAGAAAATACTTTAAATTTTTGCAATAGTGAAACGGCCAGTATAATACTTGGCAACTTTCTGTGTCAGTTCTGAGTGTCCTGTATGCTCTAAGTGGCATCACCTGGGGAGTGGACTGGAGAGTCCATCTACATTTGTACGGATCTTTAGTCGTATTCAAAGTAGACTGCAGATGCACCGTGTGTTCATATGTACGACTGTCCATTTTATGTATTCTGAGTACATTTTCACAATTGTAGTATCCAGTGCTTAACTGTCGCATTCCCCACCAGTCCCATTACGAGCCTCTGCAGAAGCTGCCGTTTAGAGTCGCCTCCAGATTAGGGCACCGATATCGAGGTAAACGCACTGGTGTCGGCTGTTTGGAGCTGTAAGATTGCACAGCTGCACCGCGGGCAATGTGGACACCGAGCGAGTTGGCGAGACCCTCTGGCGGCCTAGGCAGTGCGGAAAATTACGCGCGTTGCTCAGGCAGTTGTGTTTACGTATCTGAAGTATAGTGACCTAAGGTGAGTGGGGTCGCTTCGGTGTAGAGGTAGCAGGTTGTGAAGGCGCTGTTCTGACTAGGGTGGCTGGGAAAACTCTGCTGCAAGATACGGAAATTTTATCTGTCTCAAATTATAATTCTGGGGTGTCGCAACACCCTCGGATTCGCCCTCTGCGAGCAGGAGGTGCACCGGTAATGCCGCAGTCGTGGGATGGCCGACTTCGCCGACACCGTTTACCTCGTTCGGCAGTGTGTGCCCGAGTCGGCACTACGTGGCCCCGAGTGTACGGAGCCGGTGACGTGTACGTACACTGAATTCGCGTAGGTGGCCACGGCTAGTGGGATAGAATCTTGCCCCGTGTGGAGGAATGACGGCAGTAATGTCCCGGTTGCGAAGTGCCGCCCTCTGAGGCACGAGTTTGGTGCTGCCGTGGCACAGTTGTGTTGCCTAAATCCACAGGGCAGAGTGGAATTGTGAGGCATGCTGGCTGGCATGCAATGTGTTGTATGTAGACTGCCAGACTGTGCAAAAATGTGCTAGAAAGACAGGGTGTTTATAGTGATCAGTAGCACACTTGTTGTGCTGTTACACTGATTCAATGCACGTACAGGTCAACATCTGTGTCCTCCAACTGTGTGAAAATACAAGGAGGTGAGAGAAGTCATGGGATAGCCTTATGCACGTATTCAGATGGCGGTAATATTAGGGACGCGAGGTATGAAATTATAGTGCATTGGAAAAGCTGTTATTTGTACTCGAGTGATTCGTGTGAAAAGGTTTCCAGCGTAATTATGACCGCATGACAGATATTAACAGACTTTGAATGTGGGTTGGTAGTTGGAGCTAGAAACATAGGATATTCCATTTTGGAAATCATTAGGGAAGGCAATATTCTGGTATCGACAGCATCGAGAGTGTGCCGAGAATTTCAGGCATTACCTATTACCACAGGCGATGCAGTGGCCAACCGACTTCACATAATGACCGAGAGCCGTGGCTTTTGCTGGGGGCAATACTAAATGGCAGCTTCTGCAGAGGCTCGTAACTGGACTGGTGGGGAATGGAACAGTTAGGCACTGGATGCTACCATTCCGAATTGTATTGAGAAAATGTAAAGTGGGCAGTCGTGCACATGAACGTGTGCTGTCAGTGCTAACATAGAAGCAACACCGCGGAAATAACCACAGAAATCAGTGTGAGATGTATGACAAATGTATCTATTATGACAGTGTGGCAAAACTTGGTGTTACTGGGCTACGGCAACAGTGAACAGTGCGAGTGCCTTTGCTGACGACACAGCATCGCCCACAGTGCCTCTCCTGGGCTCGTGGCCGAATCGGTTGGGCCCTAGAGAACTTGAAAACTGTGGCCTGGTCCAGTGAGACCTGATTTCAGACGGTAAGACCTGATGGCAGGGTTAGAGTGGTACAGACCCCACAAAGCCACGGACCCAGGCTGTGAACGAGGCACTGTACAAGCTGGTGGTAGCTCCAGAATTGCACGGGACTGGGTCCTCTAGTCTAACCAAACTGATCATTTAGTCAAAATGGTTCTGTTCGGTTACTTGAAGGCCATTTGCAGCTATTCACGGATTTCAGTTTTCACGGATGAAAATGCGCCGTGTCATTGAGCCTTAATTGTTCGCAATGGTTTGACGAACATTCTGAACAGTTCGAGCAAACGATTTGGCCACTCGGGTCGCGCAACGCGAATCCCTTCGAACATTTGTGGGACATAATCGAGACGTCAGTTTGTGCAAAAATCCTGTCCTGGCAACACTTTCTCGAATATGAACAGCTGTAGAGGCAGCGTGGCTCAGTATTTGTGCAAGGGACTTCCAGTGACTTGTCGAATTCGTGACACGTGGAGTTGCTGCACAGCACTTGGTAAAAGGAGGTCCAACATGATATTAGAAGATATCCCGTGGTCTTTACACACAGCTGGACGGGATCTTCTTTAATTCAGTAACACCCAAAATTTTGGAATGGTGTCTTTCGCAGTTGGTACTACTCACACACAGTGACACACTTATCCTAGGTTATTCTCATGGTTTACTATTCAGCTTTTGGTGCACACTATTAAAGATTATTTCGACTTCCTCTCAGTTTGTCATTTTGGATTTGAGAACGGCTTGCTCACCCCCCACCCCCTCCATGAACCATGGACCTTGCCATTGGTGGGGAGGCTTGCGTGCCTCAGCGATACAGATAGCCGTACCGTAGGTGCAACCACAATGGAGGGGTATCTGTTGAGAAGCCAGACAAATGTGTCGTTCCTGAAGAGGGGCAGCAGCCTTTTCAGTAGTTGCCGGGGCAACAGTCTGGATGATTGACTGATCTGTCCTTGTAACACTAACCAAAATGGCCTTGCTGTTGTGGTACTGCGAACAGCTGAAAGAAGGGGAAACTATAGCCGTAATTTTTCCCGAGGGCATGCAGCTTTACTGTATGATTAAATGATGATGGCGTCCTCTTGGGTAAAATATTCTGGAGGTAAAATAGTCCCCCATTCGGATCTCCAGGCGGGGACTACTCAAGAGGATGTCGTTATCAGGAGAAAGAAAACTGGCGTTCTACTGATCGGAGCGTGGAATGTCAGATCCCTTAATCAGGCAGGTAGGTTAGAAAATTTAAAAAGGGAAATGGATAGGTTAAAGTTAGATATAGTGGGAATTAGTGACGTTCGGTGGCAGGAGGAACAAGACTTTTGGTCAGGTGAATACAGGGTTATAAATAGAAAATCAAATAGGGGTAATGCAGGAGTAGGTTTAATAATGAATAAAAAAAATAGGCGTGCGGGTAAGCTACTAAAAACAGCATAGTGAATGCATTATTGTGGGCAAGATAGACACGAAATCCACACCTACTACAGTAGTACAAGTTTATATGCCAACTAGCTCTGCAGATGATGAAGAAATTGATGAAATGTATGATGAGATAAAAGAAATAATTCAGGTAGTGAAGGGAGACGAAAATTTAATAGTCATGGGTGACTGGAATTCGTCAGTAGGAAAAGGGAGAGAAGGAAACATAGTAGATGGATATGGATTGGTAGAATTTTGCACAGAGCATAACTTAATCATAGCTAACACTTTGTTCAAGAATCATAAAAGAAGGTTGTATACCTGGAAGAAGCCTGGAGGTACTGAAAGGTTTCAGATAGATTATATAATTGTAAGACAGAGATTTAGAATTGGGGAGAACAGGAGTTTGTGGCACAACTTGGCTTGAAGAAGGGATCGGTCGGTAGGGCATGTTCTGAGGCATCAAGGGATCACCAGTTTAGTACTGGAGGGCAGCATGAAGGGTAAAAATCGTAGAGGGAGACCAAGAGATGATGAATACACTAAGCAGATTCAGAAGGATGTAGGCTGCAGTAGGTACTGGGAGATGAAGAAGCTTGCACAGGATAGAGTAGCATGGAGAGCTGCATCAAACCAGTCTCAGGACTGAAGACCCCAACAACAACAACGGCTAGCCGTCATCCACTTGGTCTTCTTAGGTCACTTAGCATTTTATAGTGAAACCATGTAATGACCTTCCCATGACTGGGTAGTGCATTATAAAATAGCCATTTATTCCTGGCACTCTGTAACAATGTTGACCTCTGCAAATATGCTTGTGAAATGCCCTCTGCATACATCTGTAACTACATACAGACTTCACAAGCCACCTTACGGTATGTGGCAGAGGGTATCTTGTACCGGGTAGATATAATTAAATTGACGGTGTTCAGAGTGCTGCATCGTGGACTGTATACATTGCACGATGCTGCGATATCATAGATGTGTTAATTAATCACTGTGGTCATGGAGTTTGCTGAAAAGAAAGAATAGTTCCACTTTGTGCTGCCAGTTGAAAATACGGCGCTATAAGAAGTGAGAATTTGAAATGTTTCCTGTCTCGATGTCAGTATGGTGTTTGTCACTTGGCAAAGTGCGTTGATTTCTTTTGTGAAGTGACTCTTGGTGTAAAGGGTTAGAAAGGTTGAGGTTTTCCATATGAAATGCAGTCACTAAAGAAAGACCCTGCACTGTTGGTAATGTTATTTTAGTTGTTTTATCAGAATGGCAGCAGTAGCAACACTGCATTGTGGAAAGATTGCCAACAGAAACAGTTGCAAAATAAATCGGTTTAAGAGTATGATAAAGTAATGTGAAGAAACAGGGTGGTGCAGCAGGGAAAAGGTGGTGGTCCAGTCCCGTGGGAGTTGTTGAAGTGGTGATCACAAATTCTGACCCAGCTTCAGTGTTGGTAGGTGGGACATGTATCACAGAGAACGCAGTGAGTTTCTCTGTAAGTGCCCCTTACACAAGCAGTGAGTCGCTGGCAGTCTCGGCAGCAGTGTATTGACTACATTCAGTAGCTCTGTTGCCGCCCCCCCCCCCCCACCACCACCACCATGCGTGAGATTTGCTGAATGATTTAAACCATTATAATGGATATCACTGTATTGTGAAGCTTTGACATGGGAAACGAACTGCCGTGTTCACAAGTAGTTGATAAGCATATGCTGACCAATACTTGTAAAGTTAAAAGAGGTTAAAATTTATTACACTTGTTTACAAATGCTCTTCATATTATGTCTTTCATTAGCCCCAAGTCTGGTTTGTACATCTTTCCAGTCAGTATTTTGCAAATACATCTTTTTCATTTATTACTCTTGTGTACTACTTCTGGTGCAAATTGATTACTGTAGACGTTTCTTTCCTAAGAAATAATACATTAAAAAATGGGTTCAGAGTCCTTCTACCGAGGAGAAATCATTGGCAGTACCAGGAACTAAACTTGTATCATTCACAGTGTTGTGCTCCCAAAATGTCTTTACTTTTTTCTTCCATTCTTGCAACCATTTCTTGCCAACATCCTATTTAAGCTTCTTTGCAAACCTGTGATTCATTATATAGTAGGCAACAGCATTAATGGCCTATGGCCGTGCGGCACACCAGGAATTTCAACTCAGCTGAAACTGCATAGACAGCAACTACATTAGCTTCCTGCATGTTGCCAATGTCACGGACTGGCTCGCCTGAATCTGCTTGATGTTTGAAGAATGAGTACTTGTTAAAAATAAGTTTCCTTGCCAGTTAGGGAAACATTTGGCACCTCCTAGGTGTTTCATCCATTATGAGAAAATACAGAATACCACAGAAATTGGTTAATTGTAGTTGTGTACACATGCTCAAATTTGATGGAAGTTTACACAGTATGGAATGAGGAAACGGACTGAACACTGATTGGCTAACTGCACTGCTGTCTATTGTGCATCCCCAGTCCAGAGGTCATAAATGCTGTTGTGGACTATAGTGTTCCAAAAGCTAGACAATCAGTTACGATTCCTTCTTCTAACTCTTCCTTACTTACTTCTAAGCAGTGGTTTTTTTATCTTTGACTTCATAATTTTGAATAGTCTTTTGGTGAATGTGTTGTTGTCCACCCAGTTTTACAGTGTTAGTGAACTCATCTACTAGAATGTAGAGGTCAAATGTTCACCCATTTTCTTTTGTGGGATTATTGATAAGCTATTTCTGTTTGCCCTACAGGCTTCTGAGATGCTGAGAGTTCTCCAGCTAAACACCCTGGAGGACCGCTCGATAGCGGAGAAGCGTTACTGGGACGATGCTGTAAGGTTCCTGGAGGCGAGTGTCAAGGACAAGCTGGAGGTGGGTCTTGCTCGTTCTGATCACGGTACTATTGTTAATGAGTTAAAAGTATTGTATTCTTTGCTTTTTATGTCTTCATTACAAGAGAAGTGACCATCATATCTGTAACACCGTATGGTAAAACACGTGTGTTGCTACTGTGCTAACTGTGAAGCCACTCTTGCACAGTGAGAGAGAATTCTGTGGAAGCGCCCAGTCTTTTTGTCAGTGTAAAGATATGGCCACGTGATGCGTCTTTCCTCGTGTGCAATCGCAGACAAAAGGGCACAAAAGCGTGTGCACAAAAATTAGTAGAAAGGACGTACAAACGGATATGTGGTCCTTTGTCCACACGTTGTCTCACTGTCGAAGCAATCTGCTATACGCCTATTTCTTTGTTCGGCAATTTGGGCTGCATTTGTTGTGGTGAAAGGCAACAGAAAAAGAAAACACGAGACCACTGTGTGTAAAACAGTTTCTAAATAACAGAGCAATGTTTTACGGTATATTGATAATTTTTATTTATGGACCGTCTGACAGCAACTGAATAAAACACAAGTTTAGTGCCATACGCGTTTCGCCTTTATTTTCTGCAAGGCATCATCAGTGGCCTGGAATATGTACATATGTTAGCTATTTTATTTACATTTTTGTAACTGTGCTTATAGGTTATAAACAGTTCTGGTGGTTGGTATATCCTATTAAGTAGTAATGTTTTGAACTGTACTTACAGGTTGCGTAGACAGTTTCTTACATATTACGCTCCTGTTGTATTTTTGGTGTTGTTCTTCTTCCTATGAACGCCAATTTGCTGTTTTTTCCACATTCCACAGCACTATGCACTGAATGCTTGTTTTAATGCAATGTTTTGGTTTCTGTTGCCGACTGTCAAATGTTTTTGCCAAAGATCGAATATTACTGCCAACCTTATGAGTGTAACTTTTGAAGTATCTGTGGTCTGTTCGTGTATGCATTTGTGTGTGTGTGTGTGTGTGAGTGTGAGTGTTTTTTGGTGTGGTATTAATTTTATTTTATTTTATTTATTTATTTTTGTTTTTGTCCTGTGTATGTGTGTGTGTGTGTGTGTTTTGGTGTGATATATATATTTTTTGTGCTGTGTGTGTCTGTCTGTCTGTATTTTGGTGTTATGTAATTCCCCCCCCCCCCCCCCCCCGTGGGGGGTGTGTGTGTGTGTGTGTGTTTTATCATTTCCTTTATTAAGTGTAGTAGGGAGCCTGTGCTGATGTGTGTTTGTTCATTTATCACATGTTTGTTTTCTGCTATGGCTTTCTGGATGTGGAAGTTTTCTTGCATTTGTATAAGATGTTTGTCATGGTTGCTTATTCTCATTATTTTCATTTCTTGTTCCATGTTTGTAGGATGATGGTTGTAGTGTTTTAAATGCTCTGCAAATGTGGAATGGTTTGTTTCATACTTCCAACATCTGATATGTTCTTTGTATCTTGTTTCAAAATTCCTGCATTTCATGCCTATGTATACTGCATCACAACTTTGACATTCAAGTTTATATATTCCTGATTGTTGGAATTTGTCCCTCTTGGTAGCTGGCTGGCTTAGGTGTGATTGAAGGGTTTGCCCAGGCTTATATGCTATTTTGAAGCCCTGTCTCTTTAGGATGTTTGCAACTCTGTGTGTTAGTTTATGTGTGTAGGTCATGGTGTACCATCTGGTTCTTTTCTGTGTGGTGTTGTCATTGTGTGTGTTTGTTGAGTGTGTTTGTAAGTTTTCAGCTTGTGAGTTCTTTTGTATTGTGGAAATGTTGTGTTTGTTTTTTATTTGTGTTTTTATTTTTTGATTGAGCCTGTGTACCACATGTGTGTCATACCCATTGTTCCTAGCTATTTGTATGATCGTGTTCATTTCTTGTTCATAGTTTCTCTTGCTGAGTGGGATTCTGTTTAATCTATGTAACATGTGTCTTAGTGCTGCAAGTTTCTCGCTGTGGGGGTGGTTGGATGTGGAATGTATTATTGTGTCCGTGGCTGTTGGTTTTCTAAAGATGTTAAATGTATGTTTTCCATTTTCTTTTTTAATTGTAATGTCAAGAAAATTTATTTGATTTTCTTTTTCTTTTTCAAGTGTGAATTTTAGGTTCTGATGAGCTTTGTTTATTTCTGAATGGAGTTCATCTATTTTTTCACTTGGCTCATCTACCAGACAAATAATGTCATCCACGTATCTGTACCAATATATGATTTTGAAACTTTCATTTGTGGTTATCTTGTCAAATATCTGATTTTCAAGGTGACTGATGAAAATGTTTGCTAGTGTTCCTGATATTGGGGATCCCATGGGCAGTCCATCAGTTTGTAGATAATATTCTTCCTCAAACTGAAAGTAGTTTTGTTCAGTTGTCAATCTGAGCATATCTGTTATTTCTTTTATTGCGTCTGAGGTGAGGTTGCTGTGGGATGAGAGATTTTGTTCTATGATTTCTATTGTTTCTGTGATAGGGATGGAGGTATACATATTTTCTATATCGAATGAAATCAGTGATGCTGTGTGTGGTACCTGTATGTTCTGTATGTTTTCTATTAGGCTTTCTGTGTTTATCACTGTTCTGTTGTTTTCTACTTTATAGTGTTTTGTAACTAACTTTTGGAGGTGTTTGGCTATGCGGTATGTTGGGGCTTTCTTGAAGTTGATAACAGGTCTCATTGGCATTCCGTCTTTATGTACTTTCGGTTGACTGCGGAGTGTTGGTGCTTGTGGGTTTTTCTGTGTTAAGTAGTATTTCTGTTTGTCTGTGAGTGTGTGTTCAATGTTTTTCAGTGTTCGTTTCACATTTGCCTGGAATCGTGTAGTTGGATCTGACTTCAGTTTTTGTATTGTGTTGGTGTTAATGTAATCCTTGGTTTTTGTGATGTATTGCTCTTTATCCACGAGTACTGTTACATTTCCCTTGTCTGCTCTTGTTATTAATACGTTGTTGTTTGTTAACTTTTGTTTTAACCTTTTCATAGTAGCTGCTTCTGTTTGGTTGTTCTTATTATGTGTCTGCGGTCCATAAATAAAAATTATCAATATATCGTAATATTACACGCAACTGAGGAAGACAGGACTACAAAAGTTGAAGAGCAATGTTTTGTTTGTAAATTTCAGTTTACAGTGAGATTAGGTTTTCTGCATGGGAAATTGCAGAGATAAGGCTGGCAATAATATTTTGTTAGTTGGCAAGCAGCAATGCACATAGCAGTTTGAGCTATTTATTTCACATTTCAAAACAAGGCATTTCAGCAATTATTACTGAAACTGAGAAATACTTAAGGGAGGCTCGTAGTTGTTCTGTGAAGGAGTTGTACTGTGAAGGTTAACTGACTGTCAGTACGTCATTCATATATAATTTTATAAAAAGTTATTTTACACATCTTCTGTCAAAAGAGATTATATTAACTGCCTCGAATTTGGTAATGCAATTGACCTCAAAATGCACTAGAATGGAGGTTATGTTTTTCAATTTTGTATTTTTTGCATCGTCAATATGCTGCATTTCAATTTGTAATACTGTGTTCAGGAGCTTCATCTATCTCATCTTTTCTGTTGTTCCGATGTTGTGCTCCTCAGTTGTTGTGCTGTTAGGTTCTAATAATGTGAATATTCGCCCACAGTTTTCATATACACTTTTAATAAATTTGTAGGCTTTTTCTTTTCTTTTCTCCTGCTTCGAGATATATCTCATTCTTTAATGTGATTGGTCAGAAACTTTTTATCTTGTAGTTAACAATCAGGGCATTACATTTCAAATTTTTATTCAAATAATCTTTAGAGGTGACATTCCATTCACTTAACTGTGTCTGTAATCATCTGTAAATTTCAGCGTGCATTCTTTGGAGTTGGAAGATATTACTTCGCATAAACTGCCTCACAGTGTACCTCGACACACTATACAACAATGCACACACAGGTCCCTGCTGCCTGTCATCTGCTAAACAGCACTAGAGATTCCCACCAAAACCAGGAAGCTGTGTGCTTTTACTCACGGCCTTCATTTTGAGGAAATTATTTCTGCACAAATTCACATTTGTATTGGTACTGTTGGAAATGTAAATGCTTGCACAAAGTTAAACATGAGAAAAGGCATCACGTACATGCGTGTTCAGACCAACACTCGGTCTACATGTAATTGACTGACGATAGTCGTCTCGAGTATGCACTTTGATAAGGTATCATCTCGACACAATATTTCAGCTGACCGACTGCCCACCATCTTGAGGTGAGTATGTTGATGAGTAATGTCCCAGAACTGACAGAACCGACAGAATCATTGGCTGCTTTAGCCACCACGACAGGCCCCCCGTACGTGCACAGGCAGCAACGCCACTGCCCTCGAGCACAAATGGAATAGTAGTGTTCCAGTGCAAGAAAGAGGCAAAATGATATATTGCTAGTGCAACACTGGTAGAAATGAAGAGCACTGTTCTTTAATATCAGATAAAATTGGATTCCTTGCCGTACGTAAAGGGAACCCTATTCCAGTTAATAATACATGCTGGTGCAAGAAAAACTGTCTCTTTAGTACTAGACTGTTCATTGTCACCCCACCAATTGTCGCTTTTTTTGAGGCTGTTGTGACTACATTTTGTATTGTCAAACAATGGAAAATCCAGAATGGAATAATACAATATTATGAAAAGGAGAGATTGCTACTCACCATACAGTGGAGATGCTGAGTCGCAGATAGGCACACAAAAAGACTATCAAACAAGTTAGCTTTCAGCCAAAAAGCTCTTCATCGAAATTAGACAACACACACATGTTCACACAACTGCGTATCACACATACATATGACCACAGTCTCTGGCTGCTGAGGACAGTGTGTGACAGTGTGTGTGTGTGTGTGTGTGTGTGTGTGTGTGTGTGTGTGTGTTACCCGGAACCTATCCTCCTATATAAAAGATACCAACCATACCTCCACAGACTCTCCACTGTTCCTCTCCTTTTACCACACGGTGCCTTGCTCGTCACTATTGATGCCACCTCCCTGTACACTAATATTCCTAATGCCTGTGGCCTTACTGCTGTCGAACACTACCTTTCCGAACGCACTATGGATTCCAAACCGACAACCTCCTTCCTAGTCTCCGTGACCCACCTATATCCTCACCCTCTATTACTTCTCCTTTGAAGGCATTACCTACAAACAAATCCGCGGTACGGCTATGGGCAACCGGATGGCACCATCCTATGCTAACATATTCGTGGGCCATCTAGAGGAATCCTTTCTAAAAACCCAGAATCCTAGACCCCTCATCTGGTTCAGATTCATTGATGACATCTTTGCTATCTGGATTGAAGGTGAGGACACATTATTCACATTCCTCCAGAACCTCAACAACTTCTCCCCCATTTGCTTCACCTGGTCCTACTCAACCCAACAAGCCACCTTCCTAGATGTTGACCTCCACCTCAAAGATGGCTAAATCAGTACCTCTGTCCATGTCCAACCTACTAACCACCAGCAATACCTCCACTTCGACCAAGAAGTCCCTTCCGTACAGCCTAGCCACCCGTGGTCTTCACATCTGCAGTGACGGGCAGTCCCTCTCTAAATATACCGAGGGTCTCACCGGAGCCTTCACAGACCGTAATTATCCTCCCATCCTTGTACAAAAGAAATCTTCCGTGCCGTATCTTTCCAGTCTCCCACCACCTCCCAAAGCCCCACAGTCAAGCCACAGAGGATCATTCCCCTCGTAACTCAGTGCCGTCCGGGACTGGAGCAATTGAATTACGTTCTCCGCCAGGGTTTCGATTACCTCTCGTCGTGCTCTGAAATGAGAAATGTCCTGCCCACTATTCTTCCCACCCCTCATACTGTGGTATTCCGCCGTCCACCGAACCTACACAATATACTCGTCCATCCTTACACGACCCCTGCTCCCAATCCTTTACCTCGTGGCTCATACCCCTGTAATAGACCTAGATGCAAGACCTGTCCCATACATCCTCCTACCACCACCTACTCCAGTCCGGTCACAAACATCACCTATCCCATCAAAGGCAGGGCTACCTGTGAAACCAGTCATGTGATTTACAAGCTAAGCTGCAACCACTGTGGTGCATTCTACGTAGGCACGACAACCGACAAGCTGTCTGTCCGCACGAACGGCCACCGACAAACTGTGGCCGAGAAACAAGTGGACCACCCTGTTGTTGAAAATGCTGCCAAACATGATATGTGTCATCTTAATGACTGCTTCACAGCCTGTGCCATATGGATCCTTCCCACCAACACCAGCTTTTCTGAATTGCGCAGGTGGGAACTTTCCCTGCAATACGTCCTACGTTCCCACAACCCTCGAGACCTCAACCTTCATTAGTCACTGTACTCACACATCCAGCCCCCTCCCTGTTCCTATTCCAGCACTACACAGCTGTCATTTCACCACCACACGCAGTCTTTTAATTTCTTTTATTTCTCTCCAAGTCGGCCGGGGTGGCCGAGCGGTTCTAGGCGCTACAGTCTGAGACTGCGCGACTGCTACGGTTGCACGTTCAAATCCTGCCTCGAGCATGGATGTGTGTGCTGTCGTTAGGTTAGTTAGGTTTAAGTAGTTTTAAGTTCTAGGGGACTGATCACCTCAGAAGTTAAGTCCCATAGTGCTCAGAGTCATTTGAACCATTTCTCTCTTTTCCGCTACTTACCCACTGCCCCCCTCCGCACCTTCTCTCCTGCCCTCCATCTAAACTGCAACACTTGACTGTCCACCACTCTCACCATACTATTCCACCCCCTCTCCGCCCCAGCCTCCTCCTTACCCCCACCCAGTCGCCACTTCCACCACGCACCGGTGCTGCTGTTCGCAGTGTGGTCTCAGCTCTCTGAGACTGCAGACGTGTGTGCAACTTTCATTTGTGTGTGTGTGTGTGTGTGTGTGTGTGTGTGTGTGTGTGTGTGTGTGTGTGTGTGTGTGTCTACTGCTGACAAAAGCCTTAGTGGGTGAAAGCTTTAATTGTGTGAATCTTTTTATTGTGCTTATTGCGACTCAGCGTCTCCGCTTGTGCTGGGCAACAGTTCGTGCATAACTGGCAAGCAGTCTGCACTTGGGGCACTTTTTTCGTGCACCATGCTGTATTATCAGGTAATCAAATTCAATAGATTCCATTAGAACACATTCCTGGTGGTGGGTACCAGGAGAGAACATTTTCATCTCATTATACGTTTTATGTCCCTCTTTAAGACTTCGTTTCTTAAAACCACCTGTTTTTGAGGGAATGTTGTTTATACTGTTATTGTTTAGCCCCATGGGATTGATGCTTCGAATCATTTTTTTAGATCATTTTAATTGTATCCATCCATCAAATTTACAATGAAAGTTAAAAAGGATGGCAGACTTTCTTTTGTTGAGGTTTCGGTTCACAGAAATGACAGTGGGACTTCGGAGCTTAACATATATCGTAAACTTACACATACTGATTGTTGTCTTCACGGGACCAGCTGTCATCCACCACACCGACGCACGACGGTCTTGTGGACTTCGGTGAAGATAGCCTTTTTCTGTCACAGAAAATTTGATACAGGAATTAGACTATCTTAAAGTTGTTTTATAACATTATGGATATGATATTCTCTTCAGTTCAGACCACTAGGGAAACCATCAGAGGATACTTGTAATTCTGTTGCTTTTTTACCTTTTGCTAGGAGCTTATCCTCAAAAATTTCAAGAATGTTAAAAATATATGACATCAAAAGTGTATTTATGCCACTGGCTGAGATTACAGCCCTTCTCGGATCGGTAAAGGATGACTTGGGACTGAGAAAACGGAGAGTATACAAATGGCATTGTAATTGTGGAAAGGTTTATATTGGCCAAACTATACATACTATTCAGGGCTGATCTGTAGAACACTATTGTCACTCTGGTTTGCTCCAGCCAGAAAAATCTGCATTGGCAGAACACTATGTTAATGAGGGACATAAGACGATGTATAATGAGATGCAAATGTTCGCACCTGCTTCCCACTATTAGGAATGAAAATGAAATGAAATGTCGTGTGACTAGGGCCTCCCGTCGGGTAGACCGTTCGCCCGGTCCAGGTCTTTAGAGTTGACGCCACTTCGGCGACCTGCGCGTCGACGGGGATGAAATGGCGACGATTGAGACAACACGACACCCAGTCCCTGAGCGAAGGAAAAAATCTCTGACCCAGCCGGGAATCGAACCCGGGCCCTTAGGACTGACATTCCGTCACGCTGACCACTCAGCTACCGGGGGCGGACACTATTAGGAATGTGTTCTAAAGAAAATTTGATTAACTGATAATACAGGGTGACCTACAGAAAACTGGCCCCGAGTACAGACAGCTTGCCAGATACACACGAATTATTGCTCACCGTGAGCAGATATAGCGACAGATAGATAAACGTGTAATAATTAGGTAATAGAGAAATACTGACGAAACAAAATGTAGTCGCAGCAGCTTCAGAACAGTAGGTGACAGTTTTTCGTGTACCACCGTGCATTATTAATCGGGATAAGTGTTTACCTTTAAATAAGACGTGGAATCAAATTTTATCTGATATTAAATGACAGTGGTCTTCATTTGTACCAGTGGATTCTTTTATTTAGCGTCGTGCTAGCGATGTATCCTTTTGCCTACTTCTTGCACCGGAACACTACCGGTTCACTCGGGCTCGAGGGCAGCAGCACTACTTCCTGCACGGGCACAGTGGGCTGGCCGCGTCGTATAACGCAGCCACCAGTTCTGTCGGCTCTGTCAGTTGTGGTGAGATTGTTCGTCAGCCTACTCTCCTCGAGATGGCAGAAATATTGTGTCGAGATGATGACATTATCAAAGTGCGTATCCGAGAAGAGTATAGTCAGTCAATTACGTGTAGACCGAGTGCTTTTATCTGTCTTTATGTGCATCCACACAGTGCATAAACTTGTCACATTTCCAGAGTCAGTAAAGAGTGCCACCTGCTCAAAGAATGTGGCATTTTTAAGGTACTCACTTGTATTCTTTCTGGTGGAGGTTAGGCAGGATCCTTTCTTGTAGATTAGTTTTCTTAATGTTTTAAAGTTATTTCCAGTTGCTTTACTTGTCATAGTAAAAACTTCAAATTTCATCGTATCTGAATTATACTTATTTGTAACCTCAGTGCAGCTCAGTCTCACTTCGTGGAAAAATCCAATCGTCACACAAGAAGTTGGTATTCTGGCACTAGATGCTTTGCTCTCACAGAAGTGTACACATCCAGCATATAGGATATAGGCAGTGTCATCGTATTAAACACATTCTCGTTTCTCGTATAGTAATGTGTAATTTTGAGATCACCCCAAATCCACAATTAATGAAAAAATTGAATCGTTGCCAATTTAAGCACAGGGTGTCTACGACCCAGGACAACTGGGAGATCTGGGAAAAACCCGGGAATTTTTTCATCCGGGAGAAAACCGGGAAAAGCCCGGGAATCTTTTTGAGTTCCAGGAATTTTTCATTGTTTTAGTTTTCAGTTAAATTTTTGTGATTTTGACTGGTTAGAACCAATACTCTAACAAAAAAATTTACTGTATCCCGCTTCTGCAGAATAATACCGCAGCAACAAAACGTGAACGAGAGAAAAAAATGAAAATAAAACTTAAGTCGCAGAGAAAATGCGCCGTATACAACAACAAAACACAGTGCTCATACAAGCGTCTGCCAACAGCAAAGTGTGTCAAAGGGTTTAGGAAGACTGTGCAGTGCTTCTTAACAACAAGTTGCCTCCAGTGAGCGTGACGTGACAGTTTTTTACATTAGATTCGTTTTAATGGAAGATCTTTTAATGTTTCACACGTACGAACATGCTGGCTTCCTGCATCATCGTAGCTGCACGAGTGCAGTGACACCCGTTATCTGGCGCTCTCTGCCAACTGCTAAAACGTACCTTTCTAAAAAATATTGTGAATATTGCTTTGAAAAGCGTTACTTTCAAAGTAAATTTCCTTTTATGCAAGATACACTATGTGAGAGAATGTACGACGAATTTCTTAAATCACAGAGCGTTTGACTCTCATTTAAAAATCAACTCTTTGGGGATGACCATGTGAAGAATTTCGAGCCCAGAAGTTCAGACATTTATGTCCTTATTAAAAAAATTTACTGGCACATTTATGTGATGTATGACGCGAAAAAGAGATCGACAATATATGTGGAAGCTTAGCTTCTCTTGCAGCTTATTAATCTTAGAGACCAATATTATATGTGATAGCTTTGCTTTTCTTGTAGCAACAATTGTATATTAATTTAAGCCATTAATTTTTCTTATTTGTGTGTTGGCACTACTTAAGAGTGGTCTTGCTATTGGCTGACTACATCACGTGTCAAATGCTGTCATCACCTGGCGAGATCAGGTGACACGAGCTGTGACTGGCTTACAAAAGCGCGTCGCAATCTCGATTTTAATGCTCCGGAAAGTAACATGCGGTGCTTGGTGGAATTCGAATTTATACCTTCGTAACATGGAAATATGCAGTGTATATATTGCTGCACATCAAAGATCTTTCCAAAACGTTTTTTTTTCCCCCTGAGTTTCATTTTCTAAAGTGCCGGGAAATTCTACGCCGGTGTATAAAACCATAAACCGTAAAAGGATTGAAAAGTGCCGAGAAAAAGTATACTGTCACTTAACACGGAAAAAGTGTATTTTCACCTGGGAGAAAGTGTATTTTCAACCGGGAAATCCGGGAATTATTTTTCCTTGTACATGTAGACACCCTGAAGCATTTTTTGGTAGTACATGTTTCCACTTGTGAAGTTCACAGTATGTGGTCCCTCCAAAAATGGGCTAACGAGACTCCACGGTAGAGATTAGGAACTCTAGTGAGTGCCGACTCTGCACGGCCGACTCTTTCGGCATCCTGACGATTCGACCGTACGTATTGCCCGGGGACGTCTGTCCTGCTGTCTCTGAACGTGTTGCCTTTTCTATCCAGTCCACAGACAAGATCCTGAAGGAGATGCTGGGCCCGGGCTTCTACGAGCGGTGGGTGTACTGGAGCTACCAGACGGCGGACCAGGCCCTGCGGTCGGCAGTCAAGACCGAGCTGGACAAGATCCTCTACAGCGACCACGTGAGTGTACCCTGGGGGCTGTGCCCGTGCTTGTAGCATTCCCTGTTGGACTTTTGGATTCAGTGGAGAGTTTATATTCTTCTTCTTCGTTGACTGTTGTCTCGAATGCAGCAATACGAGACTACTTTTCTGGAAAGAACTACTCTTGCTGGAAGGATGTGTCATTTGTGCTCTGCTTCAATAAGTATTCGAACATTTTTCTCGTACATACAGGGTGTCCCCCTTAGGAGTTGTCAGGAGCATTTTCTCTGATGTTTCGCCACATATTTGCAATTTCACTTTTGCAGTGTTGTAGTGGTTAATAAAAAAGAAAAAGAGAAGAAAAGAAAAGAAAATGGTTGAAAATGTTGGAAGAAATCGTGAATAAAAGGGGTTTTTTAAAATTGTTAATGACCGTGAAAAAGGGAAATAATGAAATGCAAGTCTGACTTCGTATTACAGAAAAATTATCAGACTTTGTGATTCGTAAAAGCTATTGTTGGGGTCGTCCTTGTGGCGTTTCTGAGCAAAAGTCAAACCAATTTCCACTACAAAAATTATTTGGGGGGGAAAAAAAAAAACAGAGAATAACAAAAGGTGATTAACAGGGGGAAATGGTGTAGATAAGAGTTCATCCTTTACCATGTTAAGATGTCTTCTTTCGTGTGGCGTCCAGGTCTTCAAAAATCTCCTACTTCGTTTCTGCGTGAAAAGTAGTAGCTGCTCCGAAATCTTGCAATCGTTCAGGAATCACTAATTTATACAAATCAAAATTGTCTTGAGATTAAATGCAATGTATTTTATGTTGCTGCTTCCATCCTCTGAATTTCATACAAATTTCCACAATACGTCAGCACATCAATAAGTTGTTTTTCGTCTTAATCAGACCAAGACTAGCTAATAAGTTTTTTTACGTCTGCATTAAGCTTCCGCTCTCGAGAGACAAAAAAACGGATAGATAACAAAAAAAGTTACAGGTTTAGTACTTTCCTTTTCTTATATATTTTCTCTGCCGTCGAGTGCTCGTACAGCTGCGACGGTATAATTTATATCTGAGGGAACGAGTGTAGTGCAGCGAAATTCGAAGTCCCGCTACAGTGTGTAGCAGGAGCCAGTCTAAACGAATAACACTCGTCACGTCTTTTGTGCGACACCCGATATCGATGCAAAGAGTCCATTTGTTTCCCATTACAAACGAAATTATTTTTAAAGCAGAATTTAAACAGCCATTCACTAGAGATATTCCAAATTAGTCTAGTGGGATATTTGTTTTAGTAGAGATAGTAAAACAGAAAGAATAAGCAGTACTCCGGCATCCTGGCCCGTAGCGACAATCGCCGCCTTGCAGCAGCACTACTCGGTCACGGCTGTAATTCTTCTTATCCTTTGTTTTACTATCTGTGTTAACTGTGCTGCATACCACTAAAACAAATATCCTGCTAGATTAATTTTGGATCTTTCTTGTGAATGGACATACACAAATTTCATTTTTAAAATAATTTTCGGTGCAGTGGGAAACAAATGAATAGTTTGCATTGTCACTTGACATTGGTGAAAGATGTGATGAACAGTATTTGTTCGGTCTGACTCTGATTTACTATACACTACAAAAATGAAATTCTAAATATCCGCCAAAACATCAGAGAATATGCACCTGATGACCCTTTGGAGGAATATGCGGTATATTGTCCACGAACATATACAGTATCCTTCACGTGGCATCAGCTTGAATTGCAGTATTCCTTTTCGGATTAAGTTCCTTTCACATAGCATCAGGGATTCAAAATGACAAACCGATTCCTAATTTTTTTTTGTTTTGATATAAATATAGTCATTATCCTCTTTTGCTGTGTTTATTCCGAGGATGACCCAATTCTCCAAATAAAGCCAGCCATTCGCAAGGCTTCTATATCGTACCTGTGTGAGTATTTCCTATCACAAAGTTATTGCAATTACATTCGCGTCTCGAAGGCACGCCTCGTCCTTCATTTTGGTTCTCCACGTGCAAATAAACTAGTAAATCCAGCATTGTTAAGAATATGTAGGGATGCACTTTACTCTTCTGGAGCAGTACGTAACACCACAGGCAGTGGGGAGCCTCCCCCACAGAAAGGGGGCAGCACCTGAAAACCTCTGTCTCGCGATATCCGACCCTCGCTCTCGGCACACGGTATCCACAGTGTAGTGGATATCGGAAATCGGGTTGGTGTGGTGTTTCTGGACTTTGGAAAAAATATACATTTGGTCCCTTGGCGACACGTTCTCTAGAATGTAAATTTCTGCACGCTGTCCGACTGCGTTTGTGACCGGATCGAACATCTCCGTCACAGCCAGAACACTACATTTATTCTTGTTGGAAAACCACTTGCAGACACTGTGAGGTAGAGACCCTTTTACACAAATGACTTTTGTGTCTCAGTCCACTGCACGTGGCAAGTGAACCTACTGCTGTATTATTGCCGTGCTGTGACTGGTTTGTCACGAGTAGTCCTTTTTTCTGTTCTGTAATTTGGCACCGACACAGTGAAATAAAGGCTCTGAGGCAGTATCCTCCTTCTTACAGGAAATCGGAATATAGTAACAGAATTGAGAAACTAGTGATGCCAATACAGAACTTAAGGATTGTTGTGTGCTCCAGTGCTGCAATATCTGAATTTTGGGGGGCATTTGGACACGACAGCGGTCTGTCGGTGGACGGCACGGGAACGTGATGGCAGATTCCGTGCGACTGCCAAAAGAGAAGGTTGTGCACAAAATACACCATAACTGTTTCGTGTCTGTGCCTGCCATCTGAAAAAAAAAGTATTGGATTCCTTGCAATGTTGTGTGTCATCCTGTCCCATCGGTTGAACTCTAGCAATAGCTGACTAGTGAATTATAGTCCCACGCATAGGCTGCAATTAACACAACAACGCGAAACGGTGTGTTTCCAGTGCTACTGTGAACAGGAAGCACAGACTGCTGACAAATAGCATCATGTGTGTTCAGTAATGTGATTCAGTAATTGTGATTCTTCACTGCTTCAGGTAACCGATATTGACAAGTATGACAGCGATCTGGGGAGAGGTCCCATTCTTCGACCTATTGGAGAATCAGCAGTGTCATCCGTGGCATCACAATGTGGGGAGCCATCGGGTACGGTCGCAAGTCACGGCTGTTAGTAATTGTGGGAGCTCTGACGGTACAGAGGCACGTCACGGACATCCTATCTTCTCAAACGTTACCTCTCGTGTGACAGTATCGTGATGCTACTTTTCGACGGGATAATGTTTGACCGCAATCGGAACACGCCTCTGAGAACTGTCAGTGTGATGTAGAGGTTTTCCGGCAGCCGGTGAGATCCCCAGATTTGTCCCCGATAGCAGCACCAGTGTCTGGGATGTCGAGGACCAGTTACGACTGTTGGGGGCCAGCTTGCATCGGGAAAGGACGCGACGGCTTTACGACACCCTTCCCGACGGAATCGGAGCACGGTGCAGGCCACAGGGGCTGTAATGTTGTACCGATGCGTGGGCTCGGGCTACAGAGTTTACAGTAAATTTGATGTGATACGCACCTCCGAAATAACATTAAATGCTCTTTCGACTCGTCAAGTTTCATTGTGTTTCCTCCTCCTCTTCTTGGTGCTGCACATTTTATTTATCAGGGAGTGTAAAAAAGATTTAACAGCTGACATCTATAATATCCAGTACTATGCAAGCACCAAGTTTAACTGGTTTATTTGCAAATTAAAATTTGCATAGATGCACAGAAAGGAAGATTGTATCCACTAGACATCAGCCATATTTCTGGGCACAGATTAGAAGCCACAGATACCTGTCTCACTCACGAACACCTGTGCCGAAGCGTCCACGATTTCTCGACGGATTGTATCTCGTGAGCCCTGCACTGTACTGTACTGTACTGTGCCTTCCTTGGCTGCATACACAGTAGGTTATCTGATTTCGTGTCAGTCAGTGGCAAATAGATGAAACACACAAATATGGAGCATTGACTAATTGGAGTCACACTTCAGGGAAGTTCTGCAAATTTTTCAAAATTTCCTTGTGTACGATTCTTGTTTAATCTGTTAGTATATTATGTCTGTGTGGTAGAGATGGTGAACCGTACTGTTTCCTCGAGCACTAGTACACAGTCCTCTGTTCTTCTGAACCTGCTTATGTGTTCAACAAATTCAAAATTAATATTTTGTGTACAAGCTGGACAGAAAGTCCTGAGAAGTTTTGATCTTACGTTAAATCGGTAAACAGATTGAAGCCACCTGTCCAGATATTCCGTGATCGTGTCGGCATCAAAATGGACGACGACACAGAAAAGGCTGAAATTTTAAATGTCTTTTTCCAAAAATGTTTCAAAGAGGAAGATCGCATTTTAGTTCCTCCTTTAAATCGTCGTACAAATGACGTATTGGCAGATATTGAAATAAGTGACTGTGGGACAGAAAAGCAATTTAAGTCTTTCAACATAGGAAAGGCCACTAGACCTGACGTGACACCAGTAAAATTCTACATTTAGTATGCAAACAAACTTGCCCCTCTTCTAGCGACAGTCTACCGTAGATCTTTGGAGGAGTGGAGTGTTTCTGCCCGATTGGAAAAAAGTGCAGAGCCTGTTATTTTCGAGAATGGACACTGAACAACTGCAAAAAAACTATCATTAGTCTGTTGTAGAATTTTGCAACATGTTTATGCTTATGTATTAGGACATTTCTGGAGACCAAAACTCACCTCTTTAGGAGTCAACACGGGTTCTGAAAACAATAACTGTGTGAAACCCAGCTCACTCTCTTCTTCTGTGAGGCCCAGATATATATACTCTGTTCCGTGCCTTCTGTAAGACATTCAGTACAGTTCCTCATTGCCACCTAAGGAACAAAAATGAGCATACGGGACATCATATGACCTGTGTGATAGGACTGGACAGTGTTTCTAGCAAACAGAAGACAACATGTTATTCTCACTGGAGAGAAGCCTTCAAATGTAAAAGTGATTTTTTAAAAAATCACTCCGTGTTACTTTTCACAATACATTTAAGTGATACAGTAAACAACACCGGAAGGTGCTCGAAGATTTTTGCAGATGATGCTATCGTATAGAGAGAAGTAGTGCTAGAAAATTATAGGGAAATACGGGAAGGCCTGCTGAGGGTTGATATTTGGAGTAGTGTGTGGCAACTGACTCCCAACATAAACAAATGTAATGTATTGTGTGTATGTAGACAGAAAGACCCAATATTGTTTGACAATGTAGTTGTAGAATAATCACAGGAAGCAGTTACTTCCACAAAACATCTGGGAGTATGTGTACGGAGCAATTGAGAGTGGAACAATGAATGTGTAATTAATCACTAGTACCGCAGATGTCTGATTGAGATTAATTGGAAGAATCCTCAGGAAGTGTAGTCACCAGCAAAGGCAGTAACTTGCAGAATCATTGTTTGACCGATACATGAATACTGCTCATCAGAATAGGATCTGTACCAGACAGGATTGGTAAAGGAAATATAGAAGATCCAAAGAAGAGCAGCCCATTCTGTCAGACATCCCGCATGCCGGCTGCCTGCACGCAGGTGTGACACCTGCCGTGTTACAACGTGAGGACGTTCTCGTTCGAGGTGATTGACGGATCAGTCAAACACCTCACTGTACAACTAGACGTCTCTGTCGGTAGTGCTGACACAGTCGTCCACCAGTCGAATACTCGGAGGTGTCTGCGTGCTGGGTTCCTCGGTGCCTAACAGAAGAACATAAAGAACAACATGGTACCTTCGTGCAGAATTGCTTGGTGTTACGAGGCTGCTATAGTTCAATTCTTTTGTCTTGGCGGCTCGCACATGCCCGCCCAGACGCAGGAGATTGCTGCGTTGCCAGTTGCAAACGACGCACACGCCAAGAGAAGCAGTGCCGTAGTATAGTATAGTTCCCAAACTTACGTTTAGGGGGGAGCGCGCAGTTCATGAAGTAAAGCCACCACGGCTGCATTAACCCTTTCGCTGCTACAGAGACGTGCTCCTCGCATACCGCACTGTGCGCGATTTTGTCATCACTGCACTGCTCGCTTGTGCAGAGACAAGGTGTTCTGACTATTTTGACACACTTATAATTCAATTTCACAAAAACTATTTGGCTCAAAAATTTGATTTTTACACATCTTCTTGACTGATACCTTCCCCTCATAAACGACTTAATTTTGTTTCGATGTTCAACGCAGTTATTGTGCAGCATTAAATGTAGTAAACCATTGCACGAAATTTTGAAGAGTTTGCAGAGGTGAAAGTCCATAGCGTATACTTTCCGTATGGTCGATTTTAGTTGCCACAATGTTGAGAATGAAATGTGGACAAGATACCTAAATTTCATATAAAATTTACTGTATAACAATATCTCATTTAATTTAAGTACCAGATAGGTGTCGTATGTAATATTGAGAAATATTCTGTCTTTCGCGACCATAATAAAACTTTTATTTATACCAGAGTCATTTCGCTTTTTTCTAAAACGTTCTGATTAAAACAAAATTGGCGAAGTACACAAAACTGAATTGTGGATGTAATGAAACATAGAAATTAAAATATGTTGTCAGTGAGGCGCAGTGCGCAAACAATTTGTTTGTCACAACGGACAGCAAATACTTGCCAAAAAAATAGATCAGTCAACAAAAACATTGAATATGATGTTGCCAAAGCAGCTAAGCAAAGAATTGCAGCAGACAATCAAGTAGCTTGGCAACGTACGAGCCGAAATTCTGCTCTAAATTATACTTTTATTACTGTCACAAAAGAATATATCTCAATACGAATAGTAAAACAGTGACAGCGGAAGAGAAGATATACAAACAAAACAGATAACATGTATATTGTATGTGTGCGTTTTCATTCTTTTTAATTGCTGTGAAAAGGAATATTGGAGGACAAAATTAGAAAAACCGAAAACTTATTATGATTATAATCAAGAGACAAAGCACTAGAAATTTCAAAAAATTACATTCGAGCGAATAAAATTCATGAAGTAAGGCACTTCGATATTGTTTTTAAATATGAAATTAAGCACCGAACAAGGTTTGAACTCAGAACCTTTCGCTTAGCAGCCAAACATCGTAACCATTACACTAACGCAGCTCGTCCTTCAACAGACCTTGAGGTTTCTAAAATATCATGCAAAATACTGACAAACACTGTTGGTATGACCATGAGTTACGTTTCATCGAAGTACAATAGGAAATAAACAATTACCGCTGTTCTTTATTGCGAAAAAGCGGTTTGTGAGAATGATACAAACACCTTTCCTTGCTATCGGCTGAATTAGGAGGCTTATTGCTTGTTTGGTTTAATTAATTAATAGAATATGAAGCTATTGGTATAAAGAAGGCGTTTTCCAAACTTTCTGTAAAAGAAAGTCTGCTATCGAGACATCGCTTTTGTTCTATTACTTTACTTATGACTGAACGTTTCTGAAACTGAAGACACTCGTCCGTGCTCTGCACTGCAGTCGAGCTCTGGCAACGTCGTTCTCTGTTCATTGGCTGACTGGGTTTTGTGACGTCGGATGCGCAGAACGAACCTAAACTCGACCGCCGTAGTAGATGACGAGCACTGTAGTGACCATTTTGTGTCAAACATTGTCGCGGGCAACGAAATGTAGACCGTCAGTTCGAATGGGAAAGAAAACGGCAATCCGCAGGGTGGTGTTGCGACACCTCTCCTCCGAAGAAAAAGTTCAGAGCCACACCCTCACCAAGTAAAGTCATGGTGACAGTCTTCTAGGTCTCCGAAGGAGTTGTTCTGTTTACTGTCCCCCTTCACAGGGCAAAGGTCACCTCTGAAGTGTATTGTGCTGCTCTCAGGAAGTTGAGGAAACGACTTCTGCACATTCGTCACCACAAAAATTAAAACTAACTTCTTCACAACAACGCAAGGCCACACGAGTCTGAGCACCCGAGAGGAACCCGTAAAACTTCGTCAGACTGTTCTTCCTCGACCACCGTATGGCCCAGATCTCGCACCTTCAGACTTCCGCCATTTTGGATTGGTGGAGGATGCACTCTGCAGGAAGCAGTTCATGGGCAGGTTATTGATGAAGTGGGATGTTGGCTGTGACATCTACCATTAGAGGGATACCGTACATGCATACAGGCGCTCCCACGAAGGTGGCATAACGCCGTCCATTTGACAGAGTTTATGTTGAAAACTAGGGCTTCTGTAGCCAAATGAGGGGGAATAATGTGGTGTATTGGAATCCTGAATAAAATCAACATGCTTCTAGAAAAAAAAAATGTTGTTTTACTTATTGAATGCCCCTCATAACAATAAAATAAAAACGAAGTGACATTGCAATTACTTTTCTTTATAGCAATAAAAAATGATTCCAACGTAAATTGGCTGGTTACATATAAAGGAGAATATAAAATAGGATTTCTCTCACATAAAGTTTGTAATTCACTTAGATGTTGAACACAATAAAAAGAGGATGATTTACAAATGATCAAGTTTCATTATTGTTATGTTGTCAATTTGGTCTCGTTTACATTGCAATATCAGACAGTTCGCGTGAACCGTTGATGCAGATTTAGGAAAATGTTTTGGTACTGTCATTACCAGTGAAAGTTATTTCGCTCGATCATAATATTGTTTTACATAACAGTGACGGCTGAAGATCTTCCCGTGTTGGGCCCGAGTGTTTCCGCAGGAATTATTGTTCGTACTGCTCTCACTTTCACTTTTGTGATGTGTGTCTAGTTCTCCTTCTCGTATTTGATCTGAGGTTTTCATGTGTCGATGTGTCCGTTATCAAACAGTGGAAAATCCGGGCTGGAATAATGACAATATTATGAAAAGGATAGATTTGATTTAATTGAATAGATAAAAAACCCACTCACCAAGTGGCGGCAGAACAGACACTTAAAAGAGGATCGTAATTAGGCAAGCTTTTGGAGCCAGTGACTCCTTCAGGCAGAAGGGTTGAGGGGAAAGGAAGAGGGGTGAAGTAAAAGGACTGGAGAGGTCTAGGAAAAGATTCTGGGTAAGTTACCCAGATACGCAGGTCAGGGGAGACTTGCCGCACGGGATGAGAAGGAAAGACTGATTGTTGGGAACTGCAGCAGATGTGATTTGAAAACCTGCAAGCTTAAAGGCCTAAGACAGGGTAATATGCAAGACAGATATTACTGCTTAAACATCATGCATGAGCTAAAAAGAGTGAAAAGCTAAGTGCATTGTATGTAACAGAGGTGGGAGGGGGTCAGTAAAAGATGGACGGGTAAGACAGTGGAAGATGTACAAAACTAAAGTGGAGTGAAGAAAATAGTGGTTACTGTGAAGAAATGCTGAGACAAAAGAAATTAGCGTAAATTAAGGCCAGGTAGGTTTCAAGAACCAAGGACGTGTTGTAGTGCCAACTTCCACCCGCGGAGTTCTGAGAAACTGGTGTCTGGGGAAAGAATCCCGATGGTGCATGTGGTGAAACAGGTGCCGAGGTCACGATTGTCATGTTGTAGAGCATGCTCTGCAGCAGGATATTGTGTGTTGCCAGTGTACACCCTCTGCCTATGCCCATCCATCTCAATTGATAATTTGGTGTTAGTCATGCCGATGCAAAAGTCCAAACAGCGTTTACATAACAGCTGGTATATGACGTCTCATTTCATAGGTTGGATCTTCCTTTAATAGTATATGTCCTGCCAGTTACAGGTCTGCTATCGATGGTGGTAGGAGGGTGCATAGGGCAAGTCTTGCAGTGGGGACAGTCGCAGGGGTAGAAGCCGTAGGGTAGGGAGATGGGTACGCATAGGGTCTAAAAAGAATATTGTGGAGATGGGGAGGGGAATGAAAAGTTATTCTAGGTGTGATGGGCAAGATTTTAGGGATTGCATTTCAGGGCCCAATTTTAGGAACTCGTGTAGCTGATTAATACATTCCGTACTAGGATAATACTGAGTCACCAGTGGTGTGCTCTGAAGTTGTTTTTCTTTTTGGAGGGATCAGCAGTACCAGAATTGGATGTGATGGCCCGGGAAATCTGCTTTCAGACTAGGCTGGTGGGGTAATTACATCCAGTGAAGGCTGGGGTGAGAATGGTACTGTATTGCTGTAAAGAGTCTGCATCGGATCAAATACGTTTGCATCGGATGCCGAGGCTGTATGGGAGGGAACGTTTGACGTGGATAGGGTGGCAACTGTCAAAATGTAAGTACTGTTTGTTGGTAGGTTTAATGTGGACAGAAGTGTGTAGACGGCCTCACCAAAGAAAAGAAAAAAAAGTACTATTTTATTAGAATAATTTCTATTTTTATACAGATTCCCAAGGCGCACCAAATTGAGTAATAAACAAACTAACAATTTATTCTAGTAAAGTAGGCATTTTTGGAATCTGATAAATCCAAACTGCAAAACTGTAGTACTGAATTTTGGAAATAATCAGTATTTAACATTGTAACATTCTAGATTGTGAAGTATTTGAATATGAATGACTGTATATTTCAAAATTTTTTGGAAAAAGTAAAATGTTTGTTGGGGGAAAAAAAAGGTGAATGAGGACTTTTAGATGAATTATACTACTTTGATATTTGCTATCTGAAAATTTCACCTCCAGGTGCCTTTTTTGTGTATTATGAATAATCTTTCAAATAAAATATTTCCAAAGTCTCCAGATGTACAGGGTGTTTTTAAATGAATATCAGGGTTTTAACGTTATATAATATTTAATACATTAAACTTACAGTTAGAAATGATATGTCAAATGCAAGAGCAATCCAAACAGTTGTTTTTGGCACCGGTGCTCACCTCACTGGCATAGCGAAGTACCCGATTGATTGAACTACACTGTACCCAAGCGTTGGATAGGCCACAAGGGGCCGGATGACAGGGCTTGCTTTGCACGGCCTCCACGCGACCTAACGCCATGTGATTTTTTTTGTTTGGGGTCTTCATCGAGGATAGTGTGTACGTGCCTCCGCTACCAGCACACCTCCCTGAATTAAGAAACTGGATTGAAGCAGCTGTTGCTACAATCACTGAAGACACACTTATCAACGAGAATGAGATTTTCACTCCGCAGTGGAGTGTGCGCTGATATGAAACTTCCTGGCAGATTAAAGTTGTGTGCCTGACCGAGACTCGAACTCGGGACCTTTGCCTTTTGCGGTCAAGTGCTCTACCATCTGAGCTACCGAAGCACAACTCACGCCCGGTCCTCACAGCTTTACTTCTGCCAGTATCTCGCAGAAGAAACTTGCAGTTTTGCAGGAGAGCTTCTGTAAAGTTTGGAAGGTAGGAGATGAGATACTAGCAGAAGTAAAGCTGTGAGGACCGGGCGTGAGTCGTGCTTCGGTAGCTCAGACGGTAGAGCACTTGACCGCGAAAGGCAAAGGTCCCGAGTTCGAGTCTCGGTCGGGCACACAGTTTTAATCTGCCAGGAAGTTTCATATCAGCGCACACTCCGCTGCAGAGTGAAAATCTCAATCTGGAAACATCCCCCAGGCTGTGGCTAAGCCATGTCTCCGCAGTATCCTTTCTTTCAGTTTTACACTTATCAACGTTTGGAAGAAGTCGGCTATAGACTTGATGTGTGCCGTGTGACAAATGGTGCTCACATTGAACATTTATTAGATTCGTGGTAAAACTGTTTGAGTTTCTCTTCCATTTGACAAATCATTTATAACTGTAAGTTTAATATAATAAATATTATGAAGCGTTAAAACCCCAATATTCATTTACAAGCACTCTATGCTACTATCACCATTAGTCTTAAAAATATCCAATGAATCACAGATATCACTGAAAAAGGCATGAATAAGAAATAAGCTATTTTGACTGATTATCACGTATGTGCTCTTAACATAACAAGATCAGAGTAAGAACAAAAACTTATACTGATGTCAAGAGTGGTTTAAAAGCAAGTACGATGGTCCCACCTGGTTCTGTTGCAGCTCTTATTAATTTTGGTGGCAGATATTAATGTGAACTATAATACGAGGATACCAAAGACAACAAATGTAATCGGTCTCCAAACGTTTTCAGAAACACCCGCCGTCGCTGTCATACGACGAGTTGGCAGCTGTGCGCAAGAACCTGCAGCGGACAAAGATCGACGTGGACTTCGAGTTCATCCGAGAGACGTGGTATCCCGTCTTCAGGAAACACTTCCTGAAACAGAGCCTGGCCCGTGCCTACGACTGTCGCAAGCTGTACTATATGTACCACCAGGGCCACGAAAAGGAGGTACGGCATCTCTGTTTGTGTATCGTGTCGTGCACACAAGGCAGTTATGTAAATATGTACTGCATCTGACAATCAGTAATATGAATGGAGGAGTGCTCCCGTTGAGAAGGGTAAAAGATAAAAATGTTATCTTTCTCTTCTACTGTTGTACATGCACCCTCTTTGATCAAAAGTATCCAGACACCGCTGTGTAATGTGAAATTGGTAACCGGATGTCACAAGAGGTGGACCCGCCAGTATAAAAGGAGGCCGGGTGCGTTGTGTTGTCAGCAGAGGGCAGTAACAGTATAATGGTTTGGTCGTGATTGCTCAGTGTCTGTATTTCACCTTCAGTGTATATTAACGTTTACTAAGTGGGTGTACAGATCTCTTGTGAATTTGTAGATCAGAACATCATCTCCAAATGGACTCTTACAACAGGTTCAAATAGAATGGAATGACATTTCTGGCAAACTCCTTTCAGCTGTTTCTGGGCATTGTCATTGTAGGCAGCATCTCCTGTTCTGTGCCTTCTGAAACACTGCCAAGTCTCGACACTAAATTATAAGTGACACAGTCACAGCAGGTGGGAAAACTGGATTGCCATCGTGCTTTTCCAGTGTCCTGTGCTCGTACTTCTCCCATTGTGTCTGCAGACGTATCAAATGGAAGGACCCTCAGTTGGAAGTCCTCTACTTCGATAATTTATAAATGATGTTTTTAAATGGACATGTTTGATCAACTTGATAGGAAAAAGTATAATGTGTTATTCTGAATTAATAACACGTCACACCACAGTACAGAGGATAATGTGGCTACTACTGGATTGTGCTCTAGCTCGGTGCTCTCTCGAGTGTGGAGCTAAAACATCGGTACGGGCAGAACATTCCTATTTGCCGACGTCTTCTCACGTGTGCACTCAGTCATTGAAATCTGCGCTGTCAGAGGTCTTTTATTGCCACCATAAAGTGAGTGTGCCTGTACTTCTGCCCGTGTGGCCTTTTCTGCTCCTTATCCTCTCCACGTTTCCTAGAGTTGTGTATTTCCCCAAAATAGGTAAAGTTGTTGCATCTGGAAAAGTGTCCCAACTCGAGATATGATAGAGCAGTTCTTTGCGCAGTATATTTGGCGAGCCAGTAGAAGCTGACAGTGCCAGTACAGCCCCCACCTGGCATCGCTGTCAGCAGCTGTCTGGCCCACTAGCAGTCAAATGTAAACCATTTTAAATATACAGCTATAGGTCCAATTACAGTAATGTAGCCCTTGTCACTCTTCAAGCTTTCCTAGCAGATATGTTGTAAATAGTCTTCACAGGTTAGCCGCCAGATCACGTTGTGCAAATTCCACAATATTTCCTCGGAGCAACTGGTGGTTCAACCTTGCCATTGGCTAGGTACGACCTGAAGATGTCGGACAGTTGCTCTGAGGAAATATTGTGGAATTTGCGCAACGTGATCCGGCGGCAAACCCGTGAAGACTATTTAGAATGTAGCCCTTTTCCATACATAGTTTGTTCTGTGGAGCACCACCACATCGAGCAACTTTTGCGCCACAAAATTCTGCCGACGCTATAGGCACTGCATAATGTTTTTGTAATTCTAAATGTGAACAGCTGCCCAATGACAAATCGGTCAGTTCAAAACCGATAAGACCCTATTTCTTCTTAATAAGTAGCCTTATAACCTTGATCCTTTCCTCTAAAAAGCTTTTACATATATGAGGATTGGAAATGAATGTGAGGAGGTCTTTCAAATTTATTTTAGTAGATGGCACACGGTCTTTGTACTGAGTTGTTTTTTTCGTGCTGGCACTTAGAACCTGTCAGTTTTTCTGGTGCAGCGCGTAGTGGCTGCGTGGTTTGCAGCACCACGTCACAGATTGCACGCCCCTCCCTCTGAAGGTTCGAGTTCTCCCTCGGGCATAAATTAGTTTAAGTAGTGTGTAAGTCTAGGGACCGATGACCGCAGCAGTTTGGTCCCTTAGAAAATCACACACATTTCAATATTTTTAGTTTCCTGGTATGACACTTAAAATGTTCTTAATAGTCGACTTGTTCGATTACTTTTTTGGAGTGATGTGATGAGGAGCATACTTCTTTGGTATCAGAATGCAAATCACTTGTTTACAAACAGGGATATATCAAACCCCCCCCTGCCCCCCCCTTACACACACACACACACACACACACACACACACACAGATCCGGCACTTAGGTCGTTTTCCGTTTCCACTCCTCATATGCTCTCTTGGCTTTTGGGTCCTAATGACGCAATTGGTATTTAAGGATGTAATTCTCATAAAGTATTAAAAGTTATTATGATTTTAAATTTGGATTCTGTTAGCTAATCTATGTTTGTGATAGGATTATATAGTTTTGAAAATATTTCTACTTTCTCCCACTCATATAGGTGCGCTAACTTATTTGCCCTTCGACCGGGTTTGTCATCAAACTATATCACATGTGAGATGCAACAGAATCACTTCTATGGCATTATGACAGAAGGATAGCTCTGTTTCTGAATACCATGTACAATTTATACACTTTGGCCATCAGTATAGGTTTTAAGTGTAATTTGATCTAATTATTTCCAGCTGTCGCCATGAAATTTTGTACTCTCAGTATTAGCCATTCCCACCACACTGTTCTGAATATTTTCATCCGTAAGAGCTCGAAAAGAGAATTTTTTTATCACTTATGCATAGCATATATTGTTGGTCAAAGAGTCAGTTTTATAATGTTAGGACTGGTTGCTGTTCCATTTTGTTGATGTGGAAAAGGTCCTAAGTTCCACATGATATTTTTGTCATTTGGCAGAACCACTTGCATGTTGCCGTGTTAGGCATCAGTCTCTAAAGTGTTTTCTGATTCAGATGTAGCTTGAATGCTGCCATCACTTGTTTGATTTTCTTCTGAAAATATAGTTTCCTCACTCTCATATGCATTTACTAATTCTTTCAGCTATTCATCAGGAAGAAACTGTTTTGTTATGATCACCACACAAAAGCTACTACATTAGATATGTTAACTGTTCCACACCATATAGTTGATGAAATATCACTGATAGCGATAATGTTTTGATAGTTTGAATGTAATAATCAACCTGTGTTGTTGTCTAAGTTCACATTTTTCAACAATAAGCAAGCAACGATATGCATTGTTAAAAAAAAAAAAAAAAACATTATGTACATACCTCAGAGGCGGTGAAATAAAATTTTATTACCAGTGTTTGCACAGGTCGGGAATTTTTAAACATCCAGGTCGTGTAGACCAAAGGGGCACAAATGTAACAAATTAAGCTATCATAAAGGAAGCTTTAGGTCAAAAAAGTTGTCCTGAAACAGAAAACACACACACACACACACACACACACACACACACACAGAGAGAGAGAGAGAGAGAGAACTGTTGTGTCTGGGTGCAGTCCAGCCTCCTCCCTTCTTTCCAGCCTGCCCAGCTGTGGTCACCGGTGTCTGTGCAGTTTGTGTTTGTGTGTGTGTGTGTGTGTGTGCATATTATTTTATCCTGAATTTTTCCATTGTTTGAAAAATAAAGTCGGCATGTTTCAGGTGCAAGGGTTTAAATACAAAAATATTATGAAAGAATAAACTCCTGCTTGGGTTTTGTTGACTTGAAGGTAACAGCAGGATTAAGAATGGCTGGTTGCTGGTTAAACCTGCACTTTATTTTTCCCCATCAACTGGAAATTATGCATTTTGGCATGCTGCTGTCATCAGATAAAAGAGGAAACAGACAATCGCTTCAGAGTACGGGTGGCGACTGAGTGTGTGCTGTGTTGCAGGTGGACTGTGCGGACGTGGTGCTCTTCTGGAGGATCCAGCAGATGCTGAAGGTGACGGCCAACGCTCTCAGGCAGCAGGTCATGAACAGGGAAGGTATGCACCTCTTGTTTCATTTCATTTCTTATTTGTCAGCTTCTGTGGGATCCCATGAGCTGAACCTACCCGGTTGTGAAATGAGTTAGTACATTGTTAGCAGAATGGTGATAAGAAAATTTATAAACAAAATATTGTGAGAGCATAAAGGGATCAATAACACACACAAAATATGAATAAATAATCAGTGCCTTTGTACTGTGAGCAAGTAAGAGTGGGGATGGGGGGGAATTCCAGTGTCTGCTTTCCATGGAAAGAAGAGAGACAGAGATTTGACAGTACACACCTTTTCACCACAAACTGAAAATTTCGCCTTCAAGGCATTAGCATGTGTAGTAAGTCACTAATACTTCTTTAAAGGAAATGTTTCCATAAGCATCAAATGTAATATTATCATGAGCAGTATGAAAACTATGCTGCAAATAATAAAGTTTAGTGAAATAAGGCATGAATAAGAAACTATCTACACTACTGGCCATTAAAATCGCTACACCAATGCAGGTGACAAGCGGGTATTCATTGGGCAAATATATTATACTAAAACTGACATGTGATTACATTTTCATGCAATTTGGGTGCATAGATCTTTAGAAATCGGTACCCAGAACAACCACCTCTGGCCGTAATAACGGCCTTGATACGCTTGGGCATTGACTCAAACAGAGCTTGGATGACGTGTACAGGTACAGCTGCCCATGCAGCTTCAACACGATTCCGCAGTTCATCGAGAGTAGCGACTGGCGTATTGTGACGAGCCAGTTGCTCGGCCACCATTGACCAGACGTTTTCAATTGGTGAGAGATCTGGAGAATGTGCTGGCCAGGGCAGCATTCAAACATTTTCTGCATCCAGAAAGGTCCGTACAGGACCTGCAACCTGCAGTCGTGCATTATCCTGCTGAAATGTATGGTTTCACAGGGATCGAATGAAGGGTAGAGCCACGGGTTGTAACACATCTGAAATGTAACGCCCACTGTTCAAAGTGCCGTCAGTGCAATCAAGAGGTGACCGGAGACTTGTATCCGATGGCACCCCGGGTCATACCCCAGTATGGCGATGACGAATACACGCTTCCAATGTGCGTTCACAGCGGTCGCCAAACATGGATGCGACCATCATGATGCAGTAAAGAGAACCTGGATTCATCCGAAAAAATGATGTTTTGCCATTCGTGCACCCAGGCTCGTCGTTGAGTACACCATTGCAGGTGCTCCTGTTTGTGATGCTGCGGCAAACGTTGTCAAACTGTTCGTGCAGGTGGTTGTTGTCTTGCGAATGTCCTCATCTGTGGACTCAGGGATCGAGACGTGGCTGCACGATCCATTACAGCCGTGGAGATAAGATGCTTGTCATCTCGACTGCTAGCGATACGAGGCCATTGGGATCCAGCACGGCATTCCGTAATACCCTCCTGAACCCACCGATTCCATATTCTGCTAACAGTCATTGGATCTCGACCAACGCGAGCAGCAGTGTCGCGATACGATAAACCGCAATCGCGATAGGCTACAGTCCGACCTTTATCGAAGTCGGAAACGTGATGGTACGCATTTCTCCTCCTTACACGAGGCATCACAACAACGTTTCACCAGGCAACGCCGGTTAACTGCTGTTAGTGTATGAGAAATGGCTTGGAAGCTTTCTTCATGTCAGCACGTTGTAGGTGTCGCCACCGGCGCCAGCCTTGTGTGAATGCTCTGAAAACATAATCGTTTGCATATCACAGCATCTTCTTCCTGTCGGTTAAATTTCACGTCTGTAGCATGTCATCTTCGTGGTGTAGCAATTTTATGCCCAGTAGTGTATTTCATGTAATTATTGTACATGTGCTGTTAACAGAATAAGATCAAATTAAAAATATATAATTGATGTCATGAGTTATTCTGTTACAATGTGACATCACTATTGTTTTAAAATGCATCATTTTTACTGTCTAAACAATTGCAGATCTGAAATAGGGTGAGTAATTTTCTTTTACAGTGAGTGATTGTAGAAACAATGTTGTGAAAAAATTGAAACTTAATATGAAGATTTTTGTTAGATATTTTTTCGTGGGTTTCAGAAAGATCTGAGTCAGTAAAAATGCCTTGAATTGCTGTTTGGATTTTGGTAATGAATCGTGCAGAAAAGACTGTTTACAATTGGTTTGTAGATTTGCATTGTGGTGTTGCTTCTGCCAACGAAAAATTCTGTGATGGTCATCCAATCAGAAAACATTTGCACTGTGCGTGAAGTGATCTGTGCTGATCAACACCTGAGAGAGAGAGAGGCATCGTTAGGCACATCAAAGACTGCAGTAGGTTCTGTGTTGCACAAACATTTAACTGCTACACACATCTGAGTAGCAACTTTTCTAAATGCCTAATGTCCACTGGTGAACAAAATTGAGTTTGATATGCAGTCCTGCTCTACACACTTCTACAATCAGATCTCATTAAAACGCATTTTAAAACCTTCAAAACAAGCTTTCAAAAGTAGCAAATGAAAACAAATAGCATTTTGTCCTGTACTATGAATGAATGGATCAAATTCTATAAAGTACATCTTTTTATTTTATTTTGTTTTATTTACCTCAAAGCGTGTATGCAGTCTTTCATAACACAAGTGGGCATGTGGCGTACTTTGTACACATGTAAAGAGTAGCAATCTCTACGGTTCCGAGGTAAACATGTATGATCAAAATCATTGTTTTATCTTAGTTTAATTAAACAGTGATAAAATAAACTTACATAATATGAATTAAACCACTGTTTAATTTAATTGTAATGAAATAAACTTTCATTAATATCATTCGGTTGCCACAGACAGGTGATACCCCACAGTAATAACCCACCCAAACAGTGCAGTTGCATCAGATCCCAGCCAACCACATATGCAGTTACTAATTATCTTGTAGACAGCTGCCTCATTGTGGGATTGCACTGCTAGCTCGGAATCTGGGGCATTTTCTTCCACACAATGTAAATTTTTTCCTCACTAGCCCACTATTTATTTTTATATTCTGCTGCTTACTTGGACATAGGACAACACAATTTATCACCGTGTTAGCTGAAGCAATAATGAAGAACTAGGGATGGGCTCTCAATTGTGAAACAACAGTGGAATGGGGCAAAACAATTTGATTTGCAGGTGGCACACTTTTTACACTAGCACGCTCACTCGAGGGTTAAGCGATGTTGGCTACAATGTAAGAGCGGTGCACTGAAGTGAAAACTTTTAATTCGCCAACTTGACCAAAATGTATTCGTTTTCAAACAATGGAAAATCCAGGATGAAATAATGACAGTACTATGAAAAGTATAGATCGCTACTCACCATATAACGGCAATGCTGAGTAGCAGACGGGAACAACGAAAAGACTGTCAACCAAGAAAGCTTTTAGCCAAAAAGGCCTTTGTCATTCATTTTTAGTATTACAACATTGTTGGGTGTGTTGTTGCAAACTAATGAAATTGATGTCCGTAATAGCTGACATCACACAAAACACAACCAACTGCATTTGCTCCACCTCCACCCCAAAAGTCCTCATATCTTGAATGAAGAAGCAGACAACCTGTGTTATAATGAACATTCTTTCATCAATGGCCCTAACTGTGTATTTTGTGTAAAATTCGAAAAGATGAATGAAATGCTCTTGTGTAAGTTTTTTGTTTCTCCTGAAAATTATATGTTTTCTGACATTATGCATTTTGAAAAGTTAGTCATCGTCTAGTCTTGATAGATTCAGGACCATTTCAACAGAAGCTCATGAAGTAACATATGTCCTGTAGTTGCACTGGGCATGTCAAAAGCATCGATTTAAAGGACCTGAGAAACACTTACTAAAACTACCTGGCAAATTAAAACAGTGTTCTGCACTGGGGAAGAAAATTTACTGGCAAATGGTGTACCAAAAGTTGCTTGGATTAAATCATCAATGGAATAAATAAAAGTAAGTTAAAAAATGGAAGTATCACATCATTTTTTCATTGTGAAATTGCCAACTGGTGGTATGTCAAACAGTTGTTTGTCTGACAGAATAAAACAGCGAAGCAAAATGTTTCACCATCTATGTTCACTCATTTATCAGCTTATCATTTCTTCTGGTCCCCTTATGTCAGACAGAAAATGCTTGAGCACATACAGACTTAAATTGACGATTTCAGAAGGTTACGATGGGGTACTGTGACAATAGCACGGCTCAATATGGGGAGGGTAGTGGCGAGTGGGCAGCAAATTTCGTCGTGCTGCCAACCGTGGGGAAGCATCCCTAATACCTTGCTTTTTATGAACATATACCACAAAATAGGCCTGATTTCTGTCTCCCAAGTGCTGTTTCTGTTTCAAAATGACAAGTTTCGGGTAATGTCTCTCATCTTGACTTATGTTTAAAAAGAGTTCAGTTCTAATCTTGTGTTTACAATGTTTCAAAGCCCAAACCTTTTTATGTAATTACAATACAAAAATTGTATAATATACCAAATCTTGTAGCTACAGAGTAACTTGTTACAAAGTGCTTAACAGAATTACCAGTTGACTGTTGTATACTAAAACCATACGTGTATGCTTCCACTTTATATTAAACTTTTAAAAGATTTGATTGGTGTAAAATGTGTGTAGCTTTAAAGCGAGCTCCCTACATATACTAATGACTTAAAATTCAATACAGACAAAAATTTATAAATAAAACATTCCAAACTATAATACTTAAAATATTAATTAAAAGAATAGGGGGCATATTTTTAATTTTTTTCCCCCCTCTTACAAAATAAGTTGGTATATCTAGAGCATTCTCACTAACATTATGTTAACATTTTTGAATGTTTTATTTATAAATTATTTGAATATTGTATTTTAAATCCATTAGTACTTGTAGAGGGCACTCTTTGAAATTACAAGTATCATACACAAATCAAATCTTTGGAAATTTTAATATGAAGCAACAACATGTAATCAGAGAGAAAACTTTTTGGCTTTGTATAAATACTGGATTACAACCCAATTGTAATTTTTATTGTTTAACAGAACTGAAGATTGGCAACACTGCCCAAAACCAGTCATTTCAAAGTAAAGACAGTGATCAGTAGACAGAAAGATAAGCCCATTGTGTAAAAATAAAGATTATGGATAACTCCCAGTGACAAGTATGCTTAGGTTTGATAAACATCTACCCCATATAAAGTGCAATTCGCTTGAATCCAAATGTAGTAGGAACTGCACTGACTACACACTGACAAATACTCAGCAATGTTCTATGTTTATATGGGAGACAAATTAATTCTAATGTAAGTATGCTCACATACAAGACCCAAAATGTGGCATAATAAATAAAGCACAATGTTAGACAATGGCACTACAGCAGCTACTGCTCGGCAACAGTGGTGATATTTAGTGTTGGTAACGAGTAATAGAGCTGACTGTTAGTCCGGAGTGGTTTGATTTCTGCTGATTTGGAACTGAGAGAATAACATATTTTTGTTAGTTAGTTAGCTTAATTCAGTAAGAGCAGAAAACTGTAGCCATTGACAATGGATGCGAATCACAGCAGTGACTGTTGAGAAATATGGATCTACAATTTTGCAGTTCACAATCGGTTCACACAGACAGTACGTAACTAAATGGTTCTTTCTCATATAGAGGCCACAAAAAACTGTCCAGCAGGGAGAAAAATTGATGTCTCAGAAATGAATGATTGTAGTTAGTGTCAGATGAAGAACGAATTATGAGTCGTCAGTTCTACACACCAAGCTTTCCAGGAAGCAAATTGGTATGTGCAAGACAAACCAAATTAAGGATTCCAGATTACTTGAGAAATTAATGGAATGAAGCCACTGGAGAAAACAAGGAATTTTGCAGCAGCATGTATCACAGAATTGAAAGCAACTACAAATTGGTGCATCACAATGATGAAAAGAACGGGGCTTGTGTTGCCATACAGAACAGTGCTAGCTCAGTGACTTCTCACAGCTTTTGACCAAAAACAGCATGCGTATTGGCACTGCACAATCTAAGAAAACAACCGCGACCATATTAACTTTTACAGGGGGAGATCTTTAAGCTATTTTATATCAATAAAATGGTTTGTAAATTTGATTAGTCAGAATACGTCCAAAACAAAAATTAGGTCTTAAGGAGCCTCTTCTAAGAATGGGTCATCCTTTTTTCAAGGTTATATTATTGTCTGGTAAATAGGTATACAGGGTGTTACAAAAAGGTATGGCCAAACTTTCAGGAAACATTCCTCACACACAAATAAAAAAAAGATGTTATGTGGACATGTGTCCGGAAACGCTTAATTTCCATATTAGAGCTCATTTTAGTTTCGTCAGTATGTACTGTACTTCCTCGATTCACCGCCAGTTGACCCAGTTGAAGGAAGGTAATGTTGACTTCGGTGCTTGTGTTGACATGCGACTCATTGCTCTACAGATTTTCTGTGAACGTTTGGGCAGGCATTGTTGGTGATGTCTTGATTGGGCCCCATTTTCTTCCACCTACACTCAAAGGAGCACGTTACCACGATTTCATACAGGATACTCTACCTGTGCTGCTAGAACATGTGCCTTTACAAGTACGACACAACATGTGGTTCGTGCACGATGGAGCTCCTGCACATTTCAGTCGAAGTGTTCTTACGCTTCTCAACAACAGATTCGGTGACCGACGGATTGGTAGGGGCGGACCAATTCCGTGGCCTCTACGCTCTCCTAACCTCAACCCTCTCGACTTTCATTTATGGGGGCATTTGAAAGCTCTTGTCCACGCAACCCCGGTACTAAATGTAGAGACTCTTCGTGCTCGTATTGTGGACGGCTGTGATACAATACGCCATTCTCCAGGGCTGCATCAGCGCATCAGGGATTCCGTGCGACGGAGGGTGGATGCACGTATCCTCACTAACGGAGGACATTTTGAACATTTCCTATAACAAAGTGTTCGAAGTCACGCTGGTACGTTCTGTTGCTGTGTGTTTCCATTCCATGATTAATGTGATTTGAAGAGAAGTAATAAAATGAGCTCTAACATCGAAAGTAAGCGTTTCCGTCCACCTGTCCACATAACATCTTTTCTTTCTTTGTGTGTGAGGAATGTTTCCTGAAAGTTTGGCCGTACCTTTTTGTAACACCCTGTATATTCTGGTAAATAGGCATGTATTTCAATAAACGGTAGAGCAGTTGGTTCCAAATTTTTTTTCCCCTTTCATTGTCTGGAAAAAAAAAAATTGAAACGTGGCCCTTGTCTGAACACTTTGATGCTATGCCACACAACAGGACAGCATCATACAAATATTTCAAATAGGAAAAGACAGATTGCTACTTACCGTAATGAAGACACGTCAAGTTGCGGATAGGCACAGTTAAGACACACTCACATAAAGTTTTTGACCAAAGATTTTGTCAGTAAAAGATACACATGTGCATGCAAGCGCGCGCGCACACACACACACACACACACACACACACACACACACACACACACAAGCAGACACAACCACCAACTCCAGCATCTCGGGCCGTGTCTCATAATGGTGCCTGTCTGGAACTTGACATGTCTTCTTTATGGTAAGTTGTAATCTGTCTTTTTGTCCATAGTTGATGTTCCTACCTTGAGTTTCCATTGCTTGAAAGATTTCAAATAGTTATTATTAACTAGCAAATAGATATGGAAAATACTGCAAGTTGTTTGTAGAAAGGATTACTTCTTTTCATTGAAGTATATAAAATGCAATTTAATGGTAGTGTATGGAGGAACAAATGGAAGCTTTTTGAAAAATATTTGTAGCTGGTTGTGTTGTCCCGTGCAGTCTTTAATTGAACAACAACATCCCTAGCAATAATATCTGCTTTTGCAGTTTTGTATACACGTATGAGCCAAAACACGTCACCAGTGTGAAACGAGAAGTAAAGTGTGTTAGTGGAGCACAGATGACTGAGGAATCATTCTAGTGACAATAGGGGTCTCAGATAAGGAAATCCATCGACACAAGCCGCTTTGACAAAAAGCACATTGTTTTGGCCCAGAAGCTGCTAACTAGTATGTAGGCATTGGGTTAGCTGATTGACTGTCTCGGTGTTGCTGTCTAGAGCACCTGTGGTCAGTGGTCGAATACAGTGGCACTACGAGAAGAAGATAGCAATGTCAGGGAACAAAATAAAAACAATATGGGATATAGTGAAAGAGCAGACTGGTAGAACCAGAAAGGAACAGGAGCAAATAGCACTAAGGGTAGATGACACATTAGTAACTGTGGCAAATCTATTTAACAAGTACTTTATATCCGTTACTGATAGAATGGGACTTTCGGGATCAGTAAATAATGCCCTTGAATATCTGAAACTAGCCTTCACAAATAGCTTCAAGTACATGAATATGTCACTCACTTCACCAAAGGAAATAACTTCAATAATAAAATCTTTAAAAACAAAGCATTCTAGTGGTTACGATGAAATATCAACAAAGTTAATTAAGGCATGTTCTTGTGAGTTTAGTACAATTCTAAGTCACTTGTGTAACCAGTCAATTATAACTGGGACATTTCCTGACTGGCTAAAATATGCAGATGTTAAGCCTCTATTCAAGAAAGGAGATAAAGAGATACCATCAAACTACAGTCCGATTTCACTTTTGCCAGCATTAATTTTAGAAAAAGTAATGTACAGGCAGCTGCTCAACCATCTGACCACAAATAACATATTATCAAGAACACAGTTTGGATTTCTGAAGGGTTCTGATATCGAGAAGGCTATTTACACCTACAGTGAAAATGTACTTAATTCATTAAATAACAAATTACAAGCAGCATGTATTTTCTGTGATTTGTCAAAGGCATTTGATTGTGTGAACCACAACATCCTTTTAAGTACATTAGAATTCTATGGTGTCACGGGCAGTGCTGCACAATGGTTCAAGTCATACCTCACTAACAGGAAACAAAGGGTGTCAGTGCAAGGGACTAGTGAATTAAGTCATCAGTCATCATCAGAATGGGAAGAAATTACATGTGGTGTCCCACAGGGATCCATCGTAGGGCCATTGCTTTTTCTTGTGTACATTAATGATCTCTCATCAGTTACACTGCCAGAAGCAGAGTTCGTTTTGTTTGCAGATGACACAAGTATTGCAATAAGTAGTATGTCAAGTGTAGTTCTAGAAAGATCTGCTAATGATATTTTCATGGATATTAATAAATGGTTTAAAGCCAACTCAGAGGTTTCCACCCAGCATATGCATAAAATACGAAGAAGAGCAGATAGAAGAGGTTGACAGTCTTAAATTCCTGGGATTACAACTTGATAATAAATTCAGTTGGGAAGAGCACACCACAGAACTGCAGAAACGCCTTAACAAATTTGTATTTGCAATTCGAGTGTTAGCAGACATAGGCGACATAAAAATGAAAAAGCTTGCATACTTTGCCTACTTTCATTCCATAATGTCATATCGTATAATATTTTGGGGTAACTCTTCAAGTCAAACAAAAGTTTTCAGAGTCCAAAAGCGTGTAATACATATTATTTGTGGAGTAAATTCACGGACGTCCTGTAGAAACCTCTTCAAAGAACTGGGTATACTAACTACTGCCTCTCAGTATATTTACACCTTAATGAAATTTGTCCTAAATAATATATCTCTTTTTCCAACAAACAGCTCAGTTCATACATACAATACCAGGAACAAAAATGATCTGCACAAGGACTTACGAGCACTTACTTTAGTTCAAAAAGGGGTCCACTACTCAGGAACACTCATCTTCAATAATTTGCCAGTAAACATAAAAAATTTAGTTACAAATAAAGATCAGTTTAAAATGAGCCTGAAAGACAGACTAGTGGCCAACTCCTTCTACTGCATTGACGAATTTTTTAATAGAAACAAATGATGTATTGTATATATTCATACTATTAGTATTGTTATTTCAGCTTAAAAAAAAATAAAAAAATAAAAATAAAAATTAAAAAGAAATTGACATGTTCCACATCCACGAGGATCTCCTCAGCACGGATCTATGGAACGAAAACTAATCTAATCTAAGTGAAACCGTGACTAGATGATGTCGAATGTCCACATCTTGTCACAGGTTGTGAAGGTCAGAGGCATACCCGATCTGTAAAGTACGATAGGCAGCAATCTGTGGCACGTGTGACAACCGAGGTCTGTGTCGGCACAGTTGTTTCGGAGTACACCATTTGGTGCACACAGTCAAATTCGGGACTCCACAGCTGACAACTCCTACATGTCCCCACATTGACCCGATGACACTGTTAATTACGATTGCAGTGGGCACTGTTACTCAATGTCGGACTGTGTGTCACACATTCCGAGGAACGTGGGAACATTATTACAGATGACCTGCATCCCTTTGCACTCGAAATGTCCTCACTGACAATGGCGACGTCTTTCAGCAGGATAACCAGCCGTGTCACGAGGTCAGAATTGTGTTACAGTGGTTCGGGAGCACGACAGTGAACTCGCATCACAGTCTGTGGCACCAGATTCACCTGATCCGAATCCCACAGAACGCATCTGGGACAGTATGGGGCAACAGGTCTGCACTCACAAACCACCAGCCATCAATTTACAGGAATACTGAGATTTTCTCGTAGACATCAGATGCCACGTACGTCCAGAAACCTACCGAGGATTTGTAAAAACCTGTAACACTGTATTCCAAAGATGGATCAATACGTTTTTAAGGAGGTGGTTATAATCAAATAAAGCTGTACGGTTTTAGAGACCTTCTCGAGTCTCAAATGTCCACGACGTATGTACGCAGACTGAAGTGACGAACGAAAATTTGTACAGAGGCCGAGACTCGAACCTGGAACTCCTGCTCACTAGGCGTGTGCCGGTCGCTACACCACCCTGAGCCAGTAGCTTTGCACGACTGCACAGGTTACCTTAGCATGCCTCCATTCTCCATCCAAATCCCCATTCACGCCTCAGCCAGCTCGGTATTCCACCGTAAGTTGAACAGGCCGGGGCTCTCCAACTTTACTGTAATAGTTCATCAGCATCACACAAAATGGTGGATCGTGCGTGCGACACGGGCACAGGTGCTTTAATCAAATGAAATGAGCCACTGTGATTAGCACATCTGCTTAGTGAGCAGAAGACCTGCGTTCGAATCCTGGCCTCGGTACAGATTTTCATTTGTCACATCAGTTTTCATTTTCGTGTATACATCACAGGTGGTCGTAATGTTTTGGTTCATTGGTGTTTACATTTGTAAAGGCCACTCAATAAGTACCACACGACATTCCAAAGGTGTGGTGTTAGATTTCTAGTCCATCTTAGGATCACTTTTTTCACCTCTAGCAGTCATTAACAGGTTTCGTACTGAGCCATTTAGACGCGTGTTGTCCCTGTGGACTGACACTTTTCAAGCAATACCATGGACTTTTTATAAAAGTTATGAAGAAAATATAAAGATAGTATACCATTTACATTAAATTTTGAAACGACTTCTTTCTAATGCTGTTACATAATTTTTTCTGAACATAAATGATATTTTTTCTAGAATTTTGGAAGTTGAATGTTTTTCCAAAAAATAAAAAAAAATTCTTAACTTCTAAAACTCATTATTGTTAATCTTGAAAGAAATAAGCATGTACAAAGGAACATATTTTATTGAAAAAAACATGTTGTTGTGGTCTTCAGTCCAGAGAGTGGTTTCATGCAGCTCTCCGTGCTACTCTAGCCTGTGCAAGATTCATCATCTCCCAGTACCTACTGCAACCTACATCCTTCTGAATCTCCTTAGTGTCTTCATCTCTTGGTCTCCCTCTACGATTTTTACCCTCCACGCTGCCCTGCAATACTAAATTGGTGATCCTTTGATGCCTCAGAATGTGTCCTACCAACCGATCCCTTCTTCTAGTCTAGTTGTGCCACAAATTTCTTTTCTTCCCAATTCTATTCAATACCTCCTTGCTAGTTATGTGATCTACCTATTTAATCTGCAGCATTCTTGTGTAGCACCACATTTCGTAAGCTTCTATTCTCTTTTTGCCTAAACTATTTATCGTCCATGTTTCACTTCCATACATGGCTACACTCAATACAATACTTTCAGAAAAGACTTCTTGACACTTAAATCTATACTCGATGTTAACAAATTTCTCTTCTTCAGAAACGCTTTCTTTGCCATTTCCAGTCTACATTTTATATCCTCTCTACTTTGACTATCATTAGTTATTTTGCTTCCCAAATAGCAAAACTCATTTACTACTTTAACATACACACAGTAATTTATTCAGATATGGTACTCTTTGAAACAGTCAGGTATGCAGAGACCCACATTACACTACTTACACCACCAGCGTGTTTGTTTTCTTACTCTTTTCCCAGTTTCTTTTTTCTCTTTATCTGCACACACTTACTTGCTTACATGCTGCAGCTGGGATATTTTCTATTTACTTTTATAGTAGCATGCATATTATTTTGTAACAATATTTTTCAGTATTATAAATCTGTACCAGAACTGTTGGAAGTTTCAGAAAATACATCTGAAGGTTTGTAATCAATATCCTCACCAGAGTTTTCCTCCTCCAATCCGAAAGAACCGTCAAAAACATCCGGGCTCTTTACACAACACAGACATGCAAAGTGCACTAGGTCCAATCGGAAGTTTTGCAAATGTGCCCGTGAAAACCACGTGTGTGTTGCCTATGCTCGAGCTGCAGACTCGTAGTGACCTCTGTCAGAAAGTAAATGAACTACTCTTGCTGTTTTCGCATTACAAATGCGCGGGAAAGAAAGTGATGTACTGTGTACGGACTCTGTTCAATGAGGTGTGTTTGTGAGAATGTATTGCGTACGGGCTCAGTGTGGAAAGTGTTAATTGTTAATGTGAATATCTATGGATTGCACTGTGGTTTGGGAAATCATTGAAGATTTTGGAGAAAAGTTGTGGTGTACTGCCTCCGGTAGAGCTGTGCCTACCGGAGCAGTGTCGGGCTAGTACGGGCCTTCCAGCCGATAGCTTTGCTTTACTGTGTTTATTCACACGTATTATGTTTTGAGAAATAACTGGGAATCTCTGTCCACACACAGCACGGAGGCTGGACAAGGAGATCAAGGAAGTGCTGGAGGAGTACAGCCAGGACCAGGAGAAGAAGGAGAAGCTGCTGACCGGGAGGCGAGTCACGCTGGCCGAGGAGCTCAGTGAGTACTGCCCCCCGCCCCTCCCCTTCACTCGTTGTTCCTCTCCTACGAGGTGACTGACAGGAACAGAGCATTTTTGAAGTAGCTAGTATAGGATAGTGGTTTGCCTGGATAATTGGAATTCTCGAGGAAGTTGAGTTAACTGGAAAAGTTGGGGAATTCTGAAAAATGTGGAATTTTGAGAGACCCTAGCAAGAATTGAATGGATTTTTGCTTCAAATTTAGCTGCCATTGTGCGTTGAAAACAATCAATTGTGGAGTCTCGTAAGGAAGGGTGAATGGGGGTGTCGTATTGTATCGTTGACAATTGTTCGGCAATCTTCATTACTTTTCTGTGGGTCATTGTGTTCCGGGCCCATTTCCAATTGAGTAATTTTTAGATTGATGTGATGTATGTCTAAGAATTTGTCACCTATCTGTGAATTTGTTGTTAGCACTAAAGCCTAAGTGAGTTTCATAAATTTTATAAAAAAATATGAATATCGATCCCTACCTGAACGTATGTATTTTGTAGATTTGCATTAAACATTTAGGCTTAGAGCTTTTTTGTATTAATTTCTGTGAGAAGTAGTATTAGGCCTTTTATTTGCACTGTGCCGCTTGCACTAATCATGACGTACTTTGAAGAGTATCCAGTTTGGAATTCGACAATTGAGTGCCGACAGTTAAGTGTGTTTGTGCAAGAATTTCTCATAATAATAAGATAATGCGAGACAGCATCAAATGGTGACAGCCAGTAGTAACAAGGGAATTTCCAGGAATGGTTGAGACTTTATAACTTACAGCTTATTGTTGAAACTGTAAATCATAGCTGAACTTGAAATAATCATTAATAATTTATATTTTGTGGGAACCAAAGGACAGTTGAACCAGATTTATATGTATATTAAGAGAAAGAGAAAATATTACTTGTTACTCAGAAGTGGTTGGAAATCAGATATTAAAAGAAAGAAAAGAAAAAAAAGGTCATACAATGGGTCCCCATATGTAAACTACGCAGACAATAGAATACAGTATTGAAAAAAGAAAATCTTATTCAGTCCTGCTTTAGAGAAATTAGATACTGTGTTGTGATTTGATACTGTATTAAAGAAAAAAATGCATAATTTTTAACGTGTTCCTACATTAAAGAAATCAGATAACATGGCTTGTTTCACTTTTCTTCTATTAAGTATATAGACCTCATTTAGCAAACTTTAATAATGAATTCAGAGCTTTTTCACTACAACTTTTCACAGTGATGTAGCACCTGCATACATCAACTGCACGTAACACTTCACCCAAATTAGGTGTTTCAAGATTCGAGTCGTCACTTCCGTCACTGTTGCTCGAAGCTGGTCCCCCGTCTCAATCGTCACCGCATTGTTGGCACACGTCGGCAGTAATCTCCTCATCCTGTAGTTCCACACAAGTGGCAAGATTATCATCAAAATGTACAAAACTGTCAAAATCTGTTACCCTCCAGTAGAGCTAGCTCTCTACTGGACTTGACTTCACTGTCGCTGCCATCATCATCATCATCATCATCAGCAGCAGTCTCTTCCTGGAAGAAACCAGCTTTACAGAAATAGTTGTCTGATGTGGATGACACCAGCTGCCGGACGGTCGAAATAAATTGCGTGGCTTGTAGTAAGTTAGTGGAGAGATTTTCATTTCCTGCATCAGTCAGTACTTTCAAATGTTGAACCAGTGTTTTTCTAGAATGCGCTTTGAAATTTGCAATACTGTCCATATCAAGTGGGGTTTAGAACTCCGGTACAGTTTGGAGGGGAAAATTCCACTCAAGTGCATCCAGTTAAAATACTGTTTCTTTTGCTGATGGACTACATATTATGTGGTATAGGCAGTTCCTAAGTACGAAGCAATTTCAGATTTTGTTTTGTGTGGATTGGCATCCACCTCCTGTATATCTGATCTAGAGTGTAACTTTTCCTTTTTCTGTTCTCCACAGCCGATCAAAAGCGACTGAAAGATAGAACCACTGTTCGGCAGTAAACGCAGCACAAAATTTTTAACTTCTAAATTATAACCACTAAAGAAATTCTTATATCGAAAACGACAGTGCCGGGAGTGTCTTTGTTTCAGTGCTGCCTGCTCTCGTTAACCACGTCTTTGCCCCTTGCCTCCACGGTGCCATCTACCCACTGTATGTGCCAGCAGAGTTATGGAAAATATCACAGGGCTTCTTTTTGAACATCAGTGCTCATTACAATTGTGCAGGGAGGAGACCCCCCAAGAGGGATCATTGCCGACAAAATTTTATTAAAAATATTTTCCATGCATAATGTTCGGCCGTAGCCAGCTTGGGCATACTGTGGTGGAAGGTGCTGGCCGAAAGAACATGGTCGGCACATTCCTGCCACGTGCTCCTCGGTCAGACTCAAGTTCCACAGGTTGGTTGTGCTGACGGGGGTACGCTACTAGCAAGGCGCGTTGGCGGAATCGATCCTCCAATCAGAGACTAATCGTGTGATCACGTGGGGACGTGGCCGGGAGCGGCGAGGGCGGCTTGGCAACAGCTCCACGCTCTCTTAGCTTCAGACCTCGGCCCCGAGTAGTCGCTCTTCTAGCCTCTGCCTCGCTGATGAGCAGACGGCAACCCCTCTTGGGGCTGCTCAGCCCTACGTAGGCACCAATGTATCATCGTTACAGGAATAAATTGGGTCCATTCCACTTCATTACTTTTCATTTTACAACGCCCTCCGCTCCTGACCTCTATCCTGACGAACACAATTATGCAAAAATCAATTTATTTAATTGGAATTTGCTCTGTCTAACAGTGAATTACGTAATAATTCACTACATACATACATACATACATACGAGGTTTATATTACACATTTTTAAATTATATTATTCTGGGCCTAACAAAAGTTCATGTATAAATAAGAATTAGACAAAACAGAGATACATACAAATCAGGTTCAGCTGTACTTAACCGATGTGACTGTATTGACCAGTACATCTGAACTAACTTGCATTTTTCTACATTTAGAGCAAGTTGACTGAGTATTGCACAAACTGTGTCTGGTGTGAGTAGCGACAGTAAATTGCATTGTGACGGTCTCTTTTGTCTGCCACAGAGAGGGTGCGGCAGATCCAGGAGAAGCTAGAAGACTTCATCCAGGCGCTCAACAAGGAGAAGTGAGCGGGCGCCGCGGCGACTCCGGGAGGGAGGTGACTGTGTGTGTGTGTGTGTATACGTGTGTGTCAGTTTTCAGCCTTGCTGCAAACCTTAATCTAAGCTAATTTATTTGATTCGGCAGAGGAACAACGTCTGCCTCAGTCTACGGCAATGTGAAGGGCAGACTGACTGCCACCACACTGTCGAATACATAGAGTAGTACTGCAGTTCTCCCGATCTGTGGGAGCGGCAGTCATTTTCGGAGCCTCGAATTCACTACGTTATCACTGTTTCGAAACTATTGAGAAATAATTTACAGGCACGGCACAAGTAATTTTCGATGCGGAATAATCTATAATTTATCTAACATTAGCATTCCGACTTGCACCACGAAACTTTTTGTAGTGTTTTAGACGTGTCCACAAAAATTGTATAAATTAAGTGAAGCCTCTCTTTTGTAAAATATATGTACATATATATGTAATAAAGAATTGTAGCTCTCTCAGTTTTGTGTCATTCTTATCAACATTCTGTGAATCACTGCAAAGTGTGTGCCAGCACCATTACTGCTGTGGCGTTGCCACTGGAAATACAGTTATGAGGTGACATTATGAATAACTGAAAATAAAATACACGGTACAAGGTAATGGAACTGATGGATTTCGTAAAAATAATGAAAGGCACCCAAAGATGAAAGAAAACTTTGCTAGCTTTCAGATGAACCCCTCAATGATATACACACACACACACACACACACACACAAGGAGCGAGTTAATACTATGACATGTACAGCATATTAGATCACTTTATTAGAACTTGTACAAGATGTGATATTTAACTTTGTAACAATGCACGTCCATTTATTACTGTCACTGAACATTAACATATCACTTGGTATTATGAAGATGGTAGTGCTACTCACCATGCAGCAGAGATGTTGAGTCACAGACAGGCACGACAAAACAAAGCATTCTTTTTGTTGTGCCTGTCTGTGACTCAACACTTTTGTTCACTATTAACTGGTGCGAAAATAATAAAAGTGCATTTATACTCTTGTTTAATCTCACTAGCCTGTCTGTTTTTATGTTTGTTGCTTTTCTGGGGAACATACTCTCCATACATCGAGGGATCTATATTCCGAAGGCCATCTTGCGATGTGTGGCAGAGGGTACTTTGTGTACAGTGGTAACTTCCTCCTTTTTGTCTTCCAGTAACAAATGATTTGCATGAAAAGCAATTACTGGTAAGCCTCTGATATGTTCAGATCTCTCTGATTTCATCTTCACAATCTTTATGTGAAATATACGTAGGAGGAAGTAATATATTTGTCGACTCTACTAGGAATGTTTGTTCTCGGAAATTTAACAGTAAATTGCACCGTGATATAGAACACTTCTCTTACATAATCCACCTCTGGAGTTGACTGATCATCTCCATGACCCTTCTGTGCTTTGTAAATGAACCTTTAGTTGAACACGCTCCTCTTCTTTAGATCCTTGCTATTTATTCAGTCAGTCCTATCTGGTAAAGATCCCATATTAACAAGCAGTATTGATATTGGCCAAACAAGGGTTTTGTAAAGCTTGTAACACCGAAAGTGCAGGATGCACGGTACCTGCTACCGATATATAATTTTTTTTAATTGTATGTAAATATTTGTAATTTAAATGCTTTCTTTTAATAAGTAAGGACATTGCTTCACTGTATGTGTACATTTAGGTAGAAGTCTGTTGACGTTTTATTGTATTTATCTGTGTTTTACTGTGAAACTTATAAGCTCTGGGAAAAAGCCAAAGGAATTATTATTTTCATCGATTAGCAACGATAATAACAGTGCTTGTGCATTGTAAAATCTTTGGGTAGGAGGTTGTTGCGCAGAGCGAGCGGAGAGAGCGAGAGACGGGTTCCAGCACTTGTAGTGTGCGGAAATGTGGTGTTAATGCTCTCGCAGTAGAGTGTACCATTTCGGCGGCATCATGTACGCGCGCCGGCCAGCTGACTAGTAGCAGGAGGGACAGTGGACGGGCGGAAGAGGCTGTATTAATTACGATTGCCCGTTCCTGTAATTAGCCATGGCTCCACAAGATGCTACCGTCTTCAGCAGCAGCAGCAGCAGTTCCAGCAACACAGATTCGTCATCGGCTCCGAGTTTCGTCGCACGCACTGCACTGAAGTAAGACTGTTCATTGGTAGAAAGTATTAATGTCTAACCCAGCAGCACAACTGAATGTGATTTGGATTTGATTAATGAACTTTATTTAAATAATAATCAGTTAAATTCAGGACGATTGTGTCCTCATTGCCCGCAGACATTGTTACCGAGCAGGGTCCTTGTTCCCTTTTTTCCTTATATGCTAGCCAAAGTTTGAGAATCTATCACTGGAAAAAATCCAAATCTAAACAAAATGCACAAATTAAGAGTGCAGAAGTTTTATTTATTTTACATATAGCTTGGAGCACATGGCTGTTTGGTTTGATACGTATTCTAGTATTCAATTCTGTTCAAGTCAGTAAAAAAGGCTCAGTTGTTCAGACAATAATATGAAATCCAATTTGAAAATTAAATAACTGCAAAGTAAAAAGTGCTTGCCTTTCTCTAAATTTCTTTGATGACGTTATGTTGAGGTCTCTGAAAGTCATTGTTCACGTAACGAAGTTCAGTACTAACATACAGTTTAAATGGATATTTTCAAATCATTACTCGATTGCCTTTTTTCAAAATTTAATGACAAACTTAATGTAAAAGTGACTTCTCAGTTTTCTTTATCATTACATACTGACTTAAAACTAGTGTCAAAAAACATGACAACCTTCAGTTGCCACGTCAGTGTTTTATAATAAATGTTTTTCTTTTCCATCATCTCGTACAGGTTTTTGCATGTAAATCGCCCTAGTTGGCTGGCGACCGTAATTATTTCCTTTTCGTTCATTAGTGTAACTTTTGGATTCATGATCAGTGGTACCCCTTTTCTCTCTAGTGTTGTTTATCAGTGAATGCACAAAATAACTTTCATTTTTCCAAATAGTAGACTTTTCTATCAGAAATATCGTTTGCACACTTTCCCCCTACTTATCAGTATTACTTCTTCGGGAAAGATAGCCTTATCCAATTAGAAAAATTCCATTAGGTATACACGCAATCCACGGTCATATTTTATATCTAGAGGTCTGCGCGGATGTGGATATCCGCGGTATTTGTTACTTGGCGGATAAAATCGCGACCGGCGCAGATATCCGCGGGTCATCTGCGGATAATGAGCAAGGCATCTGCCCAGTACGTATGTTGCAATGTTAGTTCAAAACTTCAAGTCTGTTGACATTCTTGGAATCTTGCAGGGCCCGGGTAGAGCGGATGTCTGTCGTCCTCAGCCCCTGGCTACGACCGACGTAGCTGTACCCGAGAGACCTGCACCTAATCCGTTTCCGCGACTGTGTCTTTCGTGTGGCCTGTGAAGTGCTCTCTGGGTGGCAAACCTGCCCACTGTCTACCAGACAGGTGCCCGTTGCAATTTTCCGCTGCCTTCAGTTAGCGCTTTGTAGTGACCGAGTGACAACGTGCATCGTGGCAAATATCAGTGAGAGTTCTTTCTTCAAATGAACACCATATCGATGGATACAATTTCGTGTAAGGTAAAAAAAGGTGATTTTACATTAGTGAAGGAAAACAAATTGAAATCGCCAATTTGGAAAAAATTCGCATACATATTTGATGGCAACGAAAAAAGATAAAAGATATAGTGGCTTGTTTTGCATGACACAAAAGTGGAACTTCAAATTTGCTAAAACATTCGTGTGAGGCTCGACAAAGTAGCATAATTACTTACTTAAATACCAAGAGAGACGTGAAAGTTCCTGAAGTTCCGCCAAATTTGAAGACAGCCACGACAGAAAAACTTATCAATCTTGTCAGCAAAGACATTTTTATCATCCGAAGTTGCGTGTGGATCTGGGTTTCTCAAGACGGCACAGTTTCTTATTGATGTGTGCGCCAAGTACGGTGCAGTGAGTGCTAAGGAACTGCTACCTCATCCAACCACTCCTAATTTCTATAACCACTGATTTTGTTGTCACTCTTCGGAAGATGAGTTATTTCTTCCAGACAACGTCAATTATTGCTGGCAGTTTAACTTTTTCACAGGTGCGCCAGCGTTTTGCAGTGTAGGCCTAATACTGTAAATATTTTCACCTGGAAATGACGAGGACTGAACGCGTAAGCTATAATATAATCATAAGCTGACATGAATGGCTTCAAAATTTGACACATCCAAGCAGTGAGTACAAAAAAACTGTCGGTAAATGATGCAATGTGCTAGTAACAGTTTAAAACCATCGTCATTTTCAGCACAAGAGTAGTGAAATATAATTGTTTTTATACACCTACTTTCATCATTTAATACTATTACATTGAATTTTATTTTTTTAAATAGCGTTTCCAGTCTCACGAGATCCGAGCCGCTACTGTGTGTGCTCCAGAGCGCCATTGCTTTCCTGTTTGGAATGGTCTGCTTTAGAGTAGGTATAGAGCATTTCCTGTGATTTAAGAAGTCAGAAGTAGTTAAGTTGTCGCAGAAATGGCACTCTAACAATAACTATGTCATTAAATACCATAATTCTAAGTACTACTGTCTATTACTATTAATTACTCATTCAAAACTTAAATATATGCGGATGCGGATAAGGAACTTGCGGATGCGGATTAATTGCTGCGGATGCGGTTACGGATTGCACTTTTCTTATCCGCGCAGACCTCTATTTATATCGCAAGCAGGATAGGTCGATTAGTAAGGGGGAGGTTACAAGCTACCTCCTTTGATGACATATTTCATTTCCTGAGGGTTCTTCCAGTGAATGTCAGTCTGGTATTGGCCTTAACCACATTTCGTTTTATTGGTCTTTCCTCTTAAAATGGCTCTGTACACAGACTCATAGATATTTTATGGAACTAACAGCTTCCGGTGGTTGTTTGCAATTGTGTAATGGTATACTAAAGAGCATTTCTCCCTATTTGTGTGAAATATGCTACATTTGTTTATGTGGAGTCCGTGCAGGAAGCATCAGTCCTATGTAGGTCTTTCTGCATTCTGCCACAGTTTCCTATAGTTGCAACTTCTCTGTATACAGCATCCGTGAACAGCCTCGTGGAACTTCCATTACAGTGTACTCAGTTGGTTACGTATTGTGTATCGTGAAAAGTAGCGGTTCTATAACAGGCCTTAGCTACTTTTACATCTTTAAGATTCCTCTCCATTGAGATTGACATGCTGTGTTCTATTTGCTAGACACTCTCTAATCCGTTTGGTCTGCTATTCTGTGCATTCATATTTTGCTCATTAGTTAGCTTTGAGGAATTGTATCGATCATATTCTAGAAGTCGAGGAACATGTCATCGATACGGTTGCTGCTTTCTGGCTCTTGTGGATGAACAGAGCGAGCTGGATTTCACAAAGTTGTCGTTTTCCGAACACACGTTAATTCCGACAGGGGAGATCTTCACTCTCGAGAAATGTCATAACGTACGAGCTTAAAATACTCCAAAAATTCCGCAACAGCCAATGTCAGAGGTGTAGGCCTATAGTTTTCTGTGTCTCTTTGGCCTCCCTTCTTGAAAACTGTAGTGACCTGTGCTTATTTCCAATCAGTGCTTTTTCAAAAAAAAAAGAAAAAAAAGTAGTAGTAGTTTGAGGGTACTCCGACATTGGATATAATGCAGCGAAAATTACTTGTAACTGAAGCTTGGGATACCACCCGTCTGCTTTTAGCCATGACGTCATCAACATGTCGAACTACAAAAAAATGGTATCGGACTCTTCAGTTGCCTTTACAGCTCAAATGAAGCAGCCGATACTGGGAAACACTGGGAAATACAGGAGAATGTGGTATCGAACACTTCAGTTTACATCATCTCAAATGAAGCATGCGATTCCCATCAACGCCTGAGCAATGAAAGAAAATGGTATCGTACACATCAATTGACCTATAATACACCTCAAATGAAACAGGTGAGTCCAGTCAACCCTCCAACATACAAAACAATACAAGAAAATATTACCGAAGACACATTTCAACCTATAAAACACCACTAAAAGACACAATACAACAAAAACCATCCACACCTATAATGAACAACAATAGAAACTACACTACAAAAATCTTTTGTAACCTTGTTTGGCTCCCGAAATGGCATAGATGATGGGTGGTATCCCGTTCTTCAACTGACCCAATTTTTAATACAGCTGAAAATTTATTTAACTATAAAACTACAGTCTAACTTAAATTAATAGCATTACCACAGTTTCCAAACTGACTGCAGTTCATGGCTGCAGTAGTCTTCACGCCTTCTTACTTTACTCTTGCTATCAGTAGCAAGATGTCTGCCTTTCGTGAACCAAGAGCGTACATAGTCCATGGGCTGGAACAACATCAGTGGAGGACCAACCAACTTCATGAACATCAGATTGCTGACTGTGGAAAGATGAAATGAAGCTCCTGTTGGCGAGACGGTCATATTCATTTGGGAAAACCCACATTCACACATTGATATAGGAACACATTTCAGTACATTCTGAAGAGGAAGGAGGGATACTGGAATTTTCTTCTCCATCAAATACTCCCAAACTGACTGCCAGCGATTCAGTTGTTGAGAATGGTTGCTGCAGCTTTGAAATGCTTGAAACAGTCAAATACATTGCTTTTCCCACCAAAAACTGCACTGGTATCGTTAGTATTACAATTACCAACACGAAAAAATGAAATAAAAAATTTATGTTCGTGAAATAAATCTTTGGTACTCTTCCAAGTTCTCAACATCGTAAAAAAATTACTTTGTCGACAAAAAGGTTCAGGGGTTACGCGTCCCCCAGCGTTCCCCCAGAAAAACAGTACTGTTTCCAATAATGAGGAATGCCTTGTTCCTCCAGAGACCTGCTGTACACTGCTGCTGGAAAAGAGACAAGTTCTTTCACATACTCTATGTTGAAATGTATTGTTATTCTGTCAGGTGTAGTGGCCTTTTCTCAGTTGAGTGATATCAGTTGCTTTTCTATCCCACAATCATTGATTTCAATATCTGCCAGTACGTTATTTGTATGACAGTTTACAGGAGGAGCTTCAGTGCAATCTTCCTCTCTGAAACAGTCGTGGAAAAAAGATGTTTTAGTGTTTCAACATTTTCTGTGGTGTCATCCATTTCTGTGCAATTGTGGTCATAGTGTGTCTGGATAGATGGCGTCGGTCTGTTCACTGGTTTAACATAAGACCAAAAGTTTTAAAATTTTCTGTTAATGTGATATACAAAATTTTACTCTGGTATTCAGCAAACACTTCATTATCATTCCATTCCAATTGATCACATTTTTCAGAAGTTTCCCACTCTTCCATTTTCAGTTCTGTTCTAATTCATCACGGGTACAGAAGAATGGGTAGCTTCGAGAGGTGAAATAGTGAAGGCAGCAGAGGATCAAGTAGGTAAAAAGACGAGGGCTAGTAGAAAGCCTTGGGTAACAGAACAGATATTGAATTTAATTGATGAAAGGAGAAAATATAAAAATGCGGTAAACGAAGCAGGCAAAAAGGAATACAAATGTCTCAAAAATGAGATCAATAGGAAGTGCAAAATAGCTAAACAGGGATGCCTAGAGGACAAATGTAAGGATGTAGAGGCATATATCACTAGGGGTAAGATAGTAAAATTGTGAAGGTGGCAGGGGTAAAATACAGGGAGCAAAAGGTTATTTACAATTTTTACAGAAACCAGATGGCAGTTACAAGAGTCAAGGGACATGAAAGGGAAGCAATGGTTGGGAAGGGAGTGAGACAGGGTTGTAGTCTATCCCTGATGTTATTCAATAGGTATATCAAGCAAGCAGTAAAGGAAACAAAAGAAAAATTCGGAGTAGGTATTAAAATTCATGGAGAAGAAAGAAAAACTTTGAGGTTTGCTGATGACATTGTAATTCTGTCAGAGACAGCAAAGGACTTGGAAGAGCAGTTGAATGGAATGGACAGTGTCTTGAAAGGAGGATATAAGATGAACATCAACAAAAGCAAAACAAGGATAATGGAATGTAGTCGAGTTAACTCGGGTGATGCTAAGGGAATTAGATTAGGAAGTGAGACACTTAAAGTAGTAAAGGAGTTTTGCTATTTGGGGAGCAAAATAACTGATGATGGTCGAAGTAGAGAGGATATAAAATGTAGACTGGCAATGGCAAGGAAATCGTTTCTGAAGAAGAGAAATTTGTTAACATTGAGTATGGATTTAAATGTCAGGAAGTCGTTTCTGAAAGTATTTGTGTGGAGTGTAGCCATATATGGAAGTGAAACATGGACGATAAATAGTTTAGACAAGAAGAGAATAGAAGCTTTCGAAATGTGGTGCTACAGAAGAATGCTGAAGTTTAGATTACCATAGAAATAAACTCGTGCAAAATTTGAGCTTATAACACCCAACATGTTGGAAAATGTGGCCCTATATTTGAGAGGCTCTTCGACAGTGGTGCAGTGGAAGTGAGCAAACCTCAATGTTTGGACCATTCTTAATATGAGGGAGCAGCAACTAGGAATGTCTTGTTTTCAGATACATACAGATTTTGGTCCTGAATCAGAAAAACACAGTAAGTCACGTGTAAAACACTTTGTGAGCCAATATAATCCATCGCAGTACGGTACCCCAAAAATGCACAGAGAAAAACATTTAAATTATTGGGCCTTCTTTGGAATTAGAAAAGTACTACAACTTGACACATACATTACCGGTACCTGGGGCAGGACTCTATTACTGCATCTTCCTGTCCAAGCACTTATTGTGGATCATACTCCATCAGAAACCATGTACCAAATATAAAACTGCAGAAAGTGAACCAAGTTCAAGTGCAAATACTGCATAAAGATTATTTCATAAATTCTTCTTTCCAGTACCACTGGAAAGAACACACTTCCCTCCACCATAAATATCGTGTCGTATCTTACAGTCGATTCAGCAAAGGGATGAAAAGTAAGGTAGAACTCCAACAAAAATCATGTGCAGCATGCTACCATCACAAGATGGTACAAGTTGTTAAATGCACAGTGGCAGGTGAAGCAAGAGTGGTGATAGGCAAATTAATGCTGATTTACATATTAACAGAATCTTCCGTCGGTTCTTGGAAGAACAACATTATAATAGATGAAAAGCACCAGTTTGCTTTTGTTCTACAATATTACTTTTATTGTTAACCGGTTTTCGGCTTACAAGGCCATCATTTGCTGAGCCTGTACTGAGTGAGGGTCACAACTGCCAGCCAGTGTCCCATGCACTTCACTTGGCAAACAAGGGCCATAAACTCAACCTGCTGGAAGCCCTGGAAATTAATAAACATTTTGCTCACAGTCCAGATCTCATCCTAAATGACCAGATACAGCTCAACACTTCCCCCTCTCCTAAACTTCATATAATCATCTTTGTTGTTCATTACTTCCCACACTCTCTCTTCCTACATATTCCCATTTTCCTGTATTCATTAAGTTGTTTTGTTGAAGTTGTCTTTGTATTCCACATAGACTGTAGTTTCAATAGTTAAGGCTTTCTTTTAACTGGTACTTGTATTACTGTCCATGTTTAACACCCCTTGTAGTTGCATCATCAAATACTGTTCATATTTTACTTTGCTCATTTATTTAATGAAAACTGGTACACAGCCACTGCTTTGATTATAATGTTAATGTTAAAATGCAGTACCACCACACTCTCAAACTGTAGGTTCCCTCAAACACCTCCAGTTTCCTGCATTTATTTATTTCTGTCTATCGTATTGATATTGCTTAAGTTCCTTATGTATTCTGTATTTACATTGATAACTGTCTCTTCTTTCAATTGGTTGTGTATCACTCTCCATGTTTCATGCCTGCTGATGCAGCCTTGTCTAGTACTAATTTTATTTTATTAGCTTTGTTTATTAATAGAAACTTATGTAGGCATGCTATTCCTATTTGGTGCTAAAAGTTTTCCTGTCTACTCCATTGTTATTTGTGTACTGTTAAGTTATTACTTTTTCATTGCAAAGATGTTGCTTACTGTATGTTTTTACTTCAGTCTAGATGTGTTACTTCTCTTCCAGTGTTGTCTGCTAACATTTAACTTCTTTGGTGATAATACTCAGTAACTGTCTGAAGATGGTCTTGTAAGCCAAAAACCGGTTAACAATAAAAGTAATATTGTAGAACAAAAGCAAACTGATGCTTTTCATTTATTATTAATGCTGATTTACAGCTAACCGTGAATACCTATACAATTTTCGTCTACAGACATCCCTATGTGAAGCCACAGGACAATAGTTTAATCTGATATTGCAAAATTCTATGATGCCTGCATATATTGTCCAGAAAAGAAGGATTTTATTTCAATTAGAAGGCCTAATGATACAAAATAGGAATGCCTATTGCTTATAAATTTGAAAGGGTATGTTTATTCAATATTGAAAAGAAAACATGCAGCTCGAAATTGTATTCCCTAAATTTTGTTTGACACTGACTACAGAGCTTTCTTGCCAGGACTGTCTGTAGTTTAGATTTGAAGGATTACGTGCTTCAACAGTGTGAAAACTGCCCAAGAGGAATGGATTTAGAGAAATATGTAACAGAAGCTTTTAAAAACTTTGATTTTGACGATTTGATTGAATTCAAACAACGAACCTCACACTTATCGTGGTACAATGGAGACAAAGCAGCTGCCTATTGAAGAATTTAGTGAAAATTTGATTGCCAGAACTTTGCAGCTTTGTAGTCACCACTATGTTGCAAAATACCAGACTTGTCGCTTTAAGAAAATCAAAGAAAATTTGAAGCCCAGTGAAATAGTCCTTCTAATTCATTTTATGGAAAATTATGCTTTCATCACCCAAGATGCTCTTCAAGGATATCACTGGGATATCAGTCAAACAACACTGCACCTGTTTGCTGCATTCTATAAAGCTGAAGAAGTACAGTGTATTAACTTATGCATTGCTGATTGAGTATGATTTTTATCAGCTTGTGCTACCACAAACAGGACTTTGGTATAACTGCTGAATGGAATTTTTTTTTGCACGAGCCACATTAAATCTCCGTGCGATGGAATTGGCGGAGCGGCTAAATGCATAGCAGCAAGAGCAAGCCTGCAACAAATTACAGATGATAGACACCAGAAGATTTATTCAAATTTTGTGACCAACAAATACAAGGAATCAAGTTCATTTTTCTTAGAGGGCAAGAAATAGAAGACAAAGGATAGCTACAAGAACAATGATTTCGAAACGGCAATACTTTTTTGCCAATGGGTTTGAACGACATTCAAGTTAGCTGCGTTTCAAGCGACAAAACTTCTTTTGAGGCTTCGATTTACAAATCATCTGACCCCAGTGTGACTTTCATGTCAGTTTTAAGCCCTATTCCTGGCCAATACATTGCCTGCATTTACAACAGTCTGTGGCGGATTGGTAACGTGAGGAATTGATACTGAAGAACATGGTACCCTGGTCAAATGCTTGCACCCTTTTGGTCCATCTCATACGTTCTATTGGCCTCTAATGTTGGCTTCCTGAACAGCACACCTCATGAATATAGCAGCACCTTCAGCAACTAGAACAGGACGTCAGTATATTTTCCAGAAACCATATTGAACAGTATTGAGGAAAAATTTAAGTCCACGAAGCAGTAATATTAAATAGCACCAGCTTGGGAACCAACATGAAGAGACCAACATATCACCTTGGGAACCACGGCAAGAAACTCAAATGAACCAATATAACCTCAATAAAGAAACAAAAAAACACGGCTTGGGAACCAAGATAAGAAACCCAATTGGGGCTGTGGAACCTTTATGATGATACCAGCAGGCACGGCCATCTATATGTACACCACTGGCCATTAAAATTGCTACACCATGAAGATGACATGCTACAGACACGAAATTTAACCGACAGGAAGAAGATGCTGTGATATGCAAATGATTAGCTTTCCAGAGCATTCACACAAGGTTAGCACTGGTGGCAACACATACAACGTGCTGACATGAGGCAAGTTTCCAACCAATTTCTCATACACAAACAGCAGTTGACCAGTGTTGCCTGGCAAAACGTTGTTGTGATGCCTCGTGTAAGGAGGAGAAATGCATACCACCACGTTTCCGACTTTGATAATGGTTGGATTGTAGCCTATCGCGATTGCGGTTTATCGTATCGCGACATTGCTACTCACGTTGGTCGAGATCCAATGACTGCCGTGCTGGATCCCGACATCCTCGTATCACTAGCAGTCGAGATGACAGGCGTCTTATCTGCATGGCTGTAACAGATCGTGCAGCCACGTCTCGATCCCTGAGTCAACAGATGGGGACTTCACAAGACAACAACCGTCTGCACGAACAGTTCGACGACGTTTGCAGCAGCACGGACTATCAGCTCAGAGACCGTGGCTGCGGTTACCCTTGACGCTGTGTCACAGGCAGGAGTGCCTGTGATGCTGTACTTGATGACAAACCTGGGTGCACAATTGCCAAAACGTCCTTTTTTGGATGAATCCAGGTTCTGTTTACAGCATCACGATAGTCGCATTCGTGTTTAGCGACATCGCGGTGAACGCACATTGGAAGCGTGTATTCGTCATCGCCATACTGGCATATCACCCGGCGTGATGGTATGAGGTACCATCAGCTACACGTCTCGGTCACCTCTTGTTTGCATTGACGGCACTTTGAATAGTGGACGTTACATTTTAGATGTGTTACGACCCGTGGCTCTATCCTTCATTCGATCCCTGCGAAACCCTACATTTCAGCAGGATAATCCACGACTAGTTGTTGCAGGTCCTGTATGGGCCTTTCTGGGTACAGAAAATGTTCGATTGCTGCCCTGGCCAGCACATTCTCTCACCAATTGAAAACGTCTGGTCAATGGTGGCCGATCAACTGGCTCGTCACAATACCCCAGTCACTACTCTCGATGAACTGTGGAATCGTGTTGAAGCTGCATGGGCAGCTGTACCTGTACACACCATCCAAGCTCTGTTTGACTCAATGCCCGGGCGTATCAAGGCCGTTATTACGGCCAGAGGTGGTTGTTCTGGGTACTGATTTCTTAGGATCTATGCACCCAAATTGCGTGAAAATGTAATTACATGTCAGTTCTAGTATAATATATTTGTCCAATGAATGCCCATTTATCATCTGCATTTCTTCTTGGTGTAGCAATTTTAATGGCCAGTAGTATAATAGAAAAAGCAATGTTTTATAACATCATAATACCCCTCTTGCCTTTGCAACTATACCCAATCACTACTAGGACAGATTTAGAAACTGACTGAACAAATGGTTCTGAACTAGGTTAGTCATCGAATTTCCATGGTTTTCATGGGTAGCTGGAAAACCGACATTAATCTACCCATTGTCGTTCTTGCATGTCTTGAGCGTACGGATTCAGCAACCTGTACTGTGTTGCAGTCTTAACGTGTTACACATGGCTTGTGTTGAAGTTCAACTTCTTATTTGGTACTTTACTGAGCTGACTCTTAACATCCAACAGAATGTTTCCAGTGCAGAAAATTGTGCTCTTTTCAATGGTACTGGAAAGAAGAATTTCTGAAATGATCCTTTTGCAATATTTGCATTTGAATTTGCCTTATTTATTGTAATTTTAAATTTGGTGCCATGTTTATGTTGAGTATAATCAAAATTAATTGGCCAAACAGAAAATATGCTAATAGAATCATGGACCAGGCTTTGTCAATGAATGTGCCAAAGTTTAGTTCCTTTGTATTTTTACTTCCTCAGATATCTGACCCCAAAGAGGGTCATAAACTGTGTGCATTTTTCTCTGCAGGTTTTTTGAGCCAGTTTCATGCATTATGCTGGCTCACAAAATGCTTTATATTCTATCATTCTGTATTTTCTGATCCACAGATGAAAGTTATCCAAGACCTGAAAGTGAGAGTTCTCTTCTTGCTTTTGTCTTGTAATAAAAGAGCTTTGAACATTAGGTTTTGTTCATTTTCATGCACATTCATCAAAAAGTCATCGAAATAGAAGGCTAAGTCTATGACCACAGCAAATTTCAGGAAAATTGAAGCTCAAGGAGTGGGAGGCCTATGATCAGTTGAGATAGAATGACCCCTCTTGCATGGCTCTCCTTATACTAATTTTGGCTTCACATAGCTTTTGTTTGTGTGTGAGGCTTTGACTTCATCTAAATTCACAGTTAAGCTCTCTTTGCTTTTGAGTGGGTCTTTTTCGATCCTCACAACTTTACTCAGCATGTACCTGCCTAAAATGTATTGTACAGTAATTGTAAACTTTGTCCGTTGATACCCAGTATCGTTAGTGCTGGAGATGAAATTTTCATGCTGACCTCACGGGCAATCAGAAATCTGTTTCTTGTCATTTTCACAAAGTAGAAGAATCTTCATACCTTTGTCTTTATTCATAAACACATCAAAAAATGTTCTGCATTACCCCTGTTCCCAGAACTCCTGATGACGGACATCGATTGTGGATGTTGTATCACAGACACAGTCCCTTTGACTGTTCAGAGATGTCACTAAACCCGCCCAAGATGTAAACAACCATGCACGAGCAGTGCCTATTAGACAGAGGGGTCCGACAGCCGATCAGTTCCAGTTATTCCACCGGGAAGGAGGTTCGTGGCTCATGTCTGTAGTTTAACCGTGCCTAGACGGTCAATACCGTGATTCGACCACGTCCGCAATGTTATTTTGTGCCAGGAAGGGCTCCCAACAAGGGAAGTGCCCAGGCATCTCGGAGTGAACTAAAGTGATGTTGTTCGGACATGGAGGAGATACAGAGAGACAGGAACTGTCGATGACATGCATTGCTCAGGCCACCCGAGGGCTACTACCTACAGATTATGACTCGGAGGAACCCTGACAACAACGCCACCATGCTGAATAATGTTTCTTGTGCAGCCACAGGATGTCGTGTTATGACTCAAACTGTGCGCAATAGGCTGCATGATGCGTAACTTCTCTCCCGACGTCCATAACGAGGTCCTTCTTTGCAACAATGACACCGTGCAGTGCGCTACATATGGGCTCAACAACATGCCAAATGACCACTCACGATTGGCATCACATTCTCTTCACCGATGAGTGTCACATATTCCTTCGACCAATCGTCGGAGGCGTGTTTGGAGGCAACCTGGTCAGGCCGAACACCTTAGACACACTGTCCAGCGAGTGCAGCGTGGTGGATGTTCGCTGCTCTTTTGGGGTGGCATTATGTGTGTCCGACATACGCCACTGGTGGTCACGGAGGCACCGTAATGGCTGTAGATACGTGAATGCCATCCTCTGACCGATAGTGCAACCACATCAGCAGCATATTGGTGAGGCATTCATCTTCGTGGACAACAAATCGCGCGCCCATTGTGCACATCTTGTGAATGGCTTCCTCCAGTATAACGATATCACTCAACTAGAGTGGCCAGCATGTTCTCCAGACAGGAATCCTATCAAACATGCTTGGGATAGATTGAAAAGGGCTGTTTATGGACGACGTGACCCACCAACCACTCTGAGGTATCTACGCCAAATCGCCATTGAGAAGTGGGACAATCTGGACAGTGCCTTGACGAACTTGTGGATAGTATGCCACAACGAGTACAGGCGTGCATCAGTGGAAGAGGACGTGCTACTGGGTATTAGAGGTACCGGTGTGTAAAGCAATCTGGACCACCACCTCTGAAGGTCTCGCTGTATGGTGGTACAACATGCAATGTGTGGTTTTCATGAACAATAAAAAGGGCACAAATGATGTTTATGTTGATCTCTGTTCCAATTTTCTGTACAGGTTCTGGAACTCTCGGAACCAAGGTGATGCAAAACTTTTTTTTGTGTGTATATTTATAGCTATATTCAGTGGTGCTGTAACAATCTTACGATCGTCAATTACCTGCTCTACGGTGAGTCAAAAAGTTCCAGTCTATCTAAGATCTAAGATGTTATCTTCATGAATTGGTTCAAAATTAACTGCTCAAGGTAATTTTCAAATGAGGCATTTACAACAATTTCTCACATTACCCTGTCCCTACTACCTGCCCTAATCACTTTAGTCACCCAGTCTATAGCTGGTAAATTGAAATCATCACCTAACACTGCAAATGATCAGGAAATGTTTACAAAATATTTTCTCTGAAATGTTTCACCACTACCACTCCTGATGCAGGAAGTCTATATATGCATCTGATGACCATGATTCACCCCCTTTATCACAAGGCTTCAGCTATATTATTTTGCATTTGGAATCTATTTTAATCTCTCTTGATAGTATTGCGTATTTCTTTTGGCTAAAAATCTGCCTCCTGCACCACCACAGTTCAACCTATCTTTGCAATATGCATTCCAATATGAGTTTAGAATTTCATTGCTATTTACATCTGGTTTCAGCCAGCTTTCTGTGTGTAGTTGTTTGTTACCATTTATAAGTGAGTCTAGTTCTGGGACCTTTCCATAACCACTTCTAGAATTAACTCACACTACATTAACATTTTCTTTCCCACGAGTGAGACTAGCAGTCATCAGAAAAGTGGCCAGCTACATGTGGGAACAGAGAATGGCTCTGAACCCACGCGGCAGGCGCCATTTGTGCCTACACACACCGCAATTTGCAGCTAGGTGGACCCAGCAAATTACTGCTCACTTTGTCGATGCCAAGATCGTACTACATTATCATACAGGTATATCTTCCACCTGTTGACCCTTGAATAAAAGGAGCAGTAACAGCTATCTTTGCAGTTTCCTTCACAGATACATGGTGCATAACTACTTGTAAGCTACAAAACCGTTTGTGACACTCTTGTACACTACTGGCCATTAAAATTGCTACACCAAGAAGAAATGCAGATGATAAACAGGTATTAATTGGACAAATATATTATACTAGAACTCATATGTGATTACATTTTCGCGCAATTTGGATGCATAGATCCTGAGAAATCAGTACCCAGAACAACCACCTCTGGCCGTAATAACGGCCTTGATGCGCCTGGGCATAGAGTCAAACAGAGCTTGAATGGCGTGTACAGGTACAGCTGCCCATGCAGCTTCAACTCGATACCACAGTTCATCAAGAGTAGTGACTGGCGTATTGTGACGACCCAGTTGCTCGGCCACCAGTGACCAGACCTGGAGAATGTGCTGGCCAGGGCAGCAGTCGAACATTTCCTGTATCCAGAAAGGCCTGTACAGGACCTGCTGCAACATGCTGTCGCGCATTATCTTGCTGAAATGTATGATTTCACAGGGATCGAATGAAGGGTAGAGCCACGGGTCGTAACACATCTGAAATGTAACGTCCACTGTTCAAAGTGCCGTCAATGCGAACAACAGGTGACCGAGACGTGTAACTAACGGCAGCCATACCATCACGCCGGGTGATACGCCAGTATGGCGATGACGTATACACGCTTCCAATGTGCGTTCACTGCAATGTCGCCAAACACAGATGCGACCATCATGATGCTGTAAACAGAACCTGGATTCATTGGAAAAAATGATGTTTTGCCATTCGTGCACCCAGGTTCGTCGTTGAGTACACCATCACAGGTGCTCCTGTCTGTGTTGCAGCGTCAAGGGTAACCGCAGCCATACAGGTAAGATACCTGTCATCTCGACTGCTAGTGATACGAGGCCGTTGGGATCTAGCACGGCGTTCCGTATTACCCTCCTGAACCCACCGATTCCATATTCTGCTAACAGTCATTGGATCTCGAGCAACGCGAGCACCAATGTCGCGATACGATAAACCGCAATCGCGATAGGCTACAATCCGACCTTTATCAAAGTCGGAAACGTGATGGTACGCATTTCTCCTCCTTACACGAGGCATCACAACAACGTTTCACCAGGCAACGCCGGTCAATTGCTGTTTGTGTATAAGAAATCGGTTGGAAACTTTCCTCATGTCAGCACGTTGTAGGTGTCGCCACCGGTGCCAACCTTGTGTGAACGCTCTGAAAAGCTAATCATTTGCATATCACAGCATCTTCTTCCTATTGGTTAAATTTCACGTCTGTAGCATGTCATCTTCGTGGTGTAGCAATTTTAATGGTCAGTAGTGTATGAAAAATTTAACAGTGTTTGTTCACTATAAAGCATTGTACTGAAGTGTATTACGACATTTCAAGAATATGATGGATGATTCATACATAATGCACACTGTTTTCTTTCTTTTTTTAACTTACTCACTTATTTAGTATTTGTTTTCAATATATGCTTACAGTCTTTCAGTATAGTCTCCCTGCTTCCATCTGACTGAATCCCAACATCTCAGAATCTCTGTTATTCCATCCTGGACACCACTTTTTTTTCATCTGTCGAATGGCTTTGGTAACAGTGGTAGAAAGCACTTCCAGAGAAAGATAATCACGTATATGCATAGGCTTTTCCAACTTCGAGAACAAGTCAAAGTCCGGTGGACTCGTGTCCGGGTAGTAGGAAGGATGCGGCATCACTTCCATTCCGCGTTCGTGCTGTTTCTGGGCCACACCATTGCCGACACGCGGGCGAGCATTGTCGTGGAGAATGAGTGGTCCGGCCTCGAGCAACTGAGGTCAGGTTTTGTGCAGGTCTCTGCGCGGTTTATGCATAAAGTTATGATAGAACCCTGCTGTGACACTTGTTCCATATGGGACTCTATCTGTTGTGATGATTCCTTGGTGATCACAAGCAAAAGTCATCATTTGATTGAGTGCATCAAAATTTCTTTGAGCATGGAGAATCTGAAGATTTGTGTTCATTGGACTGAGATTTCGAGTAATCCACGTTTCACCAGTAGCAACAATTCAACACAAGAATCTGTTACCTTCATGGTCGTTGTTTGAGCAAGGTTTGCAGTGGCTAGACGTCTCACAGAAATCTCTCTCTTCTTCAGAACATTTATCAGAATATGGAATACTGCTATGGGGGAGTTCCAGAGCCTTCAGAGAGTTCCTGACAAGTCACAGTGCGTTCTTCTTCGAGAGCATCTGCCACAAATTTCACACTTTATTCATCTGTTTACTTTTTTGGCCTTCCAGGTATTGCTCTATGCTCATACGACCACCACACAAACAATAAATCCGACATGGAACTGTACTGTGATCCGCTGGGTGATTTCATCTCAAACCATACATGTCTATGCTGAATGTGTCACACCACTATTTCAAAGTTTTCTGAAAAAAATAAACATTGAAGTTCCACATGATACCTCTCCAAAACAGCAATATTTCGGTTTTATAATAATTTGTTAAAATGCTACAGACCTCTCTGAATGAGAGTATCCGTAAAATTAACGCAACAAAAGGGAAAATTGAAAACTTGTCATAAAGAAACCAAAAGCGTTAGAAATCTGAATTTATTATCAATAAATACTTTGTTACCATTACTATCAGGCATATTTAATATATACACACTTCTGACGTATCTCTCTCTCTTTCTTTTGGGAAAATGAACCATGAACCATGAATGTTTGTAACTCTTTGTGAATTTCAAAATTATGTTTTGAAAATATGAATAGTCACAGGATGTTAACTGCCTTGAGAAGTGATAAAGTGGAAGGATTGCTCACTGCTAACTGACAGCTGTGACATTAATGCATAAAAATTCTTAAACTGTCAAAATATTTCTACACAAAGATGAAAGAATGTTAAATTTTCTGGTTATTTAGAAATTATTTTGTCCACACCCACCCTCCTAAACGTTCTAAAAATTTCATGGTACATTAGTTGGTTATTGTACTTAAGGAATGTACAATCAGAGTGGGCTGTACTTGTCAATTCAGAATGTGAGAAATTTTTTAGGTAGGCTAGCTCTGCTCTCAAGGTCAAAAAATCGTGGACACTTAAATATTTAAATTTAGCGCTCATTTTAAATAAATCCCATGCAAAACAGTTGGCTGCAATGTAACAGTCAACACCGCACTGTTGAAACAGTTCTTCGACCCTTCTTGTTTTTTTGAATCTCCTTCTTATAGAACATGTGTAGACAAGCTGAATTTGCACATGGACAAGGATGATACAGCAAGAGCAGTATTTGAGAAATGTGCACTGATTTTTTGATGATGGCCATTTGAAAGCATTAGCAGGACCGCGAGGTACCATAAAGGGGTCGATTAGACACTTACGACCTCTCCCACCCACCACTGATTGCCATACACACAAGAAATGAAGTGCCTCACTACAAAGTCTTATGTATGTAATGTATATTGTGGTCTCTGTCTTTCACACACAGTAACATGCTGCATTTCTCAGAGAAGCGTGGTTGCAATGTATGTGCCACTCGGGGATGCAGCCCAGTAGTGACTCGATTGAATTCCTACGACTGGCGTCATAGTATACCACTCTTTTATCTTTTTTAAACGTAATTCCCTTAATATATACTTTCATTTAGAATTAAGAAATTCATATTGGTATGGTGTGTACAAAGTCAGTGCAAGATGTTTACAGAGAGCTCCTACCCCATCTTGTGCACTTTTTCCATAATCTGTTGCTGAAAATATCCATTCTTTGTCTTAATTCTTGTACTAAGTGTTGAACAAGCTCATAAAGCTGAAAGCAGTTTTTAAAATGAGATACTGCACCGTCAGTCACTTGCTCATATGTCTAAGAAATGCACAATCTCTGGATGCCGTTTCATCATTTATCAAGGTGACAGCATAGCACGAATGAGATCATCACTGACAATAGCAAAACAGTGTGATGTTCCAAGGAAGTGAGCAACATCTCATGGTGGCAATTATGAATCTCGTTCTGCAAAGCAGAACTCTCCTCCCTCCCACAATGCATAGGTTACGTCATTGTCAGTATCCTGAAGGTGTAATGCTTCAACAGTCATCACTTCTACACCAGGACACATTGCACACTCTTGTAACCAACATATATGTTGCTCTTGACATATACATAAAAGTATCATGTCCATCTCTCTGTACTTCTTCCTTGTGACACTGCTTATGGATAAACAAACAAGTTTCAAATTAGTGCGGTAAATACATGTGCAAACTTCTATCGCTGGCTGGCATCTTACCCAGTTTGGTCGTAAAGAGTAGAATTTTGTGGGACCAATTTTTAAATTCGGGTTCTGCTCCTTCATTACAGGATATGCTTTTCTTATTGATCTTGTCATACATCATTTTAACACTTTCACCATGTACTGGTCACACTACAAATTGCAGCCACATTGGCGCCTAAGACGCCACCGCCTACCGACGCCCCGCCGCCATTTCGTGCCTTCAATCCTGACGTTCAACGCTGGCCAGAAAACATCGCACAGCTCGAGGCACACTCTGCAGCATACAACATACCAGGTACAGAGCGGTTTGCCTTTTTCACTGCCAACGCGAGTGTTCTGATGTACCATGTATCGCTCGCTCGAAAAGTACCAATATCACGAAAAGTTCGATTTCTCGAAAGGTATCGAACTCTCGAAAAGAATGGATCGCAAAAAATATCAAGTTGCTCGCCTTTCTCTTGGGAAAGTTTACGTTTATCGGCTGGAAATTTATTTAACGTACCGAAGTTTCCAGTTTCTTCATTCTGTACTAGATAAAAGGTTTTAAGTTAATGCAATCGACAAGTAAAACATATAACAGGTCATGTTATAGTTCCCGAAACTGACGGCTTGAAGTGCCTTGCAGTTCACCTAGGATCTTAGACTAGGTGTAGCAACCACATTACACAAGAAAACAGGAGAAGTATTAATTTGTACTGAAAACAAGAAAACCTCCCGTTTTTGTCATTTGTTTTCGTACTAACGTAATGCCAGAACTTCAAATTGCTAGTCTTTCTCTCGAGTGAGCTAACATTTATTGGCTGGAACTATTATTGTCCTCTCAAAAAAAAAAATATTATACTCACGAAAAATATTGAACTCTCGAAAAATATCGACCCCTTAAAATGTATCTACGGCTCGAAAATTGTTTTGCTCCTGAAAAACTCCAACCGCTCGAAACTCTTAATCTCTCAAAAATTATAGATCTTGTGAATAATATCGTTATCTCGCGAACAACGATCTGTCGAATAATATCGGTCCCGCGTAGAATATCGAACTCTCGACGAATATCGCTGTAAGAAACTTCCGATCTTCTATAAAATGATGATCATTCTAAAAATAGCGACTTCTTGGAAAATAACAAACTCGAGGAAAAAATCAACCTCTCAGATAATATCGACCGCACGGAAAATATTTATCTCTCCTGAGATATATCTCTCTCTCGATAAATATAGATGTCTCAAAATATCGATCACATGAAAATTATCTATCTCCCGAAAAATAACGCTATGGTAAGTACCGACTCCAGAAGATAGTACAAATGTCGAAATCTGTCAATCACTCGTAAAACATAATTTTATCGAATAGTAACTATATCCCAATAGGAAACGGTCTCGCGAAAGATATCGATCTACCGTAATGTATTAATCGATTGAAATGTAACAGTCTGTCGAAGAGAATGAAACTGTATAATAGCATCGATAGATCGAATATTAGCGATTCATAGAAAATCTAATTACTGAGAATAACCTACATCTCGGAAAATATCTGATCTCTCTGAAGGTATCGATCATTCGGAAAATAGCCAAACATTCGGAAATATTATCATCTCTCACTTTTGTCTGATCTCTCGAAAAGTATCGAACGTGCATAATCATCGAACTGTCGAATAGTATAAATCGCTCAGAAAGTAACGACCAGTCAAAAAGTATCTATCTCTCAAAAAGTATCCATCTCTCGAAAACTATCGATCGTTATTTTCGAGAGGTTTTTTTTTTTTTTTTTTTTTTTTAAGAAACACAACAATTTTGAGTGGTAGATACCTTCTCAGGGGATTGGTATTTTGTGAGAGGTCGATATTTTCCGTGAGATCGATATTTCTGAGAGGACGATTATGTTCCAGTCGCTCACTGTTAGCTTTCCTGAGAGAAACGCAAGCAATGTTCTGGCATTAGCTTAGTGCGAAAACAAAGGACATAAACGGTAGGACTTCCAACGTTTTAGTACAAATTAATACTTCTCGCGTTATCTCGTGGAATGTGGTTGCTACACCTAGGTCAACTGCAAGGCACTTCAAGCAGTCAGTAATTGTAGTTCGACATCTAAAACATGACCTGGTATATGGATTACTTGTCGATTGCATTAGCTTAGAATCTTTTATTTTGTTCAGAATGAAGAGCCTGGAAACCTCAGTATGTTACATAAATTTCCAGCCGATAAATGTAAACTTTCTCGAGGGAGAGGTGAGCAGTTTATCGATAGATCGATACCCTTCGAGAGATCGACGCCTATTTGGGTGATCGACATATTTTTACAGATAGACACGTGTCGAGCAATAGATATGTCTCAAGATCTCTAAAAACACTTCAATCTTTGAAAACGCATCGTTCTCTCGAAACGCATCGCCCTCTCTAATGCAATCGTTGCTCGTTAGGCGTCGATCCCTCCCAAATCAACAATCCCTCGGAAGGTGTAGATCCAACGAAACTTATATATCTCTCGATACGAATCAATATGTCAATAGTATTATCAACAGAAAAGTGTCCATTCTTGAAAGATATCCATCCTTCTAAGGATACCCACATCCCACACATGTCGGTCTCTAGATATTACCGATCTCTCGATATAGAATGACCTCTCGAATGTACCGACCTCTCGAAACGTATGAAACACTCAAGAAGAATCAATCTCACGAATAACATAAATCACTTGAGTGGTCTCGATCTCCCGACTAGTGTCGTTATCTCGAGTTTTATCTATGTTCGTGTAGTATCGATCTACTGAAGAGTAACGACCTCCCTAATAGTATCGATCACTGGGCTAATACCTGGTGTCTCGGAAATTTCTGAACTACGGGAAATTATCCGATCTCTATGCAGGTCAATCACTCGCAAAGTATCTATTTCTCGGATATGATCGATCTCTTGTTAAATGCCGATATTTCGGAATAATCGACGTCTTGGGAGGTACCGATCCCACTGAAAACTACCTATCTCTCGGAATATATCGAACTGTTCGAAATTATTGATCTGGCAGAAAGTATCGGAATATGTAAATATAACCGATCTCTCGGGAAATATACGATGTCTCGTAAAATTTGCGATCTCTCGAAGATTATTCGATCTCTTGAAGGATATCAAATCACTCGAAAAATATCGTATATTCGAAAAGATGCCGCAAGAGGAATCGACACTCGCAAGGTATCGAACGCACGAAATGCAGTTATTTTGCGAAAAGTATCTTTCTCTCGAAATGAATCAGTCTTTCGAAAAGTAACTATCTCTTGAACAATATAATCTCAAAAAGAACTTAGATCTCTCGAAGTTATCGATAACATGAATAGGTCCATAGTACTTGTCGAACGCCTCATTTTGAGAAATCAACATTGGTTGTGACACATATACATATCGAGAGATCGATACCTTTAAGTATTGTACATGTAGATATGTTTCACGAGGTTAATAATACTAGAGATATCGATAGTTTCGAGAGACTGATCTGTTTAAGAGAATAGTTATTTCCCGAGCGATCGACATTTTACGAGAGATGGATATTTTTTGAGTGATCTATATTATCTGAGAGAAAGATATTCTTTGAGAAATAGATGTTCTTCGAGATGTCAATGATTTTGGAGAGATCGATGTTTTTTAAGAGATAGATATTTTTCGAGAGATCTATATTTTCCGAGAGGAAGATATTATGAAGAGATGGATATTTCCCTGAAGCTGTATATTCGATGAGTGATCGATATTCTTAGAGACAACAATATAATTCGAGCGATCAATATTCTGTGAGATTCTAGTTCTCTTTGAGACAAGGATACTTATCAAAAACTAATGTAGTTTCAGAGATCGATACCTGTATAGAGATCGAGACTTCTCGTTTTGTTCATACTTTACCTGAGGAGGAGGAGGAGGAAATTAGTGTTTAACGTCCCGTCGACAACGAGGTCATTAGAGACGGAGCGCAAGCTCGGGTGAGGGAAGGATGGGGAAGGAAATCGGCCGTGCCCTTTCAAAGGAACCATCCCGGCATTTGCCTGAAGCGATTTAGGGCAATAACGGAAAACCTAAATCAGGATGGCCGGAGACGGGATTGAAATGTCGTCCTCCCGAATGCGAGTCCGGTGTGCTAAACACTGCGCCACCTCGCTCGGTATTTACCTGATATCGATACATTAATGACGGGCGATACTATTACTGCTAAAGTTACTTTACGATAGATCGATATGTCTTTGGTGCGCCATTATTTCCAGGAGATCGATATTGTCTGAGTGGTGTACATATATAGTAATATCTACACTCCTGGAAATGGAAAAAAGAACATATTGACACCGGTGTGTCAGACCCACCATACTTGCTCCGGACACTGCACGGCACAGCGGACACACCAGGAACCGCGGTGTTGGCCGTCGAATGGCGCTAGCTGCGCAGCATTTGTGCACCGCCGCCGTCAGTGTCAGCCAGTTTGCCGTGGCATACGGAGCTCCATCGCAGTCTTTAACACTGGTAGCATGCCGCGACAGCGTGGACGTGAACCGTATGTGCAGTTGACGGACTTTGAGCGAGGGCGTATAGTGGGCATGCGGGAGGCCGGGTGGACGTACCGCCGAATTGCTCAACACGTGGGGCGTGAGGTCTCCACAGTACATCGATGTTGTCGCCAGTGGTCGGCGGAAGGTGCACGTGCCCGTCGACCTGGGACCGGACCGCAGCGACGCACGGATGCACGCCAAGACCGTAGGATCCTACGCAGTGCTGTAGGGGACCGCACCGCCACTTCCCAGCAAATTAGGGACACTGTTGCTCCTGGGGTATCGGCGAGGACCATTCGCAACCGTCTCCATGAAGCTGGGCTACGGTCCCGCACACCGTTAGGCCGTCTTCCGCTCACGCCCCAACATCGTGCAGCCCACCTCCAGTGGTGTCGCGACAGGCGTGAATGGAGGGACGAATGGAGACGTGTCGTCTTCAGCGATGAGAGTCGCTTCTGCCTTGGTGCCAATGATGGTCGTATGCGTGTTTGGCGCCGTGCAGGTGAGCGCCACAATCAGGACTGCATACGACCGAGGCACACAGGGCCAACACCCGGCATCATGGTGTGGGGAGCGATCGCCTACACTGGCCGTACACCACTGGTGATCGTCGAGGGGACACTGAATAGTGCACGGTACATCCAAACCGTCATCGAACCCATCGTTCTACCATTCCTAGACCGGCAAGGGAACTTGCTGTTCCAACAGGACAATGCACGTCCGCATGTATCCCGTGCCACCCAACGTGCTCTAGAAGGTGTAAGTCAACTACCCTGGCCAGCAAGATCTCCGGATCTGTCCCCCATTGAGCATGTTTGGGACTGGATGAAGCGTCGTCTCACGCGGTCTGCACGTCCAGCACGAACGCTGGTCCAACTGAGGCGCCAGGTGGAAATGGCATGGCAAGCCGTTCCACAGGACTACATCCAGCATCTCTACGATCGTCTCCATGGGAGAATAGCAGCCTGCATTGCTGCGAAAGGTGGATATACACTGTACTAGTGCCGACATTGTGCATGCTCCGTTGCCTGTGTCTATGTGCCTGTGGTTCTGTCAGTGTGATCATGTGATGTATCTGACCCCAGGAATGTGTCAATAAAGTTTCCCCTTCCTGGGACAATGAATTCACGGTGTTCTTATTTCAATTTCCAGGAGTGTATATTTATCTATACATCGATAGTCTTCGAGAGTTCTGTATTTGTCGTTACATCTTTATTTATTTTTCAGAAGACCGGTTGAATAGGAGAGATCGCTATTTTTTGAGAGATTAATTATTTTATATTCCATGCTTCTTAGAGATCGATACTTTTCGAGAGATCTATTTCTATAGTGGATCGTTATTTTTCGAGAGATCTATACGATTCCAGAGATCAACATATACCGAGAGCTCGATGTATTGGGCGTGATAGATACTTCTGGGTGGACCTATGCATTTGGGTAGGACAATATTTTTCCAAGATCTATATATTTTTTCCATAGATCGGTCTTTTCTAAGGTATCTTCGTTATCGAGATATTGATATTTTCGTGAGTTCGGTTCTTTCTGTGTGGTCGTAATTTTTAAGCAGTTGAAATTTTACTATAGATCGTAATTTACTGGTGATCGATACTCACGAGTACTCTATATATATCGACAGATCGAAATTTTAACAAAATGTGGTTATTTTTAGAGACTCATAATTTTTGCGAGATCGTTATATTTCAACACGTCGATATTTGTTGGGTGATAATTATTTTTCTAGAGATCTATATTATTATAATTCAAGAGATCGACATTTTTCAAAATGTCTATATTTTTTGACACACTGATAATTTTCGAGATATCGTCAATTCTAGAAGAGTATTATTTCATGAGCACAACATTTTTCGAGCAGGCGATACATTTCAAGTGTTCTATATTTTTGAGAGATCGATTTTTTACAAGGGCTTGATATTTTTTGAGAGGATGATTTAGTTCCACGTGATAAATGTTAGCTTACCCGAGAGAAAGGCTAGCAATGGGATGTTCTGGCATTACGTTATTGCGAAAACAAAGAACATAAACGGCAGGTTATCTTACGGTTTTAGTACAAAATAATACGTTTCACGTTTTGTCTTGTAATGTGGCAACTGCAGCTAGTCTCGTGCAAAATCTTAAGGTCCGAGGTCAACTACAAGGCACCTCAAGCAGTCAGTAATTGAAAATTCAATAGCTGAAACATGACCTGTTATACGGATTACTTGTCGATAGCATTACCTTAGAACCCTCTATTTTCTACAGAATGAAGAATTTGGAAACCTCAGTACGTTACATAAATTTCCAACCGATAAAAGTAAACTTTCCCAAGAGAAAGGCGATGAATTTGATCTTTTTGTGACATCCATTCTTTTCGAGCGATCGTTACTTATTGAGAGTTTGATACTTTATGTGAGACTGATACTTTTCGAGCTACTGATACTTTTCGAGCGGCCGATACGTTTAGTAGGCTACATACTTTTCGCAAGATCGACCACTAGAATAATATTGATATCACGAATATCGTCATGTTTGAAAAATAACAGACATCTTAAAACATCGATATCTCGAAAAATACTGATATCTCCATAAATTTCGTTCTTTCGAATACAGTATATTCTTGGAAAATGTCGACCCCTAAAGAGAATAACGCTCTATCGTAAAGTATCGATCCATCACTGAGTAAGACGCCTCGAATGATATCGATCTCACGAAAGGTATAGACGTCACGATGGATATCAATCTCTCTAAATTTATTGATCTCACTAATAATATTGATCTCTTGAAAAGTATTATCCTATCGAAAAGCAAAGACCTAGCATAAAGTGTCGATCTAATGAATGCTATCAACGACTCATACAGTTTCAACCATGGACTTAAAAATAAGAGGAGTTGTCATGATGTCACAAACTTGAAGCCAACCCAAGTGAAGATTCGCCATGTTACCTACCCCAAAACATTCGCTTCTGGTGGTTTTATTCCGTGTAGTTGTGAAGTGTTTTGATAAAAAATGCCGGCTTGCGTCGCTTATGGGTGTACTAATCGTTCTGAATGTAGTCTAAAGTTTAAACAATTAACATTTCATTCGTAAGTGGACTTATTTAAGCGCTATTTTCTTATATATACTCGAAATTCTGATGCACTGTTAAGTTTTACAGTATGGTTTAATTTCTGTGATTAGACTTCAAATTTCCTATCAATCCAACACGAACAGCTCTCTGGAAGTGAGCAATACACTTGGTTTTCATTGTTTTGTTATTCCCAAGTAAGTGAAGAGTCCTGGTAAGAAATATCCTGGAAATGGGGACTAATATTTTCAAATGCGATAATTTAATATAAAAGTAATGTAACTACATGGAGTTAGTTAAATCTTGAGAAAAATGTGCGGAACACCTGTTACAGTGGTAAACATATATTTCTTAAAGCAAATTCCCTATGTAAGTCCAGACTATTTAGATCATTGCATTAATCACTGAGTTGTCGTGTTACCCTGTAAACTGCTGTTGTTTGCCACACTGAATGTCACTTGGTAGGTTCAGTTTAAAAACAAAGCGGATGTGTAAACTACAATGGGCCTGACAATCTTAAATTCCGTTCTTTTACGTCGTAATTTAACGTATCTTTCAATTTGTTGACATGACAGCTGTCTTGTTTATATCATCACTGCATACATCTATGGGACAACAAAGGAAATAATGTAAGTTCTTGCAAACTTGAACATTTAAAATTTGCATTTGACTTGAAAAAGCAACGAATACAAATCGGTGCCTACAAACGATCAATCATTGCTTTTGGAGTTCTGGCTTTATCAATTATCTACACAAACACAATGAAAGTGAATAGAAATGGATTAAGAAAGCACGCTTTTCATAGCACATACTTCTCTTTTCAGTTATTCGAAGTGTATAAACAAAAAGGATTTACAGTACTGAGACCAGAAGAGTCATATTTTCGTGTCGTAGTATCGAATCGAATACACATTTAAGACCAGAAAAACGTATGAAGTTGCGTTCCTTATGCTGTGTTGTTCACTAAAACAGTGTAACATTTACTATATAAAATAAATATCGCGTGCGCAAGACAGAAATAACGAAAAAGAAGCAATTGTAAACACTCGTCTGCTAATGTTTTGGCGGATCCAAGATGGCGGCAGGCCCCGCCCACTGGCCTCAAACAACTTACAGCGTAAGTCTGTAGCGCCAACTCCCCTTATTCTACCGCCATGGTTTCGACATTCGAAACTATCGATTTCACTAAATGGATCGACGGCTAGAACGCGTCGACTGCTCGAGACGGACCGGTAATAAGAGTAACAATGCGCTCTCGAAAAATATCTAAACAAAAATGTCGATCCCTCGTAATACATAGTTGCCTCGAAATTATCAACCTCTCGACTATTATCAATCTACTGAAATTTGTCGATTCTCGAAAGGTATCGATCGTACAGGTAGTAGCGATCTCTCGTGAGGCTTCTGTCCCTCGGAAAGTAACGATCTCTCAGCATATACATGTCTTCATGCCAGTATCGATATCATGGTCAGTTTCGAACTCCCAGAAAGTATGAGTCACTTGGAGGGTTTCGTTCTCACATAAAATTTACGATCTATCGAAAAGTATATCACTCGAATATGATCAGATCGCTCGAAACATATCCATTAACTAGAAAGTTATCCGATTGTTAGAAAAATATCCGATGGCACAAATATGTCGATGGCTCGAAAAAAGGCATTCTGTTAAAAAATGTTGATCGCACGAAAAATTTCGATCATTCAAAAATATCGAGCGCTCCAATAATATCGGCCTATTGAAAAATACCGATCCATCCCAATTTACCGATTTCCAAAGAAGAATTGTTCTATCCATAAAATTTCGAATTCTCGAATAGCATTAGCGTCTAGAATGTTATCGATCTTTCGGGGAAAGAGGATCTCTCGGAAAATGTGGATCTCTCGATAATATTGATTCCACGGGTAATACCGAGCCCACGAGTAATATTGCTTTCACGAGTAATACCGATCTACCTAGAAAACCTGGTCTCAAGGTACATTTACACTGGGATTCATGTATCGTGACATGTATGAGCGACAAGTCAATTTGACATGTCACGATACATAACCTCATACAAAAATTCATCGAACTTGTATGCAGTCCCTCGAGCTCATACATGTCGCGTATACATTTTGTATATCACTTTTTGGCCATATACGCAACATGTATGAGCGACATTTGAAGAACTTGTGCGTATGCAGTACTATGATTTTCTGTCGTATTGTCGCCTGCCGCTTATTTTGACGATTAGCGCATGTGTAGTACCAGGCTCTTTGGCGGCTGTTTGAGTTTTGGAGGTGCCGACTGTCGTTTGATACTTTAAAATTTGCCATTACTTCTTGGTCAAAACAAAATACACTGCATTTTATAGAGGCAGTGCACAGGCATCCCTGTATATGGGATGTGAAACTAGGAGACTATAAGAACACTCAGAAAAGGTACGACAAGTGGGAGGAAATTGCTAAGGCATTTAACGTGTCAAGGAAGGAATGTGAGGAGAAGTGGCATAATTTAAAAAGCCAATATAGTCGCGAGTTAGCGAAAAGGAAGAGCAACAGAGGAACTGGAAGTGCTACAGGCAATTTGTACCCCTCTACATGTGGCCAAAAGACGGAGTGTTACTGCCAACTGATCCTCTGGTGGAATCGATTCCCGAAAGTTTGTGTTGGTTTTGGACACAAGAGGATCCACAAGAGATAACAAACCGCGGAAATCCTCCATACTCATCCTAACATAATTTCTAAAATATGCGCCATCCTCTAGCGTTAATTCCAGAACGAGCATTGCGTAAGCTCCGTGAGTAGCGCGTTTGCGAAGAAACTCTCTCTGCCACCATCTATGCTTCCTCCGCCTTTTCTTCATATCACCTTCCAAAAGAGCAAGTGTACCAGCACATAAAAATGTGAAATCTTCCAAATCGTTGTCGGAAGCCGTTGCACAGTATACAAATCAACCAGTGTAAATGCACGCTCATACATGTATGAGGTTGATACTTATCAACTCATACAAGTCGCGATACATGTCGCATAGTCGCATATACATGTATCTCATACATGTGCTGATACAAATCGCACTGTAAGCGCACCTTCACGAGTGTTGTCATATCTGCTTCGAAAAGTATTGATCTCTAGAAAAACATCCACATCGCAAATGATATCAATATACTAAAGAATACCGATTTCTCGAATAATATCAATCTTTTGTAGAACATAAACATCTCCCAGAATATCGATCTCTAGAGGGGTATAATGTCATGAAAGGTATGTAAATCTCGAGGCAATCGACCTCTCAAGGAGTACTAGCCATGATTGTTTTCGATCTATTGTATAGTATTGATAACACAACAAATGCGTCTGTCTAGAAAAGTCTCGATCTCCCAAAAAGTATCTATCTCTCGAAAAAATATCTATCCTTCGAAAAGTATCTGTCTCTCGAAAAGTATCTATCTCTCGGAAAGCATCGATCTCCCGAAATTTATTGATTTGTGTAAATGTATCCATCTCTCGAAAAGTAATGACCTCTCGAAAATTACCGATCTCTCAAAATGTAGCGGTATCAAAGATAGTAAAGATGTCCCAAGGAATATCACAGTCTCGAAATATTTTGACTTCTCTTAGTTTATCGACTTCTGGTGAAGTGTCGTCCTCACTATAAGTATCGACACATAGAAATGTATCGACCTTATTAGAAATATCGACGTCACAGAGATATTAACCGTCTGTGATGTGTCGACGACTCGAAATGTTACGACATATTCAAGAGTATCGACCTCACGAAGTGTGTGAACGTCTCGAAGAGCTTCGACCTCTCGACGAGTGTTGACCTCTGTGTGTCGTCCTCGTGCAGAGTGTCAGCCTCTCGCAGAGCATCGATCTCTCTAAGAGTGTCACTTCCTCGAAGCGTGTCGCTCACTCAAGGAGTGTCACGCTCTCGAAGAGTGCCGGTCTCTCAAAGACTGTTGCTCTCTCGAATAGTGTCGCTCTCTCCAAGAGTGTCGCTCTCTCGAACAGTATTGCTCACTAGAAGAGTATCGCTCTCACGAAGAGTATCGATCTCTTGAAGAGTTTTGCGTTATCAAAGAGTATCTATCCCTCATAAGTATTGATCTCTCTAGATGTGTATCTCTCAAATCGTGTTTATCAATTGATGATTATTGATCTCATAACGTGTATTGACCTCTAAAGAGTATTGATAACTCAGAAGTACTGACGTCTCAAGAAGTATCGATCTCTCGAAAATTATCGTTGTCTTGAAAGTATCTATTTTGAAAAGTATCTATCTACTGTATATCCTGAAAAGTATCGCTTAATCCAAGATATTAAAATTCTCAATAAATGTGGAAAACTCGAAAAATATCGATCGACAAGAAAATATCGATGAATAATAAAATATCGGTCTATCGAGAAATATCTAACTTAAGAAAAATTATTTCTCCTGATGAATATCAAACACTCGAAAAGAGGCAAACTCTCATAGTTCGTCAATCTGTAGAAAAATGTCGTTCTCTCGAAAGATATCGGTGGGTGGCTGGGTATCGATGCGACGAAAAATATCGGGCTCCCGAAGAAGATGCCTTTCTCTCAGAGGTATCGATCTATTACGAATGTCGATCCATCGGTGAATGTCGACCCACAGTGAAATGTGGATCTACCGAAATATTTCATTCCCTCAGCAAATATCGATCTACCGTGCATTGCCGACCTGTCGTAATGCCGACCTCTGGTAGAATATCGATCATCTACAAAATCGATGCTTCAAAAAGTATAGATCTCTCGAAAAATATCGACAGTTGGTAAAGTACATGTCCCCTTAAATCTCGTGCTGGTACATAGCCTATAGTTTAGATCAGTGAATTCTAGTTTGCATACTTATCTCATGCAATGGCTTTTGGCTAAGCAGAGTTTCTAGTAACTTGATAGAGAAATCTACTTCTGTTTAAGACCTTACCATCTTTGGGTATAGAGAGATATCTGCAGAGCAGTTCTTAGCGTTTCTTTATTCTCCTCATTACATTTTGTGCACATTCCAAACTCAGGAGCTCCATTTGAGATCTTTTACACACAAATACACGGTTAGGGTCTGTGCTTGTTGTGATCTGACACTGCCGTCTATAAACAGTGGAAGCTGCATCGTCTCCCGTCGACGTGCTTCTGGCCAATGCTCGAAGTTGCACCGACATTGTGGCGCTGGTGACGAGACCTGTAACACCTTTCATGCTGTTTGGATTCCCTGGTGACCCAGGTGTAGCTGCATCCTTTGATACACAACATCTGATGTGTTTGTCCTCTCTGGATTGTGGGTGGCAGACATTGGCCGGTTTGCGTGTCACTGAACAGAAGGCAAAAGAGGGAGCAGGTAGTGTAGCTGGCTCCCTGCAACTTAGCAAGCAGTACGAGGCGGTACCCAGTGCTGGTGAAAACTCTGAGCCAGCACGGGGTGTCTCTCCTGTCGAGCCAACAGCTGATTTTCCTGCCCACTTCGGACAAGTGCCAAGGGTGTACCCAGGATCTGAACTGGGGGGGGGGGAGGGAGGCAGGTCATACTAGTCTCAGGAAACAAGGACTCGAGACAACATACAGCACTTCTTATTAAATAAAACAGGAAACCAGCGAAAAACTGCTTTTAATAAACATTTTAAATACACTCCTGGAAATTGAAATAAGAACACCGTGAATTCATTGTCCCAGGAAGGGGAAACTTTATTGACACATTCCTGGGGTCAGATACATCACATGATCACACTGACAGAACCACAGGCACATAGACACAGGCAACAGAGCATGCACAATGTCGGCACTAGTACAGTGTATATCCACCTTTCGCAGCAATGCAGGCTGCTATTCTCCCATGGAGACGATCGTAGAGATGCTGGATGTAGTCCTGTGGAACGGCTTGCCATGCCATTTCCACCTGGCGCCTCAGTTGGACCAACGTTCGTGCTGGACGTGCAGACCGCGTGAGACGACGCTTCATCCAGTCCCAAACATGCTCAATGGGGGACAGATCCGGAGATCTTGCTGGCCAGGGTAGTTGACTTACACCTTCTAGAGCACGTTGGGTGGCACGGGATACATGCGGACGTGCATTGTCCTGTTGGAACAGCAAGTTCCCTTGCCGGTCTAGGAATGGTAGAACGATGGGTTCGATGACGGTTTGGATGTACCGTGCACTATTCAGTGTCCCCTCGACGATCACCAGTGGTGTACGGCCAGTGTAGGAGATCGCTCCCCACACCACGATGCCGGGTGTTGGCCCTGTGTGCCTCGGTCGTATGCAGTCCTGATTGTGGCGCTCACCTGCACGGCGCCAAACACGCATACGACCATCATTGGCACCAAGGCAGAAGCGACTCTCATCGCTGAAGACGACACGTCTCCATTCGTCCCTCCATTCACGCCTGTCGCGACACCACTGGAGGCGGGCTGCACGATGTTGGGGCGTGAGCGGAAGACGGCCTAACGGTGTGCGGGACCGTAGCCCAGCTTCACGGAGACGGTTGCGAATGGTCCTCGCCGATACCCCAGGAGCAACAGTGTCCCTAATTTGCTGGGAAGTGGCGGTGCGGTCCCCTACGGCACTGCGTAGGATCCTACGGTCTTGGCGTGCATCCGTGCGTCGCTGCGGTCCGGTCCCAGGTCGACGGGCACGTGCACCTTCCGCCGACCACTGGCGACAACATCGATGTACTGTGGAGACCTCACGCCCCACGTGGTGAGCAATTCGGCGGTACGTCCACCCGGCCTCCCGCATGCCCACTATACGCCCTCGCTCAAAGTCCGTCAACTGCACATACGGTTCACGTCCACGCTGTCGCGACATGCTACCAGTGTTAAAGACTGCGATGGAGCTCCGTATGCCACGGCAAACTGGCTGACACTGACGGCGGCGGTGCACAAATGCTGCGCAGCTAGCGCCATTCGACGGCCAACACCGCGGTTCCTGGTGTGTCCGCTGTGCCGTGCGTGTGATCATTGCTTGTACAGCCCTCTCGCAGTGTCCGGAGCAAGTATGGTGGATCTGACACACCGGTGTCAATGTGTTCTTTTTTCCATTTCCAGGAGTGTACAAAAATGGACTTGTACAATCCGAGAAAACATGCAGCATTTCTTATTAAATAAAAAAGTAAAATAGTGAAAAACTGCGAATATCTCCCAGGGGGGTGGGGGCAGCTGCCCCCTCCCCCCCTCCGTGTCCCTTGCTGGGTACGCCCGTGACAAGTGCAGAGGATGAGTATGCTTCTCGTTCGGAGCTCCAATGTTAGAAAGGTGATACAGCCCCTCAGGCAAATAGCAGGCAAGGTAGGAAAGGATGCCAGTGTGCACTAGGTATGTTTCCTGGGGTGTATCGTCTATGCTGTGGAGGAGGCCCTGTGGCCGCTATTGAGTGCGCAGGATGCTATTGGCTGCATATAGTGACACATATCAGTACGAATGATGCCTACTGCTTTGGTTCTGAGGGCATCGTCACCTGCTTTCGGTGGATGGTTGATTTGGTGACGGCAACTAGCATCACGTGCAGGGTGCAGGCTAAGTTGTCTATTTGTAGCATTGATTGTGGTCCTCTGGTTTGGAGCAGGGTGGAAGGCCTAAACCACAGGCTCAGACGACTCTGCGACAGTATCGGATGCGAATTTCTCGACCTCCGCTATCGGGTGCAGAATTCTAGGGTTCCCCTTAATAGGTCAGATGTGCGTAACACGCAGAAAGCGGCTACTTGGGTAGCATAGTATGTGTGGTGTACCTGTGGTTCGGTTAGAGAATCCCTCCCTAGTGATCAAAGACAATTTGCCTGACAAATTAGCCACAATGTCCTCAGAGAACGTTCATCGTCGCGGAGCAGAGATCGAAAAGATTAATACGATTTTTGTTAAGTGCAGGAACATCCAAGGAAACTTCCAAGAATTAGTATTGCTTACTGAAGCTTATAATGCACAGAAAGTTGGTTGAAACTGTCACTCCACATCTTTGTCCTCATCAGCGAATATGTGATGCTGACTTCTCAGATACTCTGAAACTTGTATCCTGTCACTCTTGCTAAGCAGAAATGTTTTCCTATCTGTGTTAACATTCTTTGTAAGACTGGTTATCATAAATGCTATCACAGCCTTATGATGACTGATACCTTCCTCTGCTCAAGGTCATTTTAGGACAAGACGTCCATAACACTGTCGCACGAATACCTGTCTACGGCACCAGGTTTGATAGTGTGAGCAGATAGTTAAAGAACTAGTTCATAAGGGTAACACTTAGGCCTCAGCCGGCCGGTGTGGCGGTGTGGTTCTAGCTGCTTCAATCTGGAACCACGTGACCACTACGGTCGCAGGTTCGAATCCTGCCTCGGGCATGGATGTGTGTGCTGTCCTTAGCTTAGTTAGTTTTAAGTAGTTCTAAGTTGTAGGGGACTGATGACTACAGATGTTAAGTCCCATAATGCTCAGAGCCATTTGAACTATTTTTTGAACTTAGGCCTCCTGGCAACAAACAGACCTGAAGTTATCGAATCAGTTAACACAGAGGAAGGTATCAGTCATCATAAGGCTGTGATAGCATTTATGATAACCAGTCTTACAAAGAATATTAACACAAATAGGAAAATATTTCTGCCTAGCAAGAGTGACAGGATACAAGTTTCAGAGTATCTGAGAAGTCAGCATCACGTATTCGCTGATGAGGACAAAGATGTGGAGAACAAATGGAAAAAATTCAAAGCCGTCATGCAATATGGCCTACACATGTATGTTCTGAATAAGGTCTTAAGGAATGGGAAAGACCCACCATAGTTTAATAGCTGTGTTAGAAATTTTCTATGTAAACAAAGAAAACTTCATCTCAGATTCAAGAGAAGTAAAAACGTAGCTAACAAACAGCTGAACAAAGCAATAATGAACATAAGGAGAGCAATGAGGAAGCAATCAATGACACTAAAAGTAAAACTTTGTCAATCGATCTGAGTAAAAAGCCTAAGAGGTTTTGGTCATAGGTAAAATCAGTAAGTGAGTCAAAATCACCTATTCATTCACTCAATGGCCATACTGGCACTGCAACGGAAAATAACAGAGACAAGGCTGAAGTCTGAATTCGGTCTTCTGATATTGGTTCATTGCAGAAGATCTAACACAGTCCCTCCTTTCAGTCATCGTACAAACGTCAAACAGGCTGGTATTGAGATAATCGATCATGAAATAGAAAAACAACTACGGTTGCTTAGCAGTGGATAGGCATTAGGACCAGATGAGATACCTACAAGATTCTACAAGGATTATATGAAACAACTTCTCCCCTTCCAGCAGTAATTTATCGTAGATCGTTCGAGCAATAAAGGTTAGCTAACGACTACAAGAAAGCCCTTTTATAAGAGGGGCCTTCCGACAGATGCACATAGTTATAGACCTAAATTTTTGACATCAGTCTGTTTTAGAATTATATACTCAAGGATTATGACGTTTTTAGAGAATGAAAATCTCCTCTATAAAAATCACCATGGATTTCACAAAGAGAGATCTTGTGAAACACATCTCACTCCGTTCCTCCATGAGATCCACAGCGCCGTAGACAATGACACTTAGGTTGATGCCATGTTCCTTGACTTCAGGAAGACATTTGACACTGGCCGTCACTGCAGATAGAAATCAGGAAACAAAATCGACATATGCAAAGGTAATTTCTGGAGTACCCCAGGGAAGTGTGATAAGACTGTTAGTGTAATTACTTAGATTTTCCAGGCGATTCGCTGTCATCTCGAGGAATCGGGTATACTGTAGAAGACAAAGGGTTATTTTTAGGAAATACGGTGCGAAATTGTGATTTAGTATGTTTCAGTGTGCCAGCCTCACGGCAAACAGCGGACGAATGCCGGCCAGCGCATTATCCAGGTGACACAGTTTTGCAACGAGCGTCGGTATGTGTGTACGTGCGCAGCAGCCATGAGAACGAGCCAACTCATTGAGAACCTTCTAATAGACACGCCGCCGCGTAACCGGCGGATTCAGCAGCCGTCTGAACCATTTAAGGGCATCAGAGGTGTGCGTCGGCATTCGGTTCGACCGATTGGGCGTTCGGTCGCTGTTACGTCGTCTTCATCTGTAACGCTGTCCCCGAGGACCGGCCAGTGGTGGGCGTTGTCCGCTGCTGCACCGACGACTCCCGGCGTCGTCACGAGCTGCAGCGTCTGCGAGCTGGGCCGGGCCTCGTGCCGCTAAGGCCGGTATTACACTATCAAATTTCTTTGTCAAAGATTTGATCAAAGATGTGATCCAATATTCCGTCCAATATATTTGACAAAGATCTTTGACGTAGCGCTACAAGGGGTTAGGTTAGGTCAGGTTAGGTCTCCTATCTTCTTAATCTATTTTTGTCATCAAATTTTTCGTCAAAGTTCAAGATGGCTGACAACAACTTGTTATTAACCGCAGCAGTTCTATGTACTCCGATTGCATTGTGTGCACATGTGGAAAAGAAGTGGAGGGAGGTTGACAGTCTTAAAAGTCCTGGGATTACAACTTGATAATAAATTCAGTTGGGAGGAGCACACCACAGAACTGCAGAAACGCCTTAACAAATCTGTATTTGCAATTCGAGTGTTAGCAGACATAGGCAACATAAAAATGAAAAAGCTTGCATACTTTCATTCCATAATGTCACATGGGATAATATTTTGGGGTAAATCTTGACGTCAAACAAAAGTTTTCAAGGTCCAAAAGCGTGTAATACGTATTATTTGTGGAGTAAATTCACAGACGTCCTGCAGAAACCTCTTCAAAGAACTGGGTACACTAACTACTGCCTCTCAGTATATTTACTTCTTAATAAAATTTGTCGTAAATAATATATCTCTTTTTCCAACAAACAACTCAGTTCATACATACAATACCAGGAACAAAAATGATCTGCAGAAGGACTTAAAAGCACTTACTTTAGTTCAAAAAGGGGTCCACTACTCAGGAACACTCACCTTCAATAATTTGCCAGGAAACAAAAAATTTAGTTAGAAATAAAGATCAGTTTAAAAGGAGCCTGAAAGACGTACTACTGGCCAACTCCTTCTACGCCATTGGCGAAATTTTTAATAGAAACAAATGATGTATTGTATTTATTCATACTATTAGTATTTTTATTTCAGCTTTAAAAAAATCGACATGTTCCACATCCACGAGGATCTCCTCAGTACGGATCTATGGAACGAAAAACTAATCTAATCTGGGTGAAGCCGTGGGTTTTACGACGACACGATAAAAGCATTCAACAAAACTTGTTACGTGAGCTTACAGTGGAAGACGTCAAGTCGTACATCAATTACTTAAGAATGGATGAGCATACATTTCTGTATGTGCTCAATGAAGTGTATCCCCATATCACAAAGCACAATTTTCACTTAAGAACTGCTACATCTTCAGAAGACAGGCTCACTATAACACTCCGATTCCTTGCTACAGGAGAGGGTTATGTTAGGTTAGGTTAGGTCAGGTTAGGTCTCAATCTTCTTAATCTATTTTTGTATTCAGGGTGCCTCACGTTGTAAAGCGCCTCATAAGCTTCAGACATCTCTATTAATTCTGTAGTTGTCGGCACACACCAATTGTATTTACCGGCAATGGTTATAAAAACACTACAGACGACAGAACGCTGCAGCGATGCTAGCGCTCCGCGTGGTAACATATCGCATTGCAGTGAACAGAAGACAAGCGATTTCTTTGATCAAATATACGGCCTCGGCCTAGATTTGATCAAATATTGGACGACATTTGTCAAAGATCCCTATTACACTATCAAATATCTTTGACAAAGATATTGGACAAAGATTTTGGACAAAGAAATTTGCTAGTGTAATACCGGCCTAACCTCCTACCGCCTGCGCAGCTGCTGAGCGAGCGCGGCATCGCGTTCCTCAGACTGCGTGCATCGGCACGTCTCCACCACGACACGAGCGGTGGGGCTGAGCTACCGGATAATGTATTGGAAGAACCAATAATAAAGAGGTAGATTGCTAAAAACAGCCACCTTCTTCTACCCAGCCACGCCCTACAACCCCGACCACGTCACCCACTTTGGTCATCCTATTAAGTACTGACGGTGGCCTGCATCTTCCCAACACAATATTTCGACGTTGCAGCTTGGCATCTTCATCAGGCGTTTCCTGCCACTGGCCGACAATCTGACTATTCTCCCGTATTCATGTCTGGGCGGTGTCTGCTGTTCCCTGTGCTGTCTGCACCCGTTGTGGCCGTTTCTGGTGGTACTACTCATCTCCAGGCGCCCCGTCTTGCGTCCACGCCCATTTCCGCTATTTTCCCCGATGGCGGCTGTGCCGAGACGTTCCCTACTAGGTCCGTGTGCGCCGCGTGCTTTCCCAGCGCTATCGGCGAGCTGCAGACGCCTCTTAGGCTAGGCGCAAATTGAGACGCGTATAGCGCGTGTGGCGTGACGCAGCGCAGCGCGTGTTTTTGTAACATCACAGGTTCAAATGGGACCGCGCAAATTGCGACGCGACGCGACTGGGACGCGACTCGCGCCTGCGCCAGGTCGCGCGGCGTTGTGATTGAGGCACAGTTTCTCGCGCCGCGCGTCGCACTTGCCTCGCTAGCACCGTGGGAAATTTGAGGCGGGGAGCGGGAAAGTAGCCCGGCCATATGCTCACATCGGAACGGCGCATATCAGCAGTGGTAGTATTGCCCATACGATAAATTTTGCCTTACTGTGTACTGAATTTCATTGCCTTTGGGTAGTGTTTCGTTTTTCGCCATTTAAACGCTCCAGCTTTCTTCGCTAGCACGTTATACTTTTCTGTTATTTATATGTGCATAGTTTCGTTTTGTTTATCTTCTGTCAAGAAAAATGTATACTTCAGTAACTGGAGAGCCATTGGCCGCTGGAGTTGCACCATATGCCTCCGCGATGTTTTCAGATCGCAAGAAGGGACAGAGGGTAGTGAATAAGGAAGCAAGGAATATTATAAAATCATGTGATTAAGAATCAAGGAAAGTAAAGCAAGGTTATCTTCGCGCTGCCTAGTAAGCTAGCGTATCTGTACGATCTGTTACAAAAATTTAGAAAGGGATAATCTCCATAGGTGTGATCCCTTTGTGCATCTGGTAAAAAGCGTCCAAGATCTAAAGTATAGAAGTTTCACAGTGATTACTCTGATATGGATGTAATAATGTAATACGACACACTGTACTACATGCATGTGAACAACATATTTCCACTGCAAGCTAGAAACAGTCGAAATGCAGTCACAAATAACAATGTTTTAATTGGTTCGCCGTGATGAGAAAAAGCATTTCATTTGTTGCATGGACATTATCAGCATTAATAAACTAACTATACAACAACAGGCTACACAAATGAAGAAAATGGTCGGTATTATTACGAAAGTCGGAATATCCTAAAAGAGTGTTATGATTAGATATATTTAATTTGTTGAAATGTGCTGCTGACAAAGGCAGATCTACTTTCATGACAATGTTTTTCGAACTCCATTTCACAAGGCACACATGGCTAGCTTGTGCATTCCTGTCGCGCGCATTATCCTTCGCTGCTGACAATACACTGACCATTGTGTAGTGCGACAGATCAATTGTTTATTTTTCTCAATAACAACTATTTTATTCGCGATCACGCATTGTCAGTTTGGCAAGCCCTAGATGAGTAAACAGTATCTGGCATGTGCCTATCATTCCGCCTGAAGGAACACTCGTCATTATTTTAATACTGCTCAGATCAAGAGAAGGAATAAAATCCTTGGGTAAGTTTTCATTCCAGTCGCTCAGTGTTAAAAATACAATGGGTTACGGGGATTCCACCAAAATTCCAACAGAATTGCCAATCTGTTTTTGTGTGAGTTGTTAACCTTTTCTCGTTCGAAGAAGCATCACCATTTATGAGCAAAGGCCAGATTTCTCTTGGTGACTGGTTTAATTGTACTTCCTTTGTCACAATGTAATTTGCCAAACTCATCTCACATCAGCTATTGAGACAGAATTCCGAAACGGAGGGCCTCATTAAACAACTAATTGGCAATCACAGAGCTGAATAGCTTACAAAAAACCTCGTAGTATCGGTTTGCAGTAACATAAAAGAAGAAATTTCATGTTCCTTTTCATACTAGGAAGCTCTTGTTTCGCTAGCTGTCGATAACTCGTAAAAAATTGCAGTCACTGGAGTGAGATAAATTTAAAAAAGTATAAGTAGTGATAAATCGCCATAGGTAAGAAAGTTCCGTGTGTTTAATAATTGGCAAAACATTCTCCTCCTTGTGTGCTATCATTCGCCAAACTTTCGTTTCGATGTCTCGAGCGGTTTAGGAGATACGAGAGATGTTGCGAGTATTTCATTCTCGGGGGCGTGAGATCGGAAGTGAGCACGCTACATGGGATCCATTTTCTCGAGATCGGAGGCAGATAGAGATCTCCTCCCACGTCTAAACAAAAATTCAGCATGTTAGCTGAATTTCATACGCAACAACATATGGTGTAACACGCACCAAACGCAAAATCATAGCGACCCCTAATTTTCGTTGAAAAGTTTTTGAGTTTTGCGTAGTGTCTTACTAAAATGTGTACATCACAATAAGAATGGTCATTAGCGAGGTGATGGGCACTTCGTCACGAAGCTGACATATAACGCTACAAGTAAGGCAAAAATAATATATTTTCAGAGAATAGTTTCTGTAAAATCGTTTGAGAAAGATAAGAGGCTGCGCGCCCTTCGGTTCAGTCAGCGCAGAGCGTCGCCAGCCGGCGCGTGCGAAGTATGGTGTACGCGTCGCAATATGCGCTGCACCCGCGTGACCCGTGCGTGTCGCGCTGTAGTGTCGTGTCACGTTACACGTGCTATACGCTTCTCAATTTGCGCCTAGCCTTACGCTGTTGGCGACCGCTCCGGCTTTCAATCGTGCCCCTCTCAGTCCCCTGGTCTTGTGGGTTCAGTATGTCCCTACAATGCCTGCCGTGTGAATTGGATACTCTGTCTGTGCACGCCGCAGCAACCTCTCGTGGCGGTGGCCGCCACCTGGAGTTCTACAGGGTGCGTCAAAAAAATGTATACACACTTTGAAGCGTCATAGAAAATTTATTTCCCGTTCTACAATGTTAAATTTCTGGAAATGGAAAGCATAAAGTCCAATTGGAAAAATAAATGTACTTTGCAAATGTGATTAATGTTCAAACTGATGGCCTTCAGCATCAATACATTTCCGAGTACGAGTCACCACCGATTCCGTACATCGTACCGAAGTGTTCGACGAGATTTCTGCGCACACCGCCCGAATCTCGTTCCGAAGTGTGACCGCGTTATGTGGTTTACATCTGTACACCTCATCTTTTACTCTGCCCCGTAAGAAGAAATCCAGCGGCGTGAGGTCTGGAGAGCGTGCAGGAAACTCGATTGGTCCCCTGTGTCCTATCCACTGGCCTGGCACATTGTGATCCGGGTACGCTCGTACGTCCCTACGATAGTGCGGCGGGGCGCCATCTTGTGGGAAATAAAACTCATAATTACCGTATAAAGCACGAATGGCAGGGAATATGGAGTCAGCAAGCATTGTTAGGTACGTTTCTCCAGTAACAGTACCTTCCAAGCGGAAAGGCCTAATGAATCCCCTTGCAGACAAACCACACCATACATTTACACCAGGAAAATTCACAGCCTTTTCATCTGTAATGTGAGGATTATCTTCAGCCCAGTACACACAATTGTGCCTATTGAGAGTTCCATTGATTTTGAATTGGGCTTCATCCGACCAAATTATGCTACCCATAAATCCCAGTTCTTCCCCCATGAACCATGGACCTTGCCGTTGGTGGGGAGGCTTGCGTGCCTCAGCGATACAGATGGCCGTACCGTAGGTGCAACCACAACGGAGGGGTATCTGTTGAGAGGCCAGACAAACGTGGTTCCTGAAGAGGGGCAGCAGCCTTTTCAGTAGTTGCAGGGGCAACAGTCTGGATGATTGACTGATCTGGCCTTGTAACATTAACCAAAACGGCCTTGCTGTGCTGGTACTGCGAACGGCTGAAAGCAAGGGGAAACTACAGCCGTAATTTTTCCCGAGGACATGCAGCTTTACTGTATGATTAAATGATGATGGCGTCCTCTTGGGTAAAATATTCCGGAGGTAAAACAGTCCCCCATTCGGATCTCCGGGCGGGGACTACTCAAAAGGACGTCGTTATCAGGAGAAAGAAAACTGGCATTCTACGGATCAGAGTGTGGAATGTCAGATCCCTTAATCGGGCAGGTAGGTTAGAAAATTTAAAAAGGGAAATGGATAGGTTAAAGTTAGATATAGTGGGAATTAGTGAAGTTCGGTGGCAGGAGGAAAAAGACTTTTGGTCAGGTGATTACAGGGTTATAAATACAAAATCAAATAGGGGTAATGCAGGAGTAGGTTTAATAATGAATAAAAAAATAGGAGTGCGGGTTAGCTACTACAAACAGCATAGTGAACGCATTATTGTGGCCAAGATAGACACAAAGCCCATGCCTACTACAGTAGTACAAGTTTATATGCCAACTAGCTCTGCAGATGATGAAGAAATTGATGAAATGTATGACGAGATAAAAGAAATTATTCAGGTAGTGAAGGGAGATGAAAATTTAATAGTCATGGGTGACTGGAATTCGTCAGTAGGAAAAGGGAGTGAAGGAAACATAGTAGGTGAGTATGGATTGGGGGGAAGAAATGAAAGAGGAAGCCGCCAGGTAGAATTTTGCACAGAGCATAACTTAATCATAGCTAACACTTGGTTCAAGAATCATAAAAGAAGGTTGTATACCTGGAAGAATCCTGGAGATACTAATAGGTATCAGATAGATTATATAATGGTAAGACAGAGATTTAGGAACCAGGTTTTAAATTGTAAGACATTTCCAGGGGCAGATGTGGATTCTGACCACAATCTATTGGTTATGAACTGCAGATTGAAACTGAAGAAACTGCAAAAAGGTGGGAATTTAAGGAGATGGGACCTGGATAAACTGAAAGAACCAGAGGTTGTAGAGAGTTTCAGGGAGAGAATAAGGGAACAATTGACAGGAATGGGGGAAAGAAATACAGTAGAAGAAGAATGGGTAGCTCTGAGGGATGAAGTAGTGAAGGCAGCAGAGGATCAAGTAGGTAAAAAGACGAGGGCTAATAGAAATCCTTGGGTAACAGAAGAAATATTGAATTTAATTGATGAAAGGAGAAAATATAAAAATGCAGTAAATGAAGCAGGCAAAAGGGAATACAAACGTCTCAAAAATGAGATCGACAGAAAGTGCAAAATGGCTAAGCAGGGATGGCTAGAGGACAAATGTTAGGATGTAGAGGCTTGTCTCACTAGAGGTAAGATAGATACTGCCTACAGGAAAATTAAAGAGACCTTTGGAGAGAAGAGAACCACTTGTATGAATATCAAGAGCTCAGATGGCAACCCAGTTCTAAGCAAAGAAGGGAAGGCAGAAAAGTGGAAGGAGTATATAGAGGGTTTATACAAGGGCGATGTACTTGAGGACAGTATTATGGAAATGGAAGAGGATGTAGATGAATATGAAATGGGAGATAAGATACTGCGTGAAGAGTTTGACAGAGCACTGAAAGACCTGAGTCGAAACAAGGCCCCTGGAGTAGACAACATTCCATTAGAACTACTGATGGCCTTGGGAGAGCCAGTCATGACAAAACTCTACCATCTGGTGAGCAAGATGTATGAGACAGGCGAAATACCCACAGACTTCAAGAAGAATATAATAATTCCAATCCCAAAGAAAGCAGGTGTTGACAGATGTGAAAATTACCGAACTATCAGTTTAATAAGTCACAGCTGCAAAATACTAACGCGAATTCTTTACAGACGAATTGAAAAACTGGTAGAAGCGGACCTCGGGGAAGATCAGTTTGGATTCCGTAGAAATGTTGGAACACGTGAAGCAATACTAACCTTACGACTTATCTTAGAAGAAAGATTAAGGAAAGGCAAACCTACGTTTCTAGCATTTGTAGACTTAGAGAAAGCTTTTGACAACGTTAACTGGAATACTCTCTTTCAAATTCTGAAGGTGGCAGGGGTAAAATACAAGGAGCGAAAGGCTATTTACAATTTGTACAGAAACCAGATGGCAGTTATAAGAGTCGAGGGGCATGAAAGGGAAGCAGTGGTTGGGAAAGGAGTGAGACAGGGTTGTAGCCTCTCCCCGATGTTATTCAATCTGTATATTGAGCAAGCAGTAAAGGAAACAAAAGAAAAATTCGGAGTAGGTATTAAAATTCATGGAGAAGAAGTAAAACCTTTGAGGTTCGCCGATGACATTGTAATTCTGTCAGAGACAGCAAAGGACTTGGAAGAGCAGTTGAACGGAATGGACAGTGTCTTGAAAGGAGGATATAAGATGAACATCAACAAAAGCAAAACGAGGATAATGGAATGTAGTCAAATTAAATCGGGTGATGCTGAGGGGATTAGATTAGGAAATGAGACACTTAAAGTAGTAAAGGAGTTCTGCTATTTGGGGATTAAAATAACTGATGATGGTCGAAGTAGAGAGGATATAAAATGTAGACTGGCAATGGCAAGGAAATCGTTTCTGAAGAAGTGAAATTTGTTAACATCGAGTATAGATTTAAGTGTCAGGAAGCTGTTTCTGAAAGTATTTGTATGGAGTGTAGCCATGTATGGAAGTGAAACATGGACGATAACCAGTTTGGACAAGAAGAGAATAGAAGCTTTTGAAATGTGGTGCTACAGAAGAATGCTGAAGATAAGGTGGGTAGATCACGTAACTAATGAGGAGGTATTGAATAGGATTGGGGAGAAGTTTGTGGCACAACTTGACTAGAAGAAGGGATCGGTTGGTAGGACATGTTTTGAGGCATCAAGGGATCACAAATTTAGCATTGGAGGGCAGCGTGGAGGGTAAAAATCGTAGAGGGAGACCAAGAGATCAATACACTAAGCAGATTCAGAAGGATGTAGGTTGCAGTAGGTACTGGGAGATGAAGAAGCTTGCACAGGATAGAGTAGCATGGAGAGCTGCATCAAACCAGTCTCGGGACTGAAGACCACAACAACAACAAATCCCAGTTCACGTCTCACCATCTGAAACCATTCACAAAATTCTAACCTTTGATCTGGATGGTCGTCACTTAGCTGTTGCACCAGCCTTGGAATGTGCACACGAAACTTGCCTTTCTTCAGAATGCGTAGCACACTACTAGCACTTACATTACTCTCATGTGCCGCTTGCCTTGAATGCTGAAACAGTTCCCAGATCGCAGTTGTTGAATCATCACTTGTGGCTACGAGGTCGCCCTGATCGACCTTTATGCACATCACACACTGTTCCATAAAATCCAATTTGTCTCGTAGACGTGTAATTGTTAGCCTTGAAGGTGGTTCTGTACGATACTCACTTCTCCACTGTCTTCGAACCGCAGCTACATTCTCAAACTTCCAGTACCACTTAATTATCTGCTTCCGCGCTTCAAAGCTCATACGCACTCCGCCTTGTTGCAGTTACTTCCTTGCCACTGCTGCCACTTGTTGAAGAAACATAACATTACTTTTTCACAGATATTTAACCTTGTAGAACGGGAAATAAATTGTCTATGACAGTTCAAAGTGTGTGTACATTTTTTTGACACACCCTGTATACTGTGTCTGCTGCTAGGATGAGTGGTGCCTGAAGTTTCGGGTGGTTGATGTTGTTCTCACTACAGTTGTCTCTGGAGAAGGTAGTTGCCATCTGCTGCTTTGTAATAGATTGTTAATTATGCCCATTGTTGTCTGAGGTTTGTTACCAGAGAAGGTAACTTCTTTCTGTCCGTTGTTTAGTATTTCTAAAGCCAGATTCCACGCTATACTGATCTGGTATCCTGCTTTGGGGTTGATCATGTTCTCTGTCATCTTGATTTCGATGGATTCAGTAATTGCACTATCCCAAAATCTGGGGTCTGAGTCAGGATCCTGGTTTTATCACAATGCTTGGCATGACCAAGTTCCAGGCAATGGTCTGCTGATTTAGTGACCTGTCGTAGATTAGCATGTCTTTGATGTTCTTTTACATCTTATTTCAACTGCTCTGATGGTTTGACCGACGTAACACATCCTACATTCACATGGGGTAGATACCAGGTTTCCTTAACCCCAGATTATCTTTGGCCATCCCACGTGGTCGGAATAGACTGGACGAGTTCCTTGACCAACTGAACTTGAAACGCCACAGCATTACATTCACAATGGAACTAGAGAGTGGTGGTCAATTTCCATGCCTGGATGTCCTGGTGAAAAGGAAGACAGACATCACATTAAGCCACAGCATGTATAGCAAACGGACACACACCAACTTATACCCACAGGCTGACTGCTGCCGTCATCCGGTGTAGAAGAGTAGGGTAGTGAGGAAACTTGTACACCGAGCTAAGACACTGTCTGACTCAGGTAGCCTGCCAGCAGTGTTAGAACCTCTACCGGGTGATCAAATAGTAAGTATAAATTTGAAAACTTAATAAACCATGGAATAATCTAAAAAAAGCAAATTTCACAAAATGTCCGACAGATGGCACCGGCAGCAAAACGTCAGTGACTGCTCATGACAATCGTGTATAAAAGGAGCTGTAATGAGAGAGAGAATCAGATGCGCCAGCAGTCGCAGCATGTTGACGTTACCTGAAAAGGCGCTTTTATTGAAGTTGTATCATCAGAATGGGGAGTGCGCTAGTTCAGCTTTACAATCCTATCGCCATAGGAAGGGGATTCGAACGGGTAAAGGTCCGTTGACAAATGCAGCTGTGGCGAGAACGTTTTCGAAGTTTGAAGCCACGAATTGTTTAGACGATAGACGCCGTAGTGGCCGATCGAGCACAAGGCGTAATGCTGCTGAGACACTTCAGAAAAAAATGGAGACTGTTGCGGGTTCGTCTATGCACGGGCAAGTCAGCTCTCGTGTAGTCACACGTCGCACCGGCATTCCATACACTACTTTTTTGTTTGGCACTTAGGCGTACCCTCCGATGCTATCTGTACAAAATCTATCGGCATCGTGAACTGTTACCTGGCGATTTAGTGAAGCGGAGGGCATTTGCGGTGTGGGTGTTTCAAAAGATGGCGGAAGATGACGATTGGTTGAGTAACGTGTTGTGGACCGACGAAGCTCATTTCAGGCTACGAGGTACTGTCAACGCCCACAACTGCAGAATTTGGACTACCGAAAATCCTAGAACTGTCGTGGAAACTCCATTGCACGACGAGAAAGTCACTGTGTGGGTTGGATTTAACACATCTTTGTTCTATGAGGAAATGCGTGATTCTGGTTTTGTAACTGCTACCGTGACAGGTGAGAGGTATGCGATATGTTACAGAATCGCATCATCCCGAGCTTGGCTGATAAACACCTGCTGGAACGTACGATGTTTATGCAGGATAGCACTCCACCCCATATTGCTATAGTTGAATTCTTTTATCTTGGCGGTTCGCGCATGCCCGCCCAGACGCGGGAGATTGCTGCGTTGCCAGTTGTAAACGACGCACGCGCCAAGAGAAGCAGCGCCGTAGTATAGCATAGTTCGCAAACTTACATTTAGGGGGGAGCGCGCAGTACATGAAGTAAAGCCACCACGGCCGCATTAACCCTTTCGCTGCTACAAAGACGTGCTCCCTGCATTCCGCGCTGTGCGCGATTTCGTCACTGCACTGCTCGCCTGTGCTGACACATCGTGTTCTGACTGCTTTGACACTCTTATCATTCGATTCCACAAAAACTATTTGGCCCAAAAATTTGATTTTTACACATCTTCTTGACTGATACCTTCCCCCCATAAATGACTTAATTTTGTTTCGATGTTCAACGCAGTTATTATGCAGCATTAAATATAGTAAACCATTGCACGAAATTTTGAAGAGTTTGCAGAGGTAAAAGTCCATAGAGTATACTTTCCGTATGGTCGATTTTAGTTGCCACAATGTTGAGAATGAAATGTGGACAAGATACCCAAATTTCATATAAAATTTACTGTATAACAATATCTCATTTAATTGAAGTACCACATAGGTGTCATATGTAATATTGAGAAATATTCCATCTTTCGCGACTGTAACAAAAGTTTTATTTACACCAGGCACATTTGGCTTTATTTTAAAGCACTTCAATCAATCAAAAGGCAGTACACAAAATACATTAAACAAACCTGTAGACTTACGAAAACATTAGGACTTGAATATACCGTCTATCAGTGAAGTCCCCTGAGCTATGTCAAATATAATTTTTGTGTGTGGCACACACAAGCAACATTTATTTGCTAAAACACTGATCAGCCAACACAAACGTTGAATATTGTGTTACCGCAGCGCAAAACTACGAAAGGTGACTTGGCAATGGAGGAGACAAAATACTGTCCACTGAAGATGCTTCAAAAGAGAGATACACATCTGGTCTAAATAAGTCGCTTATTACAGTTGCAGAAGAGGAATATATTTCAATACCATTGGTAAAACTGCGACTGTGGAACAAAAACAAGAAAGAGAACATGAGTACCATCGTGTATGTGCCATACCTTTCATTGATTGAAGTGCTTTAAAATAAAGCCAAACGCGCCCGGTGTAAATAAAACTTTTATTACAGTCGCGAAAGACGGAATATTTCTCAATATTACATACGACACCTATGTGGTACTTAAATTAAATGAGATGTTGTTATACAGTAAATTTTATATGAAATTTAGGTATCTTGTCCACACTTCATTCTCAACACTGTGGCAACTAATATCGACCATACGGAAAGTATACGCTATGGACTTTTACCTCTGCAAACTCTTCAAAATTTCGTGCAATGGTTTACAACATTTAATGCTGCATAATAACTGCGTTGAACATCGAAACAAAGTTGTCATTTATGGGGAAAAGGTATCAGTCAAGAAGACGTGTAAAAATCAAATTTTTGGGCCAAATAGTTTTTGCGAAATCGAATGATAAGTGTGTCAAAGCAGTGGGAACACCATGCGTCTGCACAGGCGAGCGGTGCAATGATGACAAAATCGTGCACAGCGCGGAATGCGGGGAGCACGTCTTTGTAGCAGCGAAAGGGTTAATCAAGAGACAAAGCACTAGAAATTTCGAAAAATTGCATTCAAACGAATAAAATTCGTTAAGTATGGCACTTCAATATTGTTTTTAAATAAAGGAAATATTACGCGCCTCACAAGGATTGAACTCATAACCCTTCACGTAGAAGCCAAACACCTTCACCGTTACGCTAACACAGCTCGTCTGTGTTACTTACTACTTGAGAAGTATAACACGTGACGCAAAAATACTGACAAACACCGTTGGTATGACTATGAATATTCACGCTTCGTCGAAGTACAATAGGAAATAAACAATTACCGCTGTTCTTTATTGCGAAAAAGTGGTTCGTGAGATTGCTACAAACACCTTTCCTTGCTATCGCCTGAATTAGGAGTCTTATTGCTTGTTTTGTTTAATTAATTAATAGAATATGAAGCAAATGGTATAAAGAATGCTTTTTCCAAACTTTCTATAAAAGAAAGTCTGCTATCAAGACATTGCTTTTGTTCTATTACTTTATTTATGACTGAACGTTTCTAAAACTGAAGACACTCGTCCATGCTCTGCACTGCAGTCGAGATCTGGCAACGTCGTTCTCTGTTCATTGGCTGACTGTGTTTTGTGACATCAGATGCGCAGAACGAACCTAAACTCGGCCGCCAACATAAATGACGCGCACTTTAGACGCGTGAAAGATCTCTTGTGCGCGTCGTTTAGTGACGATCGTGTGCACACCCGCCACTTCCGTCACGCTTGGCCTCCCAGGTCCCCAGACCTCAGTCCGTCAGATTATTGCCTTTGGGATTACCTGAAGTCGCAAGTGTATCGTGATCGACCGACATATCTAGGGATACTGAAAGACAACATCCGACGCCATTGCCTCACCGTAACTCCGGACATGCTTTACAGTGCTGTTCTCAACATTATTCCTCGACTACAGCTATTGTTGAGGAATGATGGTGGACATATTGAGCATTTCCTGTAAAGAATATCATCTTTGATTTGTCTTACTTTGTTGTGCTAATTATTGCTATTCTGATCAGATGAAGCGCCATCTGTCAGACATTTTTTGAAATTTTGAATTTTTTTGGTTCTAATAAAACCCCATGTCATTCCAAGCATGTGTGTCAATTTGTACCTCTCTATCTACATTACTCCGTGATTTATTCAGTTTTCAAATTTATACTGACTTTTTGATCACCTCGTAAAGCAAGTGTTTACAGGGAGCAGGTACTCAGGGACATCCTCAAAGTGCTACGTCCCACCAGACGACTTGATATAATGGGAGAAGAACATGAGGATGGCAGCCTTTCTACCATATGCAGGGCCTGTATCTGCTAAGATCAGCAGGATCCTGAAAAAACGCAAAATCAGAAGTATGTTCTGTCACCTAACAAGATCAGTGTACGCTCCTTGGAATGGTCAAAGATGATCTTCGGTTAAGAAAATCTGATATCTACCGTACACCATGTGAATGTGGTATGTCTTAGATCGGTCAAACCACCAAAACAGTTGAAGTAACATGTAAAGAACTGTCGAATCCTGCCTAGTCATCAACTACGGGGAGTCTACGAAACCTGATTTCTTGGAGCACTAGACAACATTCAAACAAATCGTATTAATGAATTTTTATTGCAATAAGATAAATGACAATACCTAACTTTGAAGATTATACAGATGTGTCACAAGCAAAGTGTGACATTTCTTCAGTATAGACAATGCCACATAGTACAAGCGCAATAACTAGTCTCGCAGAACTGGGCCACAGTCAGTCTCGCGCTGTTCTATTTGCATAGAGGCTGCTGCTGTCGCTTGGTCGTCCTGGAGAGGGCTCAGTCAGCGTGCAATTGGCTGACGTCTTTGATACGTCGTGGTATGGGAAAACTTAACCCCTATATATATATATATATATATATATATATATATATATATATATATATATATACAGGGTATTACAAAAAGGTACGGAAAAACTTTCTGGAAACATTCCTCACACACAAAGAAAGCAAATATGTTATGTGGACATGTGTCCGGAAACGCTTACTTTCCATGTTAGAGCTCATTTTATTACTTCTCTTCAAATCACATTAATAATGGAATGGAAACATACAGCAACAGGACGTACCAGCGTTACTTAAAACACTTTATTACAGGAAATGTTCAAAATCCTCCGTTAGTGAGGATACGTGCATCCACCCTCCATCGCATGGAATCCCTGATGCACTGATGCAGCCCTGGAGAATGGCGTATTGTATCACAGCCGTTCACAATACGAGCACGAAGAGTCTCTACATTTGATACCGGGGTTGCGTAGACAAGAGCTTTCAAATGCCCCCATAAATGAACGTCAAGAGGGTTGAGGTCGGGAGATCGTGGAGGCCATGGAATTGGTCCGCCTCTACCAATCCGTCGGTCACCGAATCTGTCGTTGAGAAGCGTACGAACACTTCGACTGAAATGTGCAGGAGCTCCATCGTGCATGAACCACATGTTGTGTCGTACTTGTAAAGGCACATGTTCTAGCAGCACAGGTAGAGTATCCCGTATGAAATCGTGATAACGTGCTCCATTGAGCATAGGTGGAAGAACGTGGGGCCCAATCAAGACATCACCAACAATGCCTGCCTAAACATTCACAGAAAATCTGTGTTGATGACGTGATTGCACAATTGCGTGCGGATTCTCGTCAGCCCACACATGCTGATTGTGAAAATTTAAAATTTCATCACGTTGGAATGAAGCCCCATCCGTAAAGAGAGCATTTGCACTGAAATGAGGATTGACACATTGTCGGATGAACCATTCGCAGAAGTGTACCCGTGGAGGCCAATCAGCTGCTGATAGTGCCTGCACACGCTGTACACGGTACGGAAACAACTGGTTCTCCCGTAGCACTCTCCATACAGTGACGTGGTCAACGTTACCTTGTACAGCAGCAACTTCTCTGACGCTGACATTAGGGTTATCGTCAAATGCACGAAGAATTGCCTCGTCCATTGCAGGTGTCCTCGTCGTTCTAGGTCTTCCCCAGTCGCGAGTTATAGGCTGGAATGTTCCGTGCTCCCTAAGACGCCGATCAATTGCTTCGAACGTCTTCCTGTCGGGACACCTTCGTTCTGGAAATCTGTCTCGATACAAACTTAGCACGGCACGGCTATTGCCCCATGCTAATCCGTACATCAAATGGGCATCTGCCAACTCCGCATTTGTAAACATTGCACTGACTGCAAAACCACGTTCGTGATGAACACTAACCTGTTGATGCTACGTACTGATGTGCTTGATGCTAGTACTGTAGAGCAATGAGTCACATGTCAACACAAGCACCGAAGTCAACATTACCTTCCTTCAATTGGCCCAACTGGCGGTGAATCGAGAAAGTACAGTACATACTGACGAAACTAAAGTGAGCTCTAAAATGGAAATTAAGCATTTCCGGACACATGTCCACATAACATCTTTTCTTTATTTGTGTGTGAGGAATGTTTCCTGAAAGTTTGGCCGTACCTTTTTGTAACACCCTGTATATATATATATATAAATCACAAAACTGAAGGGCCGCTGAACATTCACAACTGTAATGTCAGAATGACAACCTTAAGATTCAACATAAGGAGATAATCACGGTCTGAAAAAGGACCCAACACCTTTGATTAATTATTGACCAATACAGTAAGTTACTGAAAGGAATGAATTTTATCATTCGGCCAGAAGGGCGAATCAAATATAACCACAAATGCTGTTTTGATAATGCTACAAGAATGCAAAACCAACAGTTAATTTACTTTGTCCAATGGAGCAGTAAAGACCAAAAGACAGATTCATATACCAAAGGTTTTTTTTTAATGAAACAAGCTAACAAGATAAAATTAATAACCAAAAAGGGGTGGTGACTTCGCCAATCTGCCTGAAGGGGCTGAATATCAGTAGTAATAAATATCTGAGAATGGTTGAAGTTAGTGAGTTAGCACTTAAAACCAGCCCGTTCTTCTAACCACTAGGAAAAATTTTCTATCAGCTGTGCTAGGACTGCCTGCTGTAGCAAAGTGACACAGACCAGCAGAACTAGAAACTTCACCAACGTGGCGAATCGCCCACATAGGGTATGACAGCAACTCTGTATAGCACATATAATAAAATTTACTAAACATTGAAACACATGGTTCAAAATATAACGCCTATCTAGGCAGGAACTGTTAAAGACGCCCACTGACCTTCGTAAATCTTCGACTTAGTAAATGTGACGGCCAGTAGTAAATAATAATAATACCTTTCAACAAATTGTAAAATACAAGGTCGTTATTGCACTTGGGTCAGAATAAATCAGATAATATTTTAGGTTCAGTTATTAAGGCACAAAGAGTTAACACTCTTTTCTAGTGATAGTTACACTTGACAGAATAACAGCACATCAATGAACCGGGATTTCGGGCACGCCTGAGCGTACTAAAATTGCGAAACACCATGGCACACAACCTTAGAGCAAAACACACCCGACGACACGGGCAGAAATTGAGTGAGACACATCAAGTCAAGAAATTCTCACCGTTAGTCCAGAAGCATTTGGCGACAGGTTGCAATCAGCACCAACTCGAGTTACGTCAATCGCCCCAGTTCCGCCATAGCAACGCGGACACGTCGCGTCAACAATTGCCACGCCGAGCTTCCTTATCACACAGCCCGTCCAGAACGACTGCCGCCGTCCCGAGTACACAGGCTGGTAGCAATCACGTGCGTTCACAGCAAGTTATACCACCTTCCCCGCAACATTGCGCTGCCACACAACCGGAAACTAAACTCCCCGTCTCGCTCCGGCAGCAGCACTCGATACTCTCGTCGTCAGCAGGTCTCTGTCCAGAACGCAGCGCCCTCCGAAATTTAAAAGCAAACGGACCAATCGCGGCAGAGCAAGGCCAAGGCTCCGGAAGACGACACACACACCTAGGCAAAGATGAAGATGATACGGTTCAGTCTTCTTCAAAAATAGTGTGTGAAATCTTATGGTACTTAACTGCTAAGGTCATCCATCAGTCACTAAGCTTACACACTACTTAACCTAAATTATCCTAAGGCTAGGCGCAAATTGAGACGCGTATAGCGCGTGTGGCGCTACGCAGCGCAACCAGCGGGCGTTTTTGTAACTTGACAGGTTCAAATGGGGCCGCGCAAATTGCGACGCGACGCGACTGGGACGCGACACGCGCCTGCGTCAGGTCGCGCGGCGTTGTGGTTGCGGCACAGTTTCTCGCCTCGCTAGCACCGTGGGAAATTTGAGGCGGGGAGCGGAAAAGTGGGCCGGCCATGGGCCCATACGATAAATTTTGCCTCACTGTGTACTAAATTTTATTGCCTTTGGGTAGTGTTTCGTTTTTCGCCATTTAATCGCTCCAGCTTTCTTCGTTAGTACATTATACTTTTCTGTTATTTATATCTGTATAGTTTTGTTTTGTTTTTCTTCTGGCAAGAAAAATGCATACTTCAGTAACTGATGAGCAATTGGCCGCTGGAATTGTATCATATGCCTCCGCGATGTTTTCAGATCGCAAGAATGGACAGAGGTTAGTGAATAAGGAAGCAAGGAATATTATAAAATCATGTAATTAAGAATCAAGGCAGGAAAGTAAAACAAGTCTATCTTCTCGCTGCCTAGTATGCTGGCGTATCTGTGCGATCTGTTACAAAAACTTAGAAAGAGAATCTCCACAGGTGTGATCCCTTTGTGCTTGTGGTAAAAAGCGTCCAAGATCTGAAGTATAGAAGTTTCACTGTGATTACTCTGATATGGATGTAATAATGTAATACGACACACTGCACTACATGGATGTGAGCAACATGTTTCCACTGCAAGCTAGATACAGTCGAAAAGCAGTCACAAATAACAATGTTTTAATTGGTTCACCGTGATGAGAAAAAGCATTTCAGTTGTTGCATGGACGTTATCAGCATTAATAAACTAATTATACAACAGGCTACACAAATTAAGAAAATGGTCGGTATTATTACGAAAGTAGGAATATCGTAAAAGAGTGTTATGATTAGATATATTTAATTTGTTGAAATGTGCTGCTGACAATGGCAGATCTACTTTCATGACAATGTTTTTCGAACTCCATCTCACAAGGCACACATTGCTAGCTTGTGCATTCCTGTCATGCGCATTATTCTTCGCTGCTGACAATACACTGACCATTGTGTTGGGCGACAGGTCAATTGTTTATTTTCTCAAGAACAAATATTTTATTCGCGATCACGCATTGTCAGTTTGGTAAGCCCTAGGTGAGTAAACAGAATCTGGCATGTGCCTATCATTCCGCCTGAAGGAACACTCGTCATTATTTTAATACTGCTCAGATCAAGAGAAGGAATAAAATCCTTTGGTAAGTTTCCATTCCAGTCGCTCAGTGTTAAAAATACGATGGGTTACGGGGATTCCACCAAAATTCCAGCAGAATTGCCAATCTGTTTTTGTGTGAGTTGTTAACCTTTTCTCATTCGAAGAAGCATCGCCATTTATGAGTAAAGGCCACATTTCTCTTGGTGACTGGTTTAATTGTACTTCATTTGTCACAATGTAATTTGCCAAAGTCATCTCACAGCAGCTACTGTGATAGAATTCCGAAACGGAGTGCCTCATTAAACAAGTAATTGGCAATTGCAGAGCTCAACAGCTTACGAAAAACCTCATAGTGTCGGTTTGCAGTAACATAAAAGAAGAAATTTCATGCTTATTTTCGTACTAGGAAGCTCTTATTTCGCTAGCTGTCGATAAAAAATTATAGTTACTGGAGTGAAATAAATGAAAAAGGAAGTATAAGTAGTGATATATCGCCATAGATAAGAAAGTCCCGTCTGTTTAATAATTGAAAAACACTCTCCTCCTTCGCCAAACTTTCGTTTCGATGTCTCGAGCGGTTTAGGAGATACGAGAGATGTTGCGAGTATTTCATTCTCGCGGACGCGAGATCGGAAGTGAGCGCGCTACATGGGATCCATTTTCTCGAGATCGGAGGCAGATAGAGATCTCCTCCCACGTCTAAACAAAAATTCAGCATGTTAGCTGAATTTCATACGCAACAACATATGGTGTAATACGCACCAAACACAAAATCATAGGGACCCCGAATTTTCGTTGAAAACTTTCTGAGTTTTGCGTAGTGTCTTACTCGTCCTTAACGCTTATGTCTGAACAACATCACAGAAACACACGTACCCATCATAATAAAATCCTCTCTGTTCCGCTGCATCGCTCAGTCACCTTCTCCAAGTCCTTTACAGTAGCGGGAAATCGACTCTGGAATAACCTCTCTCGGTATGTTAGAGAACTTAAAAACATGTCCAGCTTTAAAAAACAGTTAATGACGTATCTACTTAAGGAACAGTAATGCTTTCCTATGTACACGAATGCACTTCACCTCATTACTTCCCTCTTCCCCCTCCTTAAGTCTCCCTCCCCCAAAACTCACTATACTAGTAAACAACTTCTTTACACACCAAGATATTAATGTACATCTGCACAAATCTTCATTACTATTGCCCATTTTTCTCATGTTTATCATTATTATTTAATTTTTTTTACTGTTACTATTATTACTTTTATCACAATTTGTATGTATAGCACCTGTCGTAAAAATACTGCCAGTACTTACTTTAATAGATCTTAGTCATTATTCTTTATTCATATTGTGACTAGAGTAATCTAATTTTCTTATTTAAAGTATTGTCATGAAGTAACTCTGATGTGTGAAATGCTACATGTGTGGAACACTGGTCCGATGTAAGAGACGGCCTGATGGCCCTAATCTGATCAGGTTAAATAAATAAATAAAATAAATAAATAAAATAAAATGTGTACATCATAATAAGTATTGTCACTAGCGAGGTGATGGGCACTTCACCACGAAGCTGACGTATTACGCTACAAGTAAGGCAAAAATCAAATATTTTCAGAGAATAGTTTCTGTAAAATCGTTTGAGAAAGATAAGAGGTTGCACGCGCTTCGGTTCTGTCAGCGCAGAGCGTCGCCAGTCGACGCGTGCGAAGTGTGGTGTACGCGTCTCAATATGCGCTGTACCTGCGCGACTCGTGCGTGTCGCGCTGTAGTGTCGTGTGACGTCACACGTGCTGTACGCCTCTCAATTTGCGCCTAGCCTAAGGACAAACACACACACCCGTGCCCGAGGGAGGACTCGAACCTCCGCCGGGACCAGCCGCACGGCCCACGACTGCAGCGCCTTAAAAGTTACGTTGTGCAAGACGCGACAGTTGGCTGCGACTGCGACGCTGCCCCCTCCTCTTTTCCCACCCTGGAAGACGGCGACACGGCCGCAACACGACGGGAGTCGTCGCCGTTTCCCAAGCTCCGGTCGGCGGCGGCGGATTCAAATACATAAGAAAAATAAGAATTCCGATTTTCTTGCTGTAAAAAATACTGTATGTTAATGCAACAAAGTTACATCGGCTCCCAGAGTTAGTTTTTCGATACAGATTCTCCTTTTACTTTAAAAAATTGAAAAGTATCTCTTCCGGTTTTGCGTGTTTTTTGCGCTGTATATTACTTCTCTATCAATTGTGAGGAAAGTAAAAGGCACAAAAAATTGATGTTTGCGTATCTTACAGTTTCACATCACAGCTTGATAATGAGGTGTCTATTTTTCCGATATTCGTCACAGATATTCCGATACTTAATTTACAAGTAACCTACTGCATAAAATTTGAATTGTGTACAGTGAAAAATGTGGTCGCTGGCTACTTTACGTATGGTTCACGTTAGGTCATACATCGTTGCCGATGAAAAGAAATTATTTTTAAAGTTGAGATCAGAATGATATCGATCTCCGTTTCCGAGATTTGGGCTCATATATCTCCGGGAGCGTCGCGACTAGCCGCCAGTTCTGTCGACGCGCAACGAGAATCGTATGGTCATCACACGATAGAGAATGCATTTCTTTTGTTTCGCTGACACATTTGGACCTAATGAAACCATTTTTGTCATATATTTCTCCGGTATGAGTTACTAATATTTCTCCATATGCTCTTGACAATTTCATTTAAAATGCCACGAAATGTAGGTTTCTTAAAGCCAAGTGATCAAGCAGAACCCATTTTCTTGGTTTTGCTGAGGCATCTGAACCTGTTCCAAGCTTTCTTTCTCGTTTATTTCTCTGATACGAGTCCCGAATATTCCTCCATCTGTTTTTGGACATTTCACCTAAAATTCCAATGAAAGATAAGTTTATTAACAATAAGCGCATGCTAGCGTCATTGCATTGTTTCAAGTTCTTGACAACAAGATAGGGTTACACCTTAAACATCTTTAGAATTTTCATTCTGAACGTCTACAGTATACACTGGCAGAAATGTGGAAGAAATAATGTCCGTGCCTGTTCACAAAATTTCCTCAAATTATACTTGTCAGTTTCTCCCATGCAGAAAGTTTTGGGACAAGCTAAGGCAATTTTCATTGCCGACTGACTCTTTATTCCCATCCAAATGAACTTCCATATTCTTATATTCTGACAGCGTACATCGTTATGGATGACATGAACATTTAATCTTGCCAAGCTGCACTCAAAAGATGACTCCAGGATTTACAAAAGACGGGCCTTGTAAAACAGTAGTGCACTTTTGGCACAAGTTTTTTGAGCACCATCTTCTACCAATGAATTAAAGTGAATGTGACAAATTACTTATTGCAGCATACTGTTTGCGCAATCTGTTGAGAAACGCCTTCCTCAAAAACGAACATCTATTGATTACAGAAAGCTGTACAACAATCTGGTGGTAGTTTTTCACAACTAGAAGGTATCATCAAGACACCAATCTACCGTTTACTTTCAAAGTGAAGGTATTGTAAAATGTAACTTTCTCGTTGTACTTTAGATTGTTCATTTTATAATGTACTTGCCGTCTTCAATTTTTATCGTCACAAAAAAGAGTAATGCGAAAATAGACCTTCAAGTTCATTTTCATCATTCTAATTCTACATCTGCATGGATTATACTGATTTTCATAACAGGCCTGAAAAATTTGCATTAATGGGAAAATATTATATATTTCACTCACCTGCCAGTTTCAACTGTGCACCAATTTCTTCCCAAATTCTGTCTCTGAACATAGTGTCTCTATATTTAGGGTTCTTCAAATCGTAAAGGCAAGGATGTTGCGAGACCAGCTCACAGAGCATCACATCCTGTGAGTGGCTCATTTCAGTTTTCCTTGACTGGCTCGACGTCTTTCTGGCAGCCGTACGTCTTCGTGTCGTCCGACTTCCGCCGCAACACTGCTCACTGGTGCAGTGCTGCGGCAGCTGCCGCAACAGTCGCGCGTCGCATCCCAAACTCGAACTGCGCATGCGCCAGCAGGCAACTTCTGACGTCACGTAGCGACCCGTCGCAGTCGCTAGTGTGCGTCGCGTCTTGGACAACGTACCTTATTAGACCGCTCGGCCGTCTTCTTCAAAGCCCTCTCTGCTCATTCGTTGCCGACTGGCGTGTCAGCGCTCACCTTTATGCCGCATCATTCCTCCCCCCCCTTCCCCCCCTTCCAAGCGATGGACCGTCGTCGTATAAGGAGCGCGACAACAGTGGGGGAGTCGCGAGTGTGGATGCTGTGATGGACTGGGAGCTGTGGCTACAGGGGACAGCAGACCTCCAGTCGTACTCCTCCATCCGGCCCTCGCCGTGAAGGAAACGTCCTCCGAAAAACGACCGGAAGGGTACGTGTCCACCTCCTGAGCTCTGTAAGGCATCGGCTGCTGCGGTCTGGGTGGGTCCAGCTCCGTCTGTAGCACGCATTGAGGTAAGAATAAGGGGAGATGGCGCTACGTATCCCAGCCGTACTACGTTTTGAAGCCATGGGGGCGTGGCTCGCTGCCATGACACTCTGACCAAAACATTGCCAGTGTGCTATAGCGCTGCGTGTATTACAGTCGTTAATTGCACCATATACGCGTGTAACGTCATGAGATTGGTTGTTTCAAAGTTTTTGTTTAAAATAAAATCTCGTAAAGGCGACATTCCGCATTTCTTCTGATTAAAAATAGTTTTTAATGTAATAGTACGAATAGCTAGCCTTCAATGTAAACGATACAATTTTGTTAATTCAGTAATAAACGTGTATCACAAACTAAATAATAGAAACTGAAAACTAAGTCAGCTATACCCTCCCTCCAAAGCCCCATAAACACATCTTGTTTGTAATACGTACTGGGGCATTTCAGTTACGTTACACTACTGGGAAACACTGTTCATTACCACCAATATTTACTGAAATACGGTGCATAGAATGGCAGATCTACACAGTGTCCTGTTTAGGCCTATACTTTACGCCAGTTAATGTAGTGTTAGCTTTTAATTTGGTACATGACGAAGACAAAGTGAGTTACTCGACACTTCGATTATCGACGATACGTACGTATTATACCGAAACGCCAACTTGAAAACTAAGAATTTAGTTCTTTGAATTAACATACCTTTTGCAAATGTTTTGGGTGTGTAGGGAAAACTGATGGTACAGCATTTTCTCGGAGCCTTACTGTCGGAAGGGAAGTTCGGTCTATGTCCTCTTCTCGGAAATGCTGAGAACATATAGTGCTCCATTTAGACGCACGCCAATTCTTCCTCCTCACGGCATTCTCCCACAGAGCTTTCCGACTTTCATTTTCAGGAAATCTAAAATCGTACAGGAGAAAAACACGCTATAGTACAAGTACCGATGTAGCACACGTTCGTCCACAATGAAGTTGTAAAATCACACTTAACGAGACAACTTACACATGAAATGTTATTCCCTTCGATTTCGCATCACAATCAGAACGATTCGTACATCCGAACACCACACAAGTCACCATAATAGCGCAAAATCCTTCCAAAAGCGAGCGACAAGCCTATGCACACAAGCCTACAGCAGCAATGTTTTGGTCGGATTGAGATGGCTACCCTCGGCTTCACATAGCTTCACAGCTGTGACGTCACGACGTCTCCCTCTATTCTTACCTCCATGGTAGGACGAGAGGAAGTGGAGGAGGCCAAGGCTTTGTCCCATGGTGTTGTGATCACACCCTCAGGTGGCTGCTGTGGCCACGCTGTCCTCGGGATCCGCGAATCTTGGGGAAAAGATACAAAAGGATCACTGTGCACGTGACGGTGGCGAATTTGATTGTGATGTCGGCGCTGCAATCCGTCTGGGCCTCAAATGAGACGAAGGATCTCGCCTCGAATCCGCCAGTCTGCTGTCGCTAATAACCCTGTAACACACAATATCGTGCAGCGCAAAGCGATACTTGCGGCCTTCCTTCGGCGCTGGATGCTGAGGAAGGTGGAGCAGGTGGAGCAGGTGGAGCAGTGTCTGATGGCGGCGGCCGTGAAGCAGTTCAGCCGGCGATGGTCCGTCTACATCTACATCTACATCTACATACGTACTCCGCAATCCACGATACGATGCGTGGCGGAGGGTGCTTCGTACCACAACTAGCATCTTCTTTCCCTGTTCCACTCCCAAACAGAACGAGGGAAAAATGACTGCCTATATGCCTCTGTATGGGCCCTGATCTCTCTTATCTTATCTTTCTGGTCTTTCCGCGAAATGTAAGATGCCGGCAGTAAAATTGTACTGCAGTCAGCCTCAAATGCTGGTTCCCTAAATTTCCTCAGTAGCGATTCACGAAAAGAACGCCTCCTTTCCTCCAGAGACTCCCACCCGAGTTCCTGAAGCATTTCCGTATCACTCGCGTGACGATCAAACCTACCACTAACAAATCTAGCAGCCCGCCTCTGAATTGCTTCTATGTCCTCCCTCAATCCGATCTGATAGGGATCCCAAACGCTCGAGCAGTAGTCGAGAATAGGTCGTATTAGTGTTTCATAAGCGATCTCCTTTACAGATGAACCACATCTTCCCAAAATTTTACCAATGAACCGAAGACGATTATCCGCCTACCCCACAAGTGCCATTACATGCTTGTCCCACTTCATATCGCTCTGCAATGTTACGCCCAAATATTTAATCGACGTGACTGTGTCGAGTGCTACACTACTAATGGAGTATTCAAACATTACAGGATTCTTTTTCCTATTCATCTGCATTAATTTACATTTATCTATAGTTAGAGTTAGCTGCCATTCTTTACACCAATCACAAATCCTGTCTAAGTCATCTTGTATCCTCCTACAGTCACACCTTCCCGTACACCACAGCATCTTCAGCAAACAGCCGCACATTGCCATCCATCCTATCCAAAAGATCATTTATGTAGACAGAAAACAACAGCGAACCTACCACACTTCCCAGGGGCACTCCAGATGATACCCTCACCTCCGATGAACACTCACCATCGAGGACAACGTACTGCGTTCTATTACTTAAGAAGTCTCGTAGGTGCGAGCGATATGAGGCGAGAAACACTTGTATTGCTCGATCCCTGGTGTGTACGTATCGAATTTGGCCATCTACTGTTCGAATGTCCCGACAAAACGTTTAGCTTCGCCGTTTGACAGGAAAATTTGGAAATGTGTGGTAAGTTCTATGCGACGAAACTGCTGAGGTCATCGGTCCCTAGGCTTACACACTACTTAATCTAACTTAAACTAACTTACGCTAAGTACAACACACACACCCACGCTCGAGGGAGGACTCGAACCTCCGACGGGGGTAGCCGCGCAAACTGTGGTAAATCGCCCTAGACCGCGCGGCTACCACGAGTGGCGCCATTTGACTGTGGATGAGACTGCGCTCTAGTTCGATGCTGTATGCCATTGCGTTCAGAGAACATTTCAAAATCATTTGACATGAACTGAGGACCATTGTCCGACACTATGACTTCAGGCAAACCTTGTTGTTGTTGTTGTTGTTGTTGTGGTCTTCAGTCCTGAGACTGGTTTGATGCAGCTCTCCATGCTACTCTTTCCTGTGCAAGCTTCTTCATCTCCCAGTACCTACTGCAACCTACATCCTTCTGAATCTGCTTAGTGTATCCATCTCTTGGTCTCCCTCTACGATTTTTACCCACCACGCTGCCCTCCAATGCTAAATTTGTGATCCTTTGATGCCTCAAAACATGTCCTACCAACCGATCCCTTCTTCAAGTTGTGCCACAAACTTCTCTTCTCGCCAATCCTATTCAATATCTCCTCATTAGTTACGTGATCTACCCACCTTATCTTCGGCATTCTTCTGCAGCACCACATTTCGAAAGCTTCTATTCTCTTCTTGTCCACACTAGTTATCGTCCATGTTTCATTTCCATACATGGCTACACTCCATACAAATACTTTCAGAAACGACTTCCTGACACTTAAATCTATACTCGACGTTAACAAATTTCTCTTCTTCAGAAACGCATTCCTTGCCATTGCCAGTCTACATTTTATATCCTCTCTACTTCGTCCGTCATCAGTTATTTTACTCCCTAAATAGCAAAACTCCTTTACCACTTTCAGTGTCTCATTTCCTAATCTAATCCCCTCAGCATCACCCGATTTAAACCTTGGATGCAAAACATAGAGGACAACACTTGAATTGCGCTACATGACACTGTCGAGTTAATGGCGTAGCAAAAGGAAACTCCTATATGAGTCTTCCACAGTCAACCAACGAGTGTTCTAAAAGGGTCCTGCAAACAGAACACAGCGTGTTGTTCTCAATGGAGAGACGTCTACAAACGTTAAAGTAACCTCTGGCGTGCCACAGGTGAGTGTTATGGGACCATTGCTTTTCACAAAATGTATAAATGACCTAGTAGATAGTGTCGGAAGTTCCATGCGGTTTTTCGCGGATGATGCTGTAGTACACAGAGAAGTTGCAGCATTAGAAAATTTCAGCGAAATGCAGGAAGATCTGCAGAGGATAGGCACTTGGTGCAGGGAGTGGCAACTGACCCTTAACATAGACAAATGTAATGTATTGCGAATACATAGAAAGAAGGATCCCTTATTGTATGATTATATGATAGCGGAACAAACACTGGTAACAGTTACTTCTGTAAACTATCTGGAAGTATGCGTACGGAACGATTTGAAGTGGAATGATCATATAAAATTAATTGTTGGTAAGGCGGGTGCCAGGTTGAGATTCATTGGGAGAGTCCTTAGAAAATGCAGTCCATCAACAAAGGAGGTGGCTTACAAAACACTCGTTCGACCTATACTCGAGTATTGCTCATCAGTGTGGGATCCATACCAGATCGGGTTGACGGAGGAGATAGAGAAGATCCAAAGAAGAGCGGCGCGTTTCGTCACAGGGTTATTTGGTAAGCGTGATAGCGTTACGGAGATGTTTAGCAAACTCCAGTGGCAGACTCTGCAAGAGAGGCGCTCTGCATCGCAGTGTAGCTTGCTGTCCAGGTTTCGAGAGGGTGCGTTTCTGGATGAGGTATCGAATATATTGCTTCCCCCAACTTATACCTCCCGAGGAGATCACGAATGTAAAATTAGAGAGATTCGAGCGCGCACGGAGGCTTTCCGGCAGTCGTTCTTACTGCGAACCATACGCGACTGGAACGGGAAAGGGAGGTAATGCAGTAGCACGTAAAGTGCCCTCCGCCACACAACGTTGGGTGGCTTGCGGAATATAAATCTAGATGTAGATGTAGAAAGTCTGTGTGCACACGTTGTGATGGTGATTGCGACTTAGGCCAAGCAGAGAATTTTTGTAGTGGGGTGGACTGATTTTCTTCACATGCTTGACACTGTGACGTCATATGTTCTATTTGGGTGACCATACCCGTTCAAGTACAGTGTCGACGCACTAACTGTTTCGTATGAACAATCTCCCAGTGTCCTCAGTGAAGTAACTTCGAAACTTCTTTTTGCATTGAATGCAGTCGCATTGTCCTGAATATGGAAGCCAAACGAATCAAGATGAAATATGCTCTCACAATCGCGTGATTATAGCACAGCGAAAGTTACAGTTCGCATATGGGAGCGATACGTAACACGCTAAGTACATTTTCCAAGAACGGGAATGTCTTGTCCATTATAAGCTGTCAGGTGCATGCTAGTTTTAGAAGCCATACAGTTCATATGTGTTACGATTCAGCAATGTAACAGAGGCACCTGTGTCGAACTGAAATTTCACACGTTTTTCCACTAATATGCAAATGAACAAAAAGTTCGTTGGACTAGCGTAGAACTGTCGAAAACGTTCTCTTACGGATAAAGGAGAACGACTTGCATGAATATCAAGAGCTTTGATGGAAACCCAGTTCTAAGCAAAGAAGGGAAAGCAGAAAGGTGGAAGGAGTATATAGAGGGTCTATACAAGGGCGATGTACTTGAGGACAATATTTTGGAAATGGAAGAGGATGTAGCTGAAGATGAAATGCGAGATTAGATACTGCGTGAAGAGTTTGACAGAGCACTGAAAGTCGAAACAAGGCCCCCAGAATAGATAACATTCCATTAGAACTACTGACAGCCTTGGGAGATCCAGTGCTGACAAAACTCTACCATCTGGTGAGCAAGATGTATGACACAGGCGAAATACCCTCAGGCTTCAAGAAGAATATAATAATTCCAATCCCAAAAAAAGCAGGTGTTGACAGATGTGGCAATTACCGAATTATCAGTATAATAAGTCACGGCTGCAAAATACTAACGCGAATTCTTTACAGACGAATGGAAAAACTGATAGAAGCCGACCTCAGGGAATATCAGTTTGGATTCTATAGAAATGTTGGAACACGTGGGGCAATACTGACCCTAAGACTTATCTTACAAGAAAGATTAAGGAAAGGCAAACCTACGTTTCTAGCATTTGTAGACTTAGAGAAAGCTTTTGACACTGTTGATTGGAATACTCTCTTTCAAATTCTGAGGGTGGCAAGGGTAAAATACAGGAAGCGAAAGGCTATTTACAATTTGTACAGAAAGCAAGACAGGGTTGTAGCCTATCCCCGATGTTATTCAATCTGTATATTGAGCAAGCAATAAAGGAAACAAAAGAAAAGTTCGGAGTAGGTATCAAAATCCATGGAGAAGAAATAAAAACTTTGAGGTTCGCCGATGACATTGTAATTCTGTCAGAGACAGAAAAGGACTTGGAAGAGAAGTTGACCGGGATGGACAGTGTCTTGAAAGGAGGGTATAAGATGAACATTAACAAGAGCAAAACGAGGTTAATGGAATGTAGTCGAGTTAACTCGGGTGATGCTAAGGGAATTAGATTAGGAAATGAGACACTTAAAGTAGTAAAGGAGTTTTGCTATTTGGGGAGTAAAATAACTGATGATGGTCGAAGTAGAGGATATAAAATGTAGACTGGCAATGGCAAGGAAATCGTTTCTGAAGAAGAGAAATTTGTGAACATCGAGTATAGATTTAAATGTCAGGAAGTCGATTCCGAAAGTATTTGTATGGAGTGTAGCCATGTATGGAAGTGAAACGTAGACGATAAATAGTTTAGACAAGAAGAGAATAGAATCTTTCGAAATGTAGTGCTACAGAATAATGCTGAAGATTAGATAGGTAGATCACGTAACTAATGAGGAGGTATTGAATAGAATTGGGGAGAAGAGGAGCTTGTGGCACAACTTGAGTAGAAGAAGGGATCGGTTTGTAGGACATGTTCTGAGACATCGAGGAATCACCAATTTAGTATTGGAGGGCAGCGTGGAGGGTAAAAGTTTAGAGGGAGACCAAGAGATGAATACATTAAGCAGATTCAGAAGGATGCAGGCTGCAGTAGGTACTGGGAGATGAAGAAGCTTGCACAGGATAGAGCTGCATCAAACCAGTCTCAGGACTGAAGATCACAACAACAACAACTGGTTTCGCTAATGCCTGCAGCAGGCTTTGAATACACTGCATTTATTGCATGGGCCTTGTGACTAAATTTTTGTAAGTGGACAGAATTCTTATGCTTGTTCCGTTGCAAACATAGGGTTAGTATGTGAACTTTCTTGCCAAAAGCGTAACACTGTGCTTGTCTGGACAGGCAGTCTTGGTGTTTGTGCTGTAAATAGCACCTAATTCTGTTCGCCTGTTTAGAGAGCCGTTTACACAGCCTGGCGCGTGCGGGCTGTCACTCCCTACTGGGCCGCACGTAAGCAACGGATGACTCAATCCGACAAATTGGTGGCTGCTCAAATTTATAGGCCGACGTGGCACCGGAATCGTACTGATCTAGGATTTGCACTACGTGTTGAAATGATGGATCTGACTGTTCCAAATTCTGTTCCCTGAGTTTGACATCAGTTACATTGTACACGATCGCATCACGCAACATAACATCGGAATATAATGCACTACGAGGACATCTGAATTTGCATTTTCTCGTCATACCCTGCAAATCTGTTACCCACTCGCGATAAGATTGTTCCGACCGTTTCTTGCAATTAAAGAATAGGAACCTACACTACTGGCCATTAAATTTGCTACACCACGAAGAGGATGTGCTACAGACGCGAAATTTAACCGACAGGAAGAAGATGCTGTGATATGCAAATGGTTAGCTTTTCAGAGCATTCGCACAAGGTTGGCGCCGGTGGCGACATCTACAACGTGCTGACATGAGGAAAGTTTCCAACCGATTTCTCATACACAAACAGCAGTTGACCGGCGTTGCCTCGTGAAACGTTGTTGTGATGCCTCGTGTAAGGAGGAGAAATGCGTACCATCACGTTTCCGAATTTGATAAAGATCGGATTGTAGCCTATCCCGATTGCGGTTTATCGTATCGCGACATTGCTGCTCGCGTTGGTCGAGATCCAATAACTGTTAGCAGAATATGGAATCGGTGGGCTCAGACGGGTAATACGTAACGCCGTGCTGGATCTCAACGGCCTCGTATCACTAGCAGCCGAGATGACTGACATCTAATCCGCATGGCTGTAACGGATCGTGCAGCCACGTCTCGATCCCCGAGTCAACAGATGGGGACGTTTGTAAGAGAACAACCATCTGCACGAACAGTTGACGACGTTTGCAGCAGTACGGACTATGAGCTCGGAGACCACGGCTGCGGTTACCCTCGACGCTGCATCACAGACAGGAGTGCTTGCGATGGTGTACTCGACGACGAACCCCGGTGCACGAATGGCAAAACGTCATTTTTTCGGATGAATCCGGGTTCTGTTTGCAGCATCACGATGGTCGCATCCGTGTTTGGCGACATGGCGGTGAACGCACATTGGAAGCGTGTATTCGTCATCGCCGTACTGGCGTATCACCCGGCGTGATGGTATGGGGTGCCATCGGTTACACGTCTCGGTCACCTCTTGTTCGCACTGACGGCACTTTGAACAGTGGACGTTACATTTCAGATGTGTTACGACCCACGGCTCTACCCATCCGTCGATCCCTGCGAAACCCTACATTTCAGCAGGATAATGCACGACCGCATGTTGCAGGTCCTGTACGGGCCTTTCTGGGTACAGAAAATGTTCGTTTGCTGCCCTGGCCAGCACATCCTCCAGATCTCTCACCAATTGAAAACGTCTGGTCAATGGCGGCCGAGCCACGGGCTCGTCACAATACGTCAGTCATTATTGATGAACTGTGGTATCGTGATGAAGCTGCATGGGCAGCTGTAACTGTACACGTCTTCCGAGCTCTGTTTGACTCAATGCCCAGGCGTATCAAGGCCGTTATTACGGCCAGAGGTGGTTGTTCTGGGTACTGATTTCTCAGGATCTATGCACCCTAATTGCGTGAAAATGTAAGCACATATCAGTTCTAGTATAATATATTTGTACAATGAATACTCGTTTATCATCTGCATCTCTTCTTGGTGCAGCGTTTTTAATGGCCAGTAGTGGAGTTAGTGAGTGAATCTACAATCCGATCATAGGAAAGTTCTCTCGGAGCTGCTTTAGGGAACAATTTCTGAATGAGGCGAAACACTGCACTTCCTACCATGAACAAAAAGTAGTGAAGTTTTACAGTACCTGGTACGTTGTGAGCAATTACGTGGGCTTCAAACTGTTGCAACCACTCGAGCAACCCCTCGTCTTTTTCGTTAAACTGGCGAAAAGGCGGTATAGCACTTGGAGCTACTGTCTTTGCTTGTGGCACTACGTTGGTAGATTGGGTCGCCAGAAGCTACTGTACCGCGTTTAACAGCATGGCTATTTGCTGGGTCTGAAGCTGAAAAACATCTGCGTTAGCTGCGTTGCATCTATCGCTTGCAACTAGGAGCTTGAACAGGGGGTAGGAGAGGCGGGTTGCTCATTGTGGGAGAGGCAAACGAAATAAACAGGCAATGCAAGCAAGAAAAATAAGTACAGAAGCGGAGAAAGTTTCCTCAACTCCCACCTGAAAATACTGGTTAGCAGTACTGTTTTTCTGGGGGAACGCTGGGGGATGCGTACTCCTAAAATTTTTCGTCGACAAAGTAATTTTTTTACGATGTTGAGAACGTGGAAGAGTACCAAAGATTTATTTCACGGACGTAAATTTTTTATTTCATTTTTTCGTATTGGTAATTGCAATACGAACGATACCAGTGCAGTTTTTGGTGGGAAAAGCGATGTCATTGACTGTTTCAAGCATTTCGAAGCTGCAGCAACCGTTCTCGACAACTGAATCGCTGGCAGCCAATTCGGAGTATTTGATGGAGAAGAAAATTCCAGTATCCTCCTTCCTCTTCGGAATCTACTGAAATGTGTTCCTATATCAACGAGAGAATGTGAACTGGGTTTTCCCAAATGAATATGACCGTCTCGCCAACAAGAACTTCATTTCATCTTTCCATAGTCAGCAATCTGATGTTCATGAAGTTGGTTGGTCCAGCCCATGGACTATGTACGCTCTTGGTTCACGAAAGTCAGACATCTTGCTACTGATAGCAAGAGTAAAGTAAGAAGGCGTGAAGACTACAGCTGTCATGAACTAAAGCAAGTTTTGAAAACTGTTGTAATGCTATTAATGTAAGTTACACTGTAGTTTTGTAGTTAAATGAATTTTCAGCTGTATTAAAAATTGGGTCAGTTGCAGATCGGTATACCACCCATCATCTATGCCATTTCGGGAGCCAAACAAGATTACAAAAGATTTTTGTAGTGTAGTTTCTTTTGTTGTTCATGATAGGTGTGGATGGTTTTTGTTGTATTGTGTCTTTTAGTCGTGTTTTATACACTCCTGGAAATGGAAAAAAGAACACATTGACACCGGTGTGTCAGACCCACCATACTTGCTCCGGACACTGCGAGAGGGCTGTACAAGCAATGATCACACGCACGGCACAGCGGACACACCAGGAACCGCGGTGTTGGCCGTCGAATGGCGCTAGCTGCGCAGCATTTGTGCACCGCCGCCGTCAGTGTCAGCCAGTTTGCCGTGGCATACGGAGCTCCATCGCAGTCTTTAACACTGGTAGCATGCCGCGACAGCGTGGACGTGAACCGTATGTGCAGTTGACGGACTTTGAGCGAGGGCGTATAGTGGGCATGCGGGAGGCCGGGTGGACGTACCGCCGAATTGCTCAACACGTGGGGCGTGAGGTCTCCACAGTACATCGATGTTGTCGCCAGTGGTCGGCGGAAGGTGCACGTGCCCGTCGACCTGGGACCGGACCGCAGCGACGCACGGATGCACGCCAAGACCGTAGGATCCTACGCAGTGCCGTAGGGGACCGCACCGCCACTTCCCAGCAAATTAGGGACACTGTTGCTCCTGGGGTATCGGCGAGGACCATTCGCAACCGTCTCCATGAAGCTGGGCTACGGTCCCGCACACCGTTAGGCCGTCTTCCGCTCACGCCCCAACATCGTGCAGCCCGCCTCCAGTGGTGTCGCGACAGGCGTGAATGGAGGGACGAATGGAGACGTGTCGTCTTCAGCGATGAGAGTCGCTTCTGCCTCGGTGCCAATTATGGTCGTATGCGTGTTTGGCGCCGTGCAGGTGAGCGCCACAATCAGGACTGCATACGACCGAGGCACACAGGGCCAACACCCGGCATCATGGTGTGGGGAACGATCTCCTACACTGGCCGTACACCATTGGTGATCGTCGAGGGGACACTGAATAGTGCACGGTACATCCAAACCGTCATCGAACCCATCGTTCTACCATTCCTAGACCGGCAAGGGAACTTGCTGTTCCAACAGGACAATGCACGTCCGCATGTATCCCGTGCCACCCAACGTGCTCTAGAAGGTGTAAGTCAACTACCCTGGCCAGCAAGATCTCCGGATCTGTCCCCCATTGAGCATGTTTGGGACTGGATGAAGCGTCGTCTCACGCGGTCTGCACGTCCAGCACGAACGCTGGTCCAACTGAGGCGCCAGGTGGAAATGGCATGGCAAGCCGTTCCACAGGACTACATCCAGCATCTCTACGATCGTCTCCATGGGAGAATAGCAGCCTGCATTGCTGCGAAAGGTGGATATACACTGTACTAGTGCCGACATTGTGCATGCTCTGTTGCCTGTGTCTATGTGCCTGTGGTTCTGTCAGTGTGATCATGTGATGTATCTGACCCCAGGAATGTGTCAATAAAGTTTCCCCTTCCTGGGACAATGAATTCACGGTGTTCTTATTTCAATTTCCAGGAGTGTAGATTGAAATGTGTGTTCAGTAATATTTCCTTGTATTGTTTTGTATGTCGGAGGGTTGATTGGACTCACCTGTTTCATTTGAGGTGTATTATAGCTCAATTGAAGTGTACAATACCATTTTCTTTTATTGTTCAGTGGTTGGTGGGAATCGCATGCTTCATTTGAGATTATGTAAACTGAAGCGTTCGATACCACATTCTTATATATTTCAGGGTGTTTACCAGTATCGCCTGCTTTATTTGAGCTGTAAAGTCAAATGAAGAGTCCGATACCATTTTTTTGTAGTTCGGCATGTTGATGACGTCATGGCTAAAAGCAGACGGGTGGTATCCCATGCTTCAGTTATAAGTAATTTTCGCTGCATTATATCCAATGTCAGAGTACCCTCAAACATTTTTTTTAGAAAAAAAGCACTGCTGTTTAGCAAAAACACTATAAGAGACAGTGTTAAAGCAAGTAAACACACCTCAGTAAAGAAAAGGCGATGTAGAATTAAGGCGCTGGCAAAACACAAAAGAAAATCCGTGGCAGCCAGGAACAGGGTTCTTCATAATACTCGTCGCCAAATTTTGCATGCTGCCTAGTCGTCAACTATGGGAGTCAAGGAAACCTGCTTTCTCAGATCGCTAGACAACATTCAAATAAATCGGATTAATGAATCTTTCTTACAATAAGATCAATGTCAATACTTAACTTTGAATATTACACAGATGTCTCATAATCAAAGGGCGACAGACAAAACAAGTAATTTTCTCCAGTATAGGAAATGCTACACAGTACAAGCGAAATGACTGATCCTGAAGCTATTGTAGAATTGGGCGACGGCCAGTCGGGCGCTCTTCTCTTCGCATAGAGACTGCTTTTGTCGCGTTGTCGTCCTGGAGCGGGCTCAGTCAGCATGCAATTGGCTGACCTCTTCTTCACAGCCCTCTATGCTCTCTCGTTCCCGACCGGCGTGCTGGTGCTTAACTTTACTCTGTAACAAGAACATCGCAGATACACCAGGCTACGATGGGCCACTAAATCAGCATTACCAAAACATTGCCTGGAACTGGAACACGCCATGCATTAAGAATAAAACCGTGATCCTGGATCAGATCCCCAGATTTTGGGATAGTGTGATTACTGAATTTATCGAAATCGAGATTACAGAGTACACGATCAACCCCAAAGCAGGACACCAGATCACTATGGAGTGGAATCTAGCTTTAGAATTTCCTTTCTCTGGTAACGAACCTCAGACAAAAAGGGGTGTAATTAACGGGATCGAATGTCTTATGGAGCACCAGACAGCAACTACCTCCTCAGGAGACAACTTTAGCGTTGACAGACGAAAGAGGGAACAACATCAACCAATCAAAAACTTCAGACGCCATGCATCCCACGGCAGACAGAGTTCAGAACCACCGCCACGAGAGGTTGCTGCGGCGTGCACGAACAGAATATCTAATTCCCACAGCGCACCTTGTAGGGGCATACCGCACCCACAAGGCCAGGAAAATGATAGGGGCACGATAGAAAGCCGGAGCGGTCGCCAACAGCATAAGAAACGTCTGCAGCGCTCCAACAGAGCTGGGAAAGCGGTTGGTGGACGCGGATGTACTACGGAACGCCTTGGCATAGCCGCCACAGGGAAAAGCAGCGGAAATCGGCGCGGACGGAAAATGGGATGCCTAGAGACTAATACACTACTGGTCATTAAAATTGCTACACCAAGAAGAAATACAGATGATAAACGGGTATTCATTGTGAAAGGTCTCTGTTGGATTCCTTTCATGTTAATTTCTTAAATCTGTTGTCATTTACGGCATAAATTCCTCTTCTAAATTTACTGTGGTGTTTCTGACTATCTGGGAGGAGACTGAGCAGTGAAACGTGTTACTTTTACACATAAACCAGAACGATCTGTCACACTACTAAACTTTAAAACACATTTTATATGTAATTCATGTCACACAGTCTTACACGGAACCTACATCCGCTTTCTTTTATATACTGTATATGATAAGATACTGTCATCCCCCTTCCCTTCTGTGTGAAAGAATGAATGAGCAAATGTATTTCTAGTTGCATGCTGGATGGTAGCAGACAAGCCTCTCTGCTAGAGAACAGTAGGACCAACGTCGGAACAGGTAGCTACGCTTTCTAAAAGCAAAGAGGTTTCTATTCTTAGTATGGTCCTGCCCGTCCCTTGTCATGTTGGTATAGGGAGCTGCCCCTCTGGCCACTTCCGTTTGTATTTGAGAGCCACCCTCAGAAAGGGACCATGGCAGTCTGTCCGTGGCGAGCGTCTGAAGTGGTAAGATCTCCGGCTAAGCGCGTGTCTGCTAAGTCCGTAGGACAATGGATTTCTTAAGTTCAGCCTAACTGAAAATTTAATCACCTTTATTTCAGGTTTAGCTCTAAATATCTAATGTTATCTTAAATTGCAACGCAGTTTGATTGGAGTGTACAGTTCAGAATATCTTCCAGTAGTTGCTTTGTCACTACTTTGTGAGTAGAGTGGAACCACGTGTTGATCAGTAACTCTAAGATCATCAATCTTAAATGCGAATGTGCGTGAGATTATAACGTCTCGTCTTGACAATATTTTTCAATATAGCAACTTTTCTTTATGTTCAACCCACGTGGGGTGTACTTTGTGAGATCAGTACCACGTGCTTATACAATTGTTTGACCCATCAGGTTAATAGTAAGACGATAGTAACCAGTTCGAAGTTTTTCTTTTGTAAATTGCATTTCGATTTAATTTATTTTAATTATCAAAATTATTGTGGAGTTACGCTCTTTGTGTAAACCAAGTTGACCACGTGTAGCTTGTGGTGTAATCATCAAAGTAGCCCTCAGCTAATCTTTTCGGGAAGATTTCACAGAGAGTTAGTATGAATTTAGTATACCAGTGTGTGGTAATTACATGACGGACAGGATTTCGCTACGAACGTAACTACTTTGGGTGAAAATTGAATCGGTTGGTTGTGGTTAATTTCCTCTTGCATATGTTTCAACGTTCTTTGTGTGTTATTTTATTGAATGCAGTGTTGTATGCAGTCTCCCAATCTTGGCTCCATATTTGATGTGTTCCGTAAGATAACAATCTCACATTTTCACAATCCTAAATAAGGCACCAGTTTAATTATGAATCAAGTTTAATATGCTGAAATTTCAATGATCAATGTTAAAATAAATTTCCAAGTATAAACTGATTTATTTCTTTATATTTAAATTCTCTTTTTTTAATATATATAACACCGGTTGTCGTATGACTGTTAAAAGATTATAATTAATGTTAGTCTGGTTGGGAATTTGGTAAGCTAGACTGGATACTTGGTGAAACAGTTGCGCAGTAATGCAAAGTTAACTTCCCCAGACAGCTCACAGCTTTTAACCCGCTTTTATTGTAACAACGCTACAATTGGACAAATATATTATACTAGAACTGACACGTGATTACATTTTCACGCAATTTGGGTGCATAGATCCTGAGAAATCAGTACTTAGAACAACAACCTCTGGCCGTAATAACGGCATTGATACGCCTGGGCATTGAGTCAAACAGAGCTCGGATGACGTTTACAGGTACAGCTGCCCATGCAGCTTCAACACGATACCACAGTTCATCGAGGGTAGTGACTGGTGTATTGTGACGAGACAATTGCTCGGCCACCATTGACCAGACGTTTTCAATTGGTGAGAGATCTGGAGAATGTGCTGGCCAGGGCAGCGGTCGAACATTTTATGTATTCAGAAAGGCCCATACAGGACCTGCAACATGCGGTCGTGCATTATCCTGCCGAAATGTAGGGTTTCGCAGGGATCGAATGGAATGTAGAGCCACGGGTCGTAACACATCTGAAATGTAACGTCCACTGTTCAAAGTGCAGTCAATGTGAACAAGAGATGACCACCGACACGTGTAACTAGTGGCACCCTATACCATCACCCAGGGTGATACGCCAGTATGGCGATGACGAATACACGCTTCCAATGTGCGTTCACCGCGATGTCGCCAAACACGGATGCGACCATCGAGATGCTGTAAACAAAACCCGGATTCATCCGAAAAAATGGACGTTTTTCCATTCGTGCACCCAGGTTCGTCGTCGAGTACACCATCGCAGGAGCTCCTGTCTGTGATGCAGCGTCAAGGATAACCGCAGCCACGGTCTCCGAGCTGATAGTCCGTGCTGCTGCAAACGTCGTCCAACTGTTTGTGCAGATGGTTGTTGTCCCATCTGGTGACTCAGGGATCGAGACGTAGCTGCACGATCCGTTACAGCCATACGGATAAGATGCCTGTCATGTCGACTACTAGTGATACGAGGCCGTTGGGATCCAGCACGGCGTTCGGCATTACCCTCCTGAACCCACCGATTCCATATTCTGCTAACAGTCATTGGATCTCGACCAACGCGAGCAGCAATGTCGCGATACGATAAACCGCAATCGCGAGAGGCTATAATCCGACCTTTATCAAAACCGGAAACGTGTTGGTATGCATTTCTCCTCCTTACACGAGGCATCACAACAACGTTTCACCAGGCAACGCCAGTCAACTGCTGTTTGCGTATGAGAAATCGGTTGGAAACTTTCCTCATGTCAGCACGTTGTAGGTGTCGCCACCGGCGCCAACCTTGTGTGAATGCTCTGAAAAGCTAATCGTTTGCATATCACAGCATCTTCTTCCTGTCGGTTAAATTTCGCGTCTGTAGCACGTCCTCTTCGTGGTGTAGCAAATTTAATGGCCAGTAGTGTATTACAGCCAGAAACGGCCACAACGGATGCAGACGACGTAGGGAACATCAGACACTGCCCAGACATAAATACGGGAAAATGGTCAGTTTCTCGACCAGTCACAGGAAACACCTGGTGGAGACGCCAAGCTATGATATCGAAATATTGTGTTGGGAAGACGCAGACCACCAGCAGTACAGCTGATTCCTCGAGATGAGGACCGTTACTGTTCGTAACATATATAGCAATGATCTAGTAGAAAGCGTCGGGTACTCTTGACGGCTGTTCACAGATAATGCAGTTGTCTACAACAAAGTAGCAACGACAGAATGACCTCCACTGAACTGATGAGTGATGCAGGCTCTGGCAGTTGACCCTGGAAGTAAATAAATGTAACATATTGCGTATACATTGGATAATAAATCCATTACTGTACAGCTACACTATTGATGACAAACTGCTGCAAACAGTACTGTAAAGTATCTAGGAGTAACTATCCAGAGCGACGTTAAGTGAAATGACCACGTAAAGTAGATAGGGGGAAAAAAGCAGATAGTGGGAAAAAAGCAGGTGCCAGACTCATATTCAAAGGAAGAATCTTAAGGAAATGTAACGTATCCACGAAGGAAGTGGCTTAAAGGCCTTTTTTCGAGAGATTCTTGAGTATTGTTCATCTATCTGGGATCCCTGCCAGGTAAAACTGATAGAAGAGATGGAGAAGATCTAATGAAGAGTGGCGTGTTTTGTCACATGATCATTTATCCAGCACAAGCGCGTTATGGAAATGCCGACATTACAACAGAGGCGTTGTGCATCACAGAACTGAAGTTTCGAGAGAGCACTTTCCAAGAAGAACTGGATAATACCGGGTGATCAAAAAGTCAGTATAAGTTTGAAAACTTAATAAACTATGGAATAATGTAGCTAAAAATTGACGCACATGCTTGGAATGACCTGGGGTTTTATCAGAACCAAAAGAAAAACAAAGTTCACAAAATGTCCGACAGATGGCGCTGGACAGCAAAACGTCAGTGATTGCGCACGACAATCGTGTATAAAAGGAGCTGTAATGAGAGAGAGAATCAGATGCGCCAACAGTAGCAGCATCTTGACGTTACGTGAAAAGGCGCTTTAGGGAAGCTGTATTATCAGAATGGGGAATGTGCTAGTTCAGCTTTACGATCTTATTGCCATAGGACGGGGATTCGAACAGGTGAAGGTCCGTTGACAAATGCAGCTGTGGCGAGAATGTTTTCAAAGTTCGAAGCCACAGGTTGTTTAGATGATAGACCCCGTAGTGGCCGACCGAGCACAAGGCGTAATGCTGCTCAGACAGTTCAGGAAGAAATGGAGGCTGTAGCGGGTTCGTCTATGCACGGGGAAGTCAGCGCTCGTGCAGTCGCACGTCGCACCGGCATTCCATACACTACTGTTTGGTTGGCACTTAGGCGTACCCTCCAATGCTATCCGTACAAAATCTATCGGCATCGTGAACTGTTACCTGGCGATTTAGTGAAGCGGAGGGCATTTGCGGTGTGGGCGTTTCAAAAGATTCCGGAAGATGAGTAACGTGTTGTGGAGCGACGAAGCTCATTTCGCGCTCCGAGGGTCTGTCAACGCCCACAACTGCAGAATTTGGGCTACCGAAAATCCTAGAACTGTCCTGGACACTCCATTGCACGACGAGAAAGTCACGGTATGGGTTGGATTTACCACATCTACTGTTATCGGGCGTTTTTTCTTCGAGGAAATGCGTGATTCTGCTTTTGTAACTGCTACCGTGACGGGTGAGAGGTACGCCGATATGTTACAGAATCGCAACATCCCCAGCCTGGCTGACAAACACCTGCTGTAACGTAAGGTGTTTATGCAGGATGGCGCTCCACCCCATATTACTAGACGCGTGAAAGATCTCTTGCGCGCGTCGTTTGGTGACGATCGTGTGCTCAGCCGCCACTTTCGTCACGCTTGGCCTCCCAGGTCCCCAGACCTCAGTCCGTGCGATTATTGGCTTTGGGGTTACCTGAAGTCGCAAGTGTATCTTTATCGACCGACATCTCTAGGGATGCTGAAAGACAGCATCCGACGCCAATGCCTCACTGTAACTCCGGACATGCTTTACAGTGCTGTTCACAACATTATTCCTCGACTACAGCTATTGTTGAGCAATGATGGTGGACATATTGAGCATTTCCTGTAAAGAACATCGTCTTTGCTTTGTCTTACTTTGTTATGCTAATTATTGCTATTCTGATCAGATGAAGCGCCATCTGTCGGACCTTTTTTGAACTTTTGTATTTTTTTGGTTCTAATAAAACTCTATGTCATTGCAAGCATGTGTGTCAATTTGTACCTCTCTATCTACATTATTCCGTGATTTATTCAGTTTTCAAATTTATACTGACTTTTTGATCATCCGGTATACTGCTTACCCCCACATACGTCTCTGTGTAATGATCACGAGGACAAAATTCGAGAAATTATAGCCAATACAGAGGCTTTCTGATAAGTGTTGTTCCCACACACTAATCGCGAGTGGAACAAGGTTGGAGGATTCAGTTAGTGGTACAAAAAGTTCCCTCCGCCACACACCATAAGGTGGCTTACGGAGTATGATGTAGATGTAGATGTCGTCAGGCATTTCACAGACTGTGCAAATGTAACATTATCCATACTTTCTTCATTGGTGCGTTAAATATTGATGGGTTTAGGTGTGCCTTATTGTGGCAACACAGTTATGTGTACAGGTAACAGGTAAATGATTTCAGGCACAGTGTTGCAAATGTTTGTTTAGTTCCTGCAGAGTGTACATATCTTATCTGGCCAATAGTGTCAGGACAGCCCTATGCAACGCAGAACTGACCATTAGATGTCAGAAGAGGTGAATGCCTGTATAAAAGCAGGCGGAGGGAGAACTGTGTTTTCAGCAGAGAACAGTGCCAGTAGAATGGGTAGGTCAGGAGCGCTGAGTGACATTGAACATAAGCCAGTCATTCAACGTCTCATCCCTCAGGTCCATTTCAGTCTTGCTAAAGCTACCCAAATCGATTGTTGTGATGTGATGTGATCCCAGTTGCGCAAAGTGTGTATGTCTCCCCAACTCCATTTAGGCGAAGTGTCTATTCATCCCTGAAGACGACACGATCCAGAAGATCTTCGTCGTCATGCAGCAACTTTTCCTTTGCATAGTTGGCACATAAACTATAGTCAGTAGACTTTAGAAATTGTAAGAACTGAAAACGATAAGGACGTAGTTAAAGTATCTCGTTAAAAGATTCCACACATACTCACTGGATTGCTAAATCACGACTAGCCTTCTGAAGGGGTTTCTTGAGTCTCCGTGTGAAAGAGTCACTCGTTCAACGGGTTCTTCAGTGACTTTCGGTTATTCCATACTCTTCCCTTTGCGCAAACATATACGAACAAAACTGTTTGAGTTGCTCTTTCATTTTATGTACAATTTATACACTACTGGTTAAAATTGCTGTACCAAGAAGATGACGTGCTACAGACGCGAAATTTAACCGACAGGAAGAAGATGCTGTGATATGCAAATGATTAGCTTTTCAGAGCATTCGCACAAGGTTGGCGCCGGTGGCGACACCTACAACGTGCTGACATGAGGAAAGTTTCCAACCGATTTCTCATACGCAAACAGCAGTTGACTGGCGTTGCCTGGTGAAACGTTGTTGTGATGCCTCGTGTAAGGAGGAGAAATGCATACCAACACGTTTCCGGTTTTGATAAAGGTCGGATTATAGCCTCTCGCGATTGCGGTTTATCGTATCGCGACATTGCTGCTCGCGTTGGTCGAGATCCAATGACTGTTAGCAGAATATGGAATCGGTGGGTTCAGGAGGGTAATGCCGAACGCCGTGCTGGATCCCAACGGCCTCGTATCACTAGTAGTCGACATGACAGGCATCTTATCCGTATGGCTGTAACGGATCGTGCAGCTACGTCTCGATCCCTGAGTCACCAGATGGGACAACAACCATCTGCACAAACAGTTGGACGACGTTTGCAGCAGCACGGACTATCAGCTCGGAGACCGTGGCTGCGGTTATCCTTGACGCTGCATCACAGACAGGAGCTCCTGCGATGGTGTACTCGACGACGAACCTGGGTGCACGAATGGAAAAACGTCCATTTTTTCGGATGAATCCGGGTTTTGTTTACAGCATCACGATGGCCGAATCCGTTTTTGGCGACATCGCAGTGAACGCACATTGGAAGCGTGTATTCGTCATCGCCATACAGGGGTATCACCCGGCGTGATGGTATGGGGTGCCATTGGTTACACGCCTCGGTCACCTCTTGTTCGCTCTTTGAACAGGGGACGTTACATTTCAAATGTGTTACGACGCGTGGCTCTACCCTTCATTCGATCCTTGCGAAACCCTGCATTTCAGCAGGATAATACACGACCGCATGTTGCAGGTCCTGCACGGGCCTTTCTGGATACAGAAAATGTTCGACCGCTGCCCTGGCCAGCTCATTCTCCAGATATCTCACCAACTGAAAACGTCTGGTCAATGGTGGCCGAGCAACTGGCTCGTCACAATATGCTAGTCACTACTCTCAATGAACTGTGGTATCGTGTTGAAGCTGCACGGGCAGCTGTACCTGTACACGCCATCCGAGCTCTGACTCAATGCCCAGGCGTATTAAGACCGTTATTACGGCCAGAGGTGGTTGTTCTGGATACTGATTTCTCAGGATCTATGCACCCAAATTGCTTGAAAATGTAATCACATGTCAGTTCTAGTATAATATATTTGTCCAATGATTATCCGTTTATCATCAGCATTACCTCTTGGTGTAGCAATTTTAATGGCGAGTAGTGTAGTAGTAAGTTGATTATAACAAACGCTACAAAGAGATAAATCCCGTATATTCATTTTGAAACATCCTATATACGAACTGTGGTTGAAAGCATATTTGTTTCATTGCATAATTTGCACTTTTAGGTAATATGATACTTGGAAATGAAATCCGATAAAATACAAGAAAATCATAATTAGAGGATGTAATTATTAAATACAATGACTTTAGGTGTTTATCATGAGTTGGTGGTAAAGTACGTGGGTGAGTCAAATGAAAACCTCAAATCTGCAATAACAAATCGAAATTTCGCGCCGTTATCCTGTAAGTTGGTAAGCGTGCTACAAACAGAGTGCAGAATGGCCTGTAGGTTGCAGAATAGTGCAAATGTGCACATACCGTCGCAGTATCAGTATAAAGTTGGCCACCCCACTTGCGACTTGCACCGGGGAAGAACAGCGTTCTGTTATTCGGTTTTTGCGGAGTGAAGGTGTGAAACCTATTGAAATTCACCGACAAATAAAGGTTCAGTACGATGATGCATGTTTGTCACAACAGAAAGTCTACGAATGGAGTAGGAAGTTCGCAAATGGTGTGACTTCAGTGGAAGATGCTCCTCGTCTAGGTCAGGCACAACGAGTTGTGACTCCACAGAACATTGCAGCAGTTGAAGCCATAGTGAAGGAAAACTGCCGAGTGACACTGAATGACATAGTAGCATGTTTACAGGTTAGTCATGGGTCAGCACACTACATTGTGCATGATATGCTCCAGTTTCACAAAGTGTCTGCAAGATGGGTGCCATGGCAGCTGACTCTTCAAATGAGAGAACGAGGTGTTGATGCTTGTGAAGAACTTCTTCGGGTCTTTGAACGAGAAGGTGATGGCTTCCTTTCAAGAATCTTTACTGGAGTTTCGAACAGCACCATCAGCATGGAAAGTTATGCTGACTCTCTTTTGGGACGAAAAAGGCGTCATTTTGGAGCAAAGGGACCACTGTCACCAGTGAATCATACACAGATCTAAAAAATCATCTGCGGCCTGCAATCAAATCAAAGTGACGTGGATTGCTGTCAGCAGGTGTCCTTTTGCAACATGACAACGCGAGGCCCCACACTGCCCCTACAACAGTTGCAAAATCACAGACCTGCATTTTGAGTGTCTTCCTCATCCACCATACTCACCAGACCTTGCCCCAAGTGATTTCCATATGTTTGGGCCACTCAGAGACGCAATGGGAGGAAAGAAATTCCGTTCTGAAGAGGTACGCCACGCGGTGCATGGGTGGTTGTGTAGACTACCAAAAGAATTTTTTTTCGAAACGATTTTATGCACATTGTAAGCGCTGGAGGACTTGCATTGAGCGTGGGGGAGATTATGTTGAAAAGTAATACAGCTTGGTACCACTTCTACACAATAAATAATATTTTAAAAAATATTAACGGTTTTCATGTGACTCACCTTCATATGTAAAACAACATTTTACATTGGCCTGCTCTCTATCAAGAGTACCTCAGTAGTTTACAAGGAATTAAATATTTGTTCTAAATACTTAGGGAACTTCCCCAAAAACCATCAGTTGTGGTGTTATTCAGGGGTGGACAGTCCAGAAACAATCTTACGTTTCTCCTTTTCGGCATATAACACGTTTAACACTACAGACAGACGAAATTTGGAGATGCAATTCTTGACTTATTGCAATAGGGGTGGAGGTTTTCTGGTCTTGTTGATGTTTGAAAAATTCTGAAGGAAATCTGAGTGGTTTATCATGCATGACCTCTGCTGCAGAAGCTCCAGTAACAGGTTTACCACGGAGAGTCATGACAAATTAGTGAAAATTTTAAAGTATGATACCACCATTGCAAAACCTCATTACTGACCAAATGATAGCTGGTGATATGGTGGTGTTTAACGCCATATTAATCTGCCAGCTTGTGGATGTAACCTGCCTCAAACAGATATCCTTGTGACATTGATGAGACATGTAAGTCGAGAGATCCCTGTGTTTAAAAAAGAATGTGCCACTGTTTTCGCCAAAAAGTCCGTAATACAAACTGCTTTCACCCAGAGAGTAGACCAGTTGTCGAAAAATGTGTGTAAACCTTATACAGGGTGAGGGGTCCCATCAAGTCGATATCGATGTGTGCAAAGCACCGTGTTGGCTCACTGAAAGAACCAATAAGCTTTCTCACAAGGCACCCTGCAGTCATGTTTGATGCGTGACCATACATATCTATCAACCACCATGCATACTGTGGAATTTTCCTCATAATATCCGAGTCCATGGACAGAACCAAACCCTGTCAGAGCAAAAGTTTCATCCCTGATAAGCTCCTGTAATTCCATGTCAGCGTCGTGCGCCATTGCCAGCTGCTTGTAATCGGTGTTCTCAAAAACTGCTTTTAATTCCGGAAAAACAGTCAACCACGACATTATTGCCCCTCATTTCATGAAGATGCCAGTGGTAAATTGACCGATGAATTCCAATAGGCGAAATTACCTTGGTGGTAAGAATTCACGAGGCGTTTTGAAAGCAGAAGAAATATGTTTATGATCAATGGAAACTGTGTGGGAGTGTTCTTATACACGCAGCCTGAAATACCTAAGCCGGCCGCGGTGGTCTCGCGGTTCTAGGCGCGCAGTCCGGAACCGTGCGACTGCTACGGTCGCAGGTTCGAATCCTGCCTCGGGCATGGATGTGTGTGATGTCCTTAGGTTAGTTAGGTTTAAGTAGTTCTAAGTTCTAGGGGACTAATGACCACAGGAGTTGAGTCCCATAGTGCTCAGAGCCATTTGAACCATTTTTTGAAATACCTAATGGCTTAATAGATAACTAACAGTTAGTTCTCTGTCGTAGGTGCTCCCTTTAATTTGTGACTTGGACAATTAGCAGGGAACAAACCAAGTGGTTGTTGGTGAAGTGCCACTCCTGTCGCTACCAGGCTAGCATCTACCCCAAAGCCCCTTGTAGCGGGACTTTGAATTTCGCCGCGCTACACTCGTTCCCTCAGATAAAAATATCCCGTCGCAGCGGAATGAGCGCTCGACGGCAGAGCAAGTACCAAAATTGTAACCTTTTTTGTTTTCTATCCGTTTTCAATTGTCTCTTGATAGCGAAGCTTAAGGCAGACGTGATCTGATGAAGACGTTAAACAAAACTTATTAGCTAGTCTTGATCTGATTTTAATGTGTAGACATCTGGTGGAAGTTGTTAAGAAATTCGGAGGATGGAAGTAGCGAAGTAACTTAAATTGCATACAGTATCAAGATGACTTTAATTGGTATAAATTAGTGGTTCCTGGACTATTGCAAGATTTCGGAGCAGACTTTTCACGCAGAAATGAAGGAGATTTTTGAAGACCTGGACGCCGCCCGAAAGAAGACAAGTTAACCTGGTAAAGGATGATCTCTCATCTACGCCACTTCCCCCTGTCAGTTACATTCTGTTATTCTCTGTTTCTTGTCAGTAAGTTTTGTAGTGGAAATTGGTTTAACTTTTGCTCAAAAACGCCACAAGGACCACCCCAACTATAGCTTTTCTGTAATACGAAGTCCGATTTGCTTTTCATTCTTTCCCTTTTTTCACGGTCATTTACGATTTTAAAACCCCCACTACAACTGGCTCCCGCGACAGGACGTTGTTCAGTTTTCGGATGTGTCGTTTTTGAGCAAATTTGAAACTTTAATTTGTATTTTTTCCCAACAGAGAATAAGCAAAAATCCTGAACTTTAAAGGGTAACTAAAACACCAACTTTATTGTACCTAAGCAAATGATCATGCAACAATATTGTAAAGAATTTTTGTAACTAATTCAATCTGTTTTTCTTTGCATGGCATATATTAATGCAAAACTTATTTTGAGACCTTTTGGTGATTATCCGATGGAGATGTATTAAGAAAATCCATATTTTGACGAATACGATTTACGCAGAAGTGATTGACCAGCCGCTTCAGGACAGAAAATTTAATGGTGAGTCACACAATTATGTTTCATTCAAACATTCAATAGCCAACTGCAGAATCAATTTTTCCCTTTCCACACATCCTATAGTTTTCTTCTAGATTTTTCCAAAATTATCTATCTCTATTGTAGTTTGTGGTAATTATAGTATTGTTGTAGCACATGAAGATCGTGAATTTGACCGCCAAGCAGTCATTTGTTACGAAAAATTTTGTCCGCCCTGCTGCTTCTTTCTTAACCATTGTTTGCAATAGAGCAATCATTTGCATCGACGAGAAAACATTTCAAGCTAAATTTGAGTCAAATCTTTATTACTCAGACTTATATTATTCCATTTTTTACTTACGATTATACATCCTATTACAATGGAACGCGGTAAGGTAGAGATAGTTTCGGCAGATGAGTTAAGTGAAGTAGATTCATCCTTCAACCAACAAGAAAGTCCGCGTTTCCCTCCATGGACGAGTTCACAGATCAATGCAATGATTTTGCCTCAAACTCGCAACATTTGTGATAATACACAGATGGCGACTTTAAATGACGAAATGTGGAATGGACGCGGGACTAGACCGTCAGCGCCATTGTTAACATCAATGTCAGAACCGAATATGAGACAAATTCAGCAATGTGACACAAATCGGACACAGGAAACTGACAAACTGGACCGACTGTTAGAGTTATTTGCAGACATGAAACGAGACGTTAGTCAGAAAATTGACATATTAAACCATACTATGACCGAAAATTTTGAACGGACGACAAAACAGATGACAGAATTAAATAACACCACTCAACAGCTCAGCCAGCGATTTGAGACATTGTCCGACCGAGTCACTAAACAGGAAGAAACTTTGGTTACATTCACACACGAAATAAAAAACAATATCACCCGATATGAGAATCAGTTAACACAAATAGTTAATGTGCAGCAGGAAGTGAACACTCGTGTGGAAGAGTTAGCTCAGGCCCACACTTCAGCTAGCTCCACCCAAGGAAAGCTGACTGAAGAAGTGGGAAATATTACCCAACAGCTCACAATGGTAGTTCTTGAACAAACCCACCTCAAAGAAAAGATAGAAAAACTAGAAGATCGAGCGGACCTCGCGTCACTAAACAACGACACCAACGTGGCCGAGAGAATTGTACATGAATGTAAATTGTGTGACGACTATCTGGACAAAAAACTTGAAACAATTACACAAGACATACTTTCAAAAGCAAAGACACATGTTAAAGACGAGACAAAACACACAGAAGACGAAGTGACAAAATTACGAGACAATGTTGTGCCGTGTTTGGCGATTGGTGCAAACGCATCGTCAGGAAACGACAAAACAGCTAAAACCATGGCTAATGACACAGACAGAACACCTATTGTGAAATCACCTATTTCCAATCAAAATTACAATGTGCCGCTTTCTTTTCCACCAAACGAGCAATATTACGGTACGACACCTAGAGTAGCAAGTGACACAAACTACGTCAATACAGTTATGCCAACCGGCATGGCCGATGACACGTTTGTAAGACATGGGTATTTCCAGACATTTTCCAGTGAGGACAAGCACAAAGTCCACCCTATTGTGTTTATTAGATCATTTGACGGTGTTTTTCCACGTAGTTGGTCAGAAGTCGATAAAATCAGATACGTCACCAATCTCATGAGAGGACGAGCAGCTAAGTGGGGTGCCGCTATGAAGCGGCGGTGCCTTACGTTTGAACAGTTCGAACAAGCCTTCTTGGACGAATTCTGGTCCGAGAATGAGCAACACAGTCTAAGGAGAGAAGTGTGCAACCGCGAGACCTATGACCCTAAAGAAGAGACATTAAGACAATACTTTGAGAGGTACCTAGACAAGACACTGTACTGGACCAAACCAGCCGACTTGCCAGCGATAATTGACACTTTAAAGAGCCACTTACCCTTTCCATACCGAGACAGATTAATAGGAGTACCGGAGAATGACGTTAAGACTTTCTTAAACTTCTTAGATCAAATGGACGTAGTTTACAGAGGCGATTCACGCCATTCAAATTTTACGCATATTAGTAACCAAAATCAGCACCCACCCCAAAGGAACCGTAGTGACGGTGGTTGGTGGAACCATCCGTCCGCGCCGCGACACAATACGATGCCTGCGCGCGAAACATATTCAAATGGAAACGTGTATGACAGTAGGAACAACCGCAGAAATTCGTGGAATAATAATAATAACAATAATAATTATCACCCATATCAAAATGGTAACTACATGCAAAATAAAAATCACAGACAGTACAACAACAACCGCAATGGGAGACGTGAGAATAACCGGTACAACCCGGGCTACTTTGACAGGAACATGACATATAACAGACGTAATTACCACCAAAACAATAGCAATCCCAACAATCACCGACAGAATATGTGGAACACACAAAATTCACGCATGACAAATCATAACCCTCCATGGAATCCGCCCCCGTTCCCTAGTACAGTTGCCGGCCGAAGTGGCCGTGCGGTTAAAGGCGCTGCAGTCTGGAACCGCAAGACCGCTACGGTCGCAGGTTCGAATCCTGCCTCGGGCATGGATGTTTGTGATGTCCTTAGGTTAGTTAGGTTTAACTAGTTCTAAGTTCTAGGGGACTGATAACCTCAGCAGTTGAGTCCCATAGTGCTCAGAGCCATTTGAACCATTTGAACCTAGTACAGTTATGCACTCCCCGCCACGAAGTAGCAATAACAATTGCGGCGCGCCATCAGCTGACGCGTGGGCGCCAACCGGCCGGAATGTAAACATAGTGGAGCTGGTCAATGAACCCGGCCAAACACAGCAGACGACGGAAAACAGTCGACGACCGAGCTAAGCGCTCGTGCTTCGGTCGTGAGGTGTTGTAAGAGCGCAACGGCTGAGACGGTTTGTTTCCTCAGGTACGATGACAAAATGACAGCAGAACAGGAATTAACGAACATATCAGGTTGATGACCTTGTTCTTTTGCGTTCACATCCCAGGGCTACAAAATTAAAACAACTGGCAGCTATTATATTCATGTCCTTTCAGAATAGCAAGCATACCTCACCCAGGTTGTTACTCCCTAGAATACCCGTTATCTCACAAGCCGAGGGGGCTGCATCCCCACAGACATTTGAAACCCTTTGTGCACTAAAACAACATAATATAATGATAACTAAGTTGAACATGAGCAAGTTGCTGTGAAAACGAGATCATGAATATTTGTATTGAATACACGAACATTGAGTTATACAGCTTAAGAACACAAACATTCATTTATGGAAATTATATACTGCAGTTACACTTGTACACATAATTGTGAAGAGAATGTAAACCCAGGTGAGTTCACTTACTGAATGAGAAAAGATATTCATATAGGAATGAGACCTACGCAGGTTACATTGGTTGTTAATTGTAAATTATAAGGTGAATCAACAACTAGTTAGTTATTTCAAGGCACTACAATGAGAGGAAATAATAGCTATTGAGATCAGTAATGACGTAGGTATGTAGCAGAATGAATGATCAGTATGAATGAGTTAATATTTAGGTTAATATAAGAGGGTAAGTTACTGTGAAGTAGTTGGAGACAAGAGATTATTTGAGGAAGATGATATTGGAGTTTTAAGAGAATGGAAGTGCCAAATGGCCCCACGTATGTGATATATTAATGTTTGATGGGGAATATGTTTAATGTATAAGGATATATATATTATGATGAATATGTGAGTAAGGAATGAGTGAGAATGTTTTGGTAATATTGTGCTACATAGAGAAGTGAGTAAACAGTCTACATCATTAAGATTACATAAGAATTTCAGTTTGAAAGAAAACATTTCTGATGAGTTAGAACACGTGAGTACAAGGCGTTAAAGGCGAATCTGTTTACAGTGCCCTTGAAAATGAACGAATGCAAGAAAAGCAGAGTGAACATAATGATGATTATAGCTGTTGAAAGAAGTGTAATAAGAATGTGACTCGTAAACACATAAGCTTTAATTTATTTCAGAAGTGTAACTTAGTAACCTTTCGTTAAGTTTTGTTAAGCCATTGTGCAGAAGGAAACATTTATAGTTCGTGTTCAGACAGTAGAATGATATTTTAAGGAACTTAAGATGGAAGAAATATAGTTTTTACACAGCCCTCATGTGAATACATTTGTATAATTTTTTTTTTACGAAAGTGAAATTTAGTGCCATGTTAGCCTTTATTATTCTTATACTTACATATGACAGAAAACCCTGAGGAAGCAAAAGATAGAAGAGTTATTAAGGCTGTTTTGCGATTCGTACAACACCTCCACTTAAGCGAACAGATGACAAAATTACATCTATGTTGAAGACAACATTTGACTTTTCAGGTAATGCAAGGTAAGTGCAAAGGAGCTGTGACCACCCGTGCAACCGACGTCGAGCAAAGGACACTGGGAAAGAGACATTTTACTGTCAATTATAATACTATGTTCTTTATTTATGTTTTATAGAGAGAAATGATATATATACACAACATACATGATGTAGAGAAGTAGAAGAAAGTTCATGGTTGAACTCTTGAGAGGAAATTTGATATGTTATTATGTAATACCCATTATGAGAGAAACAATCTCTGTGAGATATATTTTCCATTTGTATAGACGGTATCCACAAGAAGTGGAGATATCGAGGAAGTACTGAGGAGACATGTGATTTACTCATGCAAGGATTTGTTAAGGTATAATACACTAAGTCATATGAACAATCACAACACAAACAGAGAGTCTGTCATGATGTTACACTACACAGACTTGACGTAAGGACACATACATTTACCCATGATTTGGTAAATTGTAAGCACCTCCTTTCACACACCCCTTGAAGGTGATGCAAACATTATAATGTATTGTGTTCTCTTTTTATTTAGTACCTGTAGGATTTGGTAGTTTATAGGTAGTGAATAGTTTTCTTCCAGTCTATCTTTCTTTCTTTCTCCATTATCCTACCACTTCCTGCAGCTAGGTATAGTTTGTTTATGGAATGTAAGAATATATTGTGTGACAGTAAACTTTCAGGTATGAATAAAAAAGACATGAAGAAAACTGAGTATGGCATTACAAGCCTGGTCAACCACTAGCCAAGATATGGAATCAAAAGAAAGAGATAAATAATAAATGAAGGAAAGCCCGTGCTTTAAATGTTAAGTCTGATATCCCTTGGCACGCCCAAACCTGAATAAAAAATAAAAAAATAATACCCCAATAAAAGAAAGTCAATGGGACTTAGTATAATTCTTTTAGTGTAAATATTTCACATGCATATTCTTGTAAATTTATATGTATTTGTATATGTATAAAAACTTTGAATATTGTCAACATATTTTGAAATGTGACCACGAAATGTAAGCTTTCAGAATTAACGATGTAAACGTGCTTGGACAAAGTGAACTGTTAAAATGTAAATATGGCAAAAAAGTGTTGCAAACTGTGTTAAACTGTGAACGTTATAAACGACGAATTTTGTGTTGTTTGTGAAACTTATGGCGCATAAACCAAATAACTGTTTGTAAATCGATATAAACTGCAATTTACTTCGACGATAATGAGGATTTTCACACTGCAAATGAACGTTTGCTGGCTAGTGTAAACAACGTGGTGAAACACCTACCTTTGCGAACATCGACGCTGTTGTTCCTGGCCGGCCTTCAGATGCTTTAGAGACAATAAACTGAGCACCTGTCGTAGGCGATGTGGAGGCTAAAAACTACATCGACCATATATGCCCCGGGAACAATAGTCATGAAAACGCACAAGGACCTGGAGTGTTGTGTCGTAACAGAAGACATGGACGTTGCTTCAGATCACGCACACGCTCAATCTTATGGTGTCACCGGACTTAACACACCATTTATGCTGGAATAACAACTTGTAATGAACACTATGTGAGAGTGAATACTGTTCAAGACTGTCATAACACAGCGATTTTGAAACTGCCGCACGCGAAATTCAGTGATGCTATTGCGCATGCGCAAAGACTACATGCTGCCAGAGATGCATTGGGAAACCAACGCTGGGAGCACACAACATTAACTGCGCTGGCGAGCAGCTTGTTCAAACAAACTATATATATATATATATATATATATATATATATATATATAAAAATTGTGTAAAAATGATCCAAACTGTAATAATTGTATTTAGTATATAGGTTTAGAAAGTAAGTGTTGGTTAAGATTATCCCCTATGGATGCACGTGGCCTTTCCAATGAAAATATACATGTATTGACTTTTAGGTTTGCTAGCCTGCCACACTAAATGTTTTAGCATGAGAGTCGAGGGGGCGATGTAGCGGGACTTTGAATTTCGCCGCGCTACACTCGTTCCCTCAGATAAAAATATCCCGTCGCAGCGGAATGAGCGCTCGACGGCAGAGAAAGTACCAAAATTGTAACCTTTTTTGTTTTCTATCCGTTTTCAATTGTCTCTTGATAGCGAAGCTTAAGGCAGACGTGATCTGATGAAGACGTTAAACAAAACTTATTAGCTAGTCTTGATCTGATTTTAATGTGTAGACATCTGGTGGAAGTTGTTAAGAAATTCGGAGGATGGAAGTAGCGAAGTAACTTAAATTGCATACAGTATCAAGATGATTTTAATTGGTATAAATTAGTGGTTCCTGGACTATTGCAAGATTTCGGAGCAGACTTTTCACGCAGAAATGAAGGAGATTTTTGAACACCTGGACGCCGCCCGAAAGAAGACAAGTTAACCTGGTAAAGGATGATCTCTCATCTACGCCACTTCCCCCTGTCAGTTACATTCTGTTATTCTCTGTTTCTTTTCAGTAAGTTTTGTAGTGGAAATTGGTTTAACTTTTGCTCAAAAACGCCACAAGGACCACCCCAACTATAGCTTTTCTGTAGTACGAAGTCCGATTTGCTTTTCATTCTTTCCCTTTTTTCACGGTCATTTACGATTTTAAAACCCCCTTTTTATTCACGATTTCTTCCCACAATTATCAACCTTTTTCTTTTCTTCTCTTCTTATTTTACTTTTTTTTATTTATTTTTTTATTAACCACTACACTCTACTACACATGTCCTTATCCTGTATCGCACAGAACGACTCAGTGTTACGATATTGGTTAACAGTAAGCTTACTACAGTGTACTTGGAATGTGTCAGACTGGTTCATCTGCATTTCGGGTGGGGCCCTCTACCGTATCTTCCTTCGTCGTCGGCGTTGTCGTTCCTGCCGTGAGGCACCGTTATACCAAGTGGAAAGGCGCGTCCATCTTACAGCATGAGATACGGTAACCTTAAGTCATTGACAACACACAACGGTCACGGTAGCACCTGATTCCAGAATAGCTGCAGTAGTTAGGATCTACGAACTACCCCCTCTTGACCATGTCCCAAAAATTTAACTCGAAACGAGATCCCCTCGAAGCAAATTGTCATGAAGATCGTCTATAAAGGCTTCGTACAACGATAAGTAATGTTACAGTTTATGGAATAATAAAAGATACGACCAAACTGTCTTGTTTCTCCTGTTTTATTTAACGTAACTTTGTTCGCAGTTTTATTTCGCATTCACACTCTGATGTGGAGTATATGCGAGTGCCTGAACCCTAACTCCCAAGTTCCATCGAAACCCTTTGATGAACAGTTTTGGTTGCTCGACACCAGCAGTCAATGATAATTGACTCCTCTAGTTTAGCCACCGTCCTTCACGAATGTTTGTTACGCGTAAGACAATAAGACAATTACACACTTTTCTCTCCGATCCGCTATTATTAAGAGTTAGCGTAAAAGCTAACGTTTTTCTCCTTTTCATAAATTGGAGCCCGCTCTCCACGATATAATTTTTAAAAAAATTAAAAAAAACGGTCTCAATACCGCTTCCCTCGTGAGTTGCGTATAGACTTATCCCGGAATTGACCGCCCTGTAGGTGTACTCAATTTAATGACCACACTTCGCTGTCCGCGATTTCGTGTAACTAATTATCCTTTTGTTACTCTGATCGTATACCGTAGTTATTTAAAACTCGCCCCTATATTTTTTCACAAAGCAGATTTAGCATTTCTTTACTTGTTTATTTCTAAGAGTAAACTAAAAAATGACGCCGTATCATCCGGCTTCGTCGATATAAAGCAAAACACCTCAATATGCCCAATTTTACCTCTTATTATAGGATCGGCTACCTTACTCATTAATTTACTACATTATTTTTCCAATAACACTAAACAGGTATCGCCTTTATATTTTAATTGTATTCAAAAGCATGTTACTATTATTATGACCGACCAAATCGTAACAAATCGCGCGGCGTGCGTTTTTAACGATAGCCTTACACTCGGCCAGCCTTTATTCATGCAATATTATATATAAATATATAGACAGGACCGAAAGAGCCAGTACCTCGCCTCCTACCTTCCAAACTTTACAGAAGCTCTCCTGCGAACCTTCCAGAACTAGCACTCCTGAAAGAAAGGATATAGTGGAGACATGGCTTAGCCACAGCCTGGGGGATGTTTCCAGAATGAGATTTTCACTCTGCAGCGGAGTGTGCGCTGATACGAAACTTCCTGGCAGATAAAACTGTGTGCCCGACCGAGACTCGAACTCGGGACCTTTGCCTTTCGCGGGCAAGTGCTCTACCATCTGAGTTACCGAAGCTACTTCTGTAAAATTTGGAAGGTAGGAGACGAGATACTGGCAGAAGTAAAGCTGTGAGTACCGGGCGTGAGTCGTGCTTCGGTAGCTCAGATGGTAAAGCACTTGCCCGCGAAAGGCAAAGGTCCCGAGTTCGAGTCTCGGTCGGGCACACAGTTTTAATCTGCCAGGAAGTTTCATATCAGCGCACACTCCGCTGCAGAGTGAAAATCTCATTCTGGACGCTATTCAAGTTCCGTTACATCTATCTTGATTCGTATTGTTGCAGCCCCATCGTCGCTCAGCACCAACATCGCACCATGCAACTGCTGCCGAGTCTACACAGCCTTCAGACCACTCGACCATCTTCTCATATTTCACCTCCATCCCACACTAGGGCTGGTAGAGTCGTGTACCACAAATATCCATTTTATTCCTGGAGCTGTGATCTACAGGGGGACAGGGGTAGGGCTTTAATCTCACACAATTTGCCGAAAACTATTACTGCAGGACTGCAGAATAACTTGTTTCTAGATTTTATCTTTCTCTTTTCTGCTGCTGACGCATTGTGCAAGAGTTATTTTTGTTGTTGTGTTTTACATATGTCTATTTAGGTTTTAATTTTTGCTTAATGTAGGCTTTTTCTGTGTAAAACTTTGATACTTTTTGGTTTCATGTATTTCCTCAGTTCTAGGAGAATACTGGTAAGAAAAAATACCAGGATCTTGAGTAACTTTCCAATGTGTCACGAAAACAAAGCAAGCAATACAAAAATTCATGGAAACACAAAATTCAATTCTGTTATGGGAAAAATGGGAAAAATGGCTCTGAGCACTATGCGACTTAACTTCTCAGGTCATCAGTCGCCTAAAACTTAGAACTAATGAAACCTAACTAACCTAAGGACATCACACACATCCATGCCCGAGGCAGGATTCGAACCTGCGACCGTAGCGGCCGCTCGGCTCGAGACTGTAGCGCCTAGAACCGCACGGCCACTCCGGCCGGCTCTGTTATTGGAGTGGGCTTGGCCAGGATAGGTTAACTTCTGATGCTAGTACATGCTGTCTCCGTCCCTTGTTTCTGCGCTAGCTAGCACAAGGCACAGCATACCCGGAAGCAAGTGCTTCATTTCTTGCCTCTCTGTTGCTATACTCCTCACATGACATGTCCCACAAACACACTGGACTCGCATTCGGGAGGACGACAGTTCAATCCCGCGTCCGGCCGTCCTGGTTTGGGTTTTCCATGATTTCCCTAAATCGCTCCAGGCAAATGCCGGGATGGTCCCTTTGAAAGGGCACGGCCGACTTCCTTCCTCGTCCTTCCCTAATCCGATGAGACCGGTGACCTCGTTGTACGGTCTTCTCCCCCAAACGACCCAACCCAACCCCACAAACACCTGCAGAAACTCTGACATCGAAGTTTTGTCTGTCTAGCATTCTGTCATGTTAGCTACTTTGAGCAGTATTAAATCCCACGTGCAGTGAAAAAAGGCGAACTTGCCGGGTAGAAAGTTTGGTCAGTCGGTTGGCCAAAGCACCTCGGTCGGTTGGTGCATGTGTAGGGCCCTTTAAAACTCCACGCTCGGGACAATCTTCAGATAATTGATGTTACAGACATACTCGCGTCGGGACTGGCTTCTGATTTACGTGCGGGCACTTCAGGTAGTGGATTTTGACCAGCAAGTCGCTCGTGTACACGAGCGTTATTGAGCGTTAATAAAGTAAGTCTACTCAATATCAATGAGTACATACAATACTTATTGTCTATCGACGTTGCCAATTCTTCGAGTTCTGTTTCTTTTATGACAGTAATAACAAACTAGTAAAACAGTTTCATCACACATAGAAACTACCGTACCTTTTTCTGTCTCTTCTGGTAATCCTCTGTGTGCCAAACTCTGTCACTTAGCAGCTAGTTTGTAACTTTAGTTTCAGTTCCTTTGAGAAGCTCTGTGTGCAGAGTCCCTGCAGTTTCGATTCCGACCTGTCCATCTGCAGCTCGTTTGAGTAGTTGCCAGAGGGTTTCAGGAAATAGTCGTTACTGCTCATGCACGGCTACGATGACATAGGAACCTCGTGCTTGGTTTAGCTCTGCTTTTCGCCGCATATGTTTGGAATTTCGTGCGAGCTATGGTATTACGTGACCATTTTCAACACTGCAGCATGTCGTTCAGGGTGAACAAAGAAAGTTCTTATACTTAAAGCAAATTTTTATCCATATAAGGAATGTGAAATAAGGAAGCAATTCTTGTCATAATATTCATTTCAAAATTACACTCCGCAGCTATAAATATCGTAATATTTTGCTATGTGTTGATTTTAACATAGATTTTTTATTCATACATTTGCAATACTGTTATGTATCATTTTCAATTCGGGTAATATCCACACATCACTGCAAAAAGCTACTAAGCAGGAAAAATAAAAACGTTGGTTCTGTATGCCAGAATTAAGGATAATAAGTTATTTCACGATTATTTCAAATGGTAAAAATATTTAAAAAGATTATCTGTAAGCCAAGAAACTGTAAAACTGGCATTTTTAGATTCTAGTCTATGAATAATTTAAAGCCATAAGGGCCCTACAGTGATAATACGTTGTGTGCTGCCAGTGTATAATTTACTCTGTAGATTTAAGATATAAACAACACAAATAACGTTAAGTCTGGAGGAGGTGCCAGACAAGTGTTGAAACATATCTTGTGATCGAAAAACGTTGTCCTTCTCGGAAGGCAAATCTGTAAAATTCCGCTGAAGCTGCCAATATATTTGAAACAATTCAGTACTACTGACCAAGTTTGCCTGCTTAGTCATAATTAAGTGAACATTTATGTATATTCGTACATACATTAAGAGATCTTATGACATAAAAGAAACAGGACAACAGTAAATACTCCAAAAGCATCAGACATTCGTCAACCACACAGAAATGCATAATTAAGCTAAAAGTGCATATTCATATGACCAGATTCTCCCTGAACTATCTGGTATTAAGCTGTTCAACGGCGCTTTTGGGATGTCAGCATTCTTGGTGTACTAATTTTGTGTTATGTCATGTCTGGTTTTTTACTGTGGCATGATGCCATATGTGCCAAAAAATGATAACGTGCACTTGAAATTGAGTGCCAATAGAATGAAATAAAACATTTCATTTCAAATAAACTGACCCCTCTGCGGAAAAGACCGTACACCACAGCATAATCAGCAAACGACTGCAGATTGCTGCCAACCTTGTCCACCAAATCATTTATGTATATATAGAGAATAATAACTGTCCTCCCACAATTCCCTGGGCAGCAGCCAATGATTTGCCTAATAACATAGCTCACTCTGTTGTATGTCATGCTAATGATACAACACTACTTACCACATATCAGGGAATTTCAGATATGAATAGGATAATGAAAGAAACTCTTGATATAGCCTTTGACTAATTTGCAGCTAATAAATTCCTGTGTAATCCCAATAAAACCCATTAACTCCCAATGGGAATGTCAAATTAAATAAAAAATAAGTCAGTAAAACTTTTAGGTATTTACATTGACTCCAAACTCCGATGGGTGGAACATACCAATCATGTATGTGAAAAAATATCTCAGCTGCCACATTTTATTTTGAAGCTTATGGATTTAGTGAGATTGGATTGCTGTAGAGTGACATTCTTTGGACTATATGAGTGACATGTGTCATATGGTCTGATTGTATGAGAATATTCCCCTCACATCAAGAATGTTTAAAAAATACAAAAAAAAGTCCTATGCATAATGTGTAAAATAGGTTACATGGTGTGCTGCCATCCTCTTTTTTCCAGGCTGAGAATACTCAGAATTATAAATTTATACTTACATATGTCCATGCTCTATGTTAAGAATAATATTTCAGAATTTGCTTCTGGGGGGGGAGGGGGGACTCATGAATGCTTCCCTAGAGCTAAGGCTAATTTAGATACTCTGAGGCACAGATAAACAAGGTGGAAATTCTAATGAAGTGAAACAACTCAAAATTTTCAACAAATTACCAATCTATGTTTGGTCTAAAGATTTAATTTTTTTAAAAACTAAGTGGTACAGCTGGCTATCAAATTACCCATTTCACCATATTAAAGAGTTCTTTGAGATGGTCGAGGAAGGTAGTAGCATTTAACAAATTTTACTAGTTTGTTGTATCATTATGTCCTGTGGTTATGTTTTGTATAATCATGCTTCTATGTTTTGTATAATTATGTCCTGTACACTCTATCCTATTGTTATTCCACAGTGTTTGTACCATACTACATCATAATATCACTTATGGATACTAGCTCTCTCTAGTTCGTGGTGGTAAAGTGGAGACATTATCAGGGTTGGGTTGGGTTGTTTGCGGAAGGAGACGAGACAGAGAGGTCATCAGTCTCATCGGATTAGGGAAGGATGGGGAAGGAAGTCGGCCGTGCCCTTTCAAAGGAACCATCCCGGCATTTGCCTGGAGCGATTTAGGGAAATCACGGAAAACCTAAATCAGGGTGGCCGGACGCGGGATTGAACCGTCGTCCTCCCGAATGCGAGTCCAGTTGGACACTAGCCCTCAGAAATCTCCCTGTAGAGTATTTTATTATTGTGATGCCTAATATGTATACTACAGTTAATTGACGTTAGTTTATTATTACATACCTGTATGTATTACTATATACTATACAGATAGCCGTACCATAGGTGCAAGCACAACGTAGGGGTATCTGTTGAGAGGCCAGACAAACGTGTGGTTCCTGAAGAGGGGCAGCAGCCTTTTCAATAGTTGCAGGGGCAACAGTCTGGATGATTGACTGATCTGGCCTTGTAACATTAACCAAAACGGCCTTGCTGTGCTGGTACTGCGAACGGCTGAAAGCAAGGGGAAACTACGGCCGTAATTTTTCCCGAGGGCATGCAGCTTTACTGTATGGTTAAATGATGATGGCGTCCTCTTGGGTAAAGTATTCCGGAAGTAAAATAGTCCCCCATTCAGATCTCCGGGCGGGGACTACTCAGGAGGATGTTGTTATCAGCAGAAAGAAAACTGGCGTTCTATGAATCGGAGCGTGGAATGTCAGATCCCTTAATCGGGCAGGTAGGTTAGAAAATTTAAAAAGGAAATGGATAGGCTAAAGTTACATATAGTGGGAATTAGTGAAGTTTGGTGGCAGGAGGAACAACAGGTGAATACAGGGTTATAAATAGAAAATCAAATAGGGGTAATGCAGGAGTAGGTTTAATAATGAATAAAAAAATAGGAGTGCAGGTAAGCTACTACAAACAGCATAGTGAACGCATTATTGTGGCCAAGATAGACACGAAGCCCATGCCTAGTACAGTAGTACAAGTTTGTATGCCAACTGGCTGACGAAGAGATTGATGAAATGTATGATGACATAAAAGAAATTATTCAGAGAGTGAAGGGAGACGAAAATTTAATAATCGTGGGTGACTGGAATTCGACAGTAGGTAAAGGAAAAGAAGGAAATGTAGTGGGTGAATATGGATTGGGGGTAAGAAATGAAAGAGGAAGCCGCCTTGTAGAATTTTGCACAGAGCATAACTTAATCATAGCTAACACTTAGTTCAATAATCATAAAAGAAAGTTGTATACATGGAAGAAGCCTGGAGATACTGACAGGTTTCAGATAGATTATATAATGGTAAGACAGAGATTTAGGAACCAGGTTTTTAACTGTAAGACATTTGCAGGTGCAGATGTAGGCTCTGACCACAATCTATTGGTTCTGGACTGTAGATTAAAACTGAAGAAACTGCAAAAAGGTGGGAATTTAAGGAGATGGGACCTGGATAAACTGACTAAACCAGAGGTTGTAGAGAGTTTCAGGGAGAGCATAAGGGAACGATTGACAGGAATGGGGGAAAGAAATACAGTAGAAGAAGAATGGGTAACTTTGGGGGATAAAGTAGTGAAGGCAGCAGAGGATCAAGTAGGTAAAAAGACGAGGGCTAGTAGAAATCCTTGGGTAACAGTAGAAATATTGAATTTGATGAAAGGAGAAAATATAAAAATGGAGTAAATGAAGCAGGCAAAAAGGAATACAAACGTCTCAAAATTGAGATCGACAGGAAGTGCAAAATGGCTAAGCAGGGATGGCTAGAGGACAACTGTAAGGATGTAGAGGCTTATCTCACTAGGAGTAAGATAGATACTGCCTACAGGGAAATTAATGAGACCTTAGCAGAAAGGAGAACCACTGGTATGAATATCAAGAGCTCAGACGGAAACCCAGTTCCAAGCAAAGAGGGGAAAGCAGAAAGGTGGAAGGAGTATGTAGAGGATCTATACAAGGGCGATGTACTTGAGGACAATATTATGGAAATAGAAGAGGATATAGATGGAGATGAAATGGGAGATACGATACTGCATGAAGAGTTTGACAGAGCACTGAAAGACCTAAGTCGAAACAAAGCCCTGGGGGTAGACAACGTTCCATTAGAACTACTGACAGCTTTGGGAGAGCCAGTCCTGACAAAAATCTACCATCTTGTAAGTGAGATGTATGAGGCAGGCGAAATACCCTCAGACTTCAAGAAGAATTTAATAATTCCAACCCCAAAGAAAGCAGGTGTTGATAAATGTGAAAATTACCGTACTATCAGTTTAAAGAGTCACAGCTGCAAAATACTAACACGAATTCCTTACAGATGAATTGATAAACTGGTAGAAGCTGACTTCGGGGATGATCGGTTTGGATTCCGTAGAAATGTTGGAGTGTGTGAGGCAATACTGAACCTACGACTTATCTTAGAAGATACATTTAGGAAAGGCAAACCTACGTTTCTAGCATTTGTAGACTTAAAGAGTGCTTTTGACAATGTTGACTGAAGGTAGCAGGGGTAAAATACAGGGAGCGAGAGGCTACTTACAATTTGTACAGAAACCTGAAGGCAGTTATAAGAGTCGAGGGACATGAAAGGGAAGCAGTGATTGGGAAGGGAGTGTGACAGGGTTGTAGCCTATCCCTGATGTTATTCAATCTGTATATTGAGCAAGCAATAAAGGAAACAAAAGAAAAATTCGGAGTAGGTATTAAAATTCATGGAGAAGAAATAAAAACTTTGAGGTTTGCCGGTGAGATTGTAATTCTGTCAGAGACAGCAAAGGACTTGTAAGAGCAGTTGAACGGAATGGACATTGTCTTGAAAGGAGGGTATAAGATGAACATTAACAAAAGCAAAACGAGGTTAATGGAATGTAGTCGAATTAAGTCGGGTGATGCTGAGGGAATTAGATTAGGAAATGAGACACTTAAAGTAGTAAAGGAGTTTTTCTATTTGGGGAGCTAAGTAACTGATGATGGTCGAAGTAGAGAGGATATAAAATGTAGACTGGCAATGGCAAGGAAAGCGTTTCTGAAGAAGAGAAATTTGTTAACATCGAGTATAGATTTAAGTGTCAGGGAGTCGTTTCTGAAAGTATTTGTATGGAGTGTAGCCATGTATGAAAGCGAAACATGGACAATAAATAGTATAGACAAGAAGAGAATAGAATTTTTCGAAATGTGGTGCTACAGAAGAATGCTGAAGATTAGATGGGTAGATCACATAACTAATGAGGAGGTATTGAATAGGATTGGGGAGAAGAGGAGTTTGTGGCGCAACTCGACTAGAAGAAGGGATCGGTTGGTAGGGCATGTTCTGAGGCATCAAGGGATCACCAGTTTAGTACTGGAGGGCAGCGTGGAGGGTAAAAATCGTAGAGGGAGTCCAAGAGATGAACAGACTAAGCAGATTCAGAAGGATGTAGGCTGCAGTAGGTACTGTGAGATGAAGAAGCTTGCACAGGATAGAGTAGCATGGAGAGCTGTATCAAACCAGTCTCAGGACTGAAGACCACAACAACAACATTACTATATCCTGTGTTTTACAACAATGACGAAATCTGTTTCATTGTACAATTATGATTGGTGAATAAAAGTTCTTGTTCTTGATATTTTAGTCTCTACTATTATGTGACCGTATTGTCACTCACTTGATACCTCCCACCCATAGAAACCCGTTTACTTTTATTTGACGAGAGAGCTGTTAACGCAGTGAAAACAGCAAAATCACGAAACGGGAACAAGTTAACACGTGGCAACCATCCTCCGTCACATCTCCCCTTTTACAACTATTACCACTCTGCCCATGTGCACATCTGGCAGCTTGGGCACGTCAGAAATTTTTTTCTGGTAGATTCTGGCTGCTCGCTGCTACTGCTCAAACACAGCCGCACACGACTTCAGCTCAGCGCGTGCGCGTGAGCCTGCGGTGTATAGGCGTCTCTGCTGGCAACTGCTCAAACAAATATAATAACTTTGACAAGCAGCCTCACGGAATAACGCTGGCACAGGTTTCTGAGTGGTTTGTTGTTTTGAAGAAGATCGAACATTAGTAGTTGGTGAGCTGATTTTATTTATTTATTTATTTATTTATTTTGAATGAGTATAATATGATTCTGTATAAAGTTTGTGATGAATGTAAAGGAGAGAAAGACACGTGTAGCTGTGTTTACCAGGTATCACCGATTTATGTTTGAATGTTATGGGTGAAGAATAAGCACTTGTGAGGTTCTCAAAAAGTCCTACGAAATTAGAGGATATGAAAATGAACTTGAGTGTGGGAGAACATGGGATTTTTACATATATTGATTAATTTTTCACCTTTCGGGTATACGGCATAACATGCCAATTCGAGTTCCTTCAGGTAAGTATTTCTAAATGTAACATGTGTCATCCTCGGTTAATTTTCTGTATTAAATACACTTGATGTGATTGGAGCGTATTGTCATTCACTGTTACATTTACTCATTCTTCCACATTGTACCTGTTACCTTCGTATGTTTGTACTTATTTCTTGACTACAGCATAATTGACATGTTGTGAAGTAGTTTTTGTTTTGGTGTTATTGTATAGGCCTAGTAATTGTGATGTTTTGTGTGTTGTATATTTATGGTAGGTCGGTCGTGTTTTAATTGATGTAGGCTAATGAATATGGGGCATTTGGGTTTTTGAGTTGGGATTTTGGTTCCATGTTTTGGAGTTGTAGCTGTGGTTGAGCTATATAGGTCAAGGGAATGTCCAATTCCTATGGTTTTATGTGTGGTGGAATGCTATAATTTAAAATTTTTTGGGTATTATTTATTTTGAAATGGCGTGCTGTTTTGTTTATTGTCATATATTTAGTTTGTCCCCATCCTCAACTGCAAATTTTTTGCAGTTTTCCCGCTAATTTCATTTTATTTTTGTATTGAGATGTTATTGTCATTTTTGTTTTTGCTGGCCTGTGTCAGTAGGACATCATTGTCGTCATTTTGTATACGGTGGAAGTAGTTGTTTCCGCGATATTGGTGTTGTCTTGGATCAAAGCAGATGGATGGAATCATAGGCATCTGTAATGCCAGATTCATTACTGTAAGCAGGTTCAAATGGCTGTAGATAGTAATAGTTGTTGCACAGATACAACCAGCAGAGGGTGGACTTACATGAAAAGTTGCATCAAATCATGCCTTTGGAAATTGTGTAACTGCAATGTGTATGATAAGTGCACATTGTAAAATGAATATTGAAGTGAGTTTCCCATTTCTTAATAAAACAGAATTACAGATTTCATTATCATTGCTGTTTATGATTTCATTCAAGGTACAAATTTTGTTACTTTGAAATTGATTTCAGTCATAGTACTTGAAAATCAAAACTATGAATAATCTTCATTTTTCAGGTGTCACTTGTGTACTGATGGACAAAACATGTTGCTGTTCACTATTAAAGCCAATAATGAATGTAATAGAGCCTTCTGTGCAAGTATTGGATCTTAACTTCTTGAAAACTGAGGGCGCAATGACAGTGTTGCTGGATCATTTGGGAGACACTATGCCTAAGCTGCAGTTTTCCTCAGCTTCAATGCAATTTTGGCAGTTGTGTAGCAGCAGAACCAGGTTACATGAGCTGACTGAGAAATATGTTCACATTGATTACAACGTTCTTCCACTTGTGGTTAGTTCAGATATCTCAAGTGTTGGTATCACGTGAGTTACATTTAGGATAGATGTTGAAGTGAAACATCACATTTAAGAGGAAATTTGTTGCTTCTTGACTGAGATGTTGAGATAAGCAGTGGGATATTCAACAGTAGATAGGATGAATGTTTATGTACAAAATGATTGTCAACGTCCTGTAATATTCACATGTTGAGTGTATTGGAATATATCCACCTCTATGTTCTGTGTGAGTGATACTGAAAGGATTAAGTGGAAATCATCGTGGACCACAAATCTTTCTTGCAAGGTAAGTAGTGATATTTAAAATTCTGGAATCAATGTATTTTTTTGGATTTTTTACAACCAGCACAGGGTGAAAATTTGCATCGAACACTTCTTTTGAAACTTATGTTATAGTACAATGTACGATAAGTGTACATTCTAAAATGAGTATTGAAGCATGTTTTCCACGGAAATACGGAAGCGTCTGATCCCGCCCGTCTGCTTTGACCCATGACGTCACAAATATGGCGGAAACAAAAACAAACACACACACTTTCCACAAGAAGCCTAATGACACTAACGGGACAAGCGCGGGAAATGGGGTGTTTTGGGTGGGGGGCAAACTAAATATAAACAAATTTAGACGCCTTGCGTAGCTACAACGTGTAAGTGAAGACAGGCATGTATGAATACCCACCCACCTCCCCAGGGGTCGTAACCCCTGCAACCCATAGAAGATAAAGATGCTTCAGTAGCTGATTAGTGTTTTTTGTCTTTAAAAAAAAAAAAAATCTCACGTGATAGAACGAACAGATCAGAAAGATAAATATAATAAATTAAAACAGAAATTGGAGGAAACAGATAATTAAAATAAGTAATAAGTGTTTTTAAATTAAAAAAAAAATCCTCACGAGATAGAACGAACAGATCAGAAAAGTAAATAAAATAAGATAAAACAGAACTGGAGACAGCCACACTCAAACCAAACTCCGCGCCGTCATGACGTCAAAGCCGACGCGTGGGATCGGACGCTTCTGTCGACCCTTTTCCACTTCCTCGTAAAGGCTGAACTGTAAATTTTCGTTTGGTCACTGTTCAATAGGACTATTTCATTCAAGTTGCAAGTCTTTGTAGTTTCAAATTGGTTTCAATTATGGTGCATTACCAAGTAAGGATTATGAATTTCTTTGTTGGAAGATGCAGTGAAACTTATAATTTGTTTTTATTGATACTAAAGAGGATTATCTGAAAAGTACTACTGAGCTTTTCATTTTTCAGGTAGCAGCCATGTACTGATGAACAGAACATCTTGATGTACACTCTTAAGGTGCAGAATGAATTTAGTAGACCCTCCTGTGCAAGTATTCTTGAAAATTGAGGTCACAGTGACAATATTATTTGACCATTTGGAAGGTACTATACCTGTACTGCAGTTTTCCTCAGCTTCAATGCAATTTTGGCAGATGTGTAATAACAGAACTAGGTTACACGAGCAGACTGAGAGGTCTATTCACATTGGTCACAGCGTTCTCCCACTTGTGATTAGTGGATACATCTCAATTACATGATGTACGTGAGGATACGTACTCAAGTGAAAAATCAAATGTCAGATGAAATTTGTGGCATCTAGATGGATATGTTGAAGTAAGTAATGGAGAGGTCAACAGCAGAAAGGACAAATGTGTATGATCAATAACATCATGTGATTTCTGCCATATTGAGTAAATTAGAATACATCCATTGCAATTGTTTTGTGTAAGTGCTATCCAAAGATGAAGAGGAAACCGTTGTGGACCTCTACTCTTTCCTGTAAGGTAGGTTCTGACTGTACGTATTATGGAGTCAGTGTATTTTTTGGATTTCTTTACTTTATCTGATTTGGTAAATGTTCCTTTTTACCAAGTAGTGAAGTATATCTGTGGTACCATTTTGTTCTGTTGCTCAGATTTCTCACTGATTACCCACAGTGAACCATAAGGTGCAGAAATAAACATACCTGTGGTATGCAACAGCTCAAGGTGTGGAAATATTTTAAATTTACGCTGTGTGTTGTTAGTGTGTTGACAATGAGATTTGAGGTCTTTTTCAATGTGATTGTGCATCACAAACTTGAAGAATACTCAGCTCAGTGATTCTGAGTGTAAAGTCATTTCGTGATAAATACAGTTTGCTGAAATATTCCGGGTTTTTGCGAGTTTATGCTGGCAATGTATTGAGATCTTTGTCACGAACATTAGCTTAATATAATTTGATTTTGCTGATTAACAGATAAAAGCTGACGTGCCCAAGCTGCCAGATGTGCACATGCACAGAGTGTTAATAGTTGTAAAAGGGTAGATGTGGCGGAGGATGGTTGCCACGTGTCAACTTGTTCCCGTTTCGTGATTTTGCTGTTTTCACTGCGTTAACAGCTCTCTCGTCAAATAAAAGTAAACGGGTTTCTATGGGTGGGAGGTATCAAGTGAGTGACAATACGGTCACATAATAGTAGAAACTAAAATATCAAGAACAAGAACTTTTATTCACCATTCATAATAGTACAATGAAACAGATTTCTGCACGTCAGAAAATTTTTTCTGGTAGATTCTGACTGCTCGCTGCTTCTGCTCAAACACAGGCTAGTGGAATGCTCTGCTAACAGTGAGGTGAAGAGATGAGTCTTGTTGATCACATCGCAAATGTAAAGATGAATGTAAAGAGCATCGAATTCTTGATAAAGTGTGTGAGCTAGAGTGTGGCAGAGATTTTTCTACGGGAGGCTTGTTGGTGGCATCAGAACTCATCACTATGCTGATTAGTTGCAGGAGATTGATGTCGATTGTAGAGTTTATGCTGCTAAGTTGGATTTCTTCAGAATACCGGAGTTCATGGTTACAATAATTTTTATTGATTCAATAGTGGCTGTTTACATCTTTTCTGAAATTGCGTAATTTAGTGTGTGTGGTGTGTGTGTGTGTGTGTGTGTGTGTGTGTGTGTGTGTGTGTGTGTGTGTGTGACACACTATTGCTACATAATTCATGTGAGGGACTGTTTGTGGTATTTGCATGAATTTATAAAAAAAGACATATGTGGTTGATCATCTACTTGAAAGTGGGCCGATTTTAGTAATCCGTTAGGGTGAAGTGTGACCTATCACACATATTAATTTACTCCTTTTTTTGTTATATTTCACCATAAGTTGTCAAATCTGACATAAATTGGTAATTAATTTTTGGACTTGAATTGACGTCTACATTTTCACTCTGCGAGTGAGTGACATGCTCAGAATTTGGTGGTCTCTCATTTTTGCAGTTTTAAATATAACTGCACAATTTGTGGTTACAAACTAACTTTTGCATGACAATTTCAAATATTAGATTCATTTTACTCTACTGATAAAGCTCTTGATATGCCAGGCATGGTTACACTTACCCCAACTTTTTCCCACATGGGGCAAGTGTAACCAACAGGCTGGGGCAAGTGTAACCAAGTGTAACACTTGCCCCAAACAAACTTACCGGAACAGAGTTATTTATTTAAGCCGTAACCTTGTTTTTGCTATCACACTAGATCAACTAAACTGGCCTTCCTGTACATATGGATACCAGAATACTTGATGTGCTGGATTTGTAGGCCTACTGAGTTTGTGTGAGATATATTTTATTTTAGTCTACTATATTTTTAAACCACATTTCCTTTTATAAAATATGACACAGTCCGACAGTGTAGTCCCACTGGTAAAACAAAGAAGAAAAGGATTGCACCAGGAGCTGAAGTTATCACTTTTCAATATGCCATCTATAAAGAAAAAGATTTTAAAGGAAACAAGAATAATAAGGAGAAAGCAAAACGAAAAAGCATTATCGACATAAAAAAGGACTTGGTAATGAAAAGTAAATCTTCCAAACAAAGTGCTGTTACTTTATTCAAAATGGCATCTCGGAATGTTGTGGAAAAAAATCCCTGATTGCTCATGTGGGTAACAAGGAAAAAAGACTGAAAGTTGAATCAACAAGTGAAGAAAGTGAAACTGAAGGAAGCCTATCTTTAATAAGTAGTGTTGAAGAAAATGGGACCATAATAACACTGGACAATATCAGGAAAGAAATGATAAACTGTGAAGAAGAAAAAGAGGCAAACGTTTTTGAAGTCAAAGATAAAATTACAGTTGGAAACTATGTTCTGGTAGCTTTTGCAACAATATTTAAGAAAGTTCATTTTATTCGGCAAGTTACAAAAATTAGTGCTTTAGGAGATCCAGAAGTGATTTTCCTCAGATGCAAAAATAAGACAAACCATGGCACCACATTCTACTGGCCGGATAGAAGAGATGAGATGGAAGTTCCATCCTCTGATGTCATTTCAGTGCTGCCTGAGCCTACTTTGAGTCGCAGGGGATACCTAACATTTGGTGTTACATTTGATTCATACAACATGCAGTGACTAAATAATAGTTAGGGCCTAAGTGTGAATATAATAAGTTGAATTAGGGCAGTTTAGCGTTAAACACAAATTGCCAACAACTTTAGTTCAATTACCATGAAAAATAATAGAAAGTGAATTTTTCTTTTCTCTTGATACTAGATATTTTATTATTTTTGTTAAATTGCCTACTAAAGAAAAAATATTACTTTTGTAGAATTTAAACTAATCAATTACTGTCCTAAAACAAAAATAAATCATCTATGAAGCATTCTGTTTCAGTGTTTTATGGTTTAGGCTAACACTTATTTTTTAGTTTAGCTAACATTTTCTGTGTATTTCATAATATACAAAGAGGCGTGTGCAAAAAAGTTCATATGTTGAGTAAAATTTAACATATTTTAATAATTTAAAAATCCTCAAATTCAGTAAAAATTGGGTAATCAGGTCACTTACCACAATGCTCTGTATGGGTACAACAATGCGGGGTTACACTTGCCCCGAACCATGGGGCAAGTGTAACCTCACAACACAAAATTTTGAAAACAATTAATTGACCATATGATTTCTTTTCTCAAAAACAAAATGTAGATTGTTTAAAAGTCAATAAGTCAAACATTAAGCATGAGAAATTTCAAAATCATATTTTCAATAACAAGTTGGCAATTTGGTGTCAAAGTTGAACTATGCCAAAACGTGGTTACACTTACCCCACTTCACCCTACTTGGTTTTGTGTAATAATTTTGGATAATAATACATTATGTGATTAAAAGTATCTGGACACCTGGCTGAAAATGACTTACAAGTTCGTGCCACCCTCCATCGGTAATGCTGGAACTCAGTATTATGTTGGCCCACCCTTAGCCTTGATGACAGCTTCCACTCTCGCAAGCACATGTTCAGTCAGATGCTGTTAGGTTTCTTGGGGAATGGCAGCCCATTCTTCACGGAATGCTGCAATGAGGAGAGGTATTGATATCGGTTGGTGAGGCCTGGCATGAAATTGGCATTCGAAAACATCCCAAACGTGTTCTACAGGATTCAGGCCAGTCCAATGCGAGGATGTTATTGTTGTGTAACTACTCCGTCACAGGCCACCCATTACGAACGGATGCTCGGTCGTGTTGAAAGATGCAGTCGCCATCCCCGAATGGCTCTTCAACAGTGGGAAGCAAGAAGATGCTTAAAACATCAATGTAGGCCTGTGCTGTGATAGTGATAGTGCCATGCAAAACAACAAGGGTAGTAAGCCCCCTCCATGAAAAACATAATCACTCCATAACACCACTGCCTCCAAATTTTACTGTTGACACTATAGTGGCTGGCAGGTGACATTCACGGGCATTCGCCATACCCACTCCCTGTCATCGGATTGCCACATTGTGTACTGTGATTCGTCACTCCACACAACGTTTTTCCACCGTTCAGTTGTCCATTGTCTACGCTCCTTACACCGAGGGAGGTGTCGTTTGGCATTTACCGCTGTGATGTGTGGCTTACGAGCAGCCGCTCAACGAAATCCGAGCTTTCCTACCTCCTGCCAACTTTCACAGTACTTGCAGTGGGTCGCGATGTAGTTTAGAATTCCTGTGTGATTGTCTGGGTAGATGTCTGCCTATTACAGATTACAACCCTCTTCAACTGTCGGTGGTCTCTTGTCGGTCAACAGATGAGGTCGGCCTGTACGCTTTTGTGCTGTACGTGTCCCTTCACGTTTCCACTTCACTATCACATCGTAAACAGTGGACCTAGAAATGTTTAGGAGTGTGGAAATCTCGCATACAGAGGTATGACACAAGTGACACCCGATCACCTGACCATGTTCGAACCCCGTGAGTTACGTGGAGTGCCCCACTCTGTTCTCCCACAATGCCTAATGACTGATGAAGTCGCTCATATGGAGTACCTGGCACTAAGTGGCAGCACGGTGCACCTAATATGAAAAATGTATGTTTTCGGGGGTGTCCAGATACTTTTAATCACATAGTGTAATGTTATAATAATGATGCTACCACAACATACTGACAAAATTCAAATCTGTTTATAATGTTGGAGTGATCACACAATATTTGACAGGGTTGTACGTCATTGTATCCTCCTGTGGACAAGCTTTGTTAAGGATTACTGTCAGTCAAGAAAAAGTCCATCTGAACTCTACAAGCCATTGTGAAGTGCATGGCTCTGCCTCTCATTGAACCAGTTGCTAGGGCTTCCCGGTATATGTAGGTGCGGAGCACGTGAAGAATGTGTGTGCTGTGACTGGCCTAATCCTTCCATTGCCCCTATAGGAGCAGGGTATGGAGGATTGTTGCATATTCCTAGATTCCTTGCTGAAAGCTAGTTCTTTGATCTTTTTCTTAATCTTTTACAGGATAATTTGCCTCAGTCTTGCGGCGTCTACTAGTTCATTTATTCTGCTATCTCTGTGACTCGTATGCAAGGGTCAAGCCAACCTTTTACCATTTGTGTTGCCCTTCTTTTTATTCAGTCAATGTTCCTAGTTAGTCCTATGCGGTACAGGTCCCATACACTTGTGTGATATTGTAGGACAGATTGCAGAAGTTTTTTTGTAGGCAAATCACAGGTCAAGGGAAGTGTTCTATTCCAATTTGTTGGATCGGGAGCTGCAGTTGATCTATATAGGTCAAGGGAAGTGTCCGATTCCAGAGGATAATTTGGGGAGTTTTGTGTTGTCGGTTTTTTTCGTCATTTTGTGTGGTTTGCTATGGTGGCGTGTGTCTAAATTTGTTTATATTTACTTTGTCCCCACCCAAAAACCCCCAATTTCCCACACTTGTCTCGTTAGTTTCATTAGGTTTTTTGTGGAATGTGTGTGTGTTGGTTTCTCAATGTATTTTCGTGTTTGTGGTCACGTTTACGTAATGACGTCATAGGCGCCATATTGGAGTCGTAGTTGTGACGTTGTGGGTCAAAGCAGACGGTTGGAATCGGACGCTTCTGTATTTTCCAAATCACTTGTGCACTATTTTAGGGTCACAGAAGCATTTTGTAGATTGACTGAATTTTCCTAGTACTCTACTAATGCCAGAAGTACAAAGAATGACAAGGACTGCTGTAAATTCAGCTTTGGCAACACTGATGAACAATAAATGATGTAGAACATTGTGACAAAAAGATTAGAAGATTCCTCTTTATGGTTCTATCTCTGTGTGTGCCAGAATTTAGTGTACTAATACCTATCTCAAAAGACCTGAAGAATCTTATTTAGAGGAGACTTTTATTCACTTTAACGTAACTGAAATTATCAGTTGATTAAAATGTGTAAGAAAAAGGCGTGAATCTTGCTCTTTTTGCCAATAGTTCCTAATGAAACAAAAAATAACAACCAGCCAGTGTACCGTATTTGAAATTTTTGCAGTATTTACACCTGCAAATGTTTGAGGCTTACATGTAACTGGTAAAAAGAGAACTGAAGACTGTTTCCTGAAATTGTTATTTCTACTCGCATTAGTGCATGGAAAGATAAGATATACTGTATTCCTGACCAGTTTTTTAACACTTGATGTTTCATTAAATTCTAGCTGGTGTGTAACATAAGAAGCGGAAGAAAATGCCACGGGATGCACAGTCTCCACAGCTGCACCTCCCTGCGCCAGCTTAATGGCTTGCTGTGACCTGATGTCCAACTGAGGAATTTTAAATCTGGAGCCATTTCACATGCATTAAGGTAAGTTTCGTTTAAGAACATTTTGTCTTTTGAATTTAGTATCACTCCATGTGTCAGACATAACCTTATTTTGTGAGTCAAAACTGGATTGTTTGAAATCAAGCAAGAATTAAAAAGAAAAGAGGTGCATTGTAAGCGGTCTGGCATCTGCTAATAGCACCATAATAGAAAATGATTGACTGTTCTCTTCCTCTCTTGTCAAAGTGCTTCACATTCATTAAGGTAGTCATTTAAGACAAAAAACTTGAGCTGTTTCCATAATTCCCTGTTTTGTGAGATGAAGGACCACTTCTTTGTTGAATGCTATCTAAACCTAGTTCATTCCATATTTTTGTCTTTAACACTGTCTGCTCTTGTCTGACACACGGAATCCATTTGTTCAAATTTTTGTTACCTTTAGGCGTAGAAAGTGAAAATCGACAGAGGTAACAAAGTCTTTTTACGAACTGTGTATATGCCTCGCATTACCCCAGCCTTCGTGAACAGTACGTGAGGTGGAACACTAGCAGCTATGGCGCTGTTATTGCTGACTGTTGTCATTCTGTTGTGTTTTTGTATTCTGAGGGAAAAACTGTTCCAATGTATTGTGTATATTTGCCAGTTTGTGTTGCAACTTAGTAGTTGCTCTAAATAGAGAACAGGAGATTCCAGTTCTCATTTCCCCAGTTGTCAGCATTGCACGAGGCAAGTGTCAGTCCCTTCCGAGCTTCCGTCAAAGAGAAGAAGAAAACTTGATTGGCAATTGATGCTCCAAATTTCCAGCTGGCATCTATACAATGGCCTATACTGCACGAGCTCAAATAAATGGCTCTGAGCGCTATGGGACTTAACATCTGAGGTCATCAGTCCCCTAGAACTTAGAACTACTTAAACCTAACTAACGTAAGGACACGACACACATCCATGACCGAGGCAAGATTCGAACCTGTGACCGTAGCGGTCACGCGGTTCCAGACTGAAGCGCCTAGAACCGCTCGGCCACTACGGCCGGCTCTGCACGAGCTCAGTATCTACATCTGCATACGTACTCCGCAAGCCACTGTGCAGTGCGTGGTGGAGGTTACCTTGTGCCACTGCTAGTCATTCCCTCTCCTGCACAAAGAGTGAAAGAAAAACACCTGCCTAACCGCCTCTGTATGGGCCCTGACATTTGTTGGCGGCAGTGGAATTGTTCTCCAACCGACTTCAAATGCCAGTTCTATAAATTTTCTGAGTAACATTTGACGAAAAGAATGTAGTCTTCCTTCCAGGGATTCCCACTTGAATTAAAAAAATATCTCCATAATACAGGGTTATTCTAAATTATGGACCCATTTTCAAAAATTTGTATGTACTCAAGTACAAATCCAAAATGAACAAGCTTTGTACCATTCAAAAGATTGAAGTTTCAAAGTTTTTGGTGGACGTCGGCGGGTGGGCGTTGGTGGTTTCGGAAGCTCCCGATAGAGTTTGCGTTGCAACAGGGCCGTCATTCCATTTCAGTGCCAGTTGTGAGTGAGATGGCAGCTGTGGAGCACAAGATTTTCTGTGTTCTCGAGTTCACAAAAAGTGGGTCACAAATTGCAGTACAGCAGGCATTTCGTACCAAATTCGGTATTCAACCACCGACTCGCAAAAGCATTAGCCATAGGTTTAAGCAATTTAAACAGACTGGGAGTGTGTGCAAAGGAAAAAGCACAGGCCGACCGCGTGTGTCAGGGGATGATGTCCGACGGATTCGAGAAAGTTTTGTGTGCAGTCCCAGTAGTTTTACCAATAGAGAACTTGGAATACCCCAACCAACTGTAAGGAAAGTTCTGAGACGGTGTCTGCTGTACAAACCCTACAGATTACAACTTGTGCAGGCTCTCAACCCCAATGACAAAGAGAAGTGTCTCGCATTTTGTGGTTATGTGCTGGCAAAGATGGAGGATGCAACATTTTTACAGCTTTTAATTTTTAGCAATGAAGCAATGTTCCACCTTAGTGGAAAAGTCAACAGACACAAGGTTCACATACGAGGTTTGGAAAATCCGCATTCACCATTGCGACACGAAAGAGACTCACCGAAGATCGACGCGTTCTGTGCCGGATCCTGTACAAAGGATTACGGACCATTTTTCTTTGTGGAAATAACTTTTAATGGGAATCACAAAGGTGGACATTTTGGAACAATGGCTGTTCCCTCAAGTTACAGAAGATTCACAAGACTTCAGTTTCCGATAGGATAGAGCTCCACACCATTATCACTGTGACGCATGAGGCTTTTGGCACGACTCCCTCCCTCGGCACCGGATCGGTCACGGGGGACTCGAGGATCTGACTCTGCACTTCCGGCCACCGAGGTCTCCCGATCTCTCACCCGGTGACTATTTTGTATGGGGTTATGTGAAGGAAGCTGTTTACTTCCCGCCTTTACCAGCCACTCCGAATAATCTGTGGAACCGGATCACTGCTGCCGTGCACTCGGTAACGGCAGATACACTTTCGCACGTGTGGGACAGGTTTGGCTACTGCGTTGACGTTTGTCGTGCAGCCGACGGTGGCCACATTGAACATTTACAACATTTATCACATTTTTAATTATTAAATCATTAAAAACTAATTAATTAAAATATTACAAATTATTGAATTTGTTAAATTGATATCCAGCATTATGAAAAAAACTTTGAAACTTCCTCCTTTGATCGGTATAAAGCTTGTTCATTTTGTATTTGTACTCGAATAAATACAAAGTTTTGAAAATGGGTCCATCATTTAGAATAACCCTGTACTGTAGTCGAGACACCGTCAGAAGATCTCGTCGCCATTGGCAGCTTTCGACTGCAGAGTGCTAATAGCTGCAGGTGGAAATAGGAGCACGTGCAGAACTGTGACAGCACTGTGGCACTACCATAGGGATGTTTCCATAATCACATGAGGTTATTGGTGAGGTAGGGCCGCGAAGCTGCCACGTCCAGCCCTCTGCAACTGTCAGAGATCAACTATAGCACGTTGATCGGACCTACTGGTAACGAACGTAGTAGCCCCCCCACTGAACTGCTTCAGTATCTTCCTTTAATCCGACCTAGTTGGGATCCCAAAAACTTGATCAATACTCGAGAATAGATTATGATAGTGTCCTATACTTGATCTCCTTCACAGATGAACCACACTTTTCCTACATTCTCCCAGTAAAGCAAAATTGACCGTACACTTATATTTGGACATTACAGGGTTGTGTTTGTTTATCATCTGCCTTAAATGACATTTTTCTACATTTAGAGCAAGCTACAATTCGTCACACCTACTAGAATTTTTTTCTAAGCCCTCTTGTATCCTCCTACATTCACTCAACTTCAACACCACCACGTACACCACAGCGTCATCAGCAAACATCACTGTCACCTCGTCCGTCAGATCATTTATATGTTTAGAGGATTAAGAGCAGTCCTATCAAACTTCCCTCGGGCTCGCAATGATACACTTGTGTGTAAATAATACACTGTCGAAGACGGTGTACTGGGTTCTGTAGCTTAAGAAGTAACTGGAAACCGATTCCGTACCTCCACTGACAGTATACGGTGGGGCACTGTGTGTCCAAATCTTTCTGGGAATATGGAATCTACCTGTTGCCCTTTGTCCACGGTTCGCAGGATACTGTGAGAAAAGGGCCGGCCGAGTTTTGCACGAGTGATGCTTTCTAAATCTGTGGAGATTTGTGGGGAAAAGCCAGCTCTTCCATCTCGAGGATAGTTATTATATTTGAACGGAGGATATGTTCCCAAATTCTACAGTAACCGACATTAAGGATTGTGGGCTGTAATTTTCCAGGTTCTTTCTTTTGCCCATCTTATGTACAGCCTCTTGCTGTTTTTTCCAGTTGCTTTGGACTTTTTACTGGGCAATAGATTCATGATAAATGTGAGCTAAGTAAGGGGGCAATGCCTTAAAGCCGAATTAGGATTCCGTCCGGACGTGGCGACTTATCTAGTTTTCGACTCTTTCGGTTACTTTTCTGAGGCGAGAATGGCTACTACTATTTCCTCTGTACGGCAGTCTGTGCGACAGTCAAATGGTACTATATGTTTACGATTTTCCTGCGTGAAATATTTCTTAAACGAGAATTTTGAAACCTCAGCTTTTGTCTTTGCTATCTTCTAGTGCCACATCAAACTGTTCAGTGAGCTACCTAGGGCAAGAATTGGGATTCTCGGTGAGTTCTTTTGCTAACATATGACAGTTGTTGTATGCTTTGCACGTCGATCTTTTTACAGGTGCGCAAATCTCTACTGTCATAATTGGCACGTTCTTTTGTGAACTGACAGTGCGACACTCTCTGCTTCCTCAGAAATTTCCGAATTTTGTCGTGTTATTAAACCACGGTGGGTCTTTTCTGTTCTCGACTCACTTATTTGGCACATACTTTTTTTTCTAATTGGAATGGTAACAACTTGGTATCTGCCCTTTCTACCAAAACTACTCTTGTATGGTAACAGCTTTCTCTTCTTACTGTCATGCTTTATGCACTGCAGAGAGTGTCATCATTGCTGTAGTCATTCAATCTTGGCCATCGTTGTGATATTGTCTTATCAGTACTCGCTGCTTTTACTTTTTTCTCTCTAGTTTTAGAAGAATATATTGAATACTTGGTGAGTGAAAGCAGGTGCACATCACTGAATAGTGTAGGTTGTAGTGGTTGATACCAAAAAAAGAAAATGAGAAGAAAAGAAAAAGAAAAGGTTAAAAATGTGGGAAGAAATGGTGAATGAAAAAAAAAAAAAAAAAACGTTTTATAATCGTAAATGACCGTGAAAAAGGAGAAAAATGAATAGCAAATTGGACTTTGTATTACAGAAAAGCTATAGTTGGGGTGGTCCTTGTGGCGTTTTTGAGCAAAAGTGAAACCAATTTCCACTACAAAAATTTTTGAAAAAGAACAGAGAATAACAAAGTGTAACTGACAGGGGAAATGGCGTAGCTTTGTGTTCATTCTTTACCAGGTTAACATGTCTTCTTTCGTGCGGCGTCCAGGTCTTCAAAAATCTCCTTCAATTCTGCGTGAAAAGCCTGCTCTGAAATCTTGCAATCGTCCAGGAATCACTAATTTAGACCAATTAAAATGATCTTGATACTGTAAGCAATTTAATTTACTTCGCTACTTCCATCCTCCGAATTTCTTAACAACTTCCACAATATGTCTACACATTAAAATCAGATCAAGACTAGCTAATAAGTTTTTTTAATGTCTTCATCAGATCACGTCTGCCTTCAGCTTTGGCTATCAAGAGACAATTGAAACGGATAGAAAACAAAAAAAAAGTGTTACAATTTTAGTAGTTTCTCTGCCGTCGAGCGCTCATACCGCTGCGACGGGATATTTTTTATCTGAGGGAACGAGTGTAGCGCGGCGAAATTCAAACTCCCGCTACAAGGTATCAGAGCTCCTTCTTGATATTTTCAGATCTGTCTTACTGTATTTATGCAACTTTCTTAGTAATCACTGATATTTGTATTTTATACCCATCTCCACTAGGGGCCTAACTGTTAATCCCAAATGCTTCATTAGAGTTAAGGCAAGCGGTGGCAACTCATGTTTCCTGAAACATTTTTTATTATGTTTTCCAGTCACTGTTTCCCTCTGCATAGTTACGTAATCATGTTTCAAACAAGCTGACGTATTTTGTGGCTGCTGTTGATAATTGTAAGACACACCAAATGCCTGGAGGTGTATTTTTTTCTGTGAGTTATTCAAAACGTAGCAGCTGAGGTGGAATTAACACAATGAAATGGTGAACTTCCTCATTTGTAACTGAATTGGTCGAGCTTGGTGGCGGTACAGATTTGATCGAGGAAATTATTAGTGGTGTCGGTGGGAGGGGCGGTGTGGGGGAGGTGTTGAAACCTTTTGTAGTCTGGTACTAAAACCCAGCGACACCCTCGTGGGTCGTTCTGTTTAGCCACAGTGGTATATATGTTGAATCAGAAAGTCTTTACCCCTATTTTTTTCCGGGCAAATTGTGGCTGTAAAATGCGATGTAACAGCAAATCACATCATATGCTGCGAAGTCCCACAACAGTGAACCTTTCTTGGACTGGACCGGCCTCATTCGCCATTAGCTCTGTGTCGTGGCACTGCTGTCAGTTGTTGAATGTCGTGGTAGTCTTTCACACTTCCACAGCATTAGTGCAACGAAGTGTGATTTGCTTTCTATGAAGTGAGGGATGAATGTCTATTGAAACCCACAGCAAAATACAGTCCACATATGGGGAAAAGTGTCTCGCTTTGAGGAGTGTGAGGTGGTGGAGATGGTGTCAGTGTTGTGAGTTCACAAAGGCTGTGAAAACTTGCACAACAATGAGTGTTGTGCAAGGCCACATTGGTCATATATGGTGACAACATTTTCCGCTTGGATGCAATGGTGAAATTGCATCTGTGTATGCACCTCAAGGACATTTCCCAGCAGCTTGACAATTCATATGGGAGTGTTAATGACATAATTCCCCGTAAGGTTTCATGTTTGTGGGTGGTTAAGCAGTTGGATGACATGATGAAGGCAAGCGAATGATTGTTTCACAGATAAGTCTGCAATGGTACGTTGAGAAGTGTGACAGTTTCCTGGACTGCATTGCTATTGGCAATGGAATGCGGGTATTACACTACTTGCCATTAAAATTGATACACCACGAAGATGATGTGCTACAGACACAAAATTTAACCGACAGGAAGAAGATGCTGTGATAGGCAAATGATTAGCTTTTCGGAGCATTCACACATGGTTGGCGCTGGTGGCGACACCTATAATGTGTTGACATGAGGAAAGTTACCAACCGATTTCTCATACACAAACAGCAGTTGACCGGCTATGCCTGATGAAACATTGTTGTGATGCCTCGTGCAAGGAGGAGAAATGTGTACCATCACAATTCCGACTTTGATAAAGGTCGGATTGTAACCTATTGCGATTGTGGTTTATCGTATCGGGACATTGCTGCTCGCGTTGGTCGAGATCCAATGACTGTTAGCAGAATATGGAATCGGTGGGTTCAGGAGGGTAATATGGAACGCCGTGCTGGATCCCGACGTCCTCGTATCACTAGCAGTCGAGGTGACAGGCATCTTATCCGCATGGCTATAAAGGATCGTGCAGCCACGTCTCGATCCCTGAGTCTACAGATGTACAGGTAGGGACATTTGCAAGACAACAACCATCTGCACGAACAGTTCGACGACGTTAGCAGCAGCATGGACTATCAGCTCGGAGACCGTGGCTGTGGTTACCCTCGACGCTGCATCACAGACAGGAGCGCCTGCGATGGTGTACTCGACGACGAAACTGGGTGCACGAATGGCAAAACGTCATTTTTTTTGGATGAATCCAGGTTATGTTTACAGCATCATGATGCTCGCATCCGTGTTTGGTGACATCGCGGTGAACGCACATTGGAAGCGTGTATTCGTCATCGCCATACAGGGGTATCACCCGGCGTGATGTTATGGGGTGCCATTGGTTACACGTCTCGGTCACGTCTTGTTCGCATTGACGGCACTTTGAACAGTGGACGTTACATTTCAGATGTGTTACGACCCGTGACTCTACTTTCCTTTCGATCCCTGTGAAACCCTACATTTCAGTAGGATAATGCATGTTGCAGGTCCGGTACAGGTCTTTCTGGATACAGAAAATGTTCGACTGCTGCTGTGGCCAGCACATTCTCGAGATCTCTCACCAATTGAAAACATCTGGTCAACGGTGGCCGAGCAGCTGCCTCGTCACAATACGCCAGTCACTACTCTCGATGAACTGTGGTATCGTGTTGAAGCTGCACAGGCAGCTGTACCTGTACACGCCATCCGAGCTCTGTTTGACTCAACGCCCAGGCGTATCGAGGCCGTTATTACGGCCAGAGGTGGTTGTTCTGGGTACTGATTTCTCAGGATCTATGCACCCAAATTGCGTGAAAATGTAATCACATGTCAGTTCTAGTATAATTATTTTTCCAATGGATACCCGTTTATCATCTACATTTCTTCTTGATGTAGCAATTTTAATGGCCAGTAGTGTGCATTTCATGCTGGAATTCAAGCAGCAGAGCACGGTGTGGAAACATACAGGTTCTCCTGCACCCAAAAAGCAACGTCTTCTGGGATTGCCACGAACTGTTTGTGCCGGATTTCGTGCCACTAGATGCAACCGACAGTGCCGACAGTTATTGTTCCTCACTGTCACGCCCACAGGTTACCGTCAGGAAGAAGTGCTGAGGTATTCTCGACGTGGACAACATTGTTATTCTCCACGACAGTGCGAGGTAGTGTACGATAATCAGAACCACCGGAAAGGTCTGGTCATTTTACTGGAGCCTGGACCACCCACCATCATGTCCCGCCCTCACCCTTAGTGTTTTACATGTTTTCAATCTGCTAGAGAAGCTCCTGGCAGGACGGTGATTAATGTGCAATAGTGAGGCCACGACAGCAGTCTGATATCCAATGTCGGTTCTACAGTCAGCTGAACAAATTTTACCGCTAAACTATGTGAGATGTATTGCTGCATTTGGACAGACGTCTGAACTGGTAAGAGGTCTGTATGGAAAAATAGTGTAAGGTACGTAGAATATTATGTTTGGTTGTGTGTCCTCAAAGTCATTCACAGCGACAAGTCTGAATGGAATCTTCTTACTGAGAAAATTTTATTCTCGTACGACTAACAAAAAATAGGGGCAAAGACTTCCCGGTTTACCCTCGATGTCTCCACGCGCGACCTGCATACTGACAACAACGCAGTGTTAGTTTGCTTTGGGCTTGCGTGAGGATGCACTGATGTGTTCATTCGGTGCTTCACCGACAAGTAGAAAGGATCGGGAGAAATGATAATGTCGACCGATAGCATATTACTTGCACTGTGGCTGACCAGTAGAGATGTCCTTTATTTTGGCTGGGTGTTAGGAAACTGATGAGTCAAACATCCACTGAATACTGAAAGCTGGGTAACTACAAAGAACTGTTCATTATACAATATGTTGCAATATCTTAAGTTATTGTTACACTTCACAATACATAACCAAACAATTTTTTGTAATATTGTAGAACGTTCACAGTGTACATTTCCATTGTTAAATATTTTCTTTCTTACCTCATTCTACTGCTCGGCGTCGCCCCCTCCCAGATGTGTAGTTGTTTTTTTGCACTCGGTCTTGTGTATCTACATCTGTGTATATACTCTGCAAGCCACCGTATAGTGCTTAGTGGAAGGCACCTTGTACCACTGCTAATCATTTCCCTTCCTGTTGTTCTTGCAAACAGAGCAACTGTTTACATGTCTCCATAAGAACCCTAATTTATCTTATCTTCGTGGTTTTTATACGAGATGTATGTTGGCACCAGTAGAAACAGTTCTGCAATCAGCTTCAAATGTTGGTTCTCTAAAGTTTTTCAATAATTTTGCACAAAAAGACTGTCTATGTTCCATTCAGGAATTCCCACGTAGGTTCACGATCGTCTCCGTCGTACTCGTGTCTCGATGAAACCTGCTGGTAACAGTTTTGGTAGGCTCCCTGAGAATTGCTTCTACGTCTGTCATTAATGCGACCTGCTGAGGATCTCAAACGATCGACGAGCAGTACTCGAGAATGGGAAGCACTAGTGTTCTGTACACCGTCTCCTTTACTGGTCAGTCAAAATCTCCTAAAATTCTCCTAATGAACTGAAGTCAGCCTCTCCTATTACAGTTCCTATGAACGCATTGCATTTTGTATAGCTTTGCTACGTTATGCCTTGATATTCAATTGAAGTGAATATGTCCAACAGTACACCACAAATGCTACGTTTGAACATTATGGAATTGTTTTTCTTGCTCACCTGCATTAACTTCCAGTTTTCTACATTTAGAGCAAGCTACCATACATCACACTAGGTCCTCTAACAGCCACTCGATGACAACTTCTTGTACTACACCACACCGTCATCGGCAAAAAAATAGTGTATGTATATAGAGAACAAGAACGGTTGTATCGCACTTGACTGGGGCACTCCTGATCGTACCCTTTGTCTGACAAGCAGTCACTTTGGAGAACACTAAACGAGGTTCTGTTACTTAAGAAGTCTTCCAGCCACTCGTGTATCTCGGAGCCTAATCTGTATTCTTGGACCAGTTTGATAGTCGTGCAGATGTTCTGTGTTTCTGTGAATGCCCAGCTGCTGTGGATGGAGATGCTAATGTGCGGGTTTTGCACAGTGGTCCGTGCACTGTCACTGGCAGTAAATCTTCGGCGTCATCACCACCTCCCTCTTCCGAGTTGTAAAATTGATCGTCAGTAAACGAATTGCGGAGATCTTCCACTTCTTTATCCGTAAATCCCTTCATTATCTCAATGGATTGTAAACCAATTGTTACTACTCTGTATTGTTGATAATACCAAATATTATCAAGCTGTTAAACTCTTTGTTGTAATTGTTTATCAACCTGAAATAAATAGTTTGAAAGATAATTGAAAAGATGAAATAAAAATAAAGTAAAAATTCTAGCGGACACACGCGTCTGAGATTTCTGTTATGGCGC